>NC_031974.2:28688816-29391316 GCF_001858045.2 Oreochromis niloticus
ATGTAAAAAGAGAAATTGCAGCGCTTAGAGATCGTCCTCTCGCAGCGACCAAGGCCTGCGCAGTCATTTGTCTGCTACATATGGAAACTTGATGGAAAAACATACAATGGCACGTTGGAACATCTAATCATTTCAGCTTTGCCCGTGCAAAAGGCACCACAATGCAGGCATCATTGTGCACCTCGACAAAAGATGAAAGGCATTTCTTTGCGCTCAGAGGAGACTCGCAAGGCAGTGGTATCAATGGCTGAGTATAAAAGGCACTGCTTTATTTCCTAACTGTTTAGACACCTCGAGTCACTCATGCAAATTGCCAATCGCCACAGTTAATGTTTTCACACATGCAGTGGGGGGGATGGGTGCACCTGTTTAGCTGTGTGGGTTTATTTGTCAGAGACGATGGTATATTTTTCAAAGGGAATCAAACAGGAAGGGCCTGTGAAATGTTTGCACGCAGGCTGATTTAACATGAAATGGCTTTCCTCGGATAGCCAGTGGGATTTGCTTTGATGCCTGACATGTTATTGTGCTGCGTGTTATTGTATGTAGGTTACAAAAAGAGGCTCATTCCCATCCAGGGTTTCAATCCTCCAAGTGAGAATGCATCACTCACATGGCGTTCCTGGGTGTTGCGTGTTGCCACACACACACACTTGCTCAGTGACACTTGTGACAGGGATGATGTTTATAAATTAACAGTAGAATTGAAATTATTTATCAGTATAAAGACATTTCTAAAAAAAAGTAGGACTTTGCGTCCCACGACTGTGGCTGTCAGCCCGGCATTTTAATATGGATGGCATCTCATGAACTCATCTGGTGTCAGAACTGTTGTTTGAATTCAAGCCTTTTCTACTTTGTTTATTTGGGGCTTGCAATCTGTGCAAATGAAAATGAGGGAGGAGGGAGCGTGTGTGGTGGTGGTGGTGGTGGGGTGTTAGGGAGGAAAAATAACGAATGAGAACAAGCGAGACGGCTAGAGATAAAGACTGAGGGGCAGAAAGATGGTAAACACGCAGATTGTCTTTGTGGCCGACTGCGAGATGACCGTGGGAATGGCAGCTGTGGCAACAGAATAAATTTGAATGCTCATCTTGGTTAATAAATAACTTTGTGAACCAGAGCACCTGGCCCAGTCTCCAGTGCAATCCGGTACCATGGTGTGCCTGCGTTGATTATTCACTATAACCTTCCCGTCAGATGAATAGGTCTCCACACCGCATCTACGCTTTTCCTCTTTGCTCGTCTGTTGCGGAGTGAAACAGAACACAGTGCCACTAGCGGCAGGGAAATAGAAGTATTCATATGCTTTACACAAACAGACCGTGGCTAATTGAAAGATCTCATTCTAACGGAGTTTACAGCAGCAATCCTTGTGGGACACAGAATGGCCTCGGACTCAAATGAAATGCGGTAGATAATGAGAGTGCAGGAGTTGAAAGAGAGAAGAAAAGAAAGTATAAAGAAACTAAATGAGATTCAGAAGTAGGAGAAACCATCAAGCCACATTGTTCTGCCCTGATTCAGATGATATTAGGACAGTCTCCTCATCAACCTGCCTGGGAATAATGTACGATCCTTGCATAGAGTAGTGCTTACAAAATCAGGGTTAGGCATTAACTGTGTAAATACCCCCCACCCCAAGATCACAGTTACACACGCACCTCTTGTATCCTACCCGCTTAACTCCAACCTAATTTCTGTTACGTTTCTCTTTCTTCATTCCTCTTGATGATATTCCCACTAATGCTCCGTCACTTTCCCCAGGCCATGACTTTTGCTCTCAGGGTAAGCCGTTTCCCCCAGCTGGGGAGGATGAAGACCAGAGGCCTCCCTATCATTAAACTCATTTCCTGAAACAACAGGGTGCACTAATGAGAAATTCTAATTAATATTCTAATTATTTTTATAATTGCTTGTGCTAAGTGATTCTGTGCGGGGCCAATCCTTAATTCTGCCTCAGTTGTTAGTCGATAAGAGTTAAAGTTCATATTTTTGATCCTCTCAGCAACACGTGAAAATATCAGGAGTAATTAGGAAGTCTTTTGATGATAAATAATGCCCCCACAACTCATTTAGCTTAAGCCTACATGACGCTCTACCTTACTGTGTATAATATCATCACGCCTCAAGCCACTGAAGAGGAGATAGGGGAGGTGTTGAGGGGACTGGGTTGTTTTGTGTTTATAGAAGCAAATCATGAGGGAATGTTTAAAGGGCTGGTTAACACAAATTAAAAGAAAACACGTGTTCTCATTATCGCCATTGTTTTCTAGCTGTGCTGATGGTTTCATTAAAATGTTTTTCTTTGGGTTCACATTTGGACACAGTGCCCCAAAATAGGGGATTTTTAGGGCTCACAGCAATTAATATGGCCATCAAAAAAGAAAATTCAGCTGAAACTCTTTCCCCAAAAAACACACTATAAAACATATTCCTAGGGCCTGTTTGATTTCAAGTAATGCTAATATAAAATGGTAACTGGGTAACTGGAACACTGTTTCTCCAAAGAAACTTTGCAAGTCTAATTTAAGAGAGCTTTGCGTTTCAGATTTAAAATTATACACACCTGCCTAACATTGTGTTGGTCCCCCCTTTGCTGACAAGATGGCCTTGAACCATCGAGGCATGGACTCCACTAGACTCTTGAAGGTGTGCTGTGGTATCTGCACCAAGATGTTAGCAACAGATCCTTTAAGTCCTGTAACTTGTGAGTTGGGGTCTCTGTGGATCGGACTTAAGCATTGGACAGATGCTCGATTGGATTAAGATTGGGGGAATTTTGGAGCAAAGTCACCACCTCAAACTCATCATTGTCATCCTCAAACCATTCCTGAACCATTTTTGCTTTGAGGCAGAGCGCATTATCCTGCTGAAAGAGGCTCTTTCGGAAGTGGTCAGGGGGTCAGCAACCTGACTGCTCTGAGACTATGAAGTCCCATCCTTAACAAATGCACTGTGTATTCTAACACCCTTCTATCAGAACAAGCATTACACTTTTTCTGCAATTTGACCTACAGTAGCACGTCTGTTGGATCAGACAGCACACAGGCCAGCCTTCAGCCACCACATGCATCAGTGAGCCTGGGCTACCCATGGAAAGGGAAATAACCTCACCCAGTCACCTACCCATCACAATGTGGCCCTTGTCAGACTCACTCAAATCCGTACGCTTACACAATTTTCTAACACATCAACTCTAAGGACAAAATGTTCACTTGCTCCCTAATGTATCCCACCCACTAACAGGTGCCATGATGAAGAGATAATCAGTGCTAGTCACTTCACCCGTCAGTGATCATGTTGTTATGTCTGATTGGTGTATTATTAGCCACTGGATTTTAGATTTTCAGATTCAGATTCCAGTGTTGCAACTTAACAAATAACAACTGGATTTAATATTAAACAAACTTTTGCTTGTCCCCAATGTTTTGTGCATCTTTATAATCTAACAAACAGTTTATGCCAAATGGATTTCTTCCTTCACCCAGTACTATAAAAACGTTAAAAACTATATCCCTAAAGAAGCTTATGCTTCACAATAAGGGTTTTCCCATGACACAGCCACTCCAATTTTTTACGTGTGAGGTTATCTTCCCTAGAATTACAGGTGTAGGTGCTGGATTTGAATTTTTTATGTTTTTTTTTTATTTTTACACATTTTAAGAATAATGCCACAGCGAACAAATAATATACGGTGCAGCTAGAAGGAGGCCTTGCTATTGCCTCCAACTAAATACTGATAAAATTTCACAAAATACAAAAAACAAATTCGTTTTCATCCTAGGATATCAAGCACTGCTGTTCTATTGGATGTTCTTTGATGTCTCTGTGTTAACAGGCCTCTTTTAAATAGCTACAAAGTCCACATCAGAAGGCTGGAGTGGTAGCAGGCATCACAAGTCTGTCATTCAGGATACTGTGGCTAGAGCCCATTAGAACCCCAAGTTTATAAGTTTTTCCTATTGTGAATGCAGTAGTGACACCGCGGGTTAATAAAGGACCTTTCCTCAGAGCATGTGTGATGCCAAGGAGTGCTTGTGTGTGAGTACACTTGTCTGTGGCAGACTTGTCTCAATCTTTCACCACTCATTCTGACAGAATGGGAGTATATTATATCCTGGGAAGGTAGAATTGGCTGAAAGAACAATTAGTAAACTACAGAAAAATGCACGACCACTTAAAAGCACAGGCAAACTGTAACATTATGAAAGAAAATTAAACAATGAACACCCCGTGTTCCACTTCAGTTCTGTGTTCTGAGCTTATCTATTTACGGGTGTGTGTTTATCAGTGTTTGTGCCATATAGAAGATTCCTTATCTGGTATTGCCATGCGTGTGCCTGCTGATAAGACCCAGACTTGTGGAGGCTTGGGGGGGCTTTGTGGGAACAGTCAACGATCTTAAAACCAGACTCAATTAAATGAGACGATTAGTCATTTTGCCTACAGAGAAAATGCAGCTTGACCATGTTATTCACAAATACGGCAATATGTTTTCACTGCAGTTAGGAAGAAAACGCCCGTCGCACCTGGAATAAATTGTAATGTAAAGTTGGTGAATCATTGACAGTTATAGCAGGACTCCTGCCTTCCTTCCCCGAAGCCATGTAGATTCTTACAAAGCAGCGTGACCATAAATGTCTTCTAGGCGTAGTCTGGGAGAGATCAGTGGCAGATGAGACCTCTGACCAATTCATCTGGACATGCAGAGAGGAGCCGGAGACATCCCGATACTCCCCTCTGGGAGAACATCATTGCTAGCCTTGGAAATGGCCAGAGCCACGGCTATCAAAAACAGAACTCCCCCAGAACAGGATCAGATGAGATCAAAAGGAATGAAGAGTATTTCTGATGAACTGTGTTTCCTAAAGCCTGTGTAGCATCACCCTCATACTGAATGCCAATCTAGCCTGCGAGGAATATTTGGTCTTTGTTAACATATTTGTTGAAATTCACATCGCAGTTCCACTTTTTATATTTTACTTGCAGACAGACTGATCAGGCAATGTGATGTTTACCAACTTATAATTTTGTGCTTGTTTAATGTGATTTTACACACTCCTGCTGCAATTTGACTATGCTCCGGCCAGACGTATGCATTACTTTGTCATCACGCGGTGCTGAAAATGAGCAGTGGAGATGTTGAACACATTTAACTTGCCCGCTGTGATAATTCCTCACAGGGTCGACTCTGGCTATCTGCTTTGCTCCGAGCTGTAAACACTCCTTGCAGAGTTTCCCCTAATACCCTTATTTTCCCCATTTCTGTTTTTTTTCCTTTTTTCCAACCATTCCTGTATTTCTTGCATTTATCTGGGGACCGTGTGTCCTGTTTGTTGGAGGCACAAACTGTTTTTGCATTCGCTAACATACACAGAGCATAAATATTGGATTAAGTAAACAAATCCGAGAGGCTCACTCCTGAATGATATCAGCGGGTCGGCCTTTGGAGCCAGCAGGAATGCCACGGTCGCAGTCTTTACTTGAGACTCAACACATGAAAAGAGAGAGAGAGAGGGAGAGAGGCCGAGAGAGGTAGAGGGAGAAAGGGATAGAGAGAGTCAAATGGCAGTTTAATCCTCCCTGAGTGTTATCTCGCAGGTGTTTTGCAGACTGCGCTCTCTTTGGAAACTTTGAAATCAGGCCAGGCTTTCATGTGCAAGGATAAGGCAGTGAGTCTGTGCCTGGCTGTTTGTAGGCAATAAACAGCAACACAACAGTGCAGCACTGGAGCACACAACTCCACTTAACATGTTGCTCCCCCCTAGCTCCTTGTTAGGCTGTTGGCCATGTTTTTTTTTCCATTAATTTTTTTTACTTAAAAACAAACCAAGCAGTTACCTTTGCTTTGTTCTTTTCATTTCGAAACAGTGGAAACAGGAGTGTGTGTCGTCCTCAAAGAGGAAATGGCATTCCGTAATGAGCCACGCCAAAAGCTGCAGAGAGTTCGCTAAAGTAATTTGAATTGATGTCGTATTAGCCTCACCGATTAGCTCACACCAACACCCATGTGGATATAGAGTTACATTTCTCCTGCTTATTCACACACATAGACACACACTGCATTTTTGACTTAATTAGAATTGAACCCTGTGCATATGGCCCTCCTTAGAAATTAGCCAGATTGTAAAAGTTGAGATGAGAGCAAACCCGCGGCCCCCCCAGCAGGCACCCAGTATCGGATGTCGTGGAGTTTTAATGACCCGCTACATCACCAGGCTCCAGTGATGGTGGATAGCCTGGCAGCATTCGGTTCCCCCAGGAGAGAATGTGCTCCTTTATTGGCCTCCTCAGCGCTGAGTTGTCCCCTGTGCCAATGTAATACAGCATCTAGCGTCAGAGAGGGGAAAAGACCCCTTCCTTGATTAATCGGTAGTGTATGTTTCTGAACGCTGGTGAAGTGCTCGTGTTCCATATTTTCTAATGGTTATGGGCACAGTCATTTAGAGTGCTGCTATGGGAGCCATCAGTCAGGATGTTGCACGGCTGGAGTGGGCCAAGGCGCGGAGCTTTATCGAGCAAAGCGTGTGTGCATGAGAGCATGTCTGGCAAGGAGAGGAAGAAGGATGAGGACAGAAAAAAAAAGAAGCAGATGCACGGGTTCACGCATGAAGTGGATTCATGTGTCAAAAATATGAGGCATTGGTTTCCGAAAGGCCTGTCTTTCAACAGCGTTACGTGTCTCTGGGAAGCAGCTTCCTGAGCCACACCACCTCACCTTCTGTTGTGTAAAACTCCACGTGACGTTTAGCACCTCTCACCAGGTAACAGCTAAGTCATTCTGACAACAGCGTGGGGCACACATTATATCCGAGGGAGAGGACCATTCAGAGCACTTGACTCCCCGTGGCCCTGCATTATGGGCAACGGACACGGAGGCCAAATGAGACAGGCCGTAGCAGAGAGCAGTTTTTCTCATTACGTTATAAATCCAACAGAGCCTGGCAACTCTGGTGTCTCAACATAATGCCCAAATTCAATGTGGCATTTCATAACCGCGCTCCTTTCACGGTACTGTAACTGTGCTGGTTCTGGTGAAGAGAGCAGCTCTCTCTGTCTGAAAGGTTGGGGAGTTATACATATTAATCAGTACTTTGAAGATGTTGTTTTCCAGATAATATGCAGGCAATGCACCAGTGAGAATGTGAGCAATGATTTTGGGGATGTCAGCATTAATGTTTTCACATTAAGTAGAATTTACTGTCAGAAGGTAGAGCAGGAATATATAAGGTCTATTATAACAGAGATTTCTTCTTTCCTTTTTTTTCTCTCTCAAACTTTCATTTCAATGGATCAGTTAATTCATGTCCGAGGGCAAAGTAAATCCACACAAATCCTTCCCATTTTGTTCAGCTTTGGTGAATGATGATGAAGTGAAATTGCACTGTTGACTAGCAAATTGTCTATTCAGTGCTTTTTGAGGTAGCAATGCTGATGATAGAAATATAGCTCTGGATAACTTTGTAACCTTTCCGTCCTGTTAAAAAACTGAGCTGAACTAGCTTAAAGAGCTACTGTGCTCAAACCCCTTTAGGACAGTGCTTGAGAGTGAGGCAGGTGTAGCAACCACACCACATGTTAGACCTTCAGGTAGCCTTACATGATGTATACTGGCCTTAAAGACATTGCTTCACAGTTTCTGACAAACAGTTCCAATCAAAACTTTAATCTCAAAATTTTGTACATTTAGTAGAGGTGGGCACATCAATCCAATTATTGATAGCACTGATAACAGCGCTGGTATTCAAACATGAAAAGTGTCTGAACCTTTTTGTGCTGACTGTCACATCTATATCTTATTTATTGCCTACAGCACATTTAAACAATAGAAGTTGACCAAAAGTGCTTTAGACAGGCACATTGTGTTATTATGGAAAGTAAAAATCACAGTGATTTAGTGGTCATTAAAATGTGTTCAGGATTTGCAAATTGATGATGATTCATCTCATAAATCATGACACACTGCTCTCCCTAACATAATCTAGGTTAAATGTATTGCATTTACCTGGTTTAAGATTAATACCAAAATTTGCAGTACTGCATATCACTACCATTTATTCCGACAACAACTGGAGATGTGTTATCAGATGACCCTGAACCTTCCCTTGGTTACAAGGGAGTGTTTCTTCTTCATTTACCTCCTTTCACTGTGTGTTTATACATTTTTTAATTATTATTAATCTCTTCCACAGTGTGTCTGTTATTCTGTCTCCCTATACTCAACCCCAACTGGTGCCATCAGATAGCTGGCCCTCCCTGAGCCTGGTTCTGAGCGAGGTTTCATCCTGTTAAAAGGGTTTTTTTCTTCCTACTATTGCCAAGTGTTGCTCAACATTGGTGAGGTTTTCTCTGTATTATTATTGGGTCTTTGCCTTACAATATAAAGAACCTCGTGGTGACTGTTGTTGTGTAGTATCCAGTTCTTCTCAATCAGCAATCCATGATTGTTCCTAGGTAGCTAGTGTTTTGGTCACAAGCTAGAAAGAAAAATTTGAGTTGCAGTGAGATAAATCCTTGCCATCACAAAACCTCTGGCACTACCTGTGTCACTAGCTTGAATTTGTTGTGCTAACTGTTTTTTGACCTGACATAAAAAAGGACCTATTGTCTAAAAGTAATCACCTATAGGTTCTATATAAACATGAAGTATATGAGGTTTATCGGGGTAGGTATTATACTACACATGGACAGCTAATCAGCATGCAGAGAAATAAATACAGTTTATTCAGACATGCAGTGAAAGATACAGAAGTACATGTTGTTGAAGCCAGGAGAGGGATAAGAAAAGGGATAACTGAATAGAAACGACGAAGGTGAGTGACTGACAGCCAAGCGGGGCTTGTGCTCCACTCTGTGTGATAAAGAATAATTACATTTGAACTGAGCAAAAAGGGCAGATTTGACATTTCGGGAGAATAAGGGGCAAAGGCACGAGCACCCTGGAGCCCAAACCTGCCGGCTTCACTACTCGCAATCTCACCTTCCATCACTGCAACCTGGTTTATACATCTCCCCACTGTCACCTTTTCATTTTTTACCCATACTCTGATCAGCAGCAGCAGCAATAGAATTCCAGAAACACTGGGGCCATCCAAGCAGAAAATGTGCTCCAAACACTGCTCTGCTTTGGCCCGTGGTGATGCCGGGGCTCTGCTTTGTGCGAGGTTATCAGGCGAAGCAGAGATGGCCACAGCTGAGGCCCATTGGTCATCCTGGAGAGCTAGTGAGAGGGCTAGGGAGAAGACGTGGTTGATGGATATCTTTAAATTATATCTGGGGGACAGGACCTATGGCTGCCTTGGTGAATGTTAAAAACCTACATGGAGCAGTCTTCACCATACATTTCTCTTCATAGGTGTCTGTATTGTACATTTGGCCAGTCAGGTAGTCCACTGCCTTGATTAATAATGAATTAACTTTGGGGACTATTTGATGGACTGTCGACATTTACAAAGAGATCGGAGTGACAAGACTGTGGGTAAGAGCTGGGGGCTCAGATTTTCGTGACTGACCATGTAGCATATGCATTTTTGATTTATCTGATTTACTAACCTTTTGCAAACACAATTTACTGATAATTGCACCAATAATTAATGCTGCAAAAAAAGTGAAATTTTGCTTTTTACACTGAAATGTGTCTGTGTTTATAAAACTGCACGACTTAGCACAACTTCGGGAAATCACCTGTAAAACTGACCACACCTGTGAGCGCTATTTGAGGATTGTGCTCACTAAATCTGGCCCGTGAGCCACTATTAGGAAATACTGTTTTTTTCCACAACATTCCTGTGTACCATACCTGATCGGTGTTAAGTGGCATTAACACCGTTTACATGCTAGCTCAGTGCTATAGTATGTGTACATTTAAATACATCTAGCATCTAGCAGGGAGCTAGAAGACTCCAACTAAATGAATACTCCAAGTCTCACCATCCAATTTTTAAACATTTGAAGATTGCATACTAGCCACATGCACAGCCTGTAGAAGCAAGGATGGCCATGTAATATAGCTCAGTCCATCAGTCCATCTGTAGATATTTATAATAATAAAAAAATAAGTAATAGCAAAAATGCAGTAAGTCTTGTTTTTTATTCATCATACACTAGTGAAAGCAACAATTATAAATAATGGAGTTGTTTTTAATAATAGAAATCATGATATTCCCTTTATGCTAATTAATCAGCATCAGGGTTGCCAAAAAATTGATATTCAGATGCTAATTGATATTAAAAATGACTATTGGGTAAGAGGCTCATTTCCAGCAACACACAGACAGGCGCACAGCCCTTCTTGTTGCTAGCAGATGAACACATTAGTGATACTGACGCAACAAGTGTAGTATCAAAAATGCTATTGAGTGTAAAGTATTTTCCTGGGTGTGAAATTCTGGTATAGTAACGCTAATCACCCTGAATCCTACATACTGAATATTTAAATGAAGGCACAGTATTCTAGCATGGCAGCAGACTATTTCAACCCTGACGGTATTTTTGAAATTCAAAACTGCTACACTGATTCTTGTTCTAGCTTTTCTATCAGCTGAATGAATATATTTGGATTTTTAGCTGCTGGTCAAACAAACCTGGCACAATGTTAGGACACAGAGTAAGCAGGAACGTCAGTGGATTCCTTCACTTTCTTTGGGAGCCTTCTGTAAATGGCTCTCATTTGGTACTCCGGTGTTTATGTTGAATTTTATTTTTGTGGTCACAAAAGAAAACCAGCAATCCTTTTCTTTGACTTGTACAAGGGAATATTTCAAAAAACAGTGCTTAGTCTTAGAGCTTGGTATGTGGCTTATCCTCTCTGATATCCCTTTTCCTTCTGCCTCACCCCCCCCGCAACTCCCGCCGTTTCTCATGGTGATTGCCTTGCCTGCTATCTCTCGGCAGCAGTTCTGTTTGTGCAGTGTCTCTGTATGTCAAAAAGAGCAGCCTGTTAATTTTATGATCTGTCACACGTCTGCCTCTCTGCAATGGGCAATGGGCGACTGGGCCTGGACTTCCTTATCGCTCCGTTCATTCCTGTCCACCCCTGCCAGAATGGAGTCACATCACATATCTGTGAAGCAGGACTGAATTGGTTTCCACATACTATCGAGAATAGGTCAGCTCACAGTCAAGATTATTTTGATACTTTGACTTTGAATATTGTTTGCACCAGGTTTTGGAGGGAGGTGATAGACTGCATCGGCAATGGTAGCTGCGGCAGCCGTTTACTGACAAACTTTAACGGCGTGGAATTGTTAAACTTTGGTTATTAAATCTTTGCATAATCTAAATACATATTTGCATGCTATTTGTATGCAGATGATGTTGATCTTTCAGAAGCGGCGTAATTCAATTTAACAATGGTCCAAAAAACAATTCATGAAATGTAATATTGCCTTGACAGCTATGATATCCTGTTGAGCATCTTCATTCACTCCAGTCACTTTAGCTTCTGCTTTCAGACAGGGTGGGCTGGGCTGTGCGTGTGTGTGTGTGTGTGTGGAGGGGGGGGTCTCAAAACAAGCTTTCATCCAAAGGAGAAATGAGAAAATGATCTACGTGACACTTCGTAAGCCTCCCGGGAAATGTTTCATAAAGCCAGAGGAAGTGTGTGTGTGTGTTTGGTTTTCACGTCCATGCATGTGAGCGTGTGTCACTGTGTATTATCAGCGGGGAATGCTAACAGAAATTAAGATGAAAAACAATGAATAATGATTTCACATCTGAAGCAATAGCAGGTCTTTGTTCGTTTAAAGCTGAGCAGACAGGAGAAAACAAATCGTGCATTCCAGAGTTAGTGGAGACCTTTCCATAACTTAAAACGTGTTTATTGGAAACTTATTGCAGTGTTTGCCTTGTGCTTCCTCAGGTCATTATCCAGAGAAGTCTACTGTTGCTTTAGATATCTTTATTTAAATAAGCCTATCTCCTTGCATCAGAGCAGGAATAGAAATTTAAGATCCTTATAAATCCAAAAACATGGAGCACAAGTAACTCGAGATTTGTAAGGCTGAATTAGTAATCTTCTAATCAAGTCTACAATCTTAAACAAAGACACTGTATCCCTCTCTCTCTCCGTTTGACAAACACAGAGCAGGTGGGCCACTTTGCTATGTAAATCTGAAGGCTGCCCGCCAAAAATTGCATACAGACGCAGAAATTAGAAGGAGGTTTTTGTGTTGGAGGAAAACGCGGACATATTCAAACTATAAAGAAAAGGCACCTCTAAACTCGGAGGCACACGCGGAAAAAACAATTTTCACTTAAATAACTACAGATGAGGAGCGGGGACAATGCACATGGAAGCACAGGTTTCTGGTGAATGTTAAGATGCTGGACAAATGCCAGGGAGCAGATTTTCCAGGGTAGAATGGCAGCGTTGTGGTATGTGTTATGCTGTTCTGGGATGTATTTGTGGAACACGATAACACTCTACAGAGAATCAGATCAGAGCCTTGCAGCAACTGCCTGCGGTGCTGGGTTGATGATGTATTAGAGTCCTGAGTTTTTCTGAGATGACTGAGCAGCAGTCACCAAGACAACAAAAGGACCCCCATGCCAGAAAGTGCTCCTTCTTCTTCCCACTCTCATTCACTGCTTATTGGACACAGAATATAAAAAAGAAAAAGCAAAACAAGGCAAGAAAGATGAGAGCTCTCCCACCCATTTCAAGAAGTGTTCCCATATACTGGGGTTTCAGTGGGAGGACTGGGCCATTACAGCAGTTTCCCAAATGCTTTGTTTGGATCTCTGTTTGCATCTCAGCTTTCCCAAAGCTGTTTAATTGTTACAGAGCAATGATACTACACAGAGTCCAGTAGAGACACAATTGGGAAATTATTTTCAGGGTCTTCAGCAGGTACTATAATAGGTTTGATCATTTTCCATGTAAATGATACACTGAATTTTTGTGGTCTCAATTAAAAAAGACAAAACAGCCAACTCCCCAACCACCACAAGCAAAAGTCCCTAATTTCTCTAGAGGTTTTGAAACTTAAGAGAGCAGTACTAATATTTCCACATTTTGAATTCCTTTGGATAACATTTTAAAATCACTGGTCCAGCAGGCGGTTGTGGCAATCAAGTCAGCCAGGGGTCTTGATTTTGGTGGTCTTCTGCTATTGTTGCAGAGAGGCCAGCATATAGACAAAATATGTCAGTCGTCCATTCCCAACACATCCTTAGACAGAGGGCATGACATGTTTGTAGCATTGGTGGAAAGAGTTGTTTGTCTGGGGCACTTCTTTAGACTCCGGACTGAGGGTGGCACACTTCAGAGGCCAGATGGAAAAATATGCCAGGCAAATAGAGCAGGAATTCTATTGTTGTGGGTAATGACTTTGTGTAGGAGTCATGCTGAGAATATGAAAGGCAAGCCCTCCACACTCACACACCCTCCTCCAGAACCTCTCTTCTTCTTTCTGGTCTCCTTTCTTCTCCCTTTCAGTCCAGACAAAGCCTGCAAACTTCAATGCACATAAGCAAATAGCCCCAAACACTGCGCAGAATTCACTGCAAAATAAATATGCAAACATCCAAAGCACACGTGTTTGCAAGACTAATTTATGTTGGAAGCTACAGTCACTAAATAAAGCTTTCAGTGTGTGATAAGCAGGTGCTAACCCATTGGAGGTGACATTAGAGATTCTTATTATCCCATCATGCCCAACATGCACTTTTTCTGGGTCGGAGAAAACAATTACTATCATGACGATGCTGGCTCATGATATTTTTGCAGTGGATTAATTAGGACTATAGCCTCAGGGGATAACTATCAGTGGTTTACCACCCACAACAGATGACTGTCTGCAAAGATAGACTCATTCTTAAATAGCACAGGAGTTGAGTCTATATCTTAAAGCCCAAATGTCAAATCATTACCTTTTTTTTTTCAAATCAGTTAACTGATAAATAATAATACTGATAAATAAAACAAACCACTTTTCTTTTGAAAAAAGTTACCATGACTGAACCAATGCCATTCAGAGAAGCTTGAGCACCAGTTGAAAGTGCTGTACAAATTCTCACCAAGGGCAACAAAATATTGCCGGTTTAGAATCCACAGAAGTCACTTGACTATTCCAATGACACAGGAAGGAAATGCTTTTATCCCTGTGCTGTCCATCAAAGGTAACATTAGAACACACATCCATGTTGCCTGCTCAACTCTACTGTACAGCCCAGCCTTCATGACCTTGTTTCCTGTGACGACTAAAGCAAACGGACCAGAGGCGAGGAGCAAAGAGGTTGTCGTTACATCGGCTAGGATGTTTCTTTTGATTCAGAAGAAATTGGTTCTGCATTAATGGAGTCATTCTGTGGCTCGTCTAATGTTTCAAAAGAGCAAAAAAACAAAGGCTGAGGAATGATAGCCTCGGGCACTTTCTTCACATAGGCAGCATTTACATTAGCCATCACAGGTACAGAGCTGTGTACACACAGACATATACAGAAGTACGCATTTTGCTATTCAAATGACATTCATATACCCTTTTTAAATTCATAGGAAGAGTCAACTGATAATAGTGATACTAATGGTTAACATAAAGTTGCATGGAGATGAGGAGCAACGTGGGGCAATGAAATATTTACAGTGTTGCAGCTTTGGGTTTTCACCTTAACATTCACAGTTAAAAAAATAAGGTTTTGCCTAATATGATGTATACATTATCACTGAGTACAGTGGTTTGTTGTATATTATTCATCAAGTTCAATGAGTAAAATTTTTCTAAGATTAGTGATCACATTCACAAGACACATTCGCAAGACTTTCAACAACGTACTAAATATAAAAGTCTAGAAATAGTTGTCCTTGCTGTATACAGTAAACTGATTTAACAGCTCACCAAGTCCTCTAATTGGAGGGTTTCTGGAAACAGATGAGCTCTGATGATAATCAAGCTGAAATTAGCGGCAAGCTGCAGTCACAGGTGCCGAGTTCTCAAACGACGAAACAAGGGCTAGCAATGCTAACTGTATTGATTAGCTGCTAGCACTTGGTGCCGCACAATCAGCATTCCGTGTACCACTGGAATTAGCTGCATCTGCATCCACTCCTCTGCGCCGCAACATGGTCAACTAATCATCATCACAAACCATTCAAACTTCAGGGAGAGGACTTTGATTGCTGTGGAGAGAGCGCTTTAAATTGCAGCTATTCCATCAGGTTTTCAGAGCTTGAAGAACGCCTTTGAAAGTTACGTTTTTTTTGAGAGTTGCCAATTGTTTTTATTTCTTGCATAGAACACTTTTAGCATCATAAATGTAGATATTTGTATTTGGAAGACTGCCAGTAATTTAATTAAAGCAGAACATTTTTATAATCTAAGTGCTAACTGCTGTGGCGCTTGTATGTCCTAGAAATCACTTTTAAACAAAGTGTGGCAGTTCTTTGTCTTTTGACTTCATTTCTTTTTTTCTCATCTACAACTCAAGATTCTTCCTCTTGCTATCAGTGCTGTGAGAGCAAGTGTGTCTTTGCAACCCAACTGTGCTAAAATATCTGTAGCTCTAAAGGAAATTAGCTCAAACTGTGTAGCTTGTCCCTTTTAAATGCATATGATCTACTTTATCACATCATAATAGAAGTGTTTGTAAAAGAATGGAGGGGGTAAGGGAGTTGAAAAAAGACCACATGATACAGTGGATCTTCTATGTCTGGGAAATAACAACAGAGGTGTAATGAGGATCATGATAGACATCAGGAGGGAGTCATGTTACATCAGTTGAGCGGCTGGGAGAGAGTGCAAGGCCTGGGACAAAGAATGGGGCATGAAATAACCAGGGAAAAGCAGATCCTATGCCTGACTCTGCTAATCTGATTTATTCCCCTTTTCCTATTATTTGTAGCAGCACCTGAAAGATGCAAAGCAGTCCAAACTGCACAGTGCATGTGGTTTTTAGCAGCTGCACATAGAGAGATGTCAGCAGCAAATGGTGTAGCAGTGATGCTATGTGAGAGGAGTTGGTGAAACATGAGATCCTGCCACCTCCCCAGTGTACAAACAAGACATGGCTGCAAGGGAAGAGCATGTACTGTGCAACAGCTCTCTCCCGCTCTTACTTCTTTCTTGTGTTTCCGAGCATCTAGCCGATTCTTATCTCCTACTGTCAAGATATCTTTTCCCATGTAGAGAGGACAAAGAAAAAAGCAAATAGCTTGGCTCGAATGCATAAAGAGCTGAAAAGTAAAATATGTAGGCCTGTGAGGATTCATAAATATTTTCACATGAACAGGGAACCAAATGATCAGTTGACCAGTAAGAAGGGTGTCTATGAAGGAGTTTTACCACTGGTCTTGCCCTCTCTGCAGCACTATTTAGGCTCTTTTGCTGCATGCTGTTTTTCATTACCTTAAGAGTTGTTTTAGGGAGAGTACAAACAGGGAGAGATTAGCAACAGTGTGGTGACTAGAAACCAAGGAATATCAATGAAATCTGTTCACTTAAAACAATAACTGTACTGTTTTAACAAAAATACTGAGCCAGTTACACATTACTCCTACAGGAGCAGGTCAGCCATGGAAACCCATGCTTTGAAGCTCCCAATGCACAGTTTTTGTGCTGATGTTAATACCACGGGAGTTTTGGAATTTTTGAAGCGACATTTGCACACTATGCACTCAGTGACCCTGCTCTATAGCTTTAGTTTACACGGTCTTAGTTGCTGTGGTTCCTACTACACTACCACCTTGCAATAATATAGTTAAAGTTCATTCTGGAATGTCTACGGGTGAAGAAATGTCAAAAAAGTAACTTGTTGCAATGATGGCATCCTGTCACAGCACCACAATGGATTCAGTGAGCTTTCCAAAACTTTTTGGGTTAGGCTTGATTTTACACATCTGTAACATTTGGGTTGAAAAACATTAGAATTCAAAGATATGCTGTAGAGTGGTGTGTCTGTAGCTCAGGAGGTAGAACAGGCTCACCAAGAATGCATCCATTGGTGTGTGAATGTTAGATAGAAAGCACTTAAGGATTGGAGAAAGAAAGTGCTTGTTTGTTTTGAACAAGTGAATGAGGCATGTTGTAAGCGCTTTGAGTGCTAAGGTAGAGTAGAAAAGCACCATATAAGAATCAATTTTACCATATACCAAAGATTAAGAGGTGTGGTCCAATACTTTTGTAAACCGCAGAACACTGACTACATATGAAGTCATTCACTTGTCATGGACAAATCATGGACAACCAGTAACACCTGCTTTTGTTATTCTTGCTGCCTTTGAATGTCAGTCACCACCCTTAAGGTTGAGAGTAATTTTTACTAGCACCCAATTACTCAGTGATGCTAACAGTTATTTCCCATATCATCTTTGTGTATGCTCCAATCAAAAGGAGCATACACACTAGCATCTGTGTACTGACTTACAACTCTTATCTTTGAGACAAGCAGTTGAAGTGACTACCAATCATAGCTCTGGAAATGTATCAATAGGTTACCTAGGCAACCAGAGACTGGAATGCCCTCATCTGTAAAGTGCTGGGCAATGAGTGAATTGCTTAAATATACATGAATGGATGGATGGGGCTTTAATATAAACTCATTAATCTTATCTCAAGGCCCATACTTCTCCTACTATCAAACAGCAGAAATAACAGTAAGCTAGAACAACTACATTGTGCTTAAAACCAAAAGATCTCATTACCAGTAGGTGCCTTATTACATGTATCTAATATGATAATGCCATTATGTGAAACACTGACTTGTAGACTCCTTTGTTTCTTCTTCATAGGCTCTCTTATATTCAAGGATCTTAAAACTTTGATCTCATTGTTTTAGCAGCACTATTTTAGGCCATGTTTGTAAGGATGAATATATAAATGTTCAGTGTTTACTTCAATAATGCTTATGTGGTTTCATAGATGGTGGTAGGAAATCCACAGAGGACCAGGACTAACCCCATTAGCACACTGCTGGATAACCATGCAGAGGCCCAGGGGAGGTCATTATGAAGGAGCTGTTTGCTATCTACATATCTGTAATTAACATATGCAATGCTGATGACTTTCTTCAGCATTTAACCTAGATCTACATTTATATATTTGAACCAGATTAGAACATTACATAAAAATCCAGAAAACAACAAAAGATATATATATCTTTTGTTGTTTTCTGGATTTTTATGTAATGTTCTATATATATGTTCCAGCTTTATATATATAAGTACGGTGGCCCTGAAGTGCAAACCACAAAAACAAATCACAAAACGCACAACAAATTGAAAAGCGCAACAACAAATTGAAAAGCGCAAAAACAAATTCACTAAACGCAAAAACAAATTGAAAAGCGCAAAAACAAATCACAAAACGCACAACAAATTGAAAAGCGCAACAACAAATTGAAAAGCGCAAAAACAAATTGAAAAGCGCAAAAACAAATTGAAAAGCGCAAAAACAAATTCACTAAACGCAAAAACAAATTGAAAAGCGCAACAACAAATTGAAAAGCGCAAAAACAAATTCACTAAACGCAAAAACAAATTGAAAAGCGCAAACACAAATCACAAAACGCACAACAAATTGAAAAGCGCAACAACAAATTGAAAAGCGCAAAAACAAATTGAAAAGCGCAAAAACAAATTCACTAAACGCAAAAACAAATTGAAAAGCGCAAAAACAAATTCACTAAACGCAAAACCAAATTGAAAAGCGCAAAAACAAATTCACTAAACGCAAAAACAAATTGAAAAGCGCAACAACAAATTGAAAAGCGCAAAAACAAATTCACTAAACGCAACAACAAATTGAAAAGCGCAACAACAAAAGAAGAATCACAAAAACAAATTGAGAAGCACAATTACATTAAGAAAACCGGAAAGGGTAGGTACCAGTCGGCAACAGGAGACATCACTGATTGGATGTCCGCGCTGTTCGTCTTTGGAACCGGAAGTTACTCTGCCTGTAGCGCATTTCTTTTGAAAAACGGCGGAATGTTTTGTCCTAGCTATGGGAAAAGTCTGGTTGAGGAGTCACCAAACTTTTGCAGCGGCTGTGGCGAGAGGCTTTATCACGCATCTTGCATCGGAGACACTTCACTCCCATTGAGTAAGTTAATAAGCATAATAAAATGTTTGTTATTTATTGATTTATTAGCCTAGCGTTAGCTGTTTCCAGACCATAGCATCCCAGAGGGCTGTTCCACTAAGCGAGCTCAGAAAATCGAGGCTCATTTGAAAATGCACGCAGCTATCAAAATGACTGCTCAAGACCTTTCTAGTAGTGAAGGTTTGAGGGCAGTTCTAGTGTTAACAAACCTCGCAGCTAGGGTGCCACGGACCAGACTTGTCCACAAGCATATTGCATAATGAATGAGCAGAAAGACTGCAGGTTAGCCTCGTTCCTGGAACCGAATTTGGGGCAATCGAGCCTGGATTTTCAGAGTGAGCCTGGCTTTTGGGATTAGCTTGCTTCGTGGAACAGTCCTCTGAGCATTTCCACAACTGAAACGATAATAAATTAGTTCATTTATTATGTTTGGTTAACTTTAGGAACTAACACTATTATGTGTCTATACATTAAAACTTACTGGTGTAGAATTGTATTGGTCAATAGTATCAGTTACATTGTCATTCCTTGGTAGAAATTTTCTAGTGAGATTATTCAGTGTTGTCCTTATTTGCGTGTTGTGTGGACAATGGAATGTCACATGAATGAATGTCTTTAATGTGTGACACTGTAGTACATTTTTCCTTTGTTTCCCTTTAGCATCACAGACTACCTCAAACTGCCCGACTCCAACCTTCAGCACCTTCTTAGAATACAGAAAAAAGAAAAATGAAGAGAGGCAAAAGTTTTCTGAAGGGAGGAAGGGCTTAAAGAAAAAGGAAAAAAGAAAGGTTCAGGTAGTTTGGCTAGCTCTGTCTGAAAACAAGTTGAGGTTAATTTTCTAATGACATTCTTTTGTTATTCCTTAGGGGAGTTGTGTAAAAAATGTTCAGTGTAGTAAAGCTATCCAGAATAAGAACAATTGTTTACGAGTAATTGTACATTTAGGTTGTCAGGAAGATCCCTCTTTTGCAGTTAATAAATATTCAATTTTGAATAGATCTGCTTAGAGTCATATTAGTATCTACTTGGCCCATTGTTCATGTCTTTTTCCTTACAGATAAATGTCGGCTTGATGACCATTAAAAAGGGTGGTTTGAAGCCATACCGTGGAAAAACTATTTTCCTAACAACAGACCCTGACGCTACTGCCACAAGTCTGCTCAATCAAGCTGTTAAAAAAATGAAGGACTTTAACAAAGATCTAAAAGATGGACCTTTCCTTCTTCTGTATCCGGATGGCACTGAGGTCATTACTGTCCCTGGAACACAAAGACCATTTACACTTGAGGCTTATAAGGCTGAAGTTGGCAAGCCTTATCAAAGAATCACTGTTTTCATCTGCTTGAAGAGTGACTTTGAAGATGGTAAGCTGCTAATGTTTGTTTGGATTTTGACACACATTCCCTTAGTTTCAACAAATGCTAATTTTGAAATTGTGAAATGATAACATTACGCATAAAGCACCCAAGTCAATAGCATACCTACATTAAAATGGTGAATGGCCTATATTTGATATAGCACCTTCTAGGGTTCTACAACCCCCCCAAGACACTTCACCCACACACATTCACACACTGCTGGTGATTAGCTACAATGTGGACACAACTGTCCTGGGACTCACTGACTGAAGCAAGGCTGCTGTACACAGATGCCACCTATCCCTCCCACTACCACCACCT
The DNA here is from genome assembly GCF_001858045.2 of Oreochromis niloticus. Classification (NCBI taxonomy): domain Eukaryota; kingdom Metazoa; phylum Chordata; class Actinopteri; order Cichliformes; family Cichlidae; genus Oreochromis; species Oreochromis niloticus. The sequence continues at coordinate 28,709,539 of NC_031974.2, forward strand.
GGCATGGAGGGTGAAGTGTCTTGCCCAAGGACACAACGACTGTGACAGACTGAGCAGGGCTCAAACCTTCAACCTTTTGATTACAGGGCGTGCTTTTAACTCCTCTGCCACCATTGCTCCCTAAATTAGCTTGTATATGTTATGTTTCTTCCTGGAAACATGAAATTCAGCCATTTTTGGATCTACTGAGTCATGAGTTTTAAATGCTAACTTTATGCCTTTCGTATTAATCTATTATTGATGATCAAATAAAGTTTCATACATTAGTATGAATTTAGTTAGCTTAGCTTAATTTGTTTTCATGTTTTGTAGTTGGAGAAAACTCAGACTTGTCTGACTCTGACCCAGAGATTGTTATTAAAAGGCCCTCTGAGTTTGATCTTGCTGATACACTGGTAAGTACAATTTAAAATTTTTTATAGAGTTTTCTTGTTGTTTAGCCACCACCATTTGCCTCAGTTCAGTAAAACAGTTAATAGTTATATGTGAAATACATTTTGTGTGTGTGTGTGCGTGCTCGCGTGCGTGCGTGTGTTTGTTTGTTTGTTTCAGCCGTGGGAACTTCAACATGAAAGCAGTCCTTTACAGAAAGCGGCAGAATATGAGTAAGTGATATTTGAAGAACATGTAATCTTTTACTGTTTTTTGCCTACACTTTGTATTAATGAGATATACACTTTTGTCATTCATTCTGTATATGGTTTTTGGAACATGGACTACATAATACTTGTATTGCTTGTTTGTTAATCAAGATGCTTAAATATTCTCAAAGTGTCAATTAATATTTTCACAGTACACAACAAAAATGCTTTTCTTTGTTCTCTAAGGAAGGGTGCTGGGGATCTTGTGCTTGCTAATGAAGTACAACAGGTAAAAAACTATTTATTAGTAAAACAGTGCAGCAGACAATCTCCACCGCCTTTACTTTGCAATTAGATAACGATTCACTGTTTGCTGAGCCCCCAGAAGAACCTGTGTTAGTAATTTAAACATTTGAATCCAATTAACCGCCATCTTGTTCTGTACAAGACATCATGCAATCATGAGAGAAGTATATATACCTTTAAAAAAAAAGTTTCCCTTTTTTTTAGAGACACCAATTTGCAGGCACATGGAATTATTGCAAATTTGGCACTGGAACTTGACCACAAGAAGGTCAGCAGGTTCAATATATCAAGGTCAGCTGTATGGGATGGAGCTGTTAGAGGATTTCGACGCAGCACATACTCTGACAACTACAACATGTTCATCAAGTTTAATGATGATGCTGGCAGCTTTGAAGAAGGTTTGGATACAGGTGGCCCGAGGCGTGAATTCCTCACACTTCTTATGGGCAGTCTGTGAAATCGCCCCATCTTTGATGGACCTCCAGAGAGCCGTTATCTTGTATATAATTCAAGAGGTGGATGTTTTCTCCGTAATTATTACAATGGAACTTTTAATAAAAATTGGCGTATTTTTTTCATTAGCATATTTAATAGCAATTAACCATGATAATTATGTGCCCTGTATAACAGCTGCCAGGCAAGATGAGTACTTTTTAGCAGGAAAGATGATCGCTGTATCCATTGTGCATGGGGGACCAGCACCACATTTCCTCTCCAAGAACCTGGTCAACCACATCACAGGGAATCAGAGTTTCAGCGCCACTGTAGAAGATGTGCAAGATGAGGAGATCACAAAATTCTACATCAGGTAGAAAATTACCTAGGCTCAGGGAATGGGTTTACTTAGAAGACACTTGGGGCCAGTTTAAAAGATTTAATCAGGATAAAAGTTATCCGGGTTGGATCATATCTTGAAAGTAGGTTCAAGGTAGATTCTGTAATCTGAAAGGACAGATTTCCAACTCCCAACAACACAAGTGAAATAACAAATTGATTATTTTTTTAATCCAATGTTTGAATGAATCGTAAAAGTAGTGATAATTATATTTTTGTTTTTCTTACAGTAAACCTTTTTTTTTTATAGGTCCTGAAAGCTGAATCAGAGGAGTCTTTGCATAATCTTATTTGCAAAACAGCACAATCTTCCAAACTGCTGGATGCCTCAGAAACGTCAAGCCTTTTGAGAAACAAGCATTTGTGGAGGAGTACCTCAGATGGTACATCCTTGAAAGAAAACAAAGTGTCATTCAACGGTAAACTCATTACTCCTTTTAAATTCAGGATGGCCAGTTGCTCATCACAGCAGCCACTGACATTTTCAGACCTTCAGATGTATATGAAAAAACTGATTCAGTAGCAATCAAATTATAGATCTGATAAACAACAAGTTAATTCCTGAGCCACTTTCGCACGCTATTAACCTTTTGACACTAGAACTCTAATTTAGTATACATTTATTGTTCACAATGACCCATAATAATCATAGTCATGCAACATGATTAATTTTTCAGTTATTTATAAAAGAGGTGATCCCTTGTTTGACACACTTGTTTATTCCAGTGTGAAAGCACTATTTTTTTAAATGCTAAAATACCAATGAGCTCTTCTTTTTTTGCTGTCACAGTTAATTTCTGAGCGCTATGAATTGTTTTTGTGTATGAGTGATTCTATGCATTTGAAATCTGTCCAAATTTATAATGAAAGATCTAGTAGGTAAAGACATTTAAACACAATTTAGAAGACTGCAATAGTTATAGCTATAAACCAATTATTAGTTATTTGTCTATCCTTTGCAGATTTAAAGATGGACTGGAAAGTCTGAATTTTTTAAGTGCACTGCAACAAAATTCCAGTGTGCTGGCCCCACTCCTATGCTTCTCTGCCAAGGCCCTGACTGCTTCAGAACTGGACAGCATGTTCAGACCAGATCTCAGCCCAGCAGGAAGCAACAAGCGGCATAAGGAGGTCCTAACACTTGGCTTTTGGGCAGATTATCTCCTTGATTGTGAAGGTTTGAATGACCATTTTTATTTGTTTATAGTTTTATGAAAGGAGAGGTGAGGAAATAAATTTTCTGTAATGTACTACAGTGTTTGCTGTTGCCTTCTCTGAAAGAAGAAAGTAGTGTGTCTGGAAGATTTGATGTTTGCCACAGGGCTGACGGCAGTTCCACCGGCAGGAATGACACCACCACCATGCATCCAGTTTTTAAGTGTTTTGCCTTTTCCAGTTGCAAACACCTGTGCAAATACTCTGAAGCTACCCATCTGTGACTCATACAGCATCTTTAAGGCCAACATGGACTTTGGAATTCAAAATGCTCCAGGATTTGGATGTTCTTAAATCAGCAAGGTCATCAAGTTACAGTTACTGAGTTACCCTGTTAGGTTCAGCTGCCGTTGGCATACTACTTAACACATTCATGTGACAAGCAACTTCCATATTGTTAAACATTTAGTTGTTTTTTCTGAATATTGTGTATGTTGGAAAAGTGACAGAAATGCTGGACACTATTTGTAAATGGTTTTATTAAAGAAAATTTTAAATGTTTCCTTGTGGTTAAATGTTAATATTTAAATCCATGCCAGTTGCTGTATATTATGAACAATATTATATTCAATTTAGCAAGAGGGAAAGGAAACACTACTAACATTTAAAAATGAAGGAAAAACAGAAGGGCTGGAGCACTCAAGTAAGTCCAAAGGTTTTATTAGGTGCAAAAAAAGGAAAGAAACTAACGTTTCGACACCGTGTGTGTCTTCGTCAGAGTAACTCTGACAAATGTCATTACAAACTGAAGTTCAGTTGGTATTTAAAACCCAGCTATGTCCTTCAGGGCCAAATACAGTTCTGTGGCCGATTCCCAGTCTTGTGGCTGCTGCAGTGTGTTTTGTTGTGCAGCCTGTTGTAAATATTCCCCAATGTTTGGATCACCACACAATCCAACCAGTAGCCCCTCCTCGGGAAACGCATCCAGTTCCCTCTCCTCAACAGCAAATCCACAGTCTCTTGAACCATATCTGCAAAATGAAAATAGAACAGTGAAGGATTTTTTGCTGACAATATGGAACTATATAAATCAACGCATGCAGTGACATGTTATAAACTACTCTATCATACTTATGTGTAAAATTATGAATACATATTAACCAACTTAAGCAATAACAACACCTTGCATTTAGTTTGATGCAAAAGGTTAATTTTGTTAAGAACTCAAATACCTGTGAGGCAAGAGAGAGTTTGTTTGGAATCCCCCCTGGACACGATGCAAGTCTGCTTGGCCGGATCCTGTGTTTGTTCCAGAGGTCTTTGCATTCATCCAGGTCTTTCTGTAGAACCCCTGTGAAGCAGAATCTCAGCAAGCATTGGCGTTCGTGGCTTCCATTGAAGTTTCCAGAGTCTCTTAGGTCTCCAAAACAGTCCATCCAAAACTGAGACCTGGGTATATAATTAATATTTAAGAATCAATTTAGCTTTGTTCTTGGTCATTTTATAGGGTTTGTTACATTTTGGTCCCATTTAAAACATGCCACAAATGGATGTCAAACAAAGTAATGCATATTAGTTTTCCATAAATATTGTAGCGACCCTGCAGTAATGTTCTTGTTAAAAATGCTGTATTCTTTTCACTCTGTTCTGTGTGTTGATTGTGAGGAGTGGAGAGTTTGGTCTGAGTTTTTCATTTTGTATTGGCGTCGTTAAATCTAGGCAAGCATGCTCATTTCGGCACAACAGCTGACAATGACCATTTTGAGTTCCTGCAATAAAGTGACGGCTGTTAACGTCTATCTCATCCAACTTTTCAACACGTCCAGCAGGACGCTACTCTATTTTCTTAAATGCATGTAAAAACAACAACAATCTGATCAGCTTTCACTGTAGCTTACACCTACCAGACACAAATGTACCCACCTTCCTCTTCTGAAATAAGACCACCATGACTCGATGCGCTGATTCCCAGTAGATGATCCATAACTGTGGCTTGACGATCCAGCATAATAGTCCGTGTGCGCGTGACGGAGGGTACACTGTATTGCTGCCATAGTCCCATTCTCAGTCCCGAAGTCTGTTCGTAATCTCATTGGTATCACACCAAGACTCTTTACACAGTTTATATAATTGTGAGCTATAACAGCCGGGTTGTTGTTTGTTGCTCCACACACAAGCATCATGGCACATCAGTCTTCTTGAAAAGCCATCTATACATCCTGACAGGGTTTCAGTTTATCATAGCCATCTACATGCCATATGTAATTGGGCCCCATGGAGTGATACGTGCGTCTTGTGAACCTCCTTCGAGTTCTCAAAGCGATTCCTTGAGGATTTAGTTGTCTCAACAGCCTCATAACTACATCACGCTTGACACGCAGCTTGTGTTTTTGTTTGAGAACTTGCCACATGGTCCGATATCCAAACAATTGTCCTGGTCCTCGAAGCTCGGACAAAATGGCACGCCTCACCTCAGGAAGTGGAGAATAGTTGCCTCGTCTGTACAGTCCAGATTCTTTTAAATGTGTTTTCAGTGTACGCATACTAATTGAAATGTCACGATTACACTTGAGCATATCCAGTATCACCTCGTATGTATGTCCTGAATCAAAAATATTCTCGAATAGTGACAGCTATGTTTGGGTCACCGCTAATGTTCACGTTTGAAAATAATGCGCTACAGGCAGAGTAACTTCCGGTTCCAAAGACGAACAGCGCGGACATCCAATCAGTGATGTCTCCTGTTGCCGACTGGTACCTACCCTTTCCGGTTTTCTTAATGTAATTGTGCTTCTCAATTTGTTTTTGTGATTCTTCTTTTGTTGTTGCGCTTTTCAATTTGTTTTTGCGTTTAGTGAATTTGTTTTTGCGCTTTTCAATTTGTTGTTGCGCTTTTCAATTTGTTTTTGCGTTTAGTGAATTTGTTTTTGCGCTTTTCAATTTGTTTTTGCGTTTAGTGAATTTGTTTTTGCGCTTTTCAATTTGTTTTTGCGCTTTTCAATTTGTTGTGCGTTTTGTGATTTGTGTTTGTGCTTTTCAATTTGTTTTTGCGTTTAGTGAATTTGTTTTTGCGCTTTTCAATTTGTTGTTGCGCTTTTCAATTTGTTTTTGCGTTTAGTGAATTTGTTTTTGCGCTTTTCAATTTGTTTTTGCGCTTTTCAATTTGTTTTTGCGCTTTTCAATTTGTTGTTGCGCTTTTCAATTTGTTGTGCGTTTTGTGATTTGTTTTTGCGCTTTTCAATTTGTTTTTGCGTTTAGTGAATTTGTTTTTGCGCTTTTCAATTTGTTTTTGCGTTTAGTGAATTTGTTTTTGCGCTTTTCAATTTGTTTTTGCGCTTTTCAATTTGTTGTTGCGCTTTTCAATTTGTTGTGCGTTTTGTGATTTGTTTTTGTGGTTTGCACTTCAGGGCCACCGTATATAAGCTGGAACACATATAACAACATAACAATCTACATATATATATATATATATATATATATATATATATATATATATATATGTTTGTTTTTTGGAGTTAAAAAATTTCTAAAGCACAATACCAAATAGAGAATTTTCCCACCCTTCTTTATAGAGTCCGGTTCCGGTTTAGGGCCACGGTGGCTGTTAACAAGAGGTGTGTTTAGATTTGAATAGCAGGAAGATATGACAGGAACAAGTGTGGAATTGTGTGGTATCCCGATGGTATTTCACATCTCCGTGCAAGCCCTCTGTGATGACCATCTGCAGAATTCAGTTTACACTTGACAGCTCCATATTTACACAGGAAGGCGGCATGAATAAAGAACAATTCAATCATAGGGTTCCACCTCTGTTTTCATTTCCCTAGCATGCAGAAAGAGAATGAAAGGAAAGGGGGAAGAAAATGAAAGAAGGAGATCATGTGAAAGAAATTACAGCACAGAGCAGGAATGTTTGATATACACTTGGACTCTGGAGGGGGAGTGCAAAGCCAAGTGTGTGTGTATGTTTGTGATGGAATGGGTATGACTCTTTCATCTGAAGGAAAACACAGAAGAAATGTCTGATCTTCCATTGTAATCATTCTGCTTTGCTTTCTGCTTTTTCATGTAGAAGAACCACAAACAACAATTTTCAGAAAGTTTCCTTTTTTTAGTTACCGCATTGTTTCTATCCTTTGATAACATCGATTTGTGTGGAGACACTTTGATTTGCATTCTTTTGAAACACTCATGAATTCATTGGAGGGAACAGGTGGGGAACCGGTCGCCTCTGTTTGTGGCTTGCCTTGAGTCAATTCCCTGCCAGTGTTTAATTCAGCTCTTGGGAGGCAACGGGCAAGTGTTCAAACAAATGCCAGCTTCGCTTATCGGGGCCCTGCCTCATCCTTCGATATGTCAATCTCTTGCCAAGTAGTTCACAGACTGGTGAGTACACACAAGTTTGATTTCATGGGCTGCTAGCTGAACTTCTAAATACACAGGAGGACGTGTCCTCTGGCCCTGTTTGTTCAGTCATTTGATTAGATTGACAGTTCAGGTCCCATGGGATGTTTCTCACTGAATATTAAAAACAGTAATAAGTGCAGTCAGACCTAGCTTTATGTAATGGTAAGTACCAGTTTTAGCAAATGATTCAGAAGAGCAAATAGCAAAAGATGTGTTTGCGTGGGTGTTGATTTATTGTAACCATGGCAAATTCTCTTTCCAAATGAGTTTCATTTATTTTTTCCCCCCATTTACACAAAGGATCATGGCATGGGGTAGAGCCAGGCAGGGTACACCCTAAACAGATCACCAGTCTGCTGCAAGGCTAACAAAGAGAGTCACAAAAGCATTCACACTCATATTCCCAACTATGGAATACACACCAATTAACTTAACCCCACTAAATGCATTTCTTTGGACTGTGGGAGGAAGCTGGAGCACCAGGAGAGAATCCATGGAGATACATGGAGATCATACAACACCCTACATGTGGCCTTGACCAGATGGTGGATTCAAACCTAGAACCGTTTTGCTGCGATGCAACAATTCTACTACTGCATGTTTTGTTATTTAATAATTATTTCTCTTCCATATATCTCTTTAGCGGGCTTGTTTTTTTAAATTTTTCAGTCACCATATCTGAATGGTTTGCAAAGTCCTTTTTGGACAGGCATCTTTTAGGCATAATTGTTGAAACATGTACAAGCATTTCTGGTTGGAGAGGACCAGGATCATGAGGCGCATTAAGAAATGCATGTGCTCTACTTTAGAGTAACGAAAATGTGTAACTTTGAAGGCCATTTGTTACATTTCAGAATCTCTACAACTTTTAAGGAGATAAAAAACAATAACCAAAACACACTGATTTACACTAATATACTTTTTTCGTTATTCATGTCTGAAATTTAACTGCAGTTGATTCAACTCAGCACGGAGCAAGTGAGGAGGCAATATAAGTTTCCTCCAAGGATGCAGGATTCTGCAGGGAGTTGCACGCTGTTCTACTCAGTTGTATCGATGAGGCTAAGAAAAGAAAGCCCTTGCTCTTCTCTCGCCTATGTATGTACAGTTCATTAAATCACTGTGGCTGTGTATATCCAATCATATGTTTTAAAATTTGAACTAAATCTTTAGGCACATTGACCCTGTAATGTTAAAATTATGCTTCATCAGAAAATCTACATCACAACTTACAAGCGCACTCTTTTTAACCCTGTGCTGCAACCCTCCACTTAACCTGCGCCCAAGACATGTAACAATATTTTGTGTCGATGCTGCCCGCAATGACTTGAATGCCATATAAGGTTACGACAGGTTTGGTTATGTCGTAAGTTAGGCTTTAGAATTCCCAAAGAAGAAAAATCAAGCTTAAGAATGTCTATTGGACGTTTGATAAGAACAGGGCAAAGACAGCCTCCTGGCACGCAAGAGTCTGGAGCTGAGCAGGTACCTCTGTTCTAAAATGTAACGTTTCTGCCAATCAGTTGGATTTTTGATTGTTTTAGGGACAGAAACCAAGAGAGGAACTGACCATCATACACAACCTCCTTGACTGTTTCTGGGTATTTTAGATTCATGAGTTCCCAGTCAGAGTGTTCATTTGGAATGATGCATCAGTTCAGATTTCCCACATGGAAACTTTTAATCTTTTCTGCTACTATTGGGTAATTGAGACTCTGTAAATAAGCTATGCGCAGAGCACTGACCAGGCTCGAGCCATGAACGTGCCGCAGCAGTGTTTTGAAGCACACAAAAAGAAGAATGAAGTTGTATTGCTAGTGATAGATGAATGTCTACTTTGCTAAGAAGGAAAACAATTTTTTTCCCTTGCTTTTCTGACTTTACTATTGGAACAAACTCATTCAGAAGTGATGTCAGTCCCATGTTCTGACATACGACTTCCGTGGTAACTGGACTGTGGTGTTAGCCTCAGTTAGCTGCTTTGCTTTTGACTGTCCCCCTACTTCCACTCTGAGTGTATGTACAATGGTTCAGGCCTCTTGTGGCAACTGCTCTCACTCAGACGCCTGGGGACATCACAGCCGAGCTGCACATTAACAACTGGGGGATAAACTCATGTCATATATGTCCAACTATAATTGGATTACTTTGAAATTAAAAACATAGGTGAGATCTCCACTCTTTTGAGAAAGTGAAGAGTTTCATAAGCAAATCTGGCTTTCTTAGCCGTTCGTATTTACTTATACAGCCTGCAATTTGCATGCAGCATCACACCTCCTTTTCAATCTCATGTGCTTTGCAATGCGTAAATAAGTTGCATGAAATACAAAACAGAATTTTGGCTCTGTACTATTGTTTAGAAATGTGAAACAGCAAACACTTCCCCAGGTTTTCTCCTGTTCACTGTGTAGGGAGCCAAGGACCAGACAAACATAAGGTACCAGCTGGTCAGCATTCCCTTCTGCACAAATCATTTGCAAATTGTAAATGCTTGCATCTTATCCATTCATGCGCATGTGCACACATAACCTTTATGAAAATGCTTGAGGCTTTTTTGGATATATCCACACACCAGAAAGAACAGTTTTGAAGTTGCACAGGTTTGAGATATTAATGTTTTCCACGTTGAGTCTGGGTGTAACAGGGATAGCCTGAAGTGCACTGCGTGCTGTGGATGATTCTGTACCTGATCCAAAGGATTCTGGTGCTTATCCAGGACCCAGGGGAAAAAGGGAAAGCAGAAAATTATAAAGAGGAGGAATCTGAAGATGAATATGTTTAGTAGCAGCCGAAGTTGCTCTTACACGTTTGGCCAAAATGTTTGAGAAATTTGACTTTGCACATGCACAAACTAGCTTGATAGAGGTGAAGAACCAACTTTTCTGTGGTGTAAGGGGGAAAATTTCACTCTTATCCCGAGAGTTTCTCCACAGGTGCAAAGCAGAAGTTGCATATTAACGCGAGAGACAATAGCTGACTGTTTATTGAGGGATTCAAACAGAGCTTTGGGGGCATTGCAGTCTTTCATTAGAATGCTGATCCAGTCAAAATGCAAGCCTGGAAAACACAAACTTGGTTGAAGAAGGGGAGGCTTGCCTTGTCAGGCATTTACATTGATACACCAAAGAAGAGGGCAGTCTCTCTCCTCTTTCCCACTTTCCCTTTTCTCGCTCTGTCTTCCATTGTTCTGCTCCATGGCTTCATCAGCATTTTCCCTCCATCTGAAAGCAAGGGATTATGCAAGAGAAGCAGCATCAGATGATAGGTAACTCACGCCTCCCATTCCCTCAATACCACCCCCTCTCTCTTGTCTTTAAGTCTCTCGGCTGCTGAGCATGTAAATCTGTGAAGCCTGTAGATACGCAACTCAACAGTCAAGTCACTCACTGACAGGGAGCGCTGTCAGCACACACACACACACACACACACACGTTCAAAAACACAAAGGTTTTTTTTTTAAGTCAAGGTCAAACGTTTGAAAATATACAGTAGTTGCATCAGTGTGTGTGTGTGTATATGGGAAATATTATGTACGTGGGTGAGCTGATACATAATGGAATGTCTCTGAGCTGCCTTCAGGACACAATAGTCAGTTCCAGCGTAAAGCAGCAGGATTGGAGCTATTGTGTAGTGAGGTTCCTGTGTATGAAAGCTGGGATGAAGTCAGTTGAGTGGTTGGTTATAACGCCTGCACTCCTTTTTTATTGTGCAGCAAATGTAATAAAATGTAGATCACTACCCCTCCACCCCCACCACCACCTCTTAAATAAAAATATAATTCAGGTTCATTTCTAAAGAGTCTTTATCCAGTGACAATGAACTACATTTATTCTGACAAGTTGCGTTAATGGTTTATTGGCTCTCCCCAGCTATAGCTGCTTTTGGAACAAGATTAGAAAAAAGTGTCTGAAAAAAATAAAGCAAATTTCACACAAATGCCCATTTTGTACAAAGATAGAGCCAATAAAAAGGTAAGCTATTGCCTTGACAGCTTGATTACACATTCGTTTGTATGAAGAATAGTCTGTTGCACAATAAATCAGCACTCCCGCCTGAGACATTTGTGCAAATGATTGCTAACACAAGATGTTCTCTCACAGGATTATCTGAAAGAGTCAATCAGAACAGAACCTTTGATGTGCTGTTCTTTATTGGCCCGTGTCAGAACTCGTGCGAACCAACTAAAGTTGTTTTTATTGATGGCGGGGATCTTATGTGCAGTGCCCCAGAAACTCATCTGATGCTGTCAAGCTAAAGCACATTGATTATCGGGTGTCAGTGAGCGAACTGTCTCTGAACCTTTGTGCCTCATCTGAGGTGTTGAGTTGTCTTTTGAGTCATCATGCTTTTTCTGTTCGGTAGGGGAACTCACACTGTCCTTTTAGTTGATGAAATCTCTCCGTGTCTGGCCTTTAAAGGATTTGGTTCGATATCTTTTCCGCACTGGAAAACTTTCTGATCCTCGGATTAAAGCTGGATACATTTCTGCACCTTGGAGCTGACAGATCCAAGAACACAAACCTTCTTTACAAAATTTTCATAGATGACTTAATCGTTCATTTGAAAAACACTGAGTTATTTTACCATCGATCTTTTCCTAATATGGTGTCAAGTATCGTCAGCCTAGATTTCCCATTACACAATGGATGTTAGCTCCGCAAACTGTATTTTATAGATTCTGTGTATCCAGTTAGTGATTCTTAATACTGAGCCATTACTCATACAATACAGGACCTCTTGTTTCATTGATAGACCTGTTGATTACACCCTCTGCATCCCAATAAACCATTAAATACATTGTTTACCTTTCCCATGCAAATACAGCCACTGTTGCATCAAATGTTTGTGGTGATATATTTTGCCCTCATTTAATAATGCTATTAAACTTTACTGTGCAATGAAAAGACCAGACTCATAGCCATTAGTGGCAGAGCAGGAAACCAAGTATGCTGTAATTTGCAGCACATTATCGCCTCTGCTTCATTTTTAATGTAATGAGCCAATGTGGTGGACATTGACTGTGAGATTAGATACATCAAAATGAAGTGTATTAAAAGCCTGATTTCTGGATTCATATTTGCAGGGTGCACTGCCCATATACATCCATCTGTCACATAGGAATGGGTGCACAGTCATTTTCTTTGTGGATAAGTTAGATGTTTGCTACATTTTGTTCATTCCATGAAATATAAGAAGATGCTATCTTGTCACAGCACGCTCAAAGAAACATACACCACAACAAGCAGCGCTTAATCAATTCTTTTAGTAAATTCATGTTCAGAGTTTCCCATGTGTGTGTCACCCTGCATTAACCTAGGCGGCTGCCCAACAAACCAAAACAAGCTCAAGTCTTGCCTTGGAGCACAACATGGAAATCTGCCCAGCAACGTTGCATCCCAGGCATGACAGATAAGCAAACATAAGAGCTGGTGAATGGCTGGAAAGGAAGGGGTGTGGGGGGGTCATCAGGGAGAGATGGTCTATGTGGCAGTAACTGGGGAGTAAAATGGGTAAACATAACAACAATTAAGCTAGCAATTTAGCTTCAATCCTACATTTGTTGGAACAAAGATTTTTGGCTAGCTTTGTCCCGCATCAGATTGTTGTTGAGTCCCTAGTAGTGTCTCCTTAAAATATACTCTTAACTTGCAGCAACTGTCTGATGTTATCATGTTTATATTCATTGCATGTTTCCAGCACCTTGTTGAATCTGTGTCATGAAAGCAGTTCTGAAATCAAAAGGGGTAGGACATATGTTCTACTTTTGACTGATACTACAGTTTGCAGTGAGTCCATCCATTTTTTTAATTGTTTATGCAACACAAGGTCACAGTTGGGGTGGAGATATTTTAGAATACCAATTAATCTAACAGACATGACTTTAGCTTGGAAGAAGCCGGAGTCCCCTTAAAGACACTAAAACAGGCGCAGTGAAACTCCACAAAGAAAAGGTCCAGCTGGCCTGCAGGTTCATACCCAGAACCCGCTTATCTCAAGGACTACAGCACTAACCACAGTGCACACCGTGTTGGCCATATACAGCTTGTAGGACAAGAAGCGCAAAGTAAAAATGGGCAAGTGAGATTCTGTGAATCCATGTAGCAAGGCCATTTTAAGAGCACATCTTTTTTTTCCTTTTTCCTGTGTAGTGTTCTTCACAGTTATAATAAAGGGAATGAAAGAATGATTACTTTGGATACTTCCCATAGCTAAATATTTAAAGAAGCATTATATTTCTTTTCCAGTTGTACAATGAACCACATTAACAGAAAAAGAAGCACCGTAACAACGTTTGCAAGGCCTTTAAAAATGTTATGTGGGTTTGAAAGTTTTATGAAGGTTTTCACATATTAATAGAGAAATAGCTATGTTGACTGACAGGTGGCCACTGGCACAGGTGGCTGTAGCGAACAGCTGTCTGCTGCTTTGCCTCAGCTAATCTGAATCACTAAAATCAACTTCACAGAGCTAGATATTTTTAATCCAATTATTTGTCAAATAAAACGGTAACTAATATTTGTCATCTTATCCAAATTGTGTGGACTTCAGTTTTATATTTGTATGTGCATTGAAATGATACAGTCTATGTATGCACACAGTGTATCTTTTATCCTTTCTTCCTGTTAAAAATGAGTATTATTGTCGGCTCTTGACCTTACGATATAAAGTTGATATAAAGTCGAGACGAATGTTATTGTGATGGCGTGCTATATAAATAAAACTGAGTTGAACTGAACTGGTCAAAATCCGGGAGGTGTTGTCCATGTGCTGTCTATCCATACATTTGAATATAGTGGCTTATCAGAGTAAAACAAAATGAACTCTGTGCCTCATGATGATAACTTAGCTTATAAGTAGTAATAGAGTATAATGCCAGTTTCATTAAAAATTTGTCATTTTGGCTTAAAATGTCATATCATTGTGCTGACACACTGGCACAAGACTTGCAAATGCAGTGTTGCCATGGTTCTACAGAAAGTTTTCCATCATTGGCAGATCTTGGGAGATGTAAACCTGCATTAAATACAAAGCTGACTACAGGCTTCAACTTAGTTAGGAGGGGGGAGTCAAGGTACAGGGGCAGTCAGGGTGGAAAAAGGAAAAGGGCTGGGGCTAGCGGTTTGTTCAGTGTAGATAAGGAAAGCCAATACTGTACAACAGATGGGTATAAAAAAAGATAAAGACCTACGATGGCTTATCCCATAAAGGAGAGAGAATCCACAGAGATTGGTTTGGGTGAGTGGTTGAAAGTGAGAGAAGATGGGGTGTGGGGTTGACGGACGTTCATGGTGGATGTCCACATTATTGTTCTGGCAGAGCAATCTTCTCCAATCTTGGCAGTGCATAATGGAGGCACAAGAGATACCAGGTGCTGTTCCCATCTCTATTTGAAAGGCAGGACCACATGCCAGACTGAATTGGATGAACCTTTTATTGTTTGGCCTGCAGTCCGCTAGGTTACCACGCAGGGCCCCACAGTTTGCAGAAACCCCCAAGGACAACGCAGGAAAAAAAGACAGCACGAGGGTTATAGAAAATAAATAGCGGGTCAGTCATGGAGAAGGAACAACGGTGGAAAATGGAAGGGAAAAAAATGAAAAACTTGAGGTTACACTTGTTGTAGTTAAGAAAAATTTTCAATTTCATACACAGGAGCTTTGGCAGTCAATCAATGTTTAATAATAATAATATTGTTTATAATGAAATTAAATGCATTACCCCAAAATACCCATGTTAAATGTCAGTAAAAGAAAATGCAGACTTACATTGAAATGAGAGTGCAGTCATGTTAGATATTAGCTCTAAATTACCATAACGTCAGTGATGATAGGCGCCAAAACTCAAAAGATCTGTAATTGTCCTTTTAACAAAAATATTTTGTCCTTAGTAACTTTAGTGTTGCAATCAAACGTGGAGATGGCACTTAAATTTATAAATGCATTGTTAATAATGCAGTGATTACTCACCCCTCATCATGCTTTCATCAGTGTGGCTGCAAGCACCGCTCAACAAAACCCAAAACACACACACACACACACACCTACACACACACACACATGCACACACACACACATGCACAGAGAGACTGAAACAAACAAAAAAAAGAGATTCAAACATTTAAGAAGTGAGACAAATAAAGAGAAGGTATTGGGGAAGGGCTTTTATGGCTCTCTGGGACCAGAGATCATCAGATTAATAGCCTCCTCTTTTATTAAGAAAACAGTATCGTTGTATTTGGTCATCTGAGCATGACAAAACAATCCGATCCTCTGCCTGCCGCCGACCTGATTATTGTCCATTATGTTTGTTTTGAGGACTTTGGTTGGACCCAAAAGGATTAGGACTGATTTAGAGAGTGAATAGGGGGATTTGGCGGAGTGTGCATGCGTGAGTGTGTGTGTGTGTGTACATAAACTGTAGTGTGAAACAATCACTTTGACTCTTAAGAACAAGACCCAGAACAGGGAGCGTGGTGCCTCGTTGCCTGGTGACTCCGTTGCTAGCTGCACTGGCGATACAATAGGATAATGAAATCTCTTGCTGCTCCAACTCTCCAGGCTACAGCACAAATAGAAGAGAAGAAGAAACACACTTCAGTTCATTGTGGCGCGCTGGATTACGACTCACTTTAGAATGCCCTTTTCTTCATCAGCGGGAATAACAGCGCGAGACATTATATGTGAAGAAATAGGGAATCACTTCCACCAACACCTCTTTGATTACCATAAAAAAACATGCCGGTGTTTTGGAGGGATCGCTTCAGAAGTCTACACAGACAAAAACAAGACTGCTGTGTTAAAATATATATATATGTATATATATATATATATATATACTGTCGTCATAGAGCTGCGGTGCGAAGATAGTTCACAGCACCTGATAAGCCACTGAAGGCCGCCTCCTCTGAGTTTTCGCCTGTCATTAGTGATGAGGCCTTCTCCCACAGGCAGGTCACCTCAGGGAAGGTGTGAGAAGAATCTATTACAGCCACTGTCACAGATTCTGACCCTCCTCTTAGACTGCTTGGACATCTTTTTCTTTTTTTTTTTCCTAATCTCACCTTTCCTTTCCCAACTCACTTTACCTCTGCTCACCTTACTTTCTTCCTTACCTATACCTCTGTTTCCTCATACCTCCTATCCCCATCCTTGTTCATAGTCTCACTTTTCTTTCACCCTTTTCTGCTTGCATGACTTGTGGAAAACCATATCAAATCACGATTTTCAGACAAGAAACTGAATCCCTTACCAGCTCACAACAACGCAAACCTTCAGTTGTGACAGAGGAGAGGAAGAGGAGGTCTGCCGGATCTGTAGAATAGATGGAAGAGGCTAAAAGACGGGGAGAAACAAAGACAAGGCAGCTGGTTTCGTTTTAGAGGGCTGGGGTGGGATGGGGGGGCGGGGGGTGGCACATGCAGTGTTTTTATCTGTGTGGGTGAATGTAAAAGCACACTTGCTGCGCTTTTAATTAGCTGATGTGTTCATTAGCTCTATCGACAGATGAGACGTTCAGTCAGTCAGTTGTGGCAGTCGTGCCTGTTTAGACTGTACTGTTGTAAGCCAGGGTTGTTTCTGTGATCACTGTAGCCACTTCCCTGTTTCTACTGCTCACTGTTCTTTTAAGAGAAATAAACTGGCAAGGTTTAAAAATCATTGTTTTCCTTCTTAACTTCTCTAACGTCCCCTCGGCGGTTTCTCTTTCTTTATTTCATTAAGGCCCCGGCAGCATTGTTTCCTTCCCACGTACTGTATCGCTCATAACCTTGAGGAACGAGGGAGGAAAAAAGAAAAAAATAGACTCCTACCACTTAAATTCAAAAGAGGGATGTTTCAATAGCATTGGCTGTGAAGGGGAAAAAAAAAGAAAGAAATGTGGCCCTCGTGTATCCATGGTTACCTTGGCTTTATTGCTGTTTGTCTTGGGCAGCAGATGCAATAAAAGTTCTGGGAGAGAAATGACTGGGCAAGGGGTGTAATTGCAGAAAAAAAAAGCACCACACACACAGGTGTTGGGGGTGCCGGGGGTATATCAGGAGGCAGGAATTGACCTGAAACCCTCTCCCTCCCTTTCAAAGCTATCTGCTTTACAAGGGTCTCATTAGGCGTGATTGGAGTTCCCTGAATGTGAGCGCACATCATATTTTTAGTTTTCCAATTAAGATTGCAAGCTTCAGGACTCTCAGGTATGCTATTAAAAAATGCCAAATGGAAAATTAAGTGTCTCTCATAGCAGGGTGGATCAGACCTGGCCTCATTTGAGGAGTAATGAAAAATAGAGGTGGCAAGTCATGCATAAGCAAAGGAGAAGGAGGAGAAGCGAGAAATGAAAGAGAGGAGGATGGAGGAAAGGAAAAAGGCCAAAACAAGTGTCTGCCGTGAAACTGTCTGTCGTCAGGTGTCCTGCACGGTTAGCCACTTAGTGCATGCTGCCCTCTTTGGCACTGGACAAGAAAAAGGAAGTATCATTCCCACCTTCTGTCACCTTCTTTATTATTCCTTGTCATCTCCTCTCATAATCGGGCGTCCGCTGAGGGCCCAAGTGTTAAATGAAATAAAGACAGGAAAGCATTCACACCTCCGTGGCCCTGCTAGAGCGGCTTGGAGGAAGAAGGAGGCGCATTATCTCCTGCGGTGTGGCCGCCTCAGATAGACGGCCTACTGGGACTCTGAATAGTGGATGACACACACACAAACACACCAATCTGTGCACACACACACTGAGGCTGTGGAGGATTGAACACTCAGGTGTTGTTTGCCACAGAAATGACACTGTTTAGAGGAGACAATTGCAGAAAATAGAGCTGAGAGGAAGAGTCGCAGAGGGGAGAGATCAAAGGGGTCCAGCAAATCCCTCTATACTTTTACTTTCTGCGAGAGGCCATAAATTGTGGCAAAACCGCTGCAGTGCACCTCCCCCGTACGCACACATTCACATACAGCTGTGTGTATTGCCAGCTGAGAGTAAAATTGAGGTCAAATTTGAGATAGGCCACAGGAAGTGTACGTTTTGGGCCATATAATGCCATGGTTTGGGAGATTGTCACTCCAGCTGCTGGATGTTACTGACACAACCGAAACAACAGATGAACAACGTTTGCAAAAAAGAACAAAAAAGCTGGGATAACTCACAAAAAGAAAGGGATACTCAACATTGATTAAAAACTGTATTGCCACAGATGACTAGTTGCTAATTATTGCTCTGTTCCTGGCTCATCATGGAGAGTGTTACCTTTGGGGAGGGACACCCACGATGATCATGATGATGATGATGATGATGGCACCCTGCTCATCATTCAGTCACAGCCTCCTGGGGCTCATAACCTCCAGATGTCAGTCCAATAGCATTGCTGCTAACAAGCCTATTGCACATGTTCTAGCTTGCTGTTTAAAGCTGAAAGGTGGAATTTGTCATTCAAATTAGGTTAAATGGGTATGTAGGGGTGTTACCAGCAGAATAGCGCAGCAAACTATACTCAAATCTGAGTGTCCATAGTCCACGGCTAGTCCCTATAATAGTAAACACTCATTTATTCAGTAGCCATTGTGGGAGGCACCCCACCTCCTGCCTTCAGATAACGGTTAAAATAGAACTGAACAAGTGTAGCATCTCCTTAATTATTTACCAATGCAGTAGGTTTAAGGTACAGCCTCTACGTTTTGGATTTTTATACTTGTGTACTAAGAACTCATGCTTTGTGTTTTCACTGTGTATCCCAATCGGACTGCTCCAACGTTTCTACAATAATGAAAAAGCACAGTCTTTTATTTCCACTTGTTGCTATCACTGTATGCAGATTCATTTTTAATGTTTTTCTTGCTAAAATGCAAACATCATTTCTCCAAAATGGTGAAAGCACTCAGTCACTGCAACCTAAAGCAAACATTTTGCTTTTGAAATGCATTTACTGATTGTTTTGTCAAGAAAACAATCAATTAAAGTAATCAAGACCATCTATAGTTATTTTGTAGATGGTTTTTTAGTCGAATTCCTATTTCATCTCTTTATTCTAATGCTTCTTCTAATTTAATTCTCATCAGCAGAGTTTTTTTGCCCATTAAAACTTGCAGTGTCTTACAATACAGCTCAAGTAGATTGTTATGAGGTATCTGGAACATTGTACATCATTCATGTTCCTGTGCTGTGCCACTTAACAAGGCTAACGCGTGCTGTCTCTCAGCCTGAAGGAGGGTTTGACAAATTTAAGTGAAAAAGTATCGGCCCAATTATTCAACTTGAATTGGAGCCAGCGCTGCACTGATCACTTCAGTTCTCTTTCAGACATCACATCAGACAAACATCGGCGTAGCTAGCATACAAATGAGACGATGAAATGTGTCGGGGCATCAAAATGTTCGAATCTGAACAATGCGGCAAAAATCACTTGAGTCAATCCAAATAAGCTTTTGTCATTGATTGACCTGGGGAAAAAAATGGGGATTTTACTTTCAAATGAAATTGAGGAGGGAGAGTGAAAGACACGAGATGCTTTAAAAACCTCTCTTGATTCATTAAAAAGTCTCTGACACTAGAGACTGTGAGTGGGGGGGGGGATTAATGTGAGCTCTCAGCCTGTGTATGTGTGAGGCAGAGAGAGAAAGAGAGACACAGCTGAGTGATTCTCTTCATGTCCCTGAGGGGTAATTAGCTGTGGCGTGGCCTGTCATTGCTCTACAGGCCTCTTCAGTCCGGGGACTCGGCTGGCTGTGTCATCAGAGTCGTACAGCTCCGTCTGTGGGGAGAACAACATACAACACTCCCCTTTCTGTGGAGCCCTTGGGGGGTCACTGTCAAATAACTAGTCTTTCAGACTGCACTCGTTGTGCTTCATATACCCAGTGATATTTCCAAACGTCTCTTTTTCCTTTAACAGAAGTTAGATCCCACCTCTGTCCATTTCATTTAAGCACTTCATTTGTTTTTCCTTTCATTGCTTTTTGGTAAAATGCTGCTATTTTCTTGCTACTTTTCATTTTGCTCCCATAATTCCTTTATGATCCATTCTTTCCTTCATCTCCTTTTGAATGTTCTCTCCTTTTTCTTTCCTCTTCTTCCTCTCTCCAAAACTCCTAAATTTCCTCTTCATCTTCCTCTTTTCTTTTCATCTCCCTCACCTTCCCACACAGTTCTTTCCCATTCATTCTTAATCCCTTTCTTTTGTGCCAATGTACTGTGTCGGGAAATGACACCATCTCTGCTGTTACAGCTTTCTTATGCTTTCTTATTGTCCACTGCAACAGCACCGGATAAAGACGGCTTTAGTTGCTGTATGCAACAACCACTTACTTCAACCCATGCCTCCCTCTCATAGTTTTATGTTTTTTCTTCTCTTCATTCTTTTTCTGCATACTTTCATTGATTTTCCACAACAAGAAGCATGAAGCCTATCAATATTTTTAGCTGAAGATTGAAATCAATTGACAACGCCCCTCCACGAGTGGTTAAAAATGTGCGCCCACTGGTCTGTTATTAAAAAGCCAGCAGCTAGCGTTCACCCACCCATGTCTCTGTGTTCTGCTTGAGCCCCGTGCTCACTAATGACTGGCCCCATGACCCACCTCAATCTAGTCAATCGATACGCTGCCTTAAGTGCTTAAAAAGACAATCTACAAGTGGAGAAAGTGCGGCAGTCATCGATGTGCCCTCAAAACTGAAGGTGTTTTGCAAGTATGATTGCAGGCACTTGTTTCTGTGGATTAAGTGTGTTCAGAGAGAAGAGCTGAGAAAAATAGCACAAAAATGGGGGGAAAAGCACAAAAATCAGTCTTAGTTGTGTTCTTTTCCCCCAAATGCTCCTGTAAACCGATTGCTGGCCCTACAGTGAACGACGGCGCCACTTTGCCCACGCTGTCTCCAACCAGTCCATCCTCCAGGCCTCCAGTTATTCACAAAAATTGGTTTAAGTTTTTGTTGACACAGTGGTTTGTGTGAGGGTGGCTTTTTCCTCTACTTCTGGCTGCGTGGTGCCAGCATTTTTCGTCCGCTTCAGGCTGTCTGCTTAACTGCTTTCACCTCATCACGATTTCCCACCAATCACAATCTCCAGTCACTGTGTGAAGGCTCACAGCAGGCACACGTTGCATCAGTGTGACACACAAACATAATAACTAAAGCAAAAATGGTACACGGAGAAGAAAGAGTGACTCTTTTATCAAGTAGTAGGAGAGTTTTGTTTTTTTTATTTCTTCTTATATTTCTGTGCCACTAAATATCATTTAAAACATGGATGTCAAACTCATTTGGCCCACAAACAGCCCACTTTGATCTTAAATGGGTCTACATAGTGAAACTGCCCTTTCTATAAGTGTAAATAAGTTTAATGACAGACTAGCAAAAGAAGTGCAATTTCAGTTTCTCGTGTACAAGAGAAAGGCTCCTTTAGTAAATGAAAGAAATCTGTTGAACAGATTTCTTTGTAAACCTTTGTAAACCCAAAGGTTTACAATTTAAACCTTTGGGTTTAAATTGTAAGAAATAAATATGAAAACGTTCTGGTAGCTCAATGCCCAGACTGTCACGTAACTATAAAACACAAAGTTTTTTGATAATTCACAGAAAATGTCCTTTCTATATTATTCTATGGGAAAAGATCTAAAACTCATCAAAGTACAGTTAAAAGTTTACGCTCTTCACATTTTCCAGAGCTGTCCAGTGGACCCGATTGGAGTCTTTGATGGGCTGATTTTGGCCCCTGGGACTTATGTTTTGACACCTTTGATTTAAAACTTCAATGTCACATCATGTGACATCCCTCATGCATCAGCCGATGGTAGCTAAAGACTGAAACTCATTCAGGTTTTATTTTCTACTCTCTATTTTGGTTGTAAAGGCTTTGTTGGTGGAATACCCATGACAAGCCCAAGAGCCTGAGTTATTTTATACAGTTAGATATCTGACACACACATCCAGCAGTATCAACTGACAGTAGGGTGTTATCTGTTTATAGATACCCCTTAAAACCATTAATAATACCATGGTAAATATCGAGCACAATCATAAGGTTAATTAAAAATCCCAGTTTGTCTAGTAATTGCAAAACCAGTGTAGCTGACAGCATGCTAAATATTAGAATTACTCTGGCTCAGTGTAACCTCACAGGGGGCTCCTTGAGTGGCTAAACACTCTGATCCCAAAGGCCAAAGGTATCAAGGGCTATTTTGTCAGATGCTGCTAGCACTGCATTGGCATCTGACCCATGACAAAATTGGACCATGAGAGATAACCTCCTCTTTGAAATGGCAACTTAGTTCATGTTTAGAGGTTAGAAGGGTATCACTCCTGTCAGTGAGGAGACAATGGTTCATGTCTGCTTTTTGGGAGTTTTATGTTCTTCATTTTACTTTCTGTGCTCGCTGCTTAAGGCTAGCCAAACAAACCTATTTGATTTAGGAAAATATCATGATTTTGATTAAAATATATCCAATAACAACAATAATACAAATAAATAAATACATAAAAACCAACAGTAAATGTAATACATTTACAGGTATGTGAAAATTAAGGACCTGATTAAGGCAGGATAGGCCCTGATAGATTATTGCTAAAAAAAAAAGAAAAAAAAAAAGGTGTGTTTAAGTCATACTGTGAGCCCTATTATTGCTCTGTGTGAATATTAAGGCTCATTAAAAATGTGTGAGCCCTTTGCTGTGCCCCGCCTATTTGGACAGATGGCGTGGTCCACAGATAGAGTGCTACTTAGCTAATTATCAGGGCAGCATCCATGTCTACACTTCCTAATCATAGCCACACACACACACACACATACACTTTAATCTGTGTGGGTGCCTGGAGGGGAAAAGGCCAAAGCTGCAGCTTTGCCAGTCAGAATCAACACGACACCACAGGGAGCTTCTTCCTCTTGGAGAGAGCTTAGAGGACCCTGGGATGGATGGTGATGGGAATAGGAAGTACAAAGATATTGGCCATCTGGCTAACCTTCTATGTGCTTCTGTCAATACTGAAGAAGTTCACAGTATCGAACTGAGCTGGATCAGAGTTCTGCTGTTCACCAGAGCAACAACTTAGTGCGATGATAACTCACGCAGTTAATTTAGCTGACATAAAGTGGACAGACATTTAGTAATGGACAAGGATGCTTATCCTCAGCGCTGGGCAAAAGGGCATCTGAAAAATATCAATATGTAGAAGCAATCCATCACATCAACAGAAACAAGAATAATTGGAGCAAATGCCGTGCATGTCAGCGGCACAGCAGGAGAAGTGGGAATGATCTATGAGTTTTCCTAACGGCTCCTGTTGAGGAGAACTGCCATGTTGACAATATATAAGCACCTTCACATAAACAAACGGAGAGGCGGAGAAATAATGGAGCAAAATTGCTCCTGTCAAAATGATGTGCACAACAGACAGCTGACATTTCACACCATATAGTCAACAATCAAGCCTTTGTTCATTAGCAGCTCAAGGCTGAGCAAAAACTGTCTGCATAATGGATATGAAGCTTGCACAAACATAGACTTGTTGACCCCTGTCTAGATGATTCGCGCAGACAGGAGGATGTGGTCTCCCAGGTTGGGGATCCCCACCTCCTCTCACACCTCCCTCTGAAGGCCTGGAGGCAGATTCATCTGCAGGCATCTACATCCACTGCTGAGAGAGGAAAAACACACACACACACACACACACACACACACACACACAAAAAGGGCTATCCCACTTGCAGACGGCTCTATATCCCTTAATGAATGTGACATTTAGCTGATATTTACATGCAATGCAATTTACATGCCAAACCGTACAACCCAGATTAAACAAAGCTTAGCAATTACACACAAGCCATGGCGCCAAGATTTACTACAGGTGACCTGTGCAGCTCGTCCAAGACATCCACTTAGTCCCGGTTTCCCTTATCCTTCATTAAAGTGTTACACACACACACATACACACACAGAAGCAGCGAAGTGAAACACAGTATCTCTACGGGGGGAAATTCTCAATCCCATCTGTCTGCTGAGGTTGAAATTGCTCTGCTGACAAGAGGCAAAATATCAATCAGAAGTAATTTCTTCCCACCGCCTCGCCTGTCAGCGCTGCAGTTGAATGTTGACCCTCTGTCATAATACATTTGTTTACCATTTACATCTCTCACTTCACCAACTCCAAAATGTTATGGCTCCAGCAGCAGGAGAATATAAAACATTAAAGTCATTTGTGCGCTCGGATCTCTCTCACACTGTGCGCGTGTTTGCGTCCCGCCAGTTCATAAATGATTTCACCTCAGCCGAAACGTTCCCAAGTAAAACGGGGCTGCATACCAATATGTTGAATTATAAATGCCAGCTGAAAGGTGGGCAGACGTATGAGGCCGCAGCAAGCGTTCTTTACATTAAGAAGATGACAGTGACGGGAAGGTCTGCCATCACCGCTTTTAATGGAGATGTTGCCTGGCCGATAGGCAGCCAGAAGCACTTGTATCAGCAGGTAAGCTCTCAGACAGCCTTTTGTGGTCTTTTAAAGTCTTAACTGAAAGACGCTGCTGGTTCTGGGGCAATTGATGCCATTCGGTCAGCACTATCTACACTGCGATTGTATTATGCTGCCTAAAAAGAAAAGTTTAAATTGTTTCTGCTACTTCAACACTAAACATTTGCATAGACCCTGCATAGAAATGTCAGGCTATTAATTGTAACTATCATGGCTGTTTCACATTTCCTATACCTGAGGCCCGGCATGTCAGGGTAACTTTAATTGATTTTTCACTGGGTCACTGAGAAAGGCAAGCCAGATATGGGCCTGGGTGACATAATTGACATTTGAAGTTAAAAGTCAAGCACCGGAGGAAGCACATTCCACAGCGAAAAAGTTCATTCAGCCGGCACAACTGTGTGACATTATAAGGATTATGTGTTGGGAATGAGAAAACTGGCTGCCAGACTGTGATTCGTAAATAGCGTCCCTTTGGGAAATGCTGAAATAGCTGTCATTATATCAATTTATTAATTACAGAAAACAGATTTGGCAACAATTAGGCAGAAAAAAATGAAAGACCGACTTCCAATCTTTCTCTCTATTTTTTTTTCCTGTTGGTACTCCCTTCTTCCGCATCACACCTGTGCCTACTGTCACATGTTTGTGTCCTTTCACTAAAGCATCCCTCAGGTGTGTATGAGTGTGTGGATGTGTATATGTGCATGGTGCCTGGGAGCTAAGAGCCCATCTGTGGGCTTCCTCCTGAGACTCTTGAGAGGGCCACCAAGGCTTCTAATTATCCCTGACCTTCTGGCTCCCCCTCTCTCTGCCTCCCACTTCGGGCCCCTATGGCCATCTTGGGTCTCCTTTCTCCTCACGCGCTGTTTCCTTGCTCTGCTTGCCCCTGCCGCACGTTCAAAATCACCCATCAGCTTGGCTCCAGCAGCTAATTGCTGCCATTTGAGAGACAAAGACGGTGTTTGGTACGAGGCGGTCCCCGAAGGTCAGTCAAGGAGAAGGACTCCAATAACACCTGCACATTTGTCTTAGGTGGGCAACTGTTTGGAATCGCTTTGCTTTGACAGGCACAACTCTTTGTTCCAAGGTGCTCCATTTGTGAAGGAAATGAATGCTTCAAAACTGGTCGTTAACAGCTAGCGAGACAGGGATAATGTAGGCCCTGACAAGATTGCTTTTACTGCTGAAAACTGATAATTATCGAGCTCTGTTGATTTTATTTGCATATTTAGGGGTAATTGTATGAAGACAATGCTTCAAAAAAATCTAATTAGAAAAAAATAAAAATATTATCATTCTTTCTACCACATAACCATGGGCAACATCTCCTGTATCAAAATATGTACTAATATCACACCGGCAGTTTTCGAATGATAAAACAGGATCTCATTAATTCAGTCATCCGTCTTTTACTTGTCTAATTCAGGTTTGTGGTTGGTTGGACAGGAGCCCATCCCACGTGAGGTGGGTTACCTACTGGATAGATCACCAATCTGTCACAGGGCTAACACAGGGAACTATTCACACCTGTGGCCAATTTAGAATCACACTTTAACCTAAAACCTTTGGGATAAGGAAGGAAGCCTGAGGACCAACGCAGGCAACATGAAAACTCACACACAGAAAGGTCACAGCTGGCCAGTGGATTCAAACCCAGGACCTGCTTGCTGTGAGGCAGCAGTGCTGACCAACACACTGTCGTGCAACCATCAATAATCAATTCACATTTACGTCACATTCTGAGAAACATTTTCTAAACATTTTGTAATCTGGCTGTAATCTGTAAAAGTTTTGCTTCAACCCCAATTTTGTTCCAGTGCTCATGAACCGATGTTAGCCCTGTGCAATATTTACATTTTACACCATCAGTTAAGTAAGTAGCATTTTCGGATTATAGCATAGAGTAGCATAGAGTTTTGGTGTGTTTTCCTCAGGTAGATTTGGGTTTGGGTAGATTTGCATCAAAACTCTGTTAGCTTAAAGGAAAAGTAGTAATTAACCATATATACTGGCAAATGACGCATAAGGGGAATTCTGCAGACATTATTGCTTAAGAAATATTACCAAATTCAGTCCCAGTGTGTCATGGTACCATGCCATTCTGTCTTACAAGTACTCTCACGTCACAACGTTGCTGACCCATCTGCATCAGCTCTGCCCTTGAATTCAGAGTCTATTTTAAGATTCTGGTTTTGACTTCTAGAGGTTTTTCATCCATACGTCCCCAGCAGGTCATGTGATCACAGCCTACTGGCTTTGCATCATTCTAAGCTAAAACCTAAAGGAGACAGAGCTGTTGCAACAGCCGCCCCAGACTTTGGAACTCTCTTAGCTTGAGATCTGTAGACTCAATGGGGGTGGCTGTAGCTCAGGAGGTAGAGCAGGTCATTTACTGATTGGAAGGTTGGTGGTTCCCCATAGTCTGCATGCCAAATATCAAGATAATAACCCCAAGTTACTCTCTGATGCAGCCATTGGAGTGTGAATGGTAGTTAGTAAGCACTTAAAAGCATAGAAGACAGTGCATGTGTGAGTGTGTGCATGTTGTATAGAGCGCTTTGAGTACTCAGGGAGAGTAGAAAAGCGCTATATAAGAATCAGTCCATTTATTTTATTTATTTTTAAAAACTCATCTTTTCAGACTTGTGTTTAGTTAACTCTTTTTTTTATGCTCTAGTATTTTGTTGTGAAGAACTTTGTGATCTTGAAAGGTGCATGTAAGGTGGAACCAATGTGACACCACAGTTTCCTGACTAAGCATCCATGTATGACAAGCTGAAAGTGAGACCAGGCTTGCTATTGCTGGAACCAGAACACTACAACCTGACTCCTACGCTCCCAGCAGAGCTGATTCTGCCAACTAAAAACAATGCTGCTTGTGATTCTCCCAGATGAGTGGCAGTGCATGGGGTCCCAGAAGCTCTCTGCACTGCTTTGCTAACAATAGTGTAGAGTCAGTTTTTTTAAAAGAAAGTCACACCAAGCTGTACAAAGTGAATTTTCAGGCCAAGGGGAGTCAGATGCAAGAGAAGCATCAAGAATCTGATCAATTTTCAAAATAAAAGCCCTGTGCAACTTTGAAGCTGCGTGACCAAAACCATGCCAGAGACAGAACATCAAAGACACCCTGTGTTCCCGAGGTGATATCCTTGGGTGGGTATCTCTGAGACACCACGAGCTCTGGAAAAACATAAGCATTTGTTGTGTTGAAAACAAAAGCAGGCTGGCCAAACACGTGAAAGTGCTGAATTTCAAGCATATGGGTAAATTATTGTTACACTCACTGTCTTGTAGCTTCTAATTGTTAAACAAAGTTCATAAGGTGCTTACTAATGAAAGCGAACTAAGATTGCTGTGGTCTTGACAGCTCATGATGTATGGGGTTTGGGGACAAGGTGAACTCCATTTGTTTCTCAATGCATACTCTGGCCGCTCAGAGCGCTCATGTTCAGTTTATGGTCATGGATGAATGGAGAAAGTGAACACGGGCAGTAATTAAGGGCCCGGCTTATTGAATTTCACACTTTTCAAATTTAGATTTATCACCCAGTAGAAGGTGGCCTTGCCGCCTGCCTTACCTCATTGTGAGGACGTTGAACCAGCAAACACTGATTAGCACATAGAATAATTCTTCTAATTAGCCTTGAAGCATAAATTTGGAAATGAACTTCAACAGTATTAAAGCCCTATCAAACCTGTATGTTTTTTTATGTTAACATATAATATTTTCCACCTGCCACAGACCACAAACAACAAGGGATTTGTCACTGTTTTTCATAATAGATAATTGCTGCATTCAAAAATGTCCAGTCAGTAACCCGACCAACTGCATCGCCATGGAGACTGCAATTATGTACATCCTGATGTGAGGGGTGGAAATAGACATGGAAGAAAGGGGATGACGCTGTCAGTGAATATCAGAGCTTGAGCCCTGCAGTAAATAATGACTCCACTGCCGCACTCTGTCTCCTGCTGAAACCTTGCTGGTCTCTCAGAGAGAGTTGCCAAGGAAACAGTGAATGAAATAAATCTACAGTTTCATGTCAGAAGGTTGAGGGAGACTTGAAGAAGCAAGGCAGGAGACCAGCTGAGTTTGCGGGGCAATTATTATTTGGATCTTCTAAATATTTGTGCCTGGCACGCTCAGACACAAGTGGAATAGTGACAGGTGACGATGGAGCTCAAAGAGAAGACAGTGCCTTTTCAGGAAAGTCGAAACAAAAGAAGTCAAAGAACAGAGCAAAAACATTAAGAAATGTGAAGACAAGCCCCTTTTTCCCTTGAAATTCCTTAAACAAATTAACAAGGCAGAACTCTGAGAAACTGATCTTTTGAGCGATATCAGCAAAACATGCAACCAAAAAGCCCGGCTGAAAACCGGCATCAACCTTGTTAGCATCTCATTTGTGTTCAGTCGGTGTATCTGTCAGTTATCTGCCTTGCGTTGTTTTACGTCCATGTTTCTCACTGACAAGTTGAAAGCTGTTGCCCCCCCCCCCTGTCCCTAATCCTCCCCACCGGCATTAATTAAACATCCCTCCCCTGTTCTAATTAACGGAGCATTACTAGAACAACAAAATAAATCAGCGCTCTGCATACATTCAGCTTGATGAAGTATTCCAAAGTATTTATCAGGCAACACAATTCTCTCTCTCCTGTGTAATTAGACAGTGATCAAAGTATTGCTTGATTTGATAAGATGCAAAATAGTTTAGTTTAGTGTATAAATTATCAGGAAAATAAAGTCTGGGATACAGTCTGTTCATAAGTACAAGAGGAGCAAGGGAAAAATAATCCAAGCAAGTTTAAGATTAGGTTATAAAACCTTTCAGGGCTTGTTTTTGATGTGTTTTTTGTGGTGATGCACGAAAGCATCTGAAGACGTTCACAAAACTGTTATTCTCTTGCGGACGTTGGATTTTGAAGAATGGGTCTTTGCGGTCATCCGTCGCCACCATGATCAAAGGAGGAAGCTCGGTCCATCCTTCACTGCAGTGATAGTTCACATTTGCACTTTCAGCGTTTGCGTAGGTGGTTAGCTCTCAAACGTACAAACACGAGGACAAACACTCCAAGGACTCTGCCTTAACAGCTGCAAATTTTGAGCTCCTAACAGTGTGCGATGACTGAAGTGTCACTTTTTGTCATCCACCCACCCTTTCGTGTGTCGAGTCTTGAGTGGTTGTTGCTCAGACCTCTGTAATGCTGAGGAATGATACTCAATTGTCTGTCTGCAGTGATGTGTGTGTGTTTCGGGGCTTTACAATATGAATGCATGATTCTCGCTTGGCATGTGTTCAACTTGTATACATATTTGTTCTTTGTGCACCAGTGTTGCCACATTGCTTCCTTCAATTACTCGCTTACAACTTGCCAGGAAATTCCCAAGTTCATCTATAATGGATCAAGGGATGTTCTGGCTCCTGGTACTGGAACACCTCAGTAAGCAGGCCTCAAACAGGCTGGCATGTCCTGGCGCTTGTCCCAGCGCGAGGAACGGGGACCCCGATGACATGGATGGGGTACTCAGGCAGTGCTGAGCTGCTCAAATATTGATCAGTGGAGCTGTCTTTGAGCTGGTTAGTCTCAGCCAGCCAGTCGCCCGTGGGAATTGGTGGTGGGTGGAAAAGGCTGCACAACAAAGAGAGAGAAAGAACTTGCAGGCTTGTCCACATTCTGCTGGCAGATGCCGCTGCTTATATCACAGCAGTAAGTCCTCTGAGAGAGAGAGCAAGAGTGAGAGAAGAAGAGGAAGGAGAGCATCACCTTTGTATTGACATTCTGTTCAGCTCTGCCAGATGACGTGTCCCCGAGGATTGACCCGGGGTGGAGGGTTGATCAGTTGGGTTCAGTAGGCCACGCAAGAGCGTTTTGTCCAATTTCAGTGTTGCCATACACAATATGAAAGAGGAAGTGAATAAAAGACACAAAACCAATACAAGGCGCATTGGATGAAAGAAACCTCAAAGCTCTTGTGAGCTCTGTTTCTTGTCTGCATTTGTGTTTTAATTTGAAGCTTGAAGGGAAACAGCAGAAAAGTAGAATGTGACACTTACTAAGATGGTTGTATCTTGGTGGTGGTGGTGATTTTGTGCTATATAAATGAAACTGAAATATTACTGATCATTTTTATATATTGTATCATTTTATTTTACCTGCACAAGCTCACAAAAAAATTAGCAATATGGATACAATGTGGCATGTTTACATCTTCTCTATTTTCTATACTGATGTCCACTAATATGACGTGTAACTGTGAAATCATAAAGGAGAAAAGGGGGTGAAGAAAAAGAGTGGCAGTGTCCTCGTATGGAGCAATAATCTCCTGTATGAATCCAGCTCTATCCTTTTCTATCCCCACCAGACTCCACAGGATACACACAGATATAACGTGACAAATTCAATCGCAAATGTCATCTCATTTGAAAGCCAGCAGTAAAATGCCATGATATGTCAGTTACCACTCCTTGATTAATTATACAACTGTATACACACTTTAGTGCATCCACGCAAAAGCAGTTGTTGAGTAGGAAACTCCTATAAGCTTGTTCTTTTCACTTTAATCTAAATCCCACCGGCATTCTAGCAATTCACCTCTCCAAATGCCTTCCTTCATGCTGAACAAAGTCATTTAAACCCTGCCAAATCACATCATTTCCCAGGTTTTGAGGCCTTTGTATCTGATAATATATGTGATATCAGAGGACTAACCAACAGATTCAGATCAATGCACAGATAGCACTTGGGGATAAATGAGGACTAGCAGAGATAAGGAAAAGAAGCTTAGATGTTAAAGTCAACCCATGCTCTATGATGCTGAGTTTTCAAAATAATATGCCTTTGGCACTTAAACCCACCCAACCAAGTCTGCAATGAAACTGAACTTTTTGATGAGCTTTAAATTTCACCTCATCCAGGTAGGCTGTCCAGATGCCAAAGTCAATCTCATTTCGCCTCATGTCCATACTCTCAGATCCTGTTTGGATGACTGCCACTGATTCCCTCCACCAGCATCAGGTGCTTGTATTTTGACTCATCTCTTGCCCAGCTTGAATTTTCATACTCTTGACTGCGGGCTTCTGAGTAGCAACGGCTGGCCGAACTTCACCGCCCTGCCAGAATCCTGACACAGGCTGCAGATGCACAGAGTGGCACAGGGTCCCCTCACTCCACTGGCATGGGTCCCTGCCTGGCCATCTGGTGTCTCCAAAGCAGGTGCCAGTCACTCATCACACCCGCCCTCATGCCTGCAAGACACGGGCCTCCACTGAGGGCTTTTCGGTGGCTTCTTCGATAGCTCCCGCCCACACCTCCTCACCTACCCTTCGCTAACAGTAAGCTATCTGCTGCCCAGAACCAAACCCAAGGGGACAGCGAGGAGCCAGCACGCAGTTGTAGTTGCTCAGAAGCAGTTCACACACAGACACACAGAGGAGCTTGTTAATTGGCAAGAACAAACTGGGATGCTGAGAATAAGTGATATGCACTTAGACAACTGTCACACTGTCTGAGACAAAGAAGAGCATCATAGAAACGGTGACTTCATCTTGTCTGTTCCGAGCAAACTGTTGAAGAGCATGTGCCAGCAGCACAAGCCAGCTCATGCAGAAGCCCTCATCAATCAGTCCTCTGTCAATCAATGCTGGACTCGTGGTTGAAGCAGCTGGGGGCAGGAGATGAAAAGGCTGATTTGACTGATGACATTTTGGTGGGATTTAGCGCTTTAGCCGTTCCAGTACAGCCCATCAATGTGGCCGCCCCCTTCTTATAGACAGGCAGTACTTTTCTCTAGCCGTAACTCGTTCTGCCTTTCATTTCAATAACTCAGATGTTGGCTGAAATGAGCAGCCGTTATTTGCTTGTTTTGCTTGTTGACAAGCCTTTGACAGGGATGATATATTAGAGCGCCCATAATCTCCATCCATCTGAATCGCTTTATCACTTTATTTATTTATTCACTTTTTTGACATGAGTTCCCGCTAAATCCATAATTCCCACAGTTTGTCATCGACTCTGTGACTAAAGCCGAAAAACAAGGTGAAAGAAAAAAAGGTGTAAACGGAATATTTGAGTTACAAACAAGATACTCATATTTCAATTCCTGAGGGTCTCTTTGAAAGTCGATCACATGGTGTTCCACTTTTGCTTTTCTTTGAAGCGCTTTCATTAAAAAATGTTTTTTAAAAAAGCCACTTCGAAACTTCTAAGCAAACTTAGTTGAAGCCAGTTTGTGAACCTGGGTTGTCTCTTACACTCAGCGGTGTGTTCTGGGGTTGCGGGGGATGTTGTTTGGGCTATGTAAATGCTGGAGTTGTTTACGGAGCGAGCAGGAAGCCATAATGATAAATGTGTGTCAGTAAGGCACGGGGTCCCTCACACTGAAGTTTTAATTTTGAGCTAGAGCTTTGCTGAGTTGGGCTGTCTTCAAAGGGGTGAACCGTGCCCGACAGCACGTTTTGCAAACCACAGCAGCTCTTATCTGGGAAGCCCTAAGCGCTTCCAGAGGTCCTGTCTGCTTTATTGTCAAGAATTAATCAGAAACTGGTGAACATCCTTGTGGCTGACATTGATTTAAGCTCTAAATGAGTCCAAGTCTTCTGCTCAGGACTTCCAGTTTTGCACTGCTACATTATTACACCATGCTTTTCTTTCTTAAACCCAAACTTGGCAAACAAGCCTTTGAATGGCCTCACAGAGCACACGTCTACATCTACATCTACAGAGGTAGGAGCTTTCCCCACCGTGCTCAGCAGCAAACCCAGTGAGAGGCCAGCATTACAGCTTTCATTACTATCTTCTTCTTCTGCTGCTTTCTGACACCCTGCGTGCATTCAAACCCACTCTTCAGAGATAAAGAGAAAGGGGCCATATTGCATGCGCACGCATGCTCACGTACCAACACAGCGATAAATGTCACAGCACTCCCTGTCCTCCTCCTCTTAGATAAAGGCAAGCACAGATGAAAGCCTGTAAGAAAATATAACAGGAGGACGCATTTGTTGTGTTTGATAATATCGGCATGAAGAGGACAATAGAGACGCATGAGGAGGGCTCAAGAGGAGCATTCGCCACAAATGCATTAGTTCACAAGGAGCACAAACACACCACTTGATTCACCACGCCGAAAACATCCGTGCTTCGAAGCTCTTAAGTCGAAGGGAGGAGGTTGTATTTATGTTGAGAAAATGCTCAATATACCTGCGTGATGTAGAACAATCAGGGTGAATTACAGATTTTGCAGCTCAAGAAGTCGTTTCAAGTCAGATCAGATTTCGCTGTCTGACAAAGAGGCGTTTGAGAAGTTTGCATCACTTTGTCATTGGTTATGTGCACAGTGTGATAAAAAGTCTGATTTAGCCATGCACTCAGAAACCACCATACTCGTAGGCAAGGTCGAGACTATTCCATTTCTGTCACTTCTGGAAAAGCCAGGGAAGGAAACAAATTATAATCCTATGTAGAAACTTAAGCAATCATCCACTCTGCTGTGCAGGTGGAGCTGGCAGGAGTTTTCCTGTGTTCAATACTTAGAGGTGATTTATTACTCTCCTAATAAAAGCTCTTAACACAAAATCTGAAGGAAACAAGCAAAAAAGTGGAGGTTTGTGTAGTTGAAAGACTTCATGAATCACGCTGACGGAGAGCCCACACCTACCTCTCCCACTCCCATGGGGATTTTAGTGAGCGTTAGGCTGCTGCACACAGTGGACACAATAAAGGGCAACATTTTTGTAAGTTGGCCAAGTTCTTATCTTATCAGATGTGATTTGTGTGTTTACGTCTGGCAGAATTTATTAAAAGCTCTGAA
The DNA here is from genome assembly GCF_001858045.2 of Oreochromis niloticus. Taxonomy (NCBI): domain Eukaryota; kingdom Metazoa; phylum Chordata; class Actinopteri; order Cichliformes; family Cichlidae; genus Oreochromis; species Oreochromis niloticus. The sequence continues at coordinate 28,744,078 of NC_031974.2, forward strand.
GTTTTAATTAAAAGTAAGGAGCAAAATCTGAACACAGATTGCAGGTGTGCACACGAGTGAATGCTGATTTTATTTTTACTAATTCATTTTTCTGCTGCTCCCTTTAGGGGTCAGCAAATCAGTTCATTGGCCTCCATCTCACCCTATCCCCACCATCCTCCTCTGTCACACCAACCTTCTGCACATCCTCCTTCCCTACAGCCAAGTCTCTTCTTTGCAGTCTCACTCTTTTCCTCCCACCTGTAGCTTCATCCTCAGCATCTATTATAATTACTATCTCTCCTCCGCACCATCGCAGCCTTACCTCTCTTACTTTGTCTCCAAGCTTCTTTCTAATCCTATTGATTTCTGCTACGACAATAGAATGATCAGAATTTGGTGTAAAAAGCATGACTGTAGACACAGTAAATCTGCAGTTGACCTGTGATGCTGTCATCTCAGCCAGAATCATTGGGGAATCTTTGCAGCTCCAGTGTGAATCTATACTGCAAAGAAATAAGGCAGCTCTGCAAGACAAAGGGGGTCCAATCCCTGCTTGGCTCCAGTGCAGGCTGCCTCTTTCTTGCTTTAGCCCTGTCTGTCTCTCTTTCTGTCTTCCTCCCTCTCTAAGCATGAGTGTGCAGGTTTCACCTGTGAGATCCTTCCGTAGACATGTCCTCCTGTCAGTTCCTGCTGGTTCTCTAGCTGGCCCATCTGCACTCCATCAACTAATTATCCACCTGCAGTTCTCTGGGAGCAGTTCAGTCATCCACTGTCGAGTAGGTTGTTACAGCTGTAAAAATGACACCATATTCAGTCTCACTCATGTGGCTAGCTTTGTCTTTGACTCCCTCTACTCACCCAGACCTGTCTTTGCACCTTAGACTCCTCCTGTGTGTGTGCCTGCAGACCAAACTATCTGAAATCTGTCAGTCTGAATCACCACTGGGAGCCGTCCTCTTGGAATACTCACCTGCCTGCCCGCTCTCTGTTGCTCCATGCCATCACTACCTGAGACCTTCTCTGTCTGGAATGTACGTTCTCAGTCTTGTTTATAAAATCCTTGAAACTGAGTTATCTGTGTCTAGATATTTCTTCCACCAGTCCACCAGTTTGTGACAGAATCATGACCATGGAGAGAGAACTCCAATGGTCCAGCAACCTAGACATAAATCTGCACTTTGAAAAGACCTTCTGTAGAAGCAGGTTTTTAAAAGGACAACCTCCTTTTGGGATCAATTGGAAATGCAAAGAGGATAGAGCTGTCCTTTTAATACTGAAATTTATGAAGTTGTGTTATTAATGTGTACACATTTTTTGCTACTATGTAGATTTAAAATTTTAGCTTAACATAAAATTACCAGTTAATATATTTTAATACTAAAATCACAATTCCCCAAAAGTTCGCATCTTAAGATTCATTTTACATTTGTGGTAGAGAATCTTTTTGGCTTTTCCCATTTGGAAAATGCCCTTTTGACTGTATATGAATGTTAACTTATCTTTATCCCTGTCTGTGACTGCCGAGGGGATAATAGCCTATGTGATTGCATATTTGTTTTAGAAGCTGGTGTGTGAGTTTGTGTTCTACACACTTTGTCATTCAAAATGTCAGTTAGCTAAAGAAATATAGGACAGGCTCAAGATCACTGACTTCCATGACAGAAGCAAATACATTTTATCCTACGTTTTTCAAAAACAGATTTTTGTACCAGGGTTTAAAAATAGGTTTGCATCCATATTAACTGTGCTGCTTGTTCTCATTTTGCTCACTATAACCAGACAGAGCACCACAGACCACACTACAAAAATGATACCGTCATGGTTTTGTTTCCCTTTATCTCCACAATTGTAGTGGAATGTTGTAAGGCAATGACCACTGACCAGATAACCACATAAATACACTTAGTCATAGTCTCCCCACTACATTACCCTGGTCAGACATTTTTTAAAGTGGTAATCATTATTCATGTGTACAGCTGGAAATTCCAAAGAAACCCCACATTCGGACAGTAAGTTCTGCAGCACAGAACAATGTGAGAAAGAATAACAAAGTATCCAATGGCAGCAAAACTTTAGTTAGAAAACTGGAGGAGTGTACTGGGTTTCTGACACAACATTCTTAAATCAAAACGCTCTCATGAGCAGCTCTGATTTTAGGAACAGAAGCACCAAAAACAGACAACACAGACACACAAGAACACAAACAGATCAAACAGTTTGCTGAGCTTTTGATCTGTTTGATCTACTTGGCATCTCCTGGCTGTATATTTACACTTAAAGGCTAGATATCAACTTGGAATTGTCTGATCTAAGTCTCTGCAAGAAAGTGCAATATAGTGTGATTCCCCAAATACAGAACTAGTTTCTCTAGGGGATTTTTATTTTAGTCTGAGAGACCACGGTTTCGGAGATAAGGATACATCCAATCGTGGGACCCCTGTGACTGCACATTTACAGCAAATAAGAACATTAAGGATCCAGTCACACTGGCCTAGAGACTGGTCCTCAACCATCTGGTTACCAGTGGTTGTAGGGGAATAATCTGTATTACCCAACTAGTTTGCAAATAGTTGCTAGCCGTCTCAAGCGAAAAAGAGTAGCATGGTGCTGTACCATGTTTTGGTTGGTAGCAGACCATCTCTTAGTAGTAGTTAAACTGTGAAAAATGCAACACAAACCAAAAACAGAGATGTTTGCCCTCAAACTAAGAGTTGTGCCTTTTGAAATGTGTTGGTTGAGGCACTAACAGACTGGCTAACTACTTAGTGAGTGCAAATAAGTCAGCATCTTCCATGCATTCTGTAGGTGACTGCAGAAATCTACCAAAGCAATCATGTGGGGGGTTTTGGTACTGCACCCTCTTCGTGACTGATTTCACCTTGGGACAAGAGGTTACCAAAATGGGCCCTTAAGTACAGTATTTAAGATTGTTGAAGTTGAAATACATGTTTGGTTTGTGTCACAGTGATTTCTTCTGACATTATCGTGGAAACCAGCCAGCACTGGTGAGATACTCATACAATAGCACTTTGTAGGAGAGTGAGTTAGTGTAACATCCAGTCAGCCAGCATGAAAAAAAGAAGTAGAAATGCCCAGTGGTTGTTCTGACCTGTTCTCGGTCATTCTGAAGAATATAATAATGTAATAATGTAAGTGAAACTGTAAATGCACCAAGCAAGCAAGCAGGACAATTTGGACCTAGTTTGCGGTCCACCATAAGTTTCCTTATAAATCCCATCTACCCCACATCTCCAACATCCTCCCATATGTTTTGTCCCGTAGAGATAAGGAACTTTTGCAAAAGGAGCACAGTTCAAGCTCTGAAGAGGCCATGCACACATGAACACAACTCATTCTAGAGAGGTTTAGGTAACAGAAACTACTTGGTTGATGTTAGGAAGCAAACATCAGAAGACAGCACTGTCAGCTGTTGGAAGTACATCACAACACTGTACACGATAGTGATTGGGGGTGTAACAGCAATCAGCTAAGAGTCTTCTGAGTGTTGTGTTCTTCAAAATCAGCTAGCCTATCACTTAGGCTCCCTTTCATCCCCTTCTATGCGAAACAATATCTGCAGAAAACACACTCAGCAATCAGCTTTTTAAAGCTTGATGTCTTAAATAGCCAATTTGCTCTTTGTTTTGCCTCTGCTGTATATCAGCCGAGACAGGAGTCATCCCGGTTTTGCATTTTGATCATAAGCGGCAGTCAAGAACACTCAATTGAGCACGATGATTCATGATATTATGCTCCTATATTCCATGAATAAACATCAGTAGTAAACACAAAGAAGGTGGGCTCTCTGCTTGCTGGGTTCTGCCTCGTATTTAATTCTCACCTATTAAAATGCATAATCTCCTTTACCTCTTCACAATTGCGGAGAACAATTGCAGCCTGAGAGCCTTGTATTGTATCAACACTGTGATAGCGAGTAACAAAGGCCTAATTACTACCTGCTGGATATGATGAGGAATAATTAGCTCGATCGTGGAGAGCCACTGATGACAAGTTTGCAAGGAGCTCACTCGTGCCCCTTAATGGAGTGAAATCCATGTATTATCTCTGATGTTTGCACATGAGCAGTCAGTTGGATGTAATAAAAGCAAATATTATCGGTATAGTTTGTTTATTTCTCACATGTTGCCTCATTCAAATCACTTGGAAGACAGTCGCATTCCTGCTTAAGCTGTTTGTTGAAGCAGATCTATTAGGGAAGTCAAACCAGAAATACTGTAGTAATGCATCTAATTGCTGGAGCTCTCCAGTTGTAGCCGTTTTAACAAGGTATAATTCTCACTGCCATATGGTAAGTCCAACTTGAGAGCTAACACTTGCCAATCTACCCACCACATTTACACTGAGTAAATTACGACCGCACGGCTAATAAGAGCTCTGTGTGTTATCACTGTGTTAAAAAATATCTCTGTTTCCCCTAGCCCTTCCAGGCCTTCCCTGGTCCTGGGGTTAACTCTCCTCTCTGCCGGCCAGTCGATGCAGCATTCCTAGTTCTTGGACTGACCAAAGGTTACTGTGGACCATTAGCATTGAACAAAGGGAAGCGGACAAAAGAGGGCGACAGGGAGAGGGGGCAGCGCAGAAGCAGGTGCCTTTTAATGGCGGTGGCAGTCCATGTTTCTGTGTATCGGTGCGTGTACAATCCCTGAAAGACTCCAGTAATGACTCTGAGACACTGCTTAGGAAAAGAACTGTTCTCTTCCCAGATTCTGTCATAACCTGCTGACAGATGCCGTGCGGTTAAATGTCGGTGTGTGGCCAGCTATTTGTTTTCCATCTCTGCATGTGTGTGGCCACCTCTGTCTTTTCTTTGTCACCCAAAACATTACGCAGAGCACCATAAATCAGCATTGGCTTTAACCCCCACCCCAACACACACACGCACACACTGTAATTATATGTTAACATCCTTGCCTCTGTTCTTTATGGGAAACAGTGATTATTTCACTTGAATTGCCCAAAATAAGTTATTTTAACTTATAACTTCCACATTACTGCAAGAAAAGAAAAAAAACACAAAGCGTGGCTAAATTGTGAAGAGAGAGCAGCGCTGGCAGATGAAATATGTTAATAAGCTGCCAAGGCATGAGCGCAACTTCTGGTTAATGGCACAACATTGCAATTTGGCCCTCCAGAGGAGACAGAGAGATGAGGCATCTTCATCACCGCAAGTCCCCCGTCTGAGAGAAGAAGGAGTCAAGCAGACAGGCAGCATTAAGCTGCCAACGAGGAAGACTGAGAGAGGCTGCACGTCTCCCATGCACATTATCCCTCCAACAAGAGGAAAAGGGAATCTGGGATAATTTCCTTAAAAGACTGTAATAAAGAGCACATGAAAGAAAGAAGAAAAAGAGTATAACAACACTGGACAGGAAATACAAGATGTGAGGCATGAAGCGGTGGATGAATGGAGTGTTGACAGGAGCAGTAGGGAGCCGGAGCGAAAGTGGCACATCAACGCGTATCGGGGAACCCGGCCGACAGATCCTGTCCCTCTCAGCTTCGCATGTTGCACCACACACACACGCACACATAAATGTTGTGTTGTTGGAAGCCCATCAGCTGTTTGAAATCCGACAGCCAACACCTCAAAAATGTTCACAGTCGCCTCATTTCCAAACCGAGAGGCTGTTTTTGCTTTTTCTCTCCGTTCCATCAGAGACATTACTGATAGTGAATCTATGCGAGTGGGTGTGACAGGCATCTGACATTAATATCCCAGCACTGTTTTGGAATTATATCACACAAGTGGGTGGGCTGATTGGCCCGCTCGAGGGTGAATCCCGAAGAAGGTGCATGGCAAGGTCACAGTGACAGCTCCAAGTGTGATGCAAATAGAGGAGGCAAAGTTCCATGGTGGAAATGCAATCAGCCGGGCCGTGTTGATTAAAACAACACATTTATTTTGTATAGGGGTTCCAGAGAATGGAATGGCCTCATTAAACTGGGGTCGGCGCAGAACTATCAGGGAGAGGGAGTAATAAGGGGGGGGGAGGAAGAGAGACAAATTGACTACCATGTTCTAATGAAACATCTCAGAAGAGCGCAAGCGATTTGAGTGGCAGGCTGTTTGTCAATTCAAACACTCAGAGCATTCTCCAAGGGAGAGCAAATTGGTGCGAATTTGCCATTACATATATTGCTGCTATATTCAAGATCCAAGGCAACAAAGAATTGATCCTGCTAACAAGCATCGCCTGTGTTGTATGATTATTCCAACATGCCAAAAATCCTCGTCGTTGTCTAAACCTATTAAATCAGTTACATCATTACCAGTATGGACTGCTTATTTAATTACAACCCACAAAATGCTCAGTAGTACATGTAAGTTGTTATTATAAAACTGTAGTCTCTAACATATACATTCGCCAATCATGTGTGAATGGCATTTGCTCCAAAACTACATTTCACACACACACACACACACACAGAGAGAGAGAGAGAGAGAGAGATTCTCACTTTGATATCTTGCTGAGGACATCTAATTGAAATAATGCTTTCCCTAGCCCTTACCCTAACCATCATAATGAGTGGCTAATTCCAACCCTTAGCCTAAACCGAACCATAACCTGACTATAAATCTGACACAAAAAAACACATTTTGAGCCTTAAATATGCCTTCAAACTCGTGAGGACAGGCACTTTTGTCCTCATAAATGACTGTTGGTCCCCACAAGTATAGTAACATTTCAATTTTTGGTCCCCACAAAGACATCTAAACAGGTACACACACACACACACACACACACCTCTATGATAAACTGTTTTTAACACTGCAAAGTTTTATTTTGGTGGTGCTGTTCTGAGAATATATAACAACAGGATGTTCAACCCATTGCAACCAAATTTAACCAAAGAAGGTGAAGGTTCAACATGTAGTCTGCTATCTGTCATGGCCAAGACACAGCCAAAAAATATTTTTAAAAAATGTGTATTTAACTTTAGCAAAAAAAATACTGTTGCCACTGAATTTGTGAAACAAGCACACCAGCTGATTCTGCTCCTGTACCGCCATGTATACTGATCAGGCATAACAATATGATCACTGACAGGTGAATAAGACAGATTATCTTTTCATCATGGTGCCGTTACTGGGTGGGATCTATCAGGGAGCAAGTGAACATGTCCTTAAACTTGATGCGTGAGAAGTAGGAAAAAAGGGTAACGTGCGGATTTTTAGTGAGTTTGACAAGGACCAAACTGTGATGGCTAGAGGACTGGTCAGAGCGTCTGCAGCTCTTGTGGGCTGTTTCTGGTCTGCAGTAATCAGTATCTATCAAAAGTGGTCCAAAGAAGGAACAGTGGTGAACCAGAGACTGGGTCCTGAGCAGCCAAAGTTCACTGATACATGTGAAGAGTGAAAGCTGGTCTGTGTGAGCAGATCCAACAGACGAGCGACTTGGGAAAGTAAAATCTGTCAAGTATGCATTCATATATCCAGTTTTTGTGCTACATAGTTGTGAATGAGGCCTTAAAAATCATGCCCTGACCGTCTGCATATAAGGAAGTTTAACGTCTCACTATTGTTACATCTTTACAATACACTGCATAGTAACTGTATTTGTTTTGTGCAATATTGTCCTTGTTTTCCACATTAGAAAACAAAGACAAAAGCTAACTATGCACAAAGCACCACTGGTCTTTTTATTTTTTGTTGAAAGTAAGAATAGTACAAAATAACACCATCCCACAGTTCAAATACTCGATTTTTGTTTAAAGACATAAAAAGACTAAAGAAAATGTTCGCTTTAAAACTCACTAACTGCCACACAAACTGAAATCAACAAAGAAAGTCTTTATGCTTACATGACTATAATTTTTGTTGTTTGCTGTCTACTTCGTTTTCTACATCCTGTTTATATTTGCATTCTTTATTCATTTCACCTCACAGCTGCCCTCAGAATGCATACGGAAGTCTGTGTGCATGCCTTTTTCTTTGCTCATGCATATGTCACGCGACACGGCATGACAAAAAGGGTTTCTGTCTGTCTTTCTATTAGAGGCAGGTGATCATTTTGTCTTCCTCCTCCTCAAGACAGAAGAGGCGTACAAACAGACTGATGATACACGTTGAAGATTACAATTGCCCCGTGGATGCCTCTTTGTTCCTCCACGCTTGATGGATAAGGGATGTCACCTGTGTGTGCTTCAGTGTGCGTTTGTGCATGAGAGAGAGAGACGGAGACGCAGAGTGAAAGCCAAGGCAGTAAAATTTTAGGGCAAAGATGACATGGCTGTTTAGCAGCTAGCTGCATGTAATTACACTGCAAAATGTGTTTTGCGTACTCAAGAGTTGGCACCACTGACAGGCTTACCCCTCAACTGCACTCAGACAATAACACGTACACACTCACACACATCATGTTAATAGCATATGTTAGCAAGCCAGTGTTGACAAGAAAATGTATCACGATGTATCAAGAGCGTTTACAATTCAGCCCTTTTTTAATTTGCCTTAAGAATTCCAAGGACATGTGAAATCCATTCACGGTCTATATTCTTTTCCTTAATAACATCTCATGTACATTTTCTGCTACAAGGCACAAAGTTGGGGAAAGATGAAGGCAGTGCTCCTCCACAAACCCTGGCTAGCTAATCAAAAGATTGTAGCAGAGCCCTGGAGTTGGGTACTCTCTACTGTGTTGTGCAAGGTGGAATGGGGAAGTCTAATTATGTCCTGAGGGCTGAGAGGGGCTTCCATTTATCCACCCCCACTCCTCACAAACTTTTTCCCTCCCAAATACAGATATATGCTAACTTTTGCTGGGATCTATCAGACATGTTAGGTCAGCTGCAGCTTGTTTACCATCCAGATCTTCTGACAGCTCCACTCCTCATATGGGAGCCCATTTGATAAGAAGCATCAAGGAGCAACAGATAAGCTGGTGGACACTTTACGTCCAGGGCTACAATGACGCCAACCTTTGTAAACACAGATAATCACTGGCTCATTCAGCCCAGAGTCCCAGGACCTCTGTTGTTAAGTAAGGTTATCTCCAGCTGAAAGTGGAGTCTGAACCCTGCAGCCATGTGCACAGGATGCCAAGCTTGTGTGACCTTGTTGAGCTTTGTGTATGCAGAAACCTGAAAGCTGCCCCTGGTTAAAGGTTAACACTCTGCATAGTAAAAAGGTTTTTGTAGTTGTTGACCTTCGAGCATGGATTGCATCGGCCGTGTAAGTGTACAAGTATGTAAAACTATACGCTCTATTTCCAAGAAACACAAGGTGAAGCTAAACGTGTGTTTACTCTTTTTAAACCACCTACCTGGCCAGTACATCCGTAACACTGAGAACAACTTCACAGTTACCTAGTATCGATAACATTTAATTTACATGCAGCCATTAAAAAGTAACTGTTCTAGATTCACATATTAGAGTGTACACATAGCTGTAGAGTGGAATACAGTACTGTAATAATCCATCTTCGCTATTTAGTAAAAGAGCAACCACCAATCTAATTTTTATCAAACTGTGGAAAAATGAGCACCAACAATGATGATGACACGAGCACTAGCTAGCAGCTATAAAGCTAACCAGTATTGGTGTTGCTAATGTTAGCATTTTTTTCTATAAAATGCTGGTTTTCTGATTACACTCTCTACTTGCAGGTCCATGGCTAGTTCTAGTTCTAGTCTACTTTCAGACAAAAACAAACCTGTCACAGAAAAAAATGGGAAAAAAACGTATTTATTTGGAAGAAATCTTAGAATAGAATAGAATAATCCTTTAATTGTCCCACAAGGGGAAATTTGGTTGTAACAGCAGCCAAAAAGACACATATACAAACAAACAGTACACAGGACACAGAACAGAAACATACACAATTTTTCTTACATATTTACATTAAGGACAAATCTTGCAGGATAAATCAGATTTGTCTCATTCATCAGCTCAATTCTGAGGCTGTGTTTCTTGGGACATTTAGTGCAGAAAGCTCACAGCAGCCTAGCTGAGTGTATTTCAACTCACTGGCTTAAAATTGACAAAATTCAGTCAATCAGGCCCAATGTGTGGCCCCAGACACTGAGCAGGAAGCTTTTGGACTATGTGTGACCTGCTGGCATTTCAGCATGTTGCTCAACTCCCTTGACTTAGTTTATCTGCAGCGTTTCAATAAATGCTGGGTCCCACAAGCCAGGCTAACACTCTTTTCAGAGCTCTGAGTGAAATCGAGCACTCCAGATCCTATCTATTTGATTTCTCACAGTCCTAATATAACCTCTTCCACATGAGGCTTTTTATTACCGCTCAGGGAGACAAGCTTTATTTGCAAGCTGTTTGCTGTACCAAATCGTTATTGCTCCATGGCATTTCAATTGAATAAGATATCAACTTATTGTGTCATTCACTGGGCCCCAGACGTGACTCCAATAGGAAAAAAAGATATTGAAATAGGGACTTTAATAAAAAGAGCTGACGATATGATTATATCTGAAGATGGTAGGAAATATCTAACAATAGTGCAAGAAGACTAGTATTCCCAAACTGATAGCTCTTAATCTTAAGTATTCAAAAAATCCACATAAAGACACAGTGATTTTGCTAAAAGCTCACAAAGTCATATTCCAGAGTATTGTAAGATCTTTCTGTAACGCTGTTCTTCGTGTATGTTTGCCAGTATAACACTGCAAACTTAAGGTAGAGGATAAAAGCACTGTTTAAAGGTTCAGTTCACCCAAAACACACTCTCAAATACACACTCACACACACACACACACACACACACACACACATGCACACAGAGCCTCACTTGCCCTTTTTTGGTATTTAGCTTCACATTTAGCTTTAACTTTTGGCTCCACTCCAGTACAATAGATGTGATTCAAATTTCATTTATGCTGCACAAAGCGCTGAAAATTGGATTTGAAAAATTAAACAGCTTTTCAAAGACCTTGGGCCTTTGTACCTCTCACTATATAACTGCTACAAAAGGATTTACTTTACGCTCAAGCAGATCACACAGACGTAAAAGAACCTATCATAATTAAAAGTTTTTCGCATGCAAAAATTTCAGCTTTTGAGAAGTGTTAAAGTGCAAAGGACAAAGTAAAAGTCTGACAAAGGCCGCTTGAGTGAAATGTCAGACCAAACAAATCATGTTGATAGACTATGTTAAAGATGGACGTCGCCACCCTGATGTCAACCATTAGCTTAATGACGACTGTTTTACTGCCATGAATCTGGACAGACTGTTTTATTTATTCAGTGCTATTTTTTTATTTCTTTATGAGGGCCCAGTTGTCCCTGTGCCTAGCAATTCAACTCCTCCAGTTGAATTTAACACTTTGGGACAGATTTGTCAGTGCAAACTGTGTTTTGGCAAAAAAAAAAGTGCTGTCTGAAAATGTTGTCACTGATTCAATACTAACTAATAACAGGCCAGGTATGCCTATGCCAGTACTTTTTACCTAAGAAGGCAGGTTTTATAGGCGAGAGCAGTGTGCCATGATAATTGAACGACCACTATATCACTGTGATTTTTACTTTCTATAAAAAGTAATCAACAAAACAAAACACAGCACAAAAAATGTGTTTTGACACTGAGTTTTTACCAAACATGTAATGTAAATGTGCTTGTCTTTAAAGCACTTTGGGTCACCTTCTGTTGTTTAAATGTGCTGTAGGCTAGAAATAATAATAAGTAATAGTACTGATGTAATACCTATACCAGCATTGGTATCAATACTGTCAAATATTTGGATCCGCCCACCTCTGTTGCATATGTATTTCTGGAAGTTCCTTTCTTAAGGCGCAATATATAGATAGCAGAATATTTAAATCTACATGAGCAGATTCCACCTGATTTACAAAAATGTTTTTGTGGTTTGGATTTGTGAAGAACCCCTTGATGTGACCTGGTGGGTATAACATGGAAATTGAGGTGTCACCAAACCCCTGCACAATAAAAATACACCCCTGGAAGCCCTGTTTGTGATCTTTGTGATCTCGCCTGCATTGCTTCCAGGGAAATATTTGACAAAATCGCTGCAAAAAGGTGTTCACACTGTTCTGTGCGCTGCTAAAATGTTTGGACACATGCAGGCACTTTTCTTTATCGGCTCACTGTCAAAATTGTTGTGGGACACCCAGCATGACAACACACACAAGCTTGCATCAGGCAAATACAGACAAACGCACAGAGCCTTTTGCTGTCCAACTGACAAACACCTCCACACACACACGTACATGTATACACGCACGCCTTATCACAGCAGTAGGATGTGGTTTTGAAGCTGTGACAAACTGTCCAGCCAGCGGAGGCTATCCACTGAGTGCTTTTCTGTTCTGTTCTTTGATGCTGTTTTAGTAATTAACTCAGACAAAAGCTCTGGCATGTCTCTTCTGATGTGAACTTAACAGGCACTCACGAAAAGACACATTTCACATCCATCCTCCTTGATAAACAGAGAGTCTGGGGACAGGCTGAATGTGTCAACATTCAGAAATAGCTTGAAAATGAGCCAGCGGGGTATCTGTAGGAATGTCTGTCTGTGGATGAATCGGAGAACGTGTGATGTTCCCATCATATACAACCCTAAACACTTGCCTGGTATCCTCCTGGAACGAGGATCACGGGGGATGACGGTGGTTGGTGGTTTGTCAGTATATGACAAACCACTGTAAACTCTTAAAAGTGACACTAATGGTGACAAACAGCTAAAAAAAAATCTATATACAGTATAAAGCAACAAGAGAAGAATGCTAAGAGTCCAGTCAGACACGTGACTTAATTTAATTACAGTAAACAAAGGGGAACCTGATGAGATCATCTGGCCAACTACATGTTCCCCTGCTGCAGTCTAATTCCTGATTACAACAGACGAATACACACAAACTTACACAGTATTGGTCTCTTCTTTTTGAAAACAAACACCACCAATGGCTGACTTTTTTGATCTTTTTAACAGACCATTATAGTATTTACAGAAGCCCAGCAGAGACATATAAACTTGTACTTTTCAAACTTCAAACCAGAGCACTGCAAAGTATTTATTTAAATCTGTGCTCCCCTCTTGTCTCGAGGGTTTGGTGGAACACGGGTTCTGCTTTCATGTTTGGAAAAAGGGTTTCCTTGGTATATGTGAGCCACTCCTCTGACGAATTCGAGGAACGGGGATGTTGTTCCTTGGTTTAGTTGTTTTTGTCCTCTTCTGGTTTCATGTATTTGCTTTTAGATTTACAGCAGGTTTCAAATATTTACATTCAAAGTTTCTTGTAAAGTTATGTCTTGTCTACAGTTTAGCATTGCCTTTTGTGGGTACCTTAGCCATGAAATCTTTTTAACCACCCTGAATGTGGGTAGCGAGAAAGAAGCCCTTTGAATCCTGTGTTAAACACACAGTGAAAGATCCAAGTATGAGCAAGTTTCCTCAAAACATCTTATTGAATCGTCCAATTTCCGAGCTAAACCCTCAAAACCCACCTGGGGCTCTCAGCTGAGCTTCAAACTGCCCTCGCTCACAAAACCGTCGCCCACCCTGAAAACCCAAATAAATTCCAAGCATTGTATTGTGTTACTGAGCCAAGTGAAACATTCCACATGTTTTGATATCAGAGGAGCTTTGGGAGGGTTGTGGGTTCAGCTTTGCAGACTGCCAGAGCCATTTCCAAAGCAGCATCATATCTAAGTGAGGTCATTTTGTTGAATCACCCCCTGAAGCAAACTGCCTACCAAGCCTCTAATAACTTTATTACCACATATATCATGGCCAGGCTTTGGTCTTTTTGCTTGAATTTGCAGGGGACTTGGAAGCCATCTGCAAGCCGCTGTGCTGCTCTTCTGCTCTCTCCTCATTCATCTGACCTGCAGTCATCGCCGCCATTGTTTTATTTTTTTCTCACCCCCCCTTTCTCTTTGTTTCCCTGCCTGTCTTCATTAAACTTGTCAAGTTCCTGCCGCAGCTATGCCAGCCCTGTATTATGCTCTGCTGTTCTCATCACCGTGCCCTTCAGTTGCCTGGAAACTGAGTGTTACGAAGAGATGTGAAGAGGCAGAGAACACCTTCTGACACAAAGTAAACACTGAAGCTTGTTATATAAAGTATATGGAAAGTTTTCAAGTCAAAGTAAAGTGCAATTTGTTTTTCAGGGTGTGGTCTTTAGCTGTTAATGTCGAATAAAAAAAGGGACCGTCCTCTTTTTCCGAAAATGAAGAGCCTCTTCTTTTCTTCCTTCTTGCAAGAAGTTAGCGCTAACGTAATGAAAAGACAATAAGTTAATAATAACATTATTTCCATCCTTTCATTTTTCTTGCATTGTCAATTTTATTCCTTACAAAATGCTGACATGTGCTTACAGTTGGGTTCATAACTGTTTGGACTATGAGACAGTTTTCTGTAATGTTGTCTCTGACATCCAATCAAGATTAAGCTGCAACTGAAGTGCAGACTTTCAGGGCTTAAACAAAAACTGATTAGGAATTATACTCCCCCATTTTTTGAGATTCAATAATAATTAGACTAAAATGATTTCAAATATAACGACTATTTTGATCCAATCAATGACTCCTTCAGCCACCTTCAGTTGCAGCTTGTTTATGGGGTTCTGTATCATCAGTTTTGTCTTCACTAGACTGACTGGGAAGTTAAGGATTTACCACCAGCACATCCTCACACGGTGGCAGCTGTTTCCAAATGATAACTACAGCATGCTCTAGAAGCGGAGTTAAACCAGAACAGAAACTTGTATGTGTTTATCAGCAGCAGTGGTCAAAGGTGACTGTTATCAGGTAGAAATCCTCTTCTGAAATCAAATTAGTGAAAGCAGTAAAGCTATTTCACTCTAACCTTAAACATGGGAAAAAATCTGAAAGTGGAATTTTTTTTGTGCCCTTCTACTGAAAACAATTTTACCACATGATGTTTATGTTTTGCATTTTATAGCTATGGACTGGGATACCTACAGGGCCACCCCTGTAGGAGTGGAAGTCCTTAGAAATTATGTGGTGATGTCATGGAATGAGCTACAGTCGTGAGATCTTTATTGTCATAGTTACAGTTAAGTTATAAACTTAAGGGACAAAATTGTGTTCATGTCTAAAATATAAAGCTCCCTTGAGGCTGAAAACAGGACATGAACAGTAGTCTCCCACGTTCTAGAAGTTTGGTTCACCCATCAATCCACCCAACCCCTCCCTGTGCAAACGTAATCATGTGAAAGTTGGAAACGCTTGCTCCTCTCGGAGCTCTGCTGCATCTGCTCTGTGTGGATCTGAGTGAGGGTGGTGGAAATATCTTGCCTGTGATCTATACAAGTATTTAAACTCCACCTACCTGCAGACCTACTGCTGCCTTGGCCTGTGTTGGTGTCTGTGCTATCATAGGCAATGATGTGATGACAGGCTCTGGTTTAAATGGTAAGGTAAATGGTAATGGTAATGGTTATGGGGGTGGGATGTTGTTGGGGATCTTGCCCACCAATGTCAAAAGAAAAAAAGTGGGGGAAGCTAATGATGTATCAGAAAAATGCACGGTGATGGATGTTTGGCACATGTGACATTTCAGTTTGCTACCAGTTTCACCTACCGGGGGTGGAGTTAGTTTAAACTGAAAAAGGGTAGGGTATGTATAGGGTATGTAAAGATGAGTATTATTTATGCACAGAATAAGGATGATTTTCAGAAAAGTATTTTCTAGTATTTTCCAGAGATGACAAAATAGTTGGCAGATTTTTGTGTCTTGTGTGGTGATGGGAGAACACATAGCTTAGTTTATGGCTGTTTCAATATTTGTATACCACAAAGCCCATTTAAATAAAACGCTGTGCAACTATGCACAAGTTATAAACAGCAATTTACTCTAAGAATCTACACACATTTACTAATATGCTATCAGGGACCACTTAGTGTGTTATGCCCATGACAGTAAAGCAATTTGTGTTTGGGATGGAAGGCCTGACATAAATAAATTCATTCATCCGTCTGGGGTGCTGTAAAGCAGCAACACTGACAGGACCAGGCGGTGGACAGCTGAAATAGCTGGACTGCCACAAATGCCTAATTGACTTATTATTCCAAAAAAGCAAGCAATTTTGGTAAAATGAGATAGCACAGCACATAAAGTATCACACAACATGACATTAATGAATGTGACAATAATGAAAAAATGGACTCTGAAGAAAAAAAATCAAATTACTTACTGTGGTTACTGATAGCTATTAGTCACTTAAAATCAATTTTTGAAAAATGTGTCCTCACTAGCCGCACTGGAAGGATCCGCCTGTTTTTGTGGTACACAACAAAGCAGTCAGTCACTGCATCAGTGTGACGACACATTCATCCATTTGGGAAAGCTATATCTGCTGATACTTAATTAATGCAGTAAAAGTGCTGCTCTTTGTGGTTAAAAAAAGAGGAGGGTTTTGGATCAAATATTTTAAGTTCATTTTATGAATGAAATTACTCATTTTACAAAGTGAGCAGGTCACCTTTTATTTGCAAAAGTTTTATCTATTTAAATGTATTTTTAAGATAATACCTGGGGAGGGGGGGGGTCGGCCTGTTTCTAGAGCAAACTGAAGCATCCTCATAGGACCATTTTCACCTTGTCTTTGATCATAAGAAATTTAAAAAAATACCACTTATGACGTAGAAGTCTCAAAAACACACTCTCATGTATCATATATGATACACTTGGATTTTAAGGGTTGAACACAAAATCTCTGTAATGCTCATATAATTATGTTGCTGTAAATTCAAAGTGATGACAGTTTTACATAAACTGTCGTTCACAAAAGGTATATATGAATACACAGAAGTTTGAGCACTAGTTCTCAGAAAACTGGGCCAAAATGAAATGTTTTGTTATTTTTAGGGAAATTATTTAATAGCCACTGGTTCAATTTATTGGTTCAACAGTCATGAAATGTGTGATAACAAGATTAGAAGCAGGATCAGCGGACACACAGGATTTCCTGCCTTTTATGAATTCAGGCAGCCCTCCATTAGTTCATCATCTCAGACAGCCAGCCTGCCATATGTGTTAACTTTTCAAAGCAGCGAAGGCACATCGTATCAAATGCCATCAGTCCTACTTGTCATCCCCCTGCCCATTGTATCTTGTCAATGTGTGACATACATTACATCGCTATATCCCATCAGTTTTCCTAAAACCAAAACAAGGGCGGCCAATTCGTGCATCACTGCCACGCGGCGGCTGACATTAAATCGATACGCGGGGCATGTGCTGGTGGGTTGCACTGTGGCTGCAGAGCTAATGACAAAACAAGACAAATTAAGTGTCTGCTTAGGCACACTTCCTCAGCTTGACAGGATGATGGGGGCGGCGTAATGGGAAAAAGAGAGGACAAGCAGACAAGAGACCAAAAGGCCAAGAAGAAAAATTCACTTTCATATATATATATATATATGCTTGTGCCCACAATATCATGTGACACTGATTGCCACTGACATTTCAAACCATGATAACCTCTGTATGGATGTGTCATGCTTGGTATATATGTGTTTCTGTGCAAGCGAGTGTGTGCGTGTGCTCATTGTGAGACTGTGATGGTGCAAAGCTGGAGTGGCACAGAGCAGGACTGATAAAACAGACAGAAGCATATCTCTACATCAGATGCCTGCAGTGGAACAAATAGGGTCAGAGGTCAATATCATCACAATGTCAGTCCCAGTCTGCAGTTGGTATGGCTGTTAGCGCTGAAACAGGGGAGCTGATAAACCAAACCCCAGAGCCGACACAGTATTGTAACAGAGCCACAGGATGGTACTGTAGCTCACAGTCTGCCATTTGATTCATATCAGCGAGTGGGGTGGGGAAGGAGGGCGGAAAAATCAGCAGAGCCTGAAATGATTGCGTGTCCAATTGCAAATTAAAGTAACAGTTAACAAGAATGCAATGTGTTGGGAACAAGCCTGTTGTTTGTGTTGTTGTGTTCTCATGCCAGGCCTCCGTTTTTTTGTTTTTTTGTTTTTTTCTTTTTTGTTTGTTTTTTTCTTTTTTCTAAAGCATGTGCTGAAACCTTGTGGTGATTACACCCAGCCATATGTCTAGTCTGTGAACACTGTAGCTTCACAGCAATCCA
The DNA here is from genome assembly GCF_001858045.2 of Oreochromis niloticus. NCBI lineage: Eukaryota > Metazoa > Chordata > Actinopteri > Cichliformes > Cichlidae > Oreochromis > Oreochromis niloticus. The sequence goes on from NC_031974.2 coordinate 28,762,121, forward strand.
ATCCATTTGGCCTTTTAAAAACAGCCACTCGCATCAAACGCTTTATAATTAACCATAAAATATGACTGGAGGAGCTGTGGTGAGCTGCTGCTTTTGTTCGCTGTCCAAAAACTGGGCCTGGCTTCCTCTTGGAGGATGATTTCATGATTCTTTATTGAAAATTTAAACAGGGTAAGGGAAGCCCTGTGCCACTCTCTGTGCGTTTATTTTCCATCTGATACTATCCATTTGTCTGTCTTGACAAAATTGAAATATTAGAAAGCCATTGGAAAAAAACTGTAGTTTAACACCAGACACCAGTGCACTGAATATTATATAAATGGTTTTTCTTGTGTGTTTTTAACCCACTCTAGTCAGCTCTAATGCTCTTTTAAAGACCACTGAGAAACTATTTAGTAACCACTGTGACATGTGTTGTAGGTCTGTACCAATAAACATGTACTTTGCCAGACTGTGTGTCTCAGAGTGCTGATGTTCAGTGGGGATCGGGTTGGTTTTTCTTTTGGATAACAGTCTTTTGCGATTAAAAAGCCACTAAATCTGTGGAAGCAGTAGAGGTTTCAGTATTGCAGGGTTTCACACTGCCTGGTTCTCTCTATTTGTATGTCAGCCTTTTTTGGCCATCAGAGAGGTTTATTGTTGTTCTTATTTTTTTAAATCTTTTTCATCTTGACAAGAAAATGCCAAAAAAATAAATAGAACCTCATTTTCCAAAAAGTTGGGATGAGGAGGAAATTATGAATTAAAAACAACATATGAAATGTTGAATATACTCATATACACATACACACTCACATACATCTGTATGTGGGTATACTCAGTTAGGACAAGGGCATGTTTGCCACTATGTTGCATCAACCTCTTCTTTTGACAACACTGTGTGTGTTTGGGAACTGAGAAGAACAACTGCTGCAGTTTTTCAAAGTGAAATGTTTTCCTATCATTCCTTGATATTGGATTTCAGCTGCTCAACACTTCAGAGCCTCCTTTGTTGTATTTTATTTTATTTATTTATAATACATCAAATATTTTCAGCAGGTGACAGTTCTGCAGTAAGACCTGTTTTGCACATATTGCCTTTGTAATATGTACTGTACCTTAACAGGGTTTGGCATAGTCTTAATAACCAGCACCTTCACTGTAAAAGACATCATCTAAATGGTATAGCAACACATGTTGCTCCAAAACATGTATAAACCAATCAGGTTTATGACCACCAAGCCTGCCTGATATAAAGTTGGTTCTCCTTTTTGCTGCTAAATCAGCCCTGACCCATCAAGCCATGGACTCCACTAGACCCCTGAAGGTGTGCTGTGGTACCTGCACCAAGATGTTAGCAACAGATCCTTTATATATTTTTCTGTTGCCCCATTAAAAAATAACAAAATGAAGACCCTGATAGACATTTTCCACATGTATGTGCCAAGTAAGTGCTCTATCAATCTGTACCCTTAAGTATTTGTTTGACGTAGCCTGTCTAATGTCATGGCCATATAGTAACTGGGGTCTGATCTCCAACTGACCTGGGATCAGTATTCATTTTTTCAGTTTTCTGTACATTAATGCAAGTGATGCTCATCACAGCAGTTCACAAGCATATCCACTCCACTCTACTCCACAATGGTTGCCTCTCTCTGTAAACCTAGTGACCTGTATACTCTGCCTCTCACGCTGTGACAGCTGGGATAGCCTCCAGTCTACCCTGAACTGGATAAGCAGAAGGAGATGGATGGATGAAAACTTTCTTCCTTGCATGAAATTCCACATTAGCATAAATTAAGGAACAGATGAATGCATTCTCAGTTTGATCATTTTAAGTGTAGTCTTTCTACTATTTTCAGTTACATTTAGTTAATGCATTGTTAGCAAAGTGTCCCAGTGTTTTGGAAACGAGTACAATTTCAATAGCTCCCAATATTCTGCACCACACTTTTGTATAATTAATTTTCGCCTATTATAGTGAAGTTTACAAAGACAATAATAAATTATAATCTCCCAATTCACTCCACTCTTTCTCTCTACTTGACTCTGTTGCTTGGTTTCGCTGTCTGCATCCAATTACATTTGTCTCTCTCCTTGTCAACCTTCATTTCTCTCTCCTTATCTTTCTGTCTGCATCCAGCTCCAAATCTCTTTCTCTCTCGCTCCCCCTTCCTAGTTTCCTCTCTGCTGCGCACAATTTCGTGTCTCTCTCTACATCGAGTTCCATCTCTCATTCTTGATGTATATACATTTCTCACTCACTGTCCCTTTCCTCTGCGTTCTGGCTCCACATATTTCTGCTCCTTTCCCTTTCTACTCCTGCCTCCATTTGTCTATTCCTGTCTCTTCTCCCTCTCGGACTCTGTCCTGCTGCATCTCTTTCTCTTGCTGTCTGTCTCTATTTGTCTCGGTGGACAGGTTGGTTTCTCTGAGGGCTGCACTCTGACATGGTGAAATGGAGTTAGTTTGTTCCTGCAGTGACGGAGGCACTTTGCAGTCAGGATAACAACTCCAGATATTGACAGTGAGGAGGAAGAGGACTTCAGGGGTCACCGAGAGCTGGCAGGAAGAAGCGGTAAAGCTTCAAACCACTGCAGACATTAGCTGTAGGTACAGTTGCAGGTAAACACAGAAGCCCACAAGACTGTCTGAGGTAAAGATAAGGCTGTTCTTAGAATATTAATTATTGCTGAATAGTTTACATTGTGAGATTATTAAGATTGTTTTATTTTAAAGTAAAACAAAAAGTGGCATCTGACATGTCAGAGCGAGAGCTGCAGGACAGTGTGGTAAGTTTTACAAGCCCTGAGCATTTATTTACAGCCTTTGTGATCCGCTGACTGTGGTTCATTGGAATTGCTTAAAAAAAAATGTTACGTGCACAGATAGCAGCATGTTAGAATTAACACAATGAGCCGCGGTAAGACTAAGGCTCTGTTTAGAGTCATGAGTAAGAGGTTGCAGGCCAAGTGGGCATGCCTTAAAAAAGTAATGTCATGAACAGTCTTTGTCAGAAAACTTGTGTTATGAAAGCCAACAACATTGGTGTGAGTACTCCTCCTGTCTGGGGGATCAGACATTTCCCAGGTTGGATACTCACATTACTAGCCTATACTGCATGGAGCACACTTTGTAATCTTGTACTTACTAGTGTAGTGTGTGAATTTCAACAGGATTGGGTTGTTTCTGAAATTAATTCTTGTTTCTGGTGTTCCATTTATTTGAAAATGTATAACTTGTTAAATCTCTTGACCGCAGATGCTAGCTAGTTAGCTGCACTTGTCTAACCATCTGTGCTAAAGACATGCTGCATTCCTGAATAAGCTCGAAGTTGGAATTTTAATCTGGAACGCCCCCTCAACACAGGTTTTCCACCTGGAAACAGCTGGGACAGCCTTAGTAACGCTGAGCAATCCAAGCAGGTGGCACTGAATGTGAACAATAGTAAATCTGTACTGCCACAGTTGTGTACTTGTGACTCAGTCAATAAGTCATACACAGACTGACCAGGCTCTCTTCATGAACATACTGTAGCTGTGTTTTTAAGCACAGAAAAAAACTAGTGTTATTCTGTATTGGTAGTGATACAAAAATGGCTTTACCTAGCTTAAGGACCAAAACATTCCTGTTTTTCCTCACTTTTTTTTTTTGGTGAGTTCCAACATCCAATACCCAAGGTGCCTGGAACGCGGCATTACGCTCCTCCTGCTACTGTCTAAAAACTAAAAACTGCTTCCCTTCTTGTGCTAAATACCTTCCTTAACAGTTATAAGTGAATCATCCAGGAGCTGGTACTGCACTTTATGTAGCTAAACCTTTCAGGATGAATGCACTTATGCATGAAAGTGAGTATAAGAACAGATATATGTGGGGTTTATTTCTTGCCCTTCTTGTAGATGAAGATGGGTCTTGATTGCAGAATCAATCGATTGTGACCAATCAGAGATGTCCCTGTTAGTACTAAACAGCATGCACTGTGAACTCCTCTGTTATGGGGTTAATACTGCTTAGCTTACATATGCACTTCCTGAAAAGTAGACATCTAGACTACAGCGGTTACATAGACATTGTGTGGAGAGCCATAAAACTGTGCCTAGGTTTGGGCATAGTGTGTTTATAATGCTGGACAACACAAAAGCAGAAACTTAAAAATAGCTAATTTTTTTTTTACAGAAAGCCATCTCCACTGCAAATATTCTCTCAACTTTGACTCAGTACCAGCCACTTATCGGATGAAAACACAAGGAAAATATAAAGCCGTTCCAGTTAAACATGTATATGCATTTCTGCCACTGCTCATATTGTAAGGTGTTCAGAATGTTAGTGTAAGAGCAGCAGTGCAAAAACAGTCATGTACAGTTATATTTTCTTTATATATACATCACATATCACACTTCTCTAATTGGTATCTTGCAGGAGAAGCGTTGCTGTGTGTCAGATCTATCTTTGTGCTCTCATCTGGTCTGTTCTCTGTTTATTATTCTAAATCAAGGTCAAGCAGTGCAAAAACACTTAGTTGTCTAATGATGCAGAGCAATTTAGCTCTGCAATGAAAAAAACCCTCAGATAACCTATACTGCATTTGCATCTGTGTCACTAAAGATTAATGTTGAAAGTTTATGACAGTAATGTGACACAAATAAGCTCATGAGAACACATTGAAGAAATAACAAACTAGAAGGCTAATTTCGTCAGAGTTTCACTTCCCAGTACTGTAGCTGCTCTCAGGCCAGTCTGTGGCCAGTGCATCTGAAATGAGGTCAGCATACTGAGTGGGATTCAGGTGTACTGTGAGTCTGGAATTGGGCTGCCACTGTGCTGAGACACTGAAAAGAGGAACTGAAACTCTAAATCACGAGGAGCCACTGAAACCACAACAGGACATCATGGTCATTTTGAAGAGTAAAATGTTTTCCCACAGTTCACAAATGGGTTTCTTTGTTAAGTGTTATTACCTGTCTATAAAGAGGAAAGGGTGTTATCCGAAACTGAAACTGAAAAACATACTCCTCGCTGTTGCTACACCTTAAAATCCCATTAAGAGATGATGGGGAGGTGGAGAGCCTATTAGCTTTTTCGGGTGAAAGCCAGATTCATTTCAAAGAATTAATATCCAGAAGTCTTGTCCAAGCACGGCCCGAGGATGATGATATATATCCTAAGCAGTGTGGAATGTGAAATGTTGTGCTTCATTTTGCTGCCAGATGAATTTCACTCCTATTAATGACTCTATCCTTCACAGTGATTGTTTTTTTTGTGGCATTTTAATTTTGCACCTTCTTGTTAGAGTCGAAATAAGTGGACATATCTGACAGAAAAATGCATTTAGGTCTTTGCTTATGGCTTGGTTGCGTGCTGCCAGATGACAAACAACAAAAAGTTAGCTGCAGTAATGTCTTAAAAGGAGTGGATGACCTCTTAATTCCTTCTTTTATTTCAGATAAAACTGAAGTTGGCTCTAAAAATGTTGGAAACATGGTGTCAAACCAGATACTTACTGTGGGTGGCCGTGGCCTCCAGTAACACTGTGAGGAATCTTAGAGTTGGTTTGTATTTGCGCAATATCTCTAAAAATAGAAACATCCTGTTTCAGGGTGAAACTGAAAAACTAGTAATGCATTTATTACTTTTAGGCTGGACTGTTGTAATTCACTGTTATCAGGTGGCTCTAAAAACTCTTTGAGTATCCCATATTGGCTTTTCTTCATTGGCTCCCTGTTAAATCCAGAATCAAACTGGATCAAATCACATAAAAGGTCTAAAAGGCCTTGCATAATTAGACCCCATCTTATCTTCAAAACCTCATAATATAGAGCACTTTGCTCTCAGCAGGGAGACATATTTTTAAGTAACCTACATTGGACAACAGCATAGGGCCACCCCTATGAAAAAATTCTGGAGGTGCCCCTGGCTCCTGGCTGGTTTACTTGTGGTTCCTAGGGTATTTAAAAGTAGAATGGCAGGCAGAGCCTTCAGCTTTCAGTTTGAATTGAGAAGACAGACACACTCTCTACTTTTAAGATTTAACTTGAAACTTTCCTTTTTGATTAGGCTTATGAGTCATTCCACCATTTCCATCCCCTGGAAACTCTATTTATAAATTCTCATGACGATTAACTGTAAAATACATTTTCTTATTAAGCAGTATTTGTCACCTGCCCTCACTCTATAACATTACACTATACAATAAAACATAATGAATAAGATCCTAAAAATTTTTTGCATTTTTGGGTGACGGCTTATGCCATCTATGCCCTACATAAATTTCTTTTAAAATAAATCTATAATATTTTTGTTAAAATATACATTTTAGTCATATATCTGGATTTTCACTCAGTCCTGTTTCTCTACTAACACATTATCCCCCCTAGAAAAATTTGGAACATTAGAGAAGTCACATGCACAGCAGCAAGTTGCATCAGTTGGCTCTTCTAAAAGACATAGGAAGACAAAAACTAAGTTCATTTCACCTGATCCAGCCCTAACTGATCAGGTGACCCTGAATCTTCCCGTAGTTACACTGCAATGTGCCTAGGAAGCTGGGGGCTTCCCATGATGCACTGAGTGTTTCTTCTTCACTCACCTCTTTTCACTTTCTATCCTGACTTCCTCTGCCAGAGGAAGATTCTTGGTAAAATTGAGGTTTTTTCTTCCCACTATCGCCAAGTGCTTGCTCATAGGGCATAGTTTGATTGTTGGGGTTCTCTGTATTATTACCTTACAATATAAAGCTTCTTGAGGTGTAAAATTGAAATAAAATAAACTGCAAATACATTTGCAGTGAAAAGTCCCTGCTATTATTCTGTCCTCTGAAGAAAACAAAACTTTTTTTCTGGAAAGTACCTAAGTTCAGCAATAACATCTTCTTTTTCTTTTTTTTATTCCATATGACCATCTTTGGAGGTTTAAGGGAAATGCAGTCTTGTGATATATCTGCCACTGTGTGCATGAGTTATCGAAACACAAACACTACTTCTGGTGCCAAACCACAGGTTTTTCCTGTGATCGTGTCTCAGCATCTAGTCACATCCTTTAAGTCTTCTGTAAATAATGCAAGAATAAATCACCAGTTCTGTCACATGATACAGTGTTGTGTCAGACCACAATCAAACCTTGTGGCAGAGACAAAACCAGCCACGTAAAATGTGCTATGTAAGGATGACAGCACACATTCTTTACACACACAAACGCTGAAACTGATAGAGGTGTACTCCCTCCCCTCCAGCGTCTCACACACATACACTCGTGTATAAAGGCAGGCATCTCATCTTCCTACTCTGTATCATCACAGGGCGAGCCGCCATTGTTGAGATTTCCTCTTCTTAATTACTAGGACACTGAGCATTGTTCTTACCACCCTGCTGTTTCGGGCTCCATTTCTAACCCAGTTGTGTGTGTGTGTTTAACCCTACTGTTAGTCTTGAAGGCCAGAGGGCAGCTAGGTTTACCACCTGTTGAGGCAATTACTAACTGAACAAAGCGGAGAGGGCAGGGAGGGGCTAAGGTTCACATGTCAGTAATTTCCATCTCTTTCTGGAAAACGATTGTCGATTGTTTTTAATCAAAAGGTCGCTGCCTTCATTAGATTTATATCTAAAGTCCTCCTCTCCGACACGTCTGCCTGAGAGGCAAGCCAAAGATTTGATAAGATTTTATACTGCTGCTGACAAGAAAACACCATCCCCAGAAACTAATGGTTCAATACAAAGTACATAAACAACATGGAGCAAGTGCTTCAAAAATGGGAACAATGACCGAATCACTCCACCTCCACCCTTTGCCAGCTCAAAGAAAAAGCCTTCTGAGGAAATGAATGGGTAGTTTAATGGTGTCATGTTACAAGACGTCTTAACAGAAGCTTTGTGAAAGTCATGAAGCCTTCACTGGTTTCAATGAAATGGCTTTTTATTTGTTTGCTCAGAATAAAAGACGTTATTATTTTTACTCATGAGACTTTTTTTAAGCGTCAGCTTTTGTTTTGAAATGTCTGAAACTCTAAATTAATATATGACACGGTTAAACTGACTTGACCTTCATAGGATTTCATTTTTCTGACCAACCATGTAACTATTGAAGACCTTTTCATCATAACGTCCACTAGCGTGTGACTTCCAGTGCACCACTGTTTGCTTCTTTAGTGCACCCCTAATGGAAAATCCACACAGAATGCACTCTCTTGTATTATTGAACATATAAATAATATACAGCAACGCTAATTTGTATGTCCTGAACTGGAGGAAGATTTACTTCCTGTTCATTGATTTGAATATTACCTTTTGATCTCATTATTCTTCTTCATTTTCTTGAGCTTGAAAGGACACCCGAGTTAAGACCTGTTAACAGCTCTTGTCAGTTTAGAAATTATTCTCACAGATGTGAGTGGAAAAGCCTTTGTCTGACCTTAACTGGACAGTATTTTCCTTAAGCACAGGAACTGAGTATTAAAATACTATTAAAGTACTGTGCAAAAGTCATGGGCCTCATTTCTTTATATTTTTCTTCTAAGTAACCAGATTTTTTATTTATTGATTAAAAAGGTCTTGAGCAATAACTCTGCAGGCTTTCTGGAGGTCTTTTGTTGGACATTGCTTGCTTTTTCACTAACCATGACCCTGATCATTATCTCAGGAATTCTTTTTTGGTTTGCTAAGCCACTTAAAACTGACCTACAGTATGAATAACTGAACCATAAAAAGGCATCTAACCCATGGGATGAACCAGTGTTGTGTCTGCACATAACACACAACTTAGAAAAGAACCATCTTCAGGCATTTTCTTATTAGCAGCCTGCTGGGAAAAAAATCAAACAATATATTCCCCTTTCTTTGGTTGATTTACAAAACAGCCAAAGATAACACACTGTGACAGGAATAAAATTGTATTTTTGCACCAACAAGACAATTCCCAAGAGCTATTAGCTGAAAACGTGGTATACATGTGGGTGTGCAGTGTGAAATTAAAAGTTTTAAGTAAACTTGACAAGTGGAGGGCAAATTAAGACGTAGCCAGCCTAAAAAAACCTCTCTACAGCAGATGAACAAAGCCACATCCTTAAAAAATCTAGCAACAACCTGATACGGGACCTGGAAGAAGCATCTGGCCCTTGAGTTGATCAGCTATTTGCCAAAGCCTCATCACAAGTAAGGAAAGTTCATTCATATAGTGCTTTTCAGGAACAAAAGGAACAAATTAAAGTATGTCCAACACATGTCCAATAAACTGCTGTACCTGTTTGTCATTTTCCTAGCTAAATATAGGCCTTTGGACAATACTGTATAAGAAGTTTCCAGTATCAACTTTCCTGTCAGGTGATGGGTTGCTTCTGTAATGATAAACATTGCTTTCACTTCTGCAAAATGAAGCCAGGAGGAAGTGACTACCCTACAAAAATTCTCAGCTGAATACAACTGGACCTCACCAACGGGTGACATGACAGTAGCTCCTTTTCAGTAAAGTCTATAGGTTCACCATGCACAGTAGTAATGTGTGTCGGTTTGAAAGGTCCAGGTAAACTGATTGAGAGGAAGTCTGAAGGATCCCCCACAGAAGCTGTTTGACGGAGGTTTCTTTAAAGAATCTGGACAGATCTAAAGTAGGTAAAGTAATGATCTCAAGGTACAGATCCCCCTGAGAGGAGAGGGTTCCTACGGCAGTCACTGAGGTGATTTTAGGTAGGGTAATCTCTCATAATTCAAGTCAGATGGATTCACCGGAAATCAAATCAGCTTCCCAGACTGTGAGCTGAGGAGGCAATATCCCAGTGCAATTCTTCATTGACCTACATAGCATTTCTTCCTGACAGTTCCCTCCCGCTCTTACCCATCCCTCCCTCTCCTCCACTGGCCTGATCTCTGGGGCTTCTCCCTGCGCTTTTGATGATGAGCTGCACAATATTCATCATCTCAGCCTCCAAAGTGGAGAAGAAAAAAAAAACAAGTGGAAAATCAAAAATTACCCGACCTGAATAGAAAAAAATAAACATATCTACCCCAAAAATTGGAATTTACCCAGAGGTTTGCTCTTCAGCTTTCCAGAAATGTAATTAAGCATCAGAGACAATCGCAAATCTGTGTGTCTCCCCCCAAAAATGATCGCTTGATTAGGTATCTAGGAATGGGTAATTTCCATCAGTGATGATGTGAAATTGGGGTGTTGCAAGAGTGAGTTGGATGTGTGTGTGTGCGTGCGTGTTTGTGTGTGTGTCTGTGTGTCCTAACTTCAAACACAGAGACACACACATTTGCAACTAAATGCTGTCACATGTGCAGACACTCATACAGACGTACACACACACAGAGACAGACAGTAGGCTCCCTCATCATTAATTCAGGAGCCAACACTCTCACCCTCCTTCTGCCCCTGAGAAGCTCTCAATGCTTCCCGGCAACATTATGCATATTTATTCATACATCCTGCCCGCTTTACTAAATGTCACTGTAAATGTTTCTACTTCTAATAAAACCATTTCTTTATGTTTTTGTTCTGTTCCCCCTGTACCACCTTCCTCCTCTGTTCCCTTCCCTCCAGCTTCTGTTTGAATGACAAATATCCCCAAACATGTTTTGGGTTTGTTGTTTCTTTCTTGAAGGTCTCGAAACTTCAGAAGTGCTTGATTCTGCTAATTCCTCTCACGCTTAGTTTCAGCTCCAGCAAACGCCCCAGAGGAGAAACGCTGCCTTTGTAGCAATTACACCAGACCTTGATCTGACTGAGCCTGCACCACCACCACCACTACAAACTCACCCCTCAAATGTCAGCATGGATTTTTCCGGGTCTCCTCGGTTTCCTGTGTCCTCACAGAGCTGACTTTGGTTCCTGTTTATCTCTGTTTGCTTTGTTTTTGAATTCTTTCACCTGGTTCTTTCCCACCGCTGCCTCGCACAAACATGCACATGCGTGTTCAACATTGCCCCCATTCACAAAAAGAAAAAAACCCCACAGTATTAGACACATTTTGAAGGTATGTCATTTATGCCAGCAAGCCTGTTTGAGAGTGTGTGAAAGATTTTTTGGCAAGTAATTATCAGCAGCTCCCAAAAGTGTGAAACAGGTACAGCAACTTCTATAGTGTCAGAGCTGTATGCCCCTTATTCACGTGCACATTAACCTTTCAGCTTGAGGCTGCCTTTGGAAGCAGTTGCCATGGAACACTGTATGATTAGTAGGTAACAAAGTCTTTGAAAAAGTTCAGGCTGTGTCTCTAATCCGCTTTGTACTGCGGTAGGGTGGGAACATGCATTTATGTTTTCCTATTGCTGAGGTAAATACCGTATCTGTCATCTCATACTGAACTTAAAAGACCAAAGTGTGCACTGCAGTGATATCCCCTCTGACAGTCTGAGTACTTGTTGTTTTCTTACTAAGAAAATACGAATAAGATGAAGCACCTGTTAGGGTTTTTTTTCTTTGTTTTTTATTTTTACCTTTCTGACTTTTTATTGAATGCATCCAAAAGTCTTGATGGTCTGCGTGATGGCATTAAGCAAGACCTGCAGTCCACCTGAGATCAGTGCATGATGCATTGAAGATATGACATCAGGACAAGCATTGCGCGACCAGTTATTTAGGGCGGCAAGGCTGGAAACATCAATCCTGGCTGTGCAGCTGAAATCGGAAAATGCAGAAAGTCAGCACGTTAGGCTAAATCAGATGGCTAGGGTAGTGGTCAGTTAAGTTGAGATGGGAGTTCAGACCTGCTAGACCTCGTTTCCATGTCAGCATGTTCACTTTGCTCATTGGTTAAGTGCATATGTAGCCAGTGTTTCTCTCTCTAACCAAGTTTGACATATTTCATTTTCCAGTCTCTTAAACTACTATGTATTAATCAATCATCAAAAACATTCACTCAGAGCTTGTTCTTGACATGGAAACACAACTTATTCATTTTACTTATTCACTTAATTATTGAATCATTACTTTATGTCTATAACCCCTCCCACCCCCACCTGAAATATCGCAAAAAGTATGAAACCATCTCCAAATTCTCAAGCTAACAGGTGACTTTTCAATCAGACACTGGGGTAGAATGCTCGCTCTGACGTTGTGCCAGACACTTTGAGTCTGTACATTTCACTTGGACTCACTCACTTTGGTGAATAAAGGGCAGGCTAATGAAATCAAGTCCACTACTCACAGGAGCCATAAAATGTCTGCTTTTGTACCCGAGCTAATTATTCATCGAGGCTGTACTAAAGATTAGTGAGGATATATATGAAGAAGCAAATCCTTTAAATGGCTCTTTTATTGTTCCTTTACAATCCCCCGGCTCATTTTAGATATGGCACTCACAGGCACCCTTGTGAAATGACTCTAAGCCATTGTTCCTTGTGTTATCCGGGAGACACGAAAGGCTAGTTAGTGCTGCCTTTGATACAGATGCCCGGCACCGTTTTAGCATTTGTGTTATCAGGAAGACAGAGAATTACTGAGGCCGGGGTGGGAATAAAGCCACTTGTTCCTCCTTCTGTCTCTCTCTCTAGGAATAAGAAATAATAATGGACGAGGTTTGCGAGCTTATCTTGCTAAATTGTTCCACAGAAACTTTTCAAACAGGAGACATCTCAATACATTTTGTATAGCTGCACATCAGCCTTCTGAAGCAACAAAGTGGTGCTTGTGTTTATCATAGAACAAGCAGGATATAATATACACTATATTAAGATTCTTGTGCTGCCACTAATGCTAGGAAGAGAAAAAAGCAACTTTAATGCTGACGCATGGTAAACTGGATTTATAGTGAATATAATGATTAAGTCTGCAAAATCCTTGAATGAGTGCGCTCTGGTTATAAACACAGCTGTGCAATCTCAAAGGCTGCACAGTGAGGTGAGCCTGAGGAGCAATGGGTTGCTCTCTCTGAGCTGCTCGCCTGCTTTGTTGCCCCCTACAGGGCAGAAACCTGCCAGCCACGAACCTGCGCTCGGAAACCTCCGCTTATTGCAGTTAATTGAGCTAAAAACAGCAGAGAGAGCTCCAGTGAAAGCCTGTTTGCAAGGCTTTGGGGCCAAACGAGTGCGACTAAAGAAGCAGAGTGAAGGAAGTTTAATCTGTGTGAAACAATGAAACTTTGCTTTGAGTTCCTCTTTCTGGAAAGTTGCACAATTGAATAAACCACTGAAGGATGTTTTGACAAACCTTTGTGATGAAATGTCATTAGAGGAGTTCCTTTCAATGACTTCACAACCTCATTCATAAGTAAAACTTTTGCTGTCACTCTGCTCTCCGCTAAACAATCTGTTGATCTGGAAAGGTCTTGCTTCTCATGAATTATAAGTGAATAATAAAAATAAAGGAATAAAGAAATAAAGGGACTATATTGTCCATGATTAGCCAACTTGATCTCCCTTTTCAGTGTTGCTTCTTACATCCCTAATGTCTTTCACGACCAGTTCACAGCTTCTTTGATCACAGCAACACAACTTCGTCGAGTCCCCTTGGGCCTCTATAAGCTTCCAGAAAACTGTACAGGACCACACAGTGTCTATATTGTGTTAATGCGACATTTCTATGTGGATTATAATGTTTAGCATTTGTATTTAATGGTCCAGCTCCCCACGGGATGGTGTGTGTACAAATAAATAAATAAATGAATGAATGAATAAATAAATACATAATAATAATAATAATAATAATAATAATAATAATAATAATATTTCATGATGGCTCATGTGCGCAGAGACGTTGTCGGTTCAGTATTTCACGTGTAATGTGACATCCCAAAAGGGTCCAACAAAGCCCACGGGCAGGTAGAGAAAGGCAGTTGAGTGAAATCTGCATAAGCATTGCAGAGACGCACACACCGACACGCGCGCGCCCGCGCGCTCCTCTCTCGTAAAGGGGCGTGTGTGTGCGTGTGTGTGTGGCTAGCAGGGGACTCAAACCCTCTGCATTTGCATCAGTGGAGGAGCCGAGAGCGGTGGCGCACGGAGAGAGACGGGAAACAAGTTGAATTAAACCAATAAGGACTTTTATTTTTTTTATCCTGTTGAATTTTTTTTATCCCACCCCCCTCACTGAAGAATTTTCAACACTGTTCCTCCACACGCTGGTCGTATTGCAGTTTGGACCGCGCGTGAATGAGAGCTAAACAGCCAGGGAGACCCTGAGAGATCCGCGGTGAAGGGACCGTCTGTACGCGGAGAGGGGAGAGCGTCTCCGGGTGTCGGCAGTGCGCCTTTGCGCGGTTTGGACTGGACTGCGGTGCGATTCTTCCACGGCGTGTAGCCCAGGGAGGAGTTTTTTTTTTTTCTTTTATCGTGGGGGGAGGATACGTTGGCTTGCTTTTTTGGGAGCTCGGAAGAAGATTTGGTGTCATTTTAATAGGATTTGGGGGAAGCCTATCGGATCGTACACTCCGCTCCACTCGTGTTGAAAGTGGAGTGGGGAGGGTTGGATGCCTGCAGGTTTGCGAGTCCCGAAGAAGCAGGTGAATGCAGCTTTTTTCTTTTTTTTGTGAATGTATTTAACTTGTGTGAGGGACTGAAAGAAATCTTCTGCTGTGAGTCCACTTAATGTCAGAGCAGTCTGTCATCGTTTTTAATGCAGTTTTTACACATTTGGCTGATATGACCATTTTATTATTCTACCGTCGATTTTATTGTTATTCATACACTGGCTTACTTTCTTTTAATGCAGGAATTTAGAGTAGAGCAAGCTGTGTTTGCTGAGGTTCTTTCCTTTTTGTGTAGTGTGACCCAGTAAGGGCAGCCTTGAGTAACCGACTCGAGGCTGTACCGTAATTTATGCTTTAATTGATTTCCTTTTAAATTTTCAGAGTGCCAGCTAAATGGTGTCACTGATGTGGGGTGGTTATTAAGAGCAGTAGCATTTACATAGCTCGTGGTGGATAAAAGGCATGCAAATAACATAATAAAAATAATAAAATCAAAATAAAAGAGAAAGATGGAAACACTGTAGTGGAAAAAATAGGCCCACAATAAGCACTTCGATACAAATGGGCTTACATCTGAGCAATGTTATCTGTGTTTTTAGGACTTGGAGCCACAAAGGGGAACTTGGGCGGAAAAGATAGTTCAGGTTTATAACATAAAGGCATCGGTCCCACACACAAGCTAATGACCACATCCCGGGGAAATGCCCTCTACAATACCGCCTAAAATCCAGGCTTGAGTGGTAGCCTGTTCTCCAGGAGTAGCATTCTGTTGCTGCTGCTGCTGTTGATGTTTATGGCGAGATCTCAGATAGTTGCTGGGGTGGGGGGCTTAGTGTTGTGTCGCTACATCTTGCATTAATGTCAGACTCCTTGTTGTCACAGAGAGCGGAAGAGAGCGTGAGTGAGTAACAGAGAGAGAGAAAGAGGGAGAGAGAGCAAGAGAGAGAGAGAGAGTAGTGTCACTTAACGGACCGCTGGTGCTCTGCGACTCAGTGTGCCGCTCTCCTTACTTATAAAGACGCGACGGCTCTCAGACATAGGTTGGCTATTTGTAATCAAGCCAATCACCAACCTCTCCCAGTCTCTACTCTAAGCCTATTGAAGCAAAGCGGGTCACAATTTGGGGGAAAGGGGTGTACCCGTGCCTTCAGAGTCTTAATTGTGTCAGTTAAGGCGCTTTTAGACACTTTTGGGGAATGTCCAGTGCGCACGGAGGCGACACGCTTTCATAGTCTGCTCACCTCTCACGTTTGTGCTGTTTTGTTTTTTGTGCACTCCACAGCCAAGGATTACATCCTGCCCGGGCACCTTCTGACGGACCAAGGACGCAAAAGACCGGGTTGGAGTGGCTGATTCTTCGCCCGCCTTGCGCTTTGGCTTGTTTTGGAGAGGATATGGCAAGGTCGGCGCTGGAGAGTGGAGAGCAGACGGCGCAGGCGAGAGGAAACCGGAGCTGAATGACAGGATGCCAGCGACCTGAGCCCACACTCAGATCACTCCTAACTTCGTTAAGAGACACTTCAGCTTTATTTGTTGGTCAGAGCAGAGAGAAGAATACTTTCCCGGGAGGAAAAAAAATCTTTTGGAGGAGTTTATTTTCAGAGGATTCTGTTTTTGTTTTGTTTGGTTTTTTTTTTTTATATCTATATACTCGTAATTTTATTTTTTTTTCTGGTGATAAAACAAGGATGCATTGTGGATTAGTCTTTATCCTGTTCATGGGAATCCTCTCGGTGGCCAAGGCTTTCAAAAACGGTAAGTGTGACATCTGATCTCTCTATAAATAAAGATTTTATGTACTCTGCAAAGCTACTAATCCCGGTGTTTTTTCTAAAGATTAGCCCTCACTGATCTCCGGGCAAACTCACAAGGCGCTCACCTGCTCATTCTACCAACGCCTAAAGAAAACCCCTCTGATATTATTTCCGCACAGACTTAGTAAAGTGACTTTACTGACACTCATCTGTAGCCTTCTTTAAACCCGTTTTTACTCCTATATGATTTCACTTGTATTTATGGGATCTCTTTTATATTCCTGTTGACCAGCGCGTTAGGGTTGTTACCTTGTTTCCGTTCAAATATTTTCTACCAAAAGGCCATTAAAATACTCCTGAATATTTGCTTTCTTTGCAGATATTTTTCAAAGACTTAATTCCAACAATAAAGCAGTTTTTAAACCAATTCAACTACTTTTTTAGGGCATCCAGGTTCTTGTGCTCCTGGTAAAGAATTTCTAAGTCAGGATGAAGTTCAAAAAGTCAGCCCAAACGCTCGGCTTGCACAACTTTCCCGGTTTCTATTCTCGGAGGTTCTGTTTCGCTTCAGCTTTTATTTTCCGCTGTGAAAGGCTTCGGAGGGAGAATGCGTTAGGAAAGCACACTGGAGCTTTTATAACACAGAAATAAAAGCAAAATGAACTTTGTTTTTTAACGAGTGGATACTTTTACATGCAAGATTAAAGGAGAATGACTGAAAATAATAACAATAAATAATTAATAAATAATAAAAGGGCGTCTTCTTGTTCGGTCCTTTGTGTTATATGGATCAGTCAGCAAAGGCTTATCATTTTCTCCTCGTAATGTGTGGCAGTGTAATTTAAGCATGTGCATGTCACAGCATGAAATTAACGACTAAGCGAATTTCACTCGCTCGTTACTGATAATTTTCCATCACTGCGTTATTTTGCTGTTGACTAACCCTCACCGTAGAGTCGCAATCTGATGATTATTTTTTCCACTCTAAAGATAGATAAGCACGTTTGCAACATCTCGCAGAGCAGCGGTCTGGTTTTCTGGAACAACATTTTCGCTCCACACTTACACCAAAACATTATTCCTAAGAAGAAGATGATTTGTCTGCAGTGTGTTGTGTGTGAGAGAGATGGTCATGTAAAGCTCGCTGTAGTAGTCCAAACTATTGTGTCTCTCTGAGCTGCCAAGGATGTGAGTATCACTCTCGCTTGTTTCCGTATCCTTTAAGAACTTCTCTCTTTTATTTTCTCTCCCCTCCCCGCTGCAGATAAATGCGGGGGCAACATCAGAATCTCAACCGCCAACTACCTCACTTCGCCCGGATACCCCGCGTCTTATCCCCCTTCTCAGAGATGCGTGTGGGTGATCTCGGCGCCTGGTCCTCACCAGCGGATCCTCATCAACTTCAATCCGCATTTTGATCTGGAGGACCGGGAGTGCAAGTACGTGAACCGCGCTTCTTCTCCATGAAAAACACATGTGCAAATACAAATGCTCGTTCATTCCGGCAGATTTTGTCCCCGGGGGCCCAATTTGATCGAAAGATAGGGAATTAAAAAAAAAAAAAAGAACAGTGAGACCTCTGCCAAAAACAGTAAATGTGTGTTTTTCTTCTGTTGGCGGTGGAAGGAGCACCTACAGATTTAAGTTTATTTATATTTGATTTACAGGCACTGTTAAAGTGCTGTCTGTAACGCAAGTCTGAATCCCACTCCTCCTCTCCCCTCATGCCCATTGCTCATGAAACTGCGCCATCTAGTGTCGGAGGTGGGCTCAGTGAAAACTGTCTTATTGTAATCCAGCTCTGGCACTACATAGGGGAGTAGGAATGTCTCGCCCCTGCCATTTGGTTTTGGAATGTCCTTGATTTTCGTCTTTGTGGAGTGAAGTCACCAGCATTTAATACTGATTTGAACTGCTGTGCTTCTGCAGAAGACGGAGCGAGGGGAAGGGGGGTGAAGGGGATTGAAGAGGCCAAAACCTCAGCAGAGGCGGTTAATTGCGGCTACTTTCTCCACTGCATGAAAAAAAGAATGTCTAATAAAGTGTCTGAGCAGTAAACCAGTGACTCGAAATCCAATTACTTTCTAAACAAATAAAAACAAAGAAGTGATTGCATTAAAAACAGCTTGTTTTAATTAGACAACCACTTTAATAAAGTCAGAACAAAGTGAAATTATCTGGCTGACATGGGATTTTTTATTTTATTTTATTTTCACTAGGGCCCCTCCACCTCACCCCAAACTTACTGAAAGCACTCTTTTAAGGTGGCGCTCTCAGCGACAGTTACTTACCGATCCTTATTTGACCTGTAAGCTGTGAGCTGTTGCATCCAGCAAAAAGGCTAAGCTGTTGTCAGATAGATAGTTTAAGCTGATGAAACCAGAGACAGACAGTAATGTGATGAGCCGGTGTCAGTGTGGGTGCCCTGAGGTGAGCCTTGCCTGGGCAGACTGCCTCAGTCTGATTGTGTGTGATGTGGTGTTTAGTGTGTATGTGTGTGTGTGTGCATGTGTGTCGGTGCCTCTGCCCTGTCTCTGTCTCAGCTGTTTGTTTACGCTGCAGGGCTCCAGAGAGTAGAGGGCTTTGCTGGATCCTGTTACTGTATCTCCGCTCCACCCAAAACCTGGACCCTACACTTTCTTTTGTGCTCCTTGAATTGGCCCCAGTATATACGCTCGCAGGCTTCTTTTATTTATTTATTTATTTTAATCCCAGATTTAAATCCCACTTTAACTTTTCTTTACTGCTGACAGGGGTTTAGTGCAGAGTGGGATGCTACTGCTTTTTGGAGTGCAGGTGCTCCTTTGACACTTCTTTTGGGTTCAATTTCAGCACCGGGGGGCCGTTAAGCTGTCTGAGGTCCTTAGTTAGAAACTGAGAGTGAGGAAGGGACTGGAGTAGGAGTAGGGGCAGCAGTAACAATGCTTGTGTTAATCAAATTAGTCAGGAATGAATTTCCTGTGTCTAAACACACGCAGCAAGGAGAATGGAGTTGCTGCGGGAGCAAGGAAGGTTTTTTTTTTTGTTTGAAAGGAGGGAGGACTGAGCTCAGTGAGCCACTGATGTGTCATTTGCAAATTAGCACTGCTCTTTCATTTAGCAGCCACAAATTTGGTGGTTTCCAGTTAACCAGTCGCTCATGCGTTTGTCAGCAAATGAAGTTTGTGCAGTGGGTGTCAGAAGGGCCTTGTTGCTGCTTCTGGTTTTCTTTTGCCTCTCATTACATTTGAAGAAGACTCAGTGGTTAGGAAGCTATAACCTGCTTGTCCTGAGGAAAAAGAAAAAATTAACAGATGACTTGAGTCACTGAGTCTCTGATTCATGTGGGCCTCACAGAGATTGCACCTGAAAATGGGGTCAGCCTAACCCACAGCCTTTTTCCTATTTTTAACCCCGTGTGCCGTTTCATTTTTAATGCTGTTAATGGAGTGGTTTTCATGGGACTTTGCTTCTACTTCGCAACATATTCTACACAGACACACACACACACACACTCCACCCTCCTTAATTTCAAAACTATGGCACTGTGCAACATGAAGGCTGATTGCTGGCCTAATAGCTGACATGGCAATGTCCATGGGTAACTTGATTATAAGTGAGGGAACATAAGTGACTCATGTATCTGCAGACAGTAGTTGGGTTGGGTGCGATTTGTGTTGAGCCATCAGAGTCCCTCTTGGAGCCCCACTCACCAAGTCAACCCTTTACATAATGGAAACTGATGAGAGCCCAGAATGGCTTCCTTATCTGATGGACCGGCAGAGTGGGTGGAGGTGGAGGCGGTGGGGTTACAATGCATGCTTCAGTGCACTGCCTTGCAATCTAATTAGTGGGCAAATGGAACACACATGCACCACATGTTCTCCAACATGGGTCTTATCAGCAAACTAAACAAGAAGCACTCAAAGTGGTGCTCCTGGAAAAGAAAAGAAAAACAGCCTTCCCTGTGAGTGGAGCCTGGCTGCCGTGCTGCTGCTGCTGCTGCTGCTGTTGTTGCACGTGCTCGCTCCCCTTGACAGGTTTGTTTGGGGAAGTGCAGGGGCCTGTATCCTGAGAGCTGGAGGAGGAAAACACTTCATCACGGAGATAAGGCGACTAAGTGAGCCCTGCGATTCTGAATGCAGAACGTGTTTACCTTTCACGCACCGTTGTAGACTTTCACAGAGTGGAGTTTTTCGTGGGGGCGGGGGTTGGGGGGAGCTGGAGCCGCCCTCACTTGCCTCGCACAGCTAATGAAGTTTGAGGCAAAGGCGCAGCCCGCTTCAAGGCAAATATTTGAAGTCAATTCGCTCTGAAAGTCGTCGGAATGAGCAAGCTTAGCCGGAGTGAAAAGCTGGAGTAAACAGATATGCTTTCGCGCCGCGCACCTATTCTCCCTCTTTATTCACGGTTATCTGATAAGGCCTGTCAGGCTCATCTGGCTCCACTAGCTCTGTCATGTGGAGGTATAAGTGGAGATGGATCTAAAGAAGTGATGAGTAGGTTTCATATATGATTAACAGACTCGTGTCATCATCATCATTATTATTATTATTATTATTTTGTAAGATTCAAGTAAATCTGGTGAAGGTTTCTAGTTTTAAACTCAACTAAATCAAGACCTAGAAATATTTCATCTGAAGCTGGAGGCTGTTTTTTCCTCCTCCTCCTCTCTTGCTGAGTCAAGGAGGGGAGCCAACTTTCTCGAGATATGATGTACTCCTGACAACATTATGAATCTTTGATAGCACTGGATTTGCTGACCAAACCAAAAAGAAAGCAAGAAAACAAACCCCCTCCAAAAAAGCTCTTCTGTCTTCAGCTCACTGAAAACTCCCTTGCAGTCTGTAAGCCAGTTGAAGTCGTGCTGGAACAGAGAGAGAGGGATAAAAACCAGAAGGAGAAGGAGACACAGCCTCCTCTTTCTTAGCCTTCCCTGCTTTCTTTGCCTTTCCCTGGTATTTTCCTGGGACCTTGCTGAAATTCCAACTTGCAGAGTAGCATGAGGAGGGGTTCAGATGACACGTATGGCAGGATGGTACTAAGCAGAGAAGATATTCAAGGAATGCCTTCTCGAGCAGCTCTTTGTGAGTGAGATCGAAAACATCCCACCTCAACACAGAGTTCAAAAGTCATCGAGCCCCCCCTCAAATCTTCAGGTGCCTGTAACTGAAAGCTTGGAAAAGCACCTGTATCCTCTCTTAATTGTAGTTTTCTCCTTTCTCTGTCCTTATGCCCCTTTGCTCCAGGCTCCCACTGATTCCCCCCCCCCCCCCCCCCCACACACACACACACAGAGCTGCTTGGCCTGCTGGGAAGACAAACATTCTCTGCTATGTCCCTTTTATAATAGGCATCCTACCCCTTGTGGCATGGAGATCCAGAGGTGACAGGAACTTGGGAAGTGGGGGGTGGGGGTATTAACTGACCCTGTAACCATGGCTCTTTCTTTGTCATGTGGAATCCCACTAACTCCACTCAACATGGGCACAGTGTCCCACAAAGGTGACTGCCACCTGTTTCTAGGAAGTGAGAGTGGAGGACAGAAGGGGATTTAGGGACAAGATCCTCTTGGCCACTTTTCCTAATTCCCTTGTTACCATTCCAGCCTTAATAGCACACAGCAGCTACAGTATAAAGACCAGCAGAAGCAAGAGCTCCTCCCTTAATCTTAGCTGCTTCTTGCTTGTTTTGATTACCCACCTCACAATCACTCTGTAACTTATCTTGCAGCTGCAGGCGAGGCTCAAAAAATGGACGTGGCATATCCCAAGGCACAAGCCTGCACAGAGGGCCACCACATGAGAGGAATGTTTCTATTTTCTATACAAGTTGTACTATGATTTCCTCATAAAAAAACCCCATAACATTTACTAGATTTGTACTTAATTCTGATGCTCACATAAAATGGAAAAAATACAAAGTTATCATAACACGAAAAATCTAATCTCATGAGATCCAAAACACACGTGCATTTCTTTTCCACGTGTGGTCTCTGGAAGACGGCTGCAACACTTAGAAACAACCAGCCCTTGTGTTGGTGCTTGAGTGTCGCAGTCCCTGAAGCTGTTCTGCTGTTTTTCCAGCATTGTTGCTTTCATTTTCCCCAGAGCACCAGTGTCTTTTGTGCAGGGAAAGACTTCAGTTAAGCAAATACAAAAAGTTAGTTAAAAAAAACAACAACAACAAAACGCTGCTCTGACACTACAGCTCACACGTGCAACAAGTGTTGCTTATTCTTCTCAAAACCGGCTGTGCAAGGTAACTGCAGGCAAAGGAGCACAGGTGGACTGTTTGTTTAGTAGCCGTCAGAGGAAAATAATTAAAAAGAAAAAAAACAGGAATGCAACAGAAATGTTCTGTTAGCAGGTGGTGATGTGGTGGTGGTGGTGGTAGCTCTGAAAGGAGGGGCTGTGACCCACAGTGCTGCCAGTTGGGTCTCTAAATTGACGTGGATTGTTAGAGATACTTACAGCTGGTTAGAGGGCATTCATTTCTGCTGTCACTCTGTTCTCTATGTGTTTTTTTTAAGTGCATGTCGCTGAAGCATCCATGCTGGGGTGGGGGTGGGGGTAGGGGTGGGGGAGTTCAAATTGGCGCCGTGAAATAGGCGCAGCAAAACGGAGTGCGTAGGGCGACACCGCTTCTTTTAACTAGCGGCTTTGACAATGGCAGCTCAAATTGTGCACCTGGTATTCTCTGCAGCAATAGACTCCTACAGCTCATAACAATGGAAATCAAATCAGAGGCGAAATTACATTGAAACACTGCGCCTTAGGAAAAAAAAAAAAAAAAAGCTTGTCAGCAGCATCTCAAAGAGCAAGCAATCCACTTTGAATGTGTCTTGTTTGGACTTCACTGTAATTATACGGAGCCTTATTTTGCCAGCAAGGATTCCAAAAAAAAAACTTCCAGAGACGAGCGTTCTCAGTGCAAAAAACGCAACTCTTAATGAGGCAGGTGAGCCGTTTAAAGCAAAAAGCAAATGAAAGCCGCAGTTAATTAACAGGAGGCCAGAGCAGAACAGACAGCAGACAGAGATGTTGCATCAGAAAACCACTGACCTTCACTCTCATTACTCCCTTTCTTCTCCTTCTTCATCTCTTTTAAACATGAAGGGCTTACTCCCCGGCTAATGAGCGGGATTAAAGTAGGTCTGGGCACATGTGTGCTCGCACATGTATGCGTGTGCGAGCGAGTGAGAGTGACCGTGGGGTTCAGGGTCTTTTTTTTTCATCCACCGGTGAAGTGTTTCACCTTGGCAGCAGCTTGGAAGGGCAGCCTGATTGAAAAGCTTTCTGGCCGTGGCATCTGCCATCCTCCCTGCTGCTCTGTCACCGCGTTGATTCATGCACAACAACCTAACCACAACCGGGAGGCGAGCCACTCTGCCTCGCAGCAGGAGGCAGGTCCACTTCACGGCAGAGGAGAAGGGGAGAAAGGAGGGATGAGGGAAGGAGGGAGGGAAAGGAAAGAGGGGGGAAAAAAAGGAGACGACAAGCTCTGGGCTCAAGAACAACCCTCCGGATTTCAAGTCAGCAGTCACATATCTGTGACAGCACAAAAGCATCAGCGTCTCACATGTCTGCCCGTTTTGTTTGTCATCTCAGTGTGGGAGTGAGCGCCTTGTGTTTGCCAGGGTCTACTATCCCTAAGCTGCTCCTGGCACACTGCTCAGCTTTTTCTTTCTTCTTTCCAACCCAGTACAAGCTTCCCCTATATGGAAGTTTCTTGTGGAGTGGAGCTGCGGCCCACACAGCTTAGAGATGTCAGCCTTATGCTTTTTTTTAACTCCTTTATCCAAAACAGATTGTAAGAAAAAAAGGAAACCGAATGGAGCGACTCCTGATTACAGGACAACATTTGGTAATCTCGGCTCTCTACATCTATTAACTGTAAGAAAATGTAAGAAAAAGAGGAGAAAAGGGAGGAGAGGAGGCCCTTTAGTTGAATAGGCGAGGGACTTCTAGACGCTTTAATGCTGCGTGGCCGGGCTTGTCAGACACGTTTCACTCAGTGGTCTAACCTTGAAAGGGGGCCCGTGATTTTGATTGATGTGGCCTGCTCAGCTTGTTTGTTGCCCTAACGCCACGGTGCTTACAGATCCACAAGGGGCAGCAGGTGGGAGGGGGTGGTCTCGGCGACCACAGGGCTCTCTATTCAGACAATCAAGCCAAAGTCTCCAGAGGGGTTCTCTTAAGGTAAAGTTTGTTTGCAGTGGGTGAGAGGGTAGGTAGGTAGGTAGGTAGGAAATAGGAAGCCAAGGGGCCCTCCCGTCTCAGCCCCCAGATAGATCCCTGGGGTCATTTTCGGTCACTGTGTTTGCGCCACAGCGGGTCGTTGGCTCTCTGGTGGTTCTTCACCACTCAACTCAGCGTGATTCGGCGAGGGCAGCAAGCAGACAGTGATTGATGGGGTGGTACCCCACTGCTCTCTGATTGAGTTAGAGCCACTCACAATCCCTCGCTTTGTTTGTTCTTTGCTTGATCTCCCCTCACTAAATTGGCAACAGTAGTTGTGGTCTTTCTTTCTTTCTTCCTTTCTTTTTTTTATTACAACCACTATTACATTTTTTTCCTCACAAGTATATTTCTTTTGTTAGTTGGTGGTAATTGTAAAAACGGCCTTTATATCCAGCCTAGCAGCAATCATTTGTGGTGTTATCTCAGTAGGGTAGCACTATAAGTAATATAAGTAGCTAGGGTGTCTGGTGCCTGCCCACCATTTCCACCATGACCCTCACTCATGAGGGGATAACCAACCAGAAGGCCCCTCTCTTATATGTATGCCTATCACCAGCAGGCTTTACCAGAAAGCAGAGGGAAATAATGCCGCTAATCCAGCTCGATGGTAAAGTTCAATTGTCAGGCCAGTAAATGGAAGAGTCACCTTGCCCTCCAAATGTTGGCAGAAGCTGGCCGGTCATCAGCACTTAAATCAGCTCTGCAATGCCAAGAATCCAGCCTCTCTGCCCAACGCCACGGAAGAGATGCACTGCTTGGCATGTGGCCCTCACAGCACGGCCCGTTTGGCTTACAGAGTGCTGCATCGTTGGAAAATCTGACTTCTTTGCACAATCTGGGAACAATGCAGTTGTCAAAGTGAAATAAAGCACAAGGATTTAAATATTAGCTTTTCCATCCAAGGGCTAGTTTACATTGAAAGGAAACTGCCCCGAATCTGGCATCGCCCGATCTCCTCACTGTGCAAACATATGTCCCAACTGTAGAAACACTTCCCTCATTTATTTTCTTCCTCTTCTCGCTTCCTTCCTCTTCCTGTTAACATTCAGAAATTCAGGTTGTGCTGTCTCGAGTCTGAGGTCAGGTGTAGTTTGTTCTTTTTTTAATCGGTCGCTCATACTGAAGAGGACACAGTCGCAGTCCTCCACGGGGGGAGGGGGAATGTTCACATGTTCACAGTTTTGTCCTGCTCCCAGCCAAGAGACTAGATGTCCAGCCAGATGACCGGGTCATGAAGTACCCTGCCCAGACTGCTCTCTGACCCACTCCAGGGAGGACAGAGAAAGGGAAGCGGAGGGAGATTGCCAGTGGGGATGGATGGGATATTTAATTGAATAATTCCCGGTGCAGTTATTATTACCATCGCCCTCAAGCATCCTAAGCATTGCACAGCCATGTGCAAGAACTCACACCACTGACCTTTTTACTGGATTCGTGCTGGCACCTCTATCAGCTGTTTGCATGCTTTGCTTTTCTCTTTTGTGGCTTTTCCTTCACTCCCTCTATCACCAACTGAACTTCTCTATCTCCCCTCAGCTGTTTCCTCTTAACACAACCAACACCTTCACCCCACCCACGCCGCACTCTTTCTCCCCTTCCTGTCCATTGTGGAGAGGCGAGAGAGTTTTGAACAGCACCCGAAGGCTTTACCTCTAGCTGACCTCAAACTCAGCTCCCCTCCTCCCTTCCTTTCCTCCTTTTTTTTTAACTCTCCTCGTCAGGTTCCTCCTGCCTCTTCTTTGAAAGCGGCGTGCTCATTACTCGACAGGGAGTGCCGCTGTAAGCAGATAGATGATTACCTCTGTAGATGCTGCTGGATGTTGGCTCTGCTCTTTTTTTCTTGTCAGGCCATAAAAGATGAAGCAAAGAAGAGCTCACATAGCTGATTTTTGTCCTATGTGAAGTTCAGTGGGTCACTAGCACAAAGTTGTTTACAATTATCTCCTTTTTTTGAATGCTCTTCTTTTCACATGGTTCCAGCAAGCCTGACCTCAATCATGTGCTGTACATCCTACACATGCAGTCATGAACAGGATATCTAGTAATACTTTGTCCTCTAACAAGCACCCTAACCCATACCCCAAACCACACACACACACACAAATGCACACACCCTTTTGCGACATGGATAAACAGGATATTGTTCTTTGACCCTTAGGATTAGTGTCATGGTTATAGTCTCTCCTGCATCATACGGTCTCAGTCATTAGAAAATCATATTCTGAGCAGCGGCGAACCACCATCCCACGTACCTCTCTTAAAAGGTATGTGGGTTTTAAATTCAAAGTGTTTGTCCGTAACTGTGCTCAGTTATCTACAAGCACAATGATGCGACATAAGGAACAAATGATCACATCAACCGAGTGTGTAGTCATTTTTAGCATCGTGAGAGCAGATGGAATCGGGCATTTCTCATTGTGCCTGCACAAAACCCAATTCAGGAATGAAGTCTGCATGAAATTTTTCAACACGAGCAGAGGCATACAGTCTTGGGCTTTTCCAAACATGCTTACGACAATGAAGTGTTTTGCATATTGAAACATTCATATGCAAAAAGCGTCATGTTTCCATGTTTCATGCGCATTAAACCGCGAGTCTTTGTGCTCTTAAATTATAATGTGTTTAGAGATGATTTGAATACCTACACTTGAACAACATATTTGACCCCTACTTAAAGGGCTATATAAAGAGATGAAATGTTAAACCAGCACATATCCTGTCAGCTGAGGGTTATGGATTTTTGAGTCTTCATTACAGGTCCAGATAAAGGGCCCATTTGCTCCCTCCTTCCCAGCAGGGTGCACGTGTACTTATGTCACCAAGGTGCTCCGTGGGGTAGAGCAGGCGACAAGAAGAAGGGTGGGGATAGCACGCTTAAAAAAAGACAGTATCCAAGTCGGCCCTGCTGTGCCACATCACCCCTTTCTCCTGGTGCCCTGTTATTTTTACCCTTGACTTCTCATTGTTGTAACAACGGCGTATCATCTGAGCCGTGCCACAGACCCCTGTGGAGGACTCTCTCCTCGCTCACCTCTGCCTGCCCCTCTCTCATGTGTAATCAGAGATCCTCTCAAATGTCAAGGTGGGACAAATGGGAGCCATTCCCTCCTGTAATGGCCCCAGAAATGGACTGGAGTGCTCCTCTCCCCTCTCTCTCTCTGTCTTTCTCTCTGCTATCTTTAAGAAATCACACACCTTTTTCATCCTTTGTATCTTTTTTTTTGGTTGCTCTCTTTTCATGCTTTAAAAATAAAAAATAAAAATGTTATACTAATTTCCTGCCGGCCTTTTTTGGTTCCTTTGTAAATGATATCACACAGTTTCTAGCTGTGTTTTGTCCACATGTTAAACCTTTTCAGGAGTCGGTGTATCGCTGACATAGTTCTTCATAATAGCTCCAAGTCAAGCTGACTAAATAATAAGGCCGTAACAGATATAGCTACTTTGCTTCCAAGCAATGTTTCAAGAAAATACCCAAAGGCCCAGTCGCTTCATTTGGAAACGCATACATTCAGAGTGTGAACGCTCTGATCTGCACTCAGAAGCATGTATGCTGTATTTGCTGTATGCAAAACAGATTCATTTCCCAAGCTCACTAAGTAGGGGGGGAATGTGCTAAATGTGTGTTCCCATTTTGCCATGGGCAGTTTTCTAATTGATTGTAGTTACTCATTTCCACAATATTCATTATAACAAGATGTGTACTATGAAACGAAATATTGGCCAAATTTGTAGCAAAAATTTAACATATAAAAGTTTCAGAATATTTGAAAATATTTTAGATACATATGGAAAAAAACAGCTCCTTCTTATTTTAATACTTTACTTAAGGGAAAGTCATCAGGGGTTTTTTTTTGCATTTCATCCACATTTTTCTTCTCATTGAGTTGTCTTGAAGCAGGACTTAACTTTCAGATGCATTAAAACCAAATTTTGTTAAGTGCATTACTTAAAAAGAACTACCTGTTTTATTTTTGGTTCGATAATACCTTAAAAGGCCCAAACCTCCAAATTAGCAGTATCACACTAGTACAAGGAACTACAAGGTAACTACTGACATATAGTCTTGTTGTTATGACCGACTAGTCGCGCTTCATTGTTCGAGTAAGGGAATAAAGTCCAAGTGTGTCCACGGAGAATTACTGGAAATATGCACAGCTCTGTTTTGGCCCTGCAGGCACGTCAGTGGCTCATGGGAGCAGAAAGCGAGTCAGCTGAACATACTTCCCCAGGGTTCAAAGTGCAGTGGGCCTCACTTGTGAGGTGAGCACAGGCAATTCAGACAGCCTGCTAACAGTGGGAGCTTTTGTGGTCAGTTTTATTTCCCCCACTTGTTTCTTGTCTCCTCCCATCATCCCTTAAGTTCACATTAGTGTGAGCCTGCTCTGTGCTAAGCGGGGAAGGAGCCCCCCCTGGGGCAGAAATCTCCCTCCTGTCAGTCTGGGTGCTCATATTTCTGAATAAGGGATTATTGTGCTTGTTGCAGAAGGGGTGGGGAGTTGGGGTGTGCAATAATTGAGTCTAAACAGCCAAATTCATTAATTTGATTGTTGGCGATGGCAGATCTCTCGACAGTGTAATTAGGGGAGCTAATGGATGGAAGCATGCTAAATCCATCAATGCTAATGATAATTGCAGTTTAGGAAAGCGAATATGCTTACGAACGTGTGGCCAGGGCTGCCGCAAAATCCAAAACAGCTACAGCGTCTAAAAATACGTCTAACCGTGTGGGGGTGACACCCAGAGAGGCCCACTGACGGTTGCAGCTGGGCCATCTGGGTGGGGAATATCCAACTTTTCATCCATCTTTTTTATCTCCATCCATCTATACAAAAGCATGGTTGGCGAGTTAACCAATCATGCCCTCCGCCCCTCGCAAGTGAGAACCACTTCTGAAGCCTTCGGCCCTGATTGGCTGGTGGTTTATTCCACTGGGTGTGCTGCCATGCTCCAAGAACGTAAACTCGTGCAATAATTTTCTGTGGTTTGAGAAGTTAAGGTTAGCTTAAAACAACCCTGTGGGTTTTTTTTTTCCTGTTTAAATAATTAGATCTCTGCCTCCAATCGAAATCTTGAAGTCAGAAAGTTCATTAAGGTTAATGTTTTGAGCTGCGAACATTAAGACGTAGGCTTGGTTTACGTCCTCATTTTTTCTTCCTTACTTCCTTGTCTGTCCAGGCAAGCTGACACAAGGGTCATTAAAGCTGGACTGGTGCCCAAGGAAAAATGGAACCTGTTATTCTAGGCTCAGGTTAATGAATGTCACATGCAATGGGGATGCTGTGAGGGATGGAAAGTGGAGAACGACAGATCATTTTATTTGAGCGAGGCATGTCCCGCCCCCAGGCATATGAAAAGTAACTCAGAGATCAACTGATCTTTGCCCTCCCCCGCTCACTTATTCAAACCTTAACAATGTTTTACCAAAACCCCAAGTGGCAGTTTGTTCGACAAGTCTCATTAATAAATCGAGTCCCTGGGCCTGGAATTTTCTGACAGCCTACAACAAGGTCCGTTTTCCTGTTAAGTCTCCCTGGGTCCTGCAGAGCCGTCCCAAGTCTGCTGTTTAGCCAGTTCCACTTATGTTCCCCAGAGCTGTTTTTACATGTTATAGGTGACATGTTTTCATGTTAGCTTGCAGACAGAGAAATGCTTGAGAAAGGAGGTCAGGCATTTGTTCTTTATGCAGCTGAAGCAAGGGGCGATAGCAAAGAAAGAGCTCTTGTTCTGGGGGGGGGTTCCCGCAGCAAGCTTGAGCTTATAAATGGTCTGATTAAGAAATCTAACCAATTGTGTGAGCCTTATACAGTCTGTCATAGCGTTATTGCATTGCCTTAGATTGCATTGCTTTTGTAGAACCATATCAAGCAGACATTTATAGAGGGAGGACAGATTATTTCCATGGGAAAGCTTCAGGCAATATAACTGTTATATTGTTAGGCCGGTGGTTTGTCGCCTTCTCTTTAGCTTTGTGAGGAGGGCTAATGTTCTCGTTTGACACTAGCGGATTGCTTTCTCTCTGTGCCTGAAGAAAGAAGGCAGGCTAATACATTTGAGTCGGTGAAGCGAAGGTCGTTGAGAATTACATTGCCCCCCTACCACCACCACCTCCGCATCCACCCACCGCTTCTTTCCCTCTCTTTTTTCCTTTAATTTCCCCACTGGATTGGCAAACCGTTTTCACTATTAGCACTGTGGTAGGCAGCTAACTGTGTGTGTGTGTAATTATCTGTGTGTGTTGTGGTGTGCTAGCAGGCCCACCCAGGCCCAAAGCAGACTAGACAGATAAATAGGTGCACAGCTCAACTAGATTGCATTGTCATGGGGAATAACAACAAGAGCAGCAGTGATGCAGCATAAAAGGTCATCGCACAGGCCCCTGAGAAGAGGAATCTGGGTTTAGCTCGACAGGTCAGTGGGACGCAGACAAGCAGCAAACCCCCCAAAACTATGGGGAGGTTTATAAGTAGGCCATGTTCGTGTGCTGCCTTTAATATCCAAAATCGAAGTTGTTAACTGTCCTCTGTCCCCCCCTCAGGATTCTTAGCCCCTAGAGGTGAGCACCCACAGGTGTTTAGAGTAACAGATTAGAGCTGCATTTAACACAGCTGGCAACAGGAGTGACTTCTGAAGGCGTCAAAGTGCCCGGCCAAGCGTTTTCCCGTAATGTCTTCCAGATGATAAGGGCCCGGATGGATTCTCTGTTAGAGAAGCGGAGCATGTGGGACCCGGTGGCGCAGAACCGCTGGAGTTCTGGCTGATGCACCAGTCACTTAGGAACAAATAGAGACATTTTGGAGTAGGAGGTCTCCTCTCGCGTTCTCTTTCACAGCGAGGACCCCCCGGGGCGTATTCTCTCTTCCATCTGCATTCTCGCTCCCACTGCGCCGACTTCACGAGGGCCATCCAAGCTGATGATGATGATGTGCCAGGGTGGAAATGCAGTAAACAGCTTTTCTCGGTGTGATCGGAATCGAAATAGAAGTCCAAAATAAGCCTTTTCCTCTCTTTGCTTGGAGGGGTGAAAAGGTAGTCTGTGAGGGCTGATGAGATGAAAACATTAGTTAGTTAGTTGTCTAGCTTCTTTTCACACGCCTAATGCTGAGCGTGCACACGTGTGTGTATGTGTGTGCATGCATGCATGCATGCAAACACATAGAAACTCAATCAGTTTTAGAAAATCAGTTGTACTGCAGCTTGCTCTTCTTTCCTTCTTCATCGCAGTGATGCATCTCTGCATCAATTTTTTAGGCATCTGGCAATGCTCAGCTTTTGGCAGTTGTGGGGGAGGGGGTGGGGGGTGGGGGTGGGGGGGGATAGCTGCAGAGACAGAGGCTCTGAGGTGAATTATAAGTCTGCTGATAGAACAGAGCAGGGCCATGGGAAGATTGATGTTCGCTTTTGTGAGCTTGGAACCGAGAGGAGAGGAAAGGAGAGGACAGGAGAGGAGAGGAGAGGAGAGAAGAAACTGATTGTGTGTAGACTCGAAACAAAGTGGGAAGAAATCTTATTGTTGCAGCTTCCTGTCAAAAGTTAAACTCAAATGAAGAAAATGCCTATGCCAGTAAGACTTTTGAAAATAAACTCTCTGTTTTCTCAGGTGACTCAACTAGTTTAGAATCTATTCATTTTAATTCACTTCAGTTTTATTCATATAGTGCAAAATCAGTCACCTCAAGATGCTTTATTTCTGAATATACATAACATTATTTATACCAATTCTATGTGCAATAACTCAACTGTATATACATAACACTATTTATTACATATTACTTTCTTTTTTTTCTTCTTTCTTAAAAATACGGCTTGTATATTGTACATTTTATATATATATATCTTTTTCCCTATGTTATACTGTCCATATGTACATAGCACTGCAGAACTGTACCGCCTCTCCCCAGCATGTTTACACTGAGTAGGAGATGCTCTGTATCTCATTGTACAACTGTATAGTGCCAATAAAGGCATTCTATTCTATTGTAAGGTAAACGATGATACAGAGAAAACCCCATCAATCAGATGACTTGGTGACAGTGGGAAGGAAAAACTCCCTTTAGCAGGAAGCAACATTCAGCAGAACTACGCTAAGGGAGGAGCAGCCATGTGCCAATGGGAAGAAGATGTGACAAAAAACGCACTGTAGAAGAGAGGCAGAGATTATAAATAGCTAATGATGACAGTTGTAATCCAGTGACGTCGCCTGTGTGGGGGGTCATTCTGAAAAAAGATTTAAACATCTGGCTATCCAAGGCTGTTGGCAGGCAGACAGCTGCTTTCTTGGTATCAAACCTTTAACCTGACACGCTAAAGATATAAAGGAAAGAAGAAGAACAAGGCTCAGTGTGTCTTGACAGCTCCATATCACCCCATCTGAGCCGAAAGACAAGTGAAGCCATCCATCCACCGCGCTGCCTCAGGAGACCCGATTTGGAGCGCTGCCACTTCTGTCCAGCTCTACAGTTAGTTACCCTCTGTCCTCGCCTCTCACATGTCAGTCCCTCTTGCTCGTCTTAATGTTTTGCATATGAAAACCCGGCGGGCACTCTCTTTCCCACTTCATCCCAAACCACCGCTGGTAATTCAATTCCTGTTTTACAAAAACATTTTTAAAAATTTGAGGCAGGTGAAGGAAACCATTTAGCACAAAAAGGTGTCAAAGGGTACATGTTGATACATGTGAGGTCTCACCTGAGGGATTTGGTCCACCCTCGCCATCATTCAAAGTGTAAATCGCCTTTTTGTGTAAAATCCCACGCATTAAGGGAGTTCGGAATCACTAAGGAGGCCCGGTGTTTTGACAGTAATTTGGGAATCAAGGAAAACTATGAAAAGAGGTCCTGCTTGCCAGAAGGCACATATTTTCTTCTAAGGAGACAGACAGAGCATGTGCACAACTGATTGTGACCACACACTTGCTGCGCCTTAGACACACATATATCAATTTTTTTGTTTTATTTTAAATGTACTATGTGTGAATTATATTTTATTCGTCTGGTTCCTGATTAAGATGGAGGAACTGTGCCACAGGCCCTCGTGGTTTGGGTATGGATATCCACGATAAGTGGCCTGGAGAGCGGAAAACTTGGCGGGATATTCGTGTTCTGGGCAATTAGGAATGTTGGAAACCTGAACTGAAATCTGCTTTTGGAGGAGCACTCAATCTGTCACTCACAGTCAAAACACAGCACGGAAAACTCATCCCTGCACATGGTTCAAACTTGCACACACACACACACACACACACACACACACACACATGCAGGCACTAGAGTGAAAACCACAACTCAAATGCATTTAATGTACACCTTTAACAAGTGCCTGAAAATACTCGCACCCACAGATAACCAGGGGCTAGTTAGACCACCCCCGATGGCCAGGCGCTCTGATTTCTCCTCTACCAGCTTAAGTTTCACATGCTAGAATCTGTGTGTGTGTGTGTGTGTGTGTGTCCTATTTCAAAGCTGTTTTCCTCTTCGGCTCCTGAACGCTGCGCTGACTCAATTAAGTGGCTGCTCCCTTCTATAGCCGTGGGTCTGAAATTCCATTTGAATGTGATGTTCAAGTGTGTGTACATGTGTGTGTCTCTCTGAGTGTATGTGTGTTTTAATAGCTTTAGCACCTGCTCGTTCTATACACCAATCTAAGCCAAAGGCCAAAATATAATTACGTTGGAGTCCCATATTATTCTGTTATAGAACAGGCTCACTGTGGCTGTTATCCTGTGGTTAAACAGCAGATAGACAACTGTTCAGCTCAAGTTCACCAGTTAAAGCAGTTACATAAATCTGACCTCGGTGCTGCTGGGAGCAGAAAGACCTCTGCAGTGTGTGCGCGCGTTTGTACGCGTGTGTGTGCTCATTGCACACCGATATAATGAAAGCAAACTCTGCCCACCTGTTCTCTGAGTTTTAACCTGAGACCTCATTAGCACACAGTGTGTTATTTCCATCACATAACCTGCACAGTATGTTGTGTTGCTCTGTGGTCCTCTGAGAATGTGTGCACATGCATGTAATAGCAGTAATAGTCTGATTTTCAACCTTATAAACTAAACACCAGACTCAAAGAAGAATAAGATTCATATACAACATTTGGGACTGACACTCCCTCCCTTGTGACCTCTCTCTTCAGATATGACTATGTGGAGGTACGGGATGGCACCGATGAGAGCGGTCAGTTGGTGGGGAAGTACTGTGGAAAGATTGCCCCTTCTCCAGTCGTCTCTTCCGGAAACCAGCTTTTCATCAAATTTGTGTCCGACTACGAGACCCACGGAGCAGGCTTCTCTATCCGATACGAGATCTTTAAGACAGGTAGGTGGCAGTTATCATTTTGCACAATAGCAATATTTTTCACATTCACATTGGAAATATATTTATCTTGTATTTTATATTTAAAAATTGCTGTGTTGCATATTTTCCATCAGCAGTATCAAATTGTGCATGCTGTTATTCAAGGATGTAGGAAATCATTTCTCCTCTGTTCTTTTTAACAAAAAGAAAAGGGGCTGCCGCAGAGTTACAAACAGAAACGCAACTGACAAAACTTACCTTAAAGGAAATTTAGTAGCTCTTCTTGAACACATACTGTATATTAAAGATTTACATCGCTGCTGTGATGTCACCAATTGTATT
Organism: Oreochromis niloticus; assembly: GCF_001858045.2. NCBI lineage: Eukaryota > Metazoa > Chordata > Actinopteri > Cichliformes > Cichlidae > Oreochromis > Oreochromis niloticus. The sequence continues at coordinate 28,797,105 of NC_031974.2, forward strand.
GTTTGCTTGTTTTTTGGAGCCAGAAGGGGCCATTTTTCAGTGAGTTATTATTATCTAATATTAGCTAGCTTAGTTAGCACCTCTATGGGAATTTAACTCACTGAAATTCCTCTTGGACGATTTGTTAGTACAATAATGAAACAATAAGCAATATCACTTGTCACATAATTGCACACCAAATTCTCCCAAAGACGATTAACAGCACAAAAACTATCAAGGGGCCTCGTTCCGTGGCTTCAATTAGCTGAGGTAATACCTCACTAGACAGCTAGCAGTTATAACCACCTGGGTCAACACACACCTGTCACTTGAACTGCAGATGTTCTCAATCATACAGTGCTTTAAGCTCTGAAACATTTTAAATGGGTGGGTAAGAAAAAAAACATCCACCCTTGTTAATCATGAACTTTGCAGCAGAGATCCAAAATGTTTTTTGGCTGTAGACATGCCTATATCTTCTCTTACCTTTGACATTTTTTTACTGATGTATGAGGCTTGGCTTGCTTTTTGGAGACAACCTCAAGTGGCCATTATTGGAACTGCAGTTTTAAGCACTTTTTGCATCAGCTTCGCTTTTCAACCACTGTGGTTTGCTAAACCTTTGGAAATTTAGTTGCCATGAATTCAAAGTTGTGTTTTCCTCCTTCTTCGAGCAAGCTTACTCTGTGATGATCTTTATTTTGTTCTTATTTGCATTGTTATTACATTTAAAATGTCTGAGCTGACACCTTAAAGTAGTTGTTGACATCTTGCTTTAAGTTGAGGGAACGCTGTCACAGTCCCCTAATTTGTCAAATCTATCAAACGCGGTGCAACACGCTATAAAAGCTGGAGGAATAATTCTGATAATGAAGCAAGAAAGAGCCCCTCCATCTAATTTCATGGTTTGTTTGTGATTTAGTCAAGGCATTAGAGCATCAAATTATGCAAATGCAATATGGCAAGCAATATGCTTCATTCAAAACCAATGAATCATAGTCCCATATGTTCCATAATTGTAGCAGTTTTCATCTGGTGTGAATTATTAGACAATAAGCATGGGCATAATTTGCTAAGCGCTGATTTAACAAATGTTGTTTCAAGTGTTAGTTTATTGTCAGATGGCAATCCACAGCAAGGGTATGAACCAGCTATTATAACCTCTGATGTGCTAGTTGTGGAGAAAGTGATTTCAATCCACTTAGCAGGGCTCTAGCTGAGGAAGCGCTTTCAGCACCACAGTAGTATGCAGTTAGTCATGTTCCTCCCTTAATACTTAAAAATAGGACCTCTGGGTAATTTTAGGTGGGAGCCAGGTATGTTAAATCAAAAATATTATTAGGGGATGTCTGTCTTATCAGACCGCAGCATAGCAAGAAAGAGAATTTCCTGTTGGGTTGCTGCTTTCCTTTGTTTAGACTGGAAGAAGGCAGAGGAGAACAGCATATCTAGAGAGTAGTGGGCAGGCAGGTGCGACAGACTCCTTTTATTAATTAACCCTAGCAGCAGTCTATGGGACAGCCCCCCGTGACCCCAGGAGACATGATAAATAGCCCAGCAAGGTTCCTCCTTCCTTTTAATCTGAGCGAGTGTGTGTTTGTGCTTGTATGTCTGGGTTTGTGCGTGTCACCATCACAGTAGGGCAGCTGGTGGAGTGTGGGTCCATTTACGAGATCAAAGCGACACTCCACCTCGACATACGCAAACCGGTCCACACGCACACACACATTCCCCCCTGATAGGCTAGTTAAATCTGCTACATTCTTTCCACGATTAGCTTGGTATTTCCCAGTCTCATCTATTAGCCAGGACTGATTATAAATGAGGCGTGTTAGGGGCCCTTTGGCGATAGGGAGGAACTGCTGAACACACTCACAGGGAATACATATCTAGCAAGAAACATGGATCTAAGCGTGGACAGAGAGCGAATCGGGGCCAGGGTCGAACTTTTTCATATGAATATTTTTCACCCAGTGCTATCCCCCCCTGCAGAGAAGAGCTCCGTGGGTGCGCCATCACTTTCTTAGTGGATCCAGACCATCGTTAAGCTTTGAATTCACTCTGTGTTTTGACTACTGTGGCGCTGGCTCCCGCCAAGAATGGGCTCTGAGATCAATTAGCAGTTCTGTTTGTTGGAGTGAGAGAGAGAGAGAAAGAGAGGACCGGGCAGAAAGAGAGATACAAAGCTAGCTGATTAGCGCAGCTTATCAACACGCACGGCATTAGTTGGGAAAACATTGTGTTGGCTAACACATGTAACGTTAATGATGATACACAGATGCTCCGATAACGGATGGAGAAACGGGAGACTCACGCCCGTGCATGTCAATGAAGGAAATGCAAAGAATGCAGGCTGTTTATCACTGTGATTATAGGCCCCGGCTCACTGGAAGTCAACCTTAGGGGCTGCTGCTGCCTTTCATCCTGGGTTTAACACAAGCAAAGGTCGCGCGCAAGATAAATATGCTCACAAGGCAAACATATTCAAATGCACAGCCCCCCCTTTGGGATCATATGCCAACTTTTACAAGTATGTTTATATGTGCAGGTTCACTCACGTCAGCTGTAAGCTGTGTAGTTACAAATTCACAAACACTTGAAAAATCCTGGCATCTGTACCCCTGGCTTTCATCAGCGGCATGCCTGCAAAGTGTCTAATTGGTAGAGAACAGGTTGTTTCGCAGGCTCTCTATGGCTGCTTCTGCATCAGTCTCTACCCCCTCTTCACTCCTCAGTCCCATCCAACCATCTTAATTAGCATGGGCTATTTATTTTATAGCCCACAAATTGGCAGCCTCGCTCTGCTGGCTGAGGTCTGGTGAGAGGCGGGAAGAGCTAGATGGTGGTGAAGAAAGAGATAGACAAGAGGGATAAGTCGGAGAGGGAGGAGTGTTTGGCCCAATGGGAGCAGTTCAGCAAGCTGCTAGTGTTTGTGCGTCTCTACAGAGGCATTTGACGCCCAGATAAAAATAAAATGTCGATTAAAAAGAATGCGCTGGGAAAACTATGGCCTCGACTTGCAAAAATTGAGCAACAATGAGAGCTAAAAGCAGTAATGTGCCCCCCCCCCCTCAGTGTAAAATGAGTTGACGTTGGATTATCCACCAATGAAATCCGGCTGCTTTTGTAAGAAGAAGACCCGTGTTTATCCTGTCATCTGACAGAATTGCACTTGAAATCCTCAAGTGGATTCTGGAAAGAACCGTCCTCTTTTAAGTGTATGTGTGTGCGCACACGCGCAACATATGTTTTCTTTTAGCAGCTCCTCAGTTTGCTTAGAGCCGCTCCGAGGCTGGCCGAGCTCCCATTGAAGTGGGAGAGCAGGCAGAGATAGTGCCACTGGTAGCCCCCACCCCACTCACACACACACACGCACACACGCGCACAGCTCATCGTAATTGCTCAGCAGAATGAATAAGCCTGTTGGAGTGAGGCCTACCATGCCACACTAAAATATATATGTTCTCATGCAAAGGCCCTGTTTATCATGTCATGGAGATGTGGTTGCTTTTACTCTGAGCACACACCTGTGAAAACACTTTGAAGGTGTGTGCGTGTGCTGGGTGGGACCTAATGGGAGGGCGGCTTTTCTGGACAACACATCCTGATGGCAGAGGTCACATCTGGAGACGCACTGTCATTGTACACACACGCACACATGGAAGGCCCTCATGGAAACTCGAGACAACGAATTTCTTTCAGGGGAGCCCGAGGGATACTGTGTCCCCAGCCCACCCCCATCCTATCAGCGCTGTGTCATCCATCCTTGTAAGTGGGGAAGGCAGGGTGATGTCATAGGCGCATGCTAAATACCACGTCAGTTGTGCAGAGCCTCAGGATGTGTGTGTGTGTGAGTGTGTGGGGGTAAATGTAAACCTGCCTCCTCCATCTGTTTCAATGACAGACACTCCACAGGCTCCAGGTTAATGTTTGATTTAGTGTGGAAGGAGTTAATTCTCCACCAGCAATTAACCCTTCTGTCAGTGTGGCATGAGGACAAAATGGGAAGGGACGGGGGCGGGCGTGAAGGCGGTGGGGGGCATTAATGGCACAGGGGGGCAGAACTGGGATAATAATCAGCCGGAGAGCGACATAGAACACAAACAGTGGTGATTTACTTAACAGCCTAAGAACAACACCTTCAGCTTCTATGGCTCCAGCCACTAATACCCCTGACTTGGGTGGGTTGGTGGGGGGGCAGTGATGATTAGATGGAAAGACAAAGTTTGAAGTGGTAAAGGAGCAGAAAGAAAAAGAGGGGAAAAGCAGGAAAATAGCAAGAGGCTGTCACATTTGACACGCGTTCCCTGGTTGTTCTAATGATTAACACACAGTCTCCGGTTTTCTCTCAGCACTCAGAGCAACACAGAGCACAAGCAATCAGGGGAGACTTAAGAGTTGAAAGGCGCACCACTCCCTTAATGTCCAGACCACATTTATTTAGCATTCATTATGAATCTCTCACTCTAGCAAAGATTGAAATCAAATCCCCATTAGATATCATTTTGCCAGCTACAACTTGCCCTGTTAAACAAATTCAAATCATTCACAAAGCAAGTTGCCAGTGACATCTGTTTACTCCTCCATCCAGAGAAGGACTCCATATAAATGAGAGTTAACAGAAGTCATTACAGCCAGCGGTAAACAGTGGAGTGTCTGGTTGGAGGCTGCCAGTAAATGCTGGCTCGTCCTTCTGCTTTAAGTTTAAAAGCTGCAGTTTGCGCGTGCTTGCCGAGTCACACTTTTTCATGTTTACAAACCTTTTTTTTAACCTTTCCTGTTTTTAACGAATCTACGAGGAGAGACACCCACAACTGCAGCAGTAAAACAGCACAGGGAGAGACGGGGAGTAACTGAGGGGCAGGGTGTTAGCCTTTGGCTGACAGCTGGATATATTTGTCTCCTGAAGCTCCTTGTCAAGACACACGCAGTGCATGTAGGGGCGATGCAACAGGAAAGCGTGACTGCTTTTCTGTTTGCCACTCGCTCGCATCAGCACAAAACATCCTGGGCGTAGTGAGAGGAGCTGGGGACAGAAGCCCTCCCATGTGGAGACGGCAGATAAAAGAGATCTGTTGGATGATTATCTCACCGGTGGGAGCAACCAGAGTGCTCTGTCTCTCTCGCTCCTCTTTTTTTATTTGGAGGGAGTTGCATGCAGCCAGGAACAAAAAAGCTGACAGTATAAGAAGGTTTGTCCTTGCTTTGGCCTCACTTATGACAGTTCAGAAAGAACATAGCAACAGAAATGTTGACGGTGAGGTTGGTTCAGTTTGGGGACAGTATCTGTGGTTAATGCCTTTTAGCATTCAGAGGAGAAGTCTGGTGTGGGGACTTTGGTAATATGAGAGATAATCAGAAACCAGGAGAAATGATACTGTAAGAGCTGTAGTTCTACTAACAAAAATCAATCAATAAAAAAAAAAAATAAAACTGAAACAGGTATGGGGGGAGGTTTGTGGTGGTACTGTGCTCTTTGACTGCCAGCCTACTGCTTGGATTTCGACAGGTTTTCAGCGTGAACCATTTCCAAACTCTAAATCTGTTCTGGTCAACTGCTGAGCTGAGATAAGGGTCACGGTAGAAGCTGATGAAATGGATGGAGAGTGGAGCTCGGAGCCAATATCCACAGGAAATTCAACACATTGACCTGAATAGCACTCTGGATGCTACAGCTGTCTAGAACACTCACCACAGAAAGAACTGGCTTGCATCTATAGTTTTACCCCCCCACCCCCAGAACTGTGTGACATTAATCTCAAATGTGGCAAAGTGCAGATCTCCAGCATCCAGCAACCCTCTCATCCCGGGGAGCACTCTCCCTGAACAAAAATCACTCCATTGTCTCCTGGGGTAAATACGAAGGGGGAAGCTGAGAAATTAATGGCGCCCACTGTTCGCGAAAGCCACACTTTAGCCGCTGCACTAAATGTCAACTCTTTTTGGAGTCAAAGCGCCGGCTCGCCGCGGCTTTCAGCTTGGGGCGAGGGGAGAAAATCAACGTGGCTCTCCATCCCTTCACTCAAAGCACCGGTGGACAGGCTCAAGTGGGGTTGATGGTCTTCAATTAGGTGCCCAGTGAGATGCTTGAGTGGCGATGGAAAAAAAGCAGTTTGCCACATTCATTTAAGCTGCAGTGACTGCGGCACGGTGGCTCTGTCTAACGATAACTCCCTGCAATTTTGGTTTCGATTGGCCCCATCTGCACCCATCACGCCAGCTGCCAGACTAGCATGAAAATGATGTTATCCTGGGTACATTTCTACAACTAATGGCTCAAAATAATTGCCCCGAACGACAGTAGTTTTTTTTTTTTCTGATTTTCTATCTCTGTGTATATGTTTGTATAAAATAGGGGCTTTCTAACACTCGGGACTGATGCTTGAGTCTGCATAGTGAACACATCTTAATGTCTGTCACATACATTTAAACATTTTCAAGCAGCTGCTAGTCTCAGTTTTTTTTTAATCACATGTCAATCATTCTTAAATCATAATTTTGTGCTTGTGAGAAGTGTCTGCCATGGGAAATGCGTTAATACTCCTCATCAGCTGAAAGGTAGCTCTCCGGGGAGCTGTGCATAAATATTTTGACTTTTCCCGGTGTAAAACTGTGTGTTTAGGTGTGCGTGCGGACGTGTTGATGAATGCGCAGTCGTTCACTTCGCTTTCCATCACTGACGCTGTAATTTTGCTCGAGCACCTCTCATATGTTTCGCAGACATGTCCTGATGAGGGCTTGTGTGTGAATGTGTGTGTGTGTGAGGAACGAATCAAGGTCTTTATTCATCATTCCCCCGATTCTGGTGATTGAGGCCTTTCACTAATGTTTACACTTTCAGCCCAGATGTTCCTCCAGTTTTAACACACATACAGACAGTGATGGAGTGTGGTGCTCAAAAGCTCGGAGCAATGCAGGGAAGGGTTGAGAGATCCAGATGTAGCCTCTTGTGAAAACAAGAACTACTGAGGTGGTCTTGCACCTATGGGCCGTAAACTGTCCTCCCCTCAGTAGGGCAGCTGGAAGGCTGAGCTTCTCAAAGTTAATTTAACACCTAACCATCTCACTTAAGCAATAGTCATTCAAATGTCTTCCTTTGTCCGGCTTTCATCTTCTCACTTCTCATCTCACTTCTTCCTGTCATCCTTCCTGCAGGTCCGGAATGCTCCAGGAACTTCACCTCTAACAGTGGCATCATTAAGTCACCTGGGTTCCCTGAGAAATACCCCAACAACCTGGACTGCACTTTCATGATCTTTGCCCCGAAAATGTCGGAAATCATCTTGGAGTTCGAGAGCTTTGAGCTGGAGCCCGACCCAACGCCCCCTACTGGTGTCTTCTGCCGCTATGACCGGCTGGAGATCTGGGATGGGTTCCCTGGAGGTGAGTGAATGGGAAGAACAAAGAAATGAATGCAATTTAATGTGAAAGTGTGAGGCATTGCAGCAATGCATCATTTAACAATTTAGGGCACCGCTGCTACCTGCTGGGCAGTGTTAGATCACTTAATATACACAGATCAGGAATAACATTATGGCCACCTGCCTAATATTGTGTTGGTCCCCCTATCGCCCTGACCCATCGAGGGCCTGCTGAAAGAGAGAGTGCCATTTCCATGAAAGTGTCTACCTACTACCTGCGTAGGTAGTAATGTCCACATGGATGGCAGGACCCAAGTTTTCCCAGCAGAACATTGCTCCAAACATCACACTGCCTTTGCAGGGTTGCCTTCTTTCCATAGTGCATCCTTGTGCGCCACACATGCAACTGGTCAAACTCACTCAAATCCTTACACTTGCCCATTTTTCCTGCTCCTAACACATCAACTCTGAGGACAAAATGTTCACATGCTCCCCAATGTATCCCACCCACTAACAGGTGCCATGATGAAGAGATAATCATTGTTATTCACTTCACCTGTCAGTGCTTGTAATGCTGTGCTTGATCTGTGTAGTCATTGCTGTGGAGCTGCCATTTTTGAACTCATGTACACTTTATGACTCCTTTCTAATTAAGCTACAGTTTGAGCTCCTCTGTTATAATTAATTTTTTGACTCTGTTATGTCATTACTAAGTTGTTTCGTTGTTTCTAAAACTACTAAAAACTCTGGTATTTGAAAGTCAGAGATCTAATGTCCAACCAAGTGTAGAAGTTAGCTGTGTCAACACCAGCATAACAAACATGGGAAAATATGTGTTATCGCACTATTTAGAAAACCTGTTAACCTGTGGTGGGAGCGTGAGAATGCGGGTGAGTGGAGTGATAAGTTTCAGCTTCTCTGCTCGCTGTTTTTCCAAAAGGAAAGGAGCAACTAAACAATAAGATGACATTCTTTGGGCAAGAAGGCTAATTGCCTTAACCATACTTGGCAGTGGTCTAACAGAATCCTTTGTCTTTGCCAAATGCCGAACACTTCCTGTCACAATCCTCCCATACTTCCTTTTTCAGTCACAGACCGTATTGTGTCAAAGACTTTGTTAGTGCCTATACATTTGGGAGTTGAAGGTCCGATCTAGGCTGTAATGTTTAAGTTGATGCTGCTTCAGGGTGCTGACATGTGGAGAACACAGTCTGATCTTGCAGGAAATTGCTCCAAAAGGAATTTCCTTTGCAGGATTCTTTGTGTTTCTCACCAGAAGTGCTTATTAGAGTCAAACAGCACTCCACGGGACGTCTGCTGCTCTTGGTTTACCACAGGCCACAACGTTCACGTGGATCCAGACACACAATCAAAATATTCCCCCCTAAAATGGCGTTCTAAAATCCATCTATCTCACAAAAAAAAAAAAAAAATCAGCAGGTGAACGATGGAGCGAGAGCAAGCAAGCAGCGTTCAAAGCAAGGCTTCCATTGCTCTGGGACGAGGCTTTGAACTCGGTGAGCGAAATCACCTCTTGAAGTTTTCAGTTTTTCTCCTGGCTATTCCAACACGGGTGCAGACAAGATGAAAGCTTCTCTCAGCCATCAGTGGCAGAAAATTGAAAGAATTTTATCTTGTTGCGTTCAGCCCAGTTCACATCGGTATTCTCTGCTTTCACGTCGGAGGTGATAAGGTTGAAGTGCAAATCGCGGCGCCTTTTCAAGTAAGTTTACTTAAAGCTCAGTTTTCTTTGAGCCCGTGTGTCTGTAGATGTTAACTTTTGCCGAGCTGACCTTTGATTCCGCAAAATATTTCCACAACTCATTTGTGCAACCCTTCCTCCCCGCCAGAGGTGACGCATGTCTAATTTTCAAGACTGGTGTTGATTAAGTCGATTCTCAAAGACTCTGGGAGCTGAGAATATGCCACATTATTATCACCTTTTAATACATATTTTTACAGAAGACACCGGGGGTCTAGAAAAAGTAACGTTTCCGGCACTGCTTGATGATTAAGATTCAGATCTGTCTCAGTTCATCATTGCATACAGGAAGCTTTGATGAGAGCAGGAACTGGAAAATGCCATTTTGAACTGATGTAGCGTCACGTCACTCAAGTGTTGCCGCGTGTGATCCACAGTCCTGTATAAAAATAAGCCACAGGAGGAAAGCAGCGTGTCGGCTTCTGCTAGGCGGTTCCTGTGGTGCGTGCAGGATCGATAATGATGCATTAGCACGGAAGACTGGAGGCAGAGGTGGGAGACGTTTGGGCAGGCGCAGGTCTTCGTGAAGCAGCAGGGGGGAGGATCTGTGCTACCCCTTACCCCTGTTCTTAAAGTGCACCTCACTCGACAGGTGTGTCGTGGAACCTCAGCATGCCTTTTCCCTGGGGAACAGGCTGGAGAAAAGGCAGCAAGGTTCTTGAAAATAACATAGTGCTGGGGACTCATGCAGATAATCCAGGAGATTTTTTTTCAGCTCAGGTTCAAAAGCAAACATACAGTAGAGTCTCACATTTGTACACCAGGCACCTGGTCTATCAAGATTAATCCGAGCCGTCACACCGCTCCTGCCCCTCCGCCCCCGAGCCCCAGCAGTCTGGCCTTTGCCTTTCATGTAGGAGCCGGGCTGGAAGTGGCATGTTTTGGATGACAGGAGGCCACGGGGTGGCAGGACTGTCACTCGCTGCTGATCACAGCATTACTAATCACAGATAAGCTCCAGCTCCCCCAACAGGAACGCACACTCACCAGTGCGCACGGATCACAGCACACATCAGAGACGCAGGGCAAGGTCATTGTGCTCCCGCGCTCTCCCTCTCTCTCTCCCTCCCTCGTCCCTCCATCACTCTCTCTCTCTCTCCTTGCATTTTTCCACCTCCAACCTTTCATCCGTCCTGTTTTCCCATTCTACTCAGTCTGCCCGGCCGAACACATCGGTCTCCCGCTTTTATTGCTTTCCGACTTAATGCTTCCCCATTGTCTCGCTCCAGTCTTTACTTGTTTGGCCTCGCTGGGCCACGGCTGTGTCTGCCTCAGGTCTAAGAAAACAATTGTGGGTACAGGAGGTTTGTGGTATTTACAGCCAGCAAATAGAGACCATGACCTCCCCCCCACGCACGCCACAGGTTGCGCTTGCTTTTTTTTTTTCCCCTGTGGCAGGCAAACGAACAAACAGAGTCTTTTCTCGCTCTTCTTTATTGGGTCGATTGACACACCAGGTTTCACACCTCCACGGTGGGGGTGAGGGGCTAGTTAAAAGCCATGTGTGACCTTCACCCAAGTCTATATCGAGGAACATATTATATGTTTGCGCTTAATTTCTTCTTTTTCTCTCTCCAGTTGGCCCACACGTCGGAAGGTACTGCGGGCAGAACACCCCAGGCAGGATCATCTCTTACACAGGCATCCTGGCCCTGACAATCAACACCGACAGCGCCATCGCAAAGGAAGGCTTCTCTGCCAACTTCACCGTCATCGAAAGAACCGTTCCAGAGGGTGAGCTGGCATACACTCCAAAAAACCCCCAGAAAAAGCACTTAAAATCAGACAGATGGGGATGTCAGGAAGGCTGAATCACAGGTAGACAAAGAACATTGGTACACAAGTGGGATGACTGAGGCAGAAATGTAAATTTGTTTAGTGAAAGAAAACTTTAAAAGTTACTAGCTGTAAAAGAATTAGAGGGCAGGAATGTAACCAGCAGGAGAATATTACACAAAGAAGCAGATGTTGTCTGCTACTTTCAGTGGGTCCTGTTGTGACAAGTTCCCACTTGTTAAGCAGAACTTATAAGAGTTATTAAATAAACACCTCCTGCCTCTTCATTTGGAGAATGTGTTACTGGTTACAAGTCTGCCTCCTGTGGTTTACAAGGCTTACATTTACACACCATGAGCCCAGACGGGCTCCAAAAGACTGCTTCCTCACCAGTAACAACCCTGGACGCACACTTACACACATCCCTGGGGCTTTTACGTTCAGTGTCCCTGTCATGGGGCCTGACCCCCTGACCCCGTTTTGCAAAACTTTCCATCTAAACATTTCATTAAGGAGGAAAAGTCCTGGTAGGAGTCATAAATCTGTCCAGAGGCTAGACCACCCCATACACACATACCCACACCCACACTTTTGGTCTTTGAATAGCAGCAGAGATGGATGAAATCCAGCCAATCTACTAATCATCTCCAAAGAGCGTTTTATCTCACCCAAAGGGGAAGGCACACTTTGCTGTTGTACACATGCTGCAAATGAAACAAGGCCACCTCGCAGCAACGAGAAGAGCTGTGACTGTTTATGTCACTTCTCTTTACTTTACTCCGAGTCACTCGGGCTGTTTTAATCACGCGTCCAAGATCAGATTACACGGGGCAGCTTTACACATTCGCCCTTAAGAGGCCCGGTGAAATATCTGACCTGTGATCAGCGCACACCTTCATTAAGAAGTCAGTTGCTCTGGCTTACATCACCAACTCAAGCAAATCCGAGATGAAAATAAAAATCTCCAGACCCTGTCTTTGCTTTTCCAGGCTTGTACTGCTTGAATCATTCATAATCCCCTTATGCATAATACACGGTAGATTTTCTCGCTTCTCCGTGGCGAAGGGATGAGTACGCTCCAGCTGAAAGCTACTGATGAGAGGCGATAAGGTGCTGAAAAGAGGCCTTGTCTTTTGTTCTTTCTCGTGCACTCATCCCCTCTATCAACTGTCGCCATTTTCCTCAGCTATCAAACCCTGCTTTGGTCGCTAATCCACGTGATCAGATACCACCTTTGAAAGCGAACAGACAACCTCCTTGTGTTTTTTCGTTGATCGCGGTCTGTAGTCTAGGTGACGTAGGTCCGAGTACAAAAGTCTGGCAAGAACAGGCTGTCTTCTCAAAGAAAGGCGACAATGAATGCAGGGAGGTGCGAGACAGTTTTCTCGGCCTCACACGGAGACTCCAGCATACCTTTGTGCACAAACACATGCGTATACAGCCACACGTCGACACTGTAAAGCACAAGGATGCACGCTGACCCACTGACTGAGGCGCGTGAGCAGGCCGGCAGATGGGGAGACCATCTGTGTTAGCTCTTAGGCAGCAGCCACACAGCAGTTCCACACTACTCTCCATCCTGAGCCATCTGAATATGTGCATGTGTGTGTGCATATAAGCAAATGACTGTATTTTTTTTGGTCATAAGCTTTTACATTTATGCTAGCATGCTACTTGCTTTATGCTTTATGACCAATTTCCCCATTGGGGAAAAAAAAAAGAAGTAAATAAACAAGAGCTGCTTACATAAGTGGCTGAAAGTGTGCCTTCGCATACCTCTGTGTTGTTGTGGTGAACTTAATGAAAAACTGCCCGGATCAAAAGGTCATTTTCTTCATCACTCCACAGCAGGGTCAGTATGTCCAGCCAACTGAGGTTAGAGGGGCTGACCCCAATCTGACCCAGCGGAGTCTTTTCGTTTACGGAGCCCCGGGTACCACAAATCAGCTGCCCAGAGTTAACACTAACAAGTGAAGCACCTCCTCCCATGGGGCGTTTGACCACTGAGTGTGATGTATGGTCCCCAAATACAGACACTAAATACACCTAAACTCCCACAAGAGACCAAATAAGTGAGAAAATGGGGAGAAAGGTTAAAAAAAAAAAAGATAAACTGCCCACAGGGAAGTGAAGGGAAACTGATCCAGTCAGTGGGAAAAAAAATAAATTACTGGAGGGAAAGTCACTCTAACGCGTAATACCAGCCTACACTGAATGTTTTATGAGGACATTTTTACGTCTTAATGCGGAACGCTTCCATCCTGCTTCCATTAAAAAGTAGAGGGAGAGACGCGGAAAGGATTTACCGAGGCACTGCTGATGTGCTCCTCTTTCCCGGCCAGCAGTGCTGAGTGGCTGTCGTGCGGTGGCCTCCTCCCAGAGATAAGCTCTGATTCTGTAGTGGGGGTGGGGGGCCCTGAAAAGACATTGCTGTGTTGCATTTTGACTTGCTCAGAAATAAACATTGTTTACATTTTTCCTTTGCAGACTTTGACTGTAGCGACCCTTTGGGAATGGAATCGGGAGAGATAACGTCAGATCAGATCATGGTTTCATCCCAGTACAATCCTAGCTGGTCCCCAGAGCGCTCCAGACTCAACTACTATGAAAATGCATGGACACCAGCAGAGGATTCCAACAAAGAGTGGATACAGGTAACCCATGCCACTGACAGGAAGTTAACAGCGCTTCACGGATAACAATTAAATTTTTAACAGGAAGTTAAATCAAATTACGCGGGTCAGCCATGGCAGGGTGGAACAATTCTCCAGCTGTCTGTGGTCTGTGTTTCTGGAGGTGCGTCACAGTCTGAGGGTGTGTTGTGTATTTGACGCGACCGCTGCCTGCTTGAGCACAGTAGGTGTGCTCCGTGTTTGTCCTTCGGCCTCTGGAGGTGCAGCTTCTCCATAACACCTAACAATTCCGATGATGAATGTCAGCTGTCCTGATGGACCTCTGGGGTGGTTAAGTTCACGCCTTACAAAAATTGCGAGTCCACTCTCTCTATCACTGTCTACCTACCTGTCTATCTCTCTCTCCCTCCCTCTGTCTTCTTGTCCTATCTGATAACTTTTCCTTCTCCGTGATAACAGAGACCGCCTCTGGGGGATGCTGGGATTTATTCCAGGCGTCCTGCCTGGCTTCACACACACACAGACACTCTCAAACACACAAACAGGCTCCATCATATTTTTTTCTGACTGTCAGCTTATCTGCACAAAGCGATCATCACCCACCAAGGGAACTTTATGTGGGAAGATTAAGGATTTAGTTCTTCCATCCCTAGACTGGGATAAGTCACATATTCCAAGTCCACTCACAGCACCCCCCCCCCCGACATACCCACTGATGCACTACCTAGATGCATTCAGAGCTTGTTTGATTTATTAACCGAAAGCCTCCAGGCCTCGTAAATGCCCAGACTGTTTGTCTTTTTCGCCTCTTTTCTACAGTCTTTGCTTCACTGCTGAAAACTTTGGCCCCGGCATATTCCTCGGGGGATGAATAATAGAGCTGACCCAAAGCCAAATATTTGCTTGGGGAGGGCCATAAGCAAGCTTTTCCTTTATTATTGCAATGAAAATATTGTCCTGGGGGCCCCTGTTGCTCCTTCAGACTAATTTAATCAGCGTGCGAGTGTGTACGTGCGCCAGTTTACGTGCAGTCTCCCCTGCTTGTGTGTGTTCGTGCGTTCATACTTGAGTTTGTGGATGAGTGGGACTGTCTAGCAGGGTCCATATTGTCCTGCAGAGGAACTCAGCATGTGTCACAGTGGAACAAGGCACGGGCTCCTTTACCACTTCCTCCAGCGGTTGGATGGTCTGTTGCATTACAGCATTTGTCTCTCTAAAAGGAAAGTCCATTGTTCACAGCCCGATAAGTGTAACAGCTTAGACTTGAAGGCTGCGCCGCTCTGGTTCTCCTCCATGTCATGTTGTGAGTTATCACAATGATTTGTTGCCACTCCAGCCTCCCCCCCATTTTGGTATTGATCATATTGAGGATTTGATTTGGCAGTAAAATCTGCATTTTTAAAAGGAGGGATGTGGTCTAATGAGCATGCTGATTTCCCAATACTAATCAGATGAAAACACCGAATGAGACTTGTCTAATTTCAGACTCTGTGAAAGAGCCAAGTCTGCGCTTGCCACGTAATTTATGGGTTTTTTTTCCGAGGATGTACTTGTGCCCAGCGCCCTGAGCAGAAGTCCAATTATCACAAGTGGTATTAAAAGACTAGAATTCTTCATTCCTCTTTCATTAAGCCTGTCCGTGGTGTTGCAACAAGCTCAGTCCCCCCTCGCGGCACGTACAAATCATCTCAGTGCGCAGTCAGATGCATAGTAATCAATTCATTATTTATTTCATTATCATCCCCTGACTGCAGTTTGAGGCAGACAGTTTTATTATTCATGACAGCCCGGCCTTTGATTCCTGGGCATTTTCTTTTGCTCTGCTTTGCCTCTTCTTTGCCGAACATAATCCAGATTTGTCATCCATTTTAATACTGCCTCATTCTGATGCATGGAAAGGAGGAGGGCGAGATGCTGGAGTCTGTGCGCTCTCCGCTGGGTAATTAGATTGGTGTGGTGGGGTACAGCATTGAGTGCTGGGTTAGCCAGGTCATTAATCAGCCCCTTTGGTCTACGCGGAGATGGACAGATGTCCTTTGAGGAGGTTTACAAGGGAGGGAAGAGGGAGGAAAGAAAGCAACAATAATCCCTCAAAACGGCCCTTGATTTCTTTCTTTTTTCATGCTTGAGATCTGTTCCTTCTCGATCCACACTTTTCCCCTCCCTCTTCTTGAAAATTTTAGGCTTACAGATCTACATCAAGGTAGAAAAAGATTTATACGAATTACCTGCCTGCGCAACACGCAGCTTTTTCAGATGCTTAGCAGTGGGGTTCTCTGGAGCAGGTTGAGGTATTAAGGAAAATAATAATTGAGGATACACCACCAGTTTTCACACAACACTAGTGAGGAACTATCCGCATCTGTACGACACATTTAACTCTGAACGGGAGGTATAGTCTATGGATTGGTGTAATGGTTCCTCGGGGAGCGTGATTAGGGAAATTGCTGAGAAGCTCACATAGTGTACAATGGCTTTGTCAAGGATGTCGGAAGAAGGATCTGATGGTCACCAAGAGTCAGTAAAGCATCTGAAGGACTCAATAAAAGACACTCCAAGACGGAATCTCTGTGAGACGGCTGCCATTGATTGCACATACACACAACATGAATAATTTAGACTGTCTTGGAGAGAAACCAACTGTCAATACCTGAAAGCCTCTTTATTGAGCATCTCATAATGGCGATATACAGCACACGTTATCCCATACAGCTGGGGCTTTTATTTTTTATTTTTTTATGTTCATGAGTTTGAGCTTGTCTCCATATCTATAATTTAGCTGGAACGGATCCTGCCATTATCTTCAATCTTCTTGTCAGGATGCATTATCCCTGACTACTTTGTCAGTATTTATGTATTTTTTATGTGTCTCTGATAAGCTAAATTGTTTAATCATAAATGGAGATAATGAGTCCCTTTACTCTTGTCATGCGTGCTTTAATCTCACCTTTGTGGCAGACATCAAAGGTTCAGAAGCATATCGGTGTTTGTTGACACAATATGCCTCTTTATCTCCCACATGCAATATTAATCTCAAGGTAAAGTCAACCGTTTACGGGGGAAATTGTCACAGGTTTATGTTGGAATTTGAAACACAGGGGGGCACAGCCCCTCCTGAGTGTATTTGCCCAGGCAAAGCCATACAGCAAACTGTGCTTTGAATCTGAGGCCGGATAAACCCTCACCAATCAAACACTTGCACAGAGCCTTGATAATGGTGCAGTTCTGCCACCAATCAGATAAGAGTGAACACTAAATCCATGTGGTCTGCCCACAGGCTGTATATAATAAACGGACAAAGGCACGGTTATGTCAGATTAGATTTTAAAGTCTCACTTTGAAGCCTCAAGTTAACATTATGGGCAACTGCTTCTAGTTCGTTTGTTTATTTTCTTTTACAGCCAGAACTAACCGTACATGCAAATGCTAGTAAGTAAAAGATTTCATAGACATCATGTGTGTATGACACAGACATAATTTCCCACTAATAAGTGCTAAGTTACAATGCTGGACTCCCTAAGAGTTGATCTTGCTAATTTTATAGAAAATGCTCCAAAAATTACCAATAGCCCAAAAAGCATTTAGGCTTATCTTTACCTGACGGGTATGCTAACACGGGGAGCCATAACCAACACCTGGTCGACTGTGTGGTGCAGACCATCCAAGAGGTTCATGCATCAGTTTTAGTGAGTCAAACTCTTGTGTCTTACTCATTTGTTACTTTCCGCTGATGGACAGATGCAAACTGTGGATGCTAGCTTTAGCGGATAACTTATTTATCCACTCGCTTATCCAAATGTTGCTATTTCTGGTTCTGAAAGGCCAATATGTCACCTGCACAAAAGCTAACACTTGAAAATGAGGAGTCCAGAAACCACTGCGTGATGTCATAGTGTCCACATCCATCATTTTAGCTAGATACTGTGGCGTTGGCTTCTTTCTTTTTTTAGCCCTCTGGGTTGCAGCTTGGATCTGACACCCTATTTTCCATCATATCAAAATGGTCTCTAAACCTTAGATCAATGATTTGTGAAAATGTCTCCTTCATTGCTATTGTCTGCTTCTTTACCTCAGCCTCTGTTTGGGCTTACTTCCCATACCGAGTGATAAGTAATTAGAATATGGACTAGTAATTAACAGCAGCTTCTCAGTTGATGAAGTCTAGCGAGAGCCGAGGAGCGGAGGCTGGCATGCAGCTGCTGGTGAGATCATCATCATGCCTTACAAATGGAAACAATGGATGCTGTCTGTGCCTTGCTCCTTCTAGGCCTTGCTCTCAATTGGAAAATCAATGAGAGAATAGAGACCCACACTCGACTGGAGCGGCCCAAAAGTCAGACTAGAAATCGAAACATGAGGAATAGCATGATGTAATTAAATGAAACAGTGCTGCATAAGTACTCTGAGACAAAACCTCAGCTCAACCATAATCAGCTTCATTTTCAGTGCCTGAAAGTCCCATAGCCGGTCATCAACCCTAAGCGATCACGTGCAACTGCGTATTCTGAGATCAGATCATGCAGCCACTTCCAGACGTGACATACCTTCAGGTCTGCCCTGCTTCCCATCCCTATCACTGTTTCTGGGTTTCATAATCATTACTCAGCACGTTAGTCATGTGTGTGGCATGGCTGGGAATGACCCTGGAGTTGTGTTATAATGATGATTCACAAAGGAAAAACTTGAAGCCAGACTGTTATCCTCCCTCTCCAATCACGCAACAGTGCATATGTTTAATCTCACCCCCACCTCACGTGCGACAAACCAGGCAACCTTTAACTTAACTATCGCTGTCATCCAGCCTGTACATCCTTCTTTGTCAAGACAACAAATGATCGGCGCATGGGAAGACCTGCATAATTCAGTGCCACCAAAGAGGTGCCGTGGTGCTAAAAATAAACTGTAATCCTGTCAGGTGAACACTGTGATAAATGGAAGGTCGTGAGAGGAGCTCATAGGTCCCGGAGCATTTGAGTAATACAATTTTCAAGAACGAATTAATTACAGTTTCCAGGTAATTGCGCTATTCCTACAAAGCTCCCGCTACACCAAAAGTGACTGCGGAAGAAATTAGTGAAGAGATTGCCAAAAGCTGGTTTAGAAATACTGCATCTGGGAATGGAAGCGCATCTCTTTAGCTTCGTGGCGAGGTATCTGTGCGAATGTCAGCTTCACCGAAATGTCAGCCTCCTCTCATTAGCATACAAAGAAGATTGTAATCAGATTTTGTATGCCAAAAAAAAAAAAAAGAAAGTGACTCGAGACTCTCTGTCTGCTTCATCACTTCTGACTATACTATCCTTTGAGATCCATAAAGCATGTCCAGGGGTTGTTTCCTGGACCGGGGCCTCTGTCTGTGTCTACCAGCTGCTCGTTGACTTTGGAACTCAGAGGAGCTCTCCTTTCTCTCTCACCCTGGGCATTTCTCTTGTTGTTGTTTTTTGGTGAGGGAAAACGAATAAACTTGTTCCCTAGAGGCCTTGGTTATTCAGTCAGCAGCCCACACAGATAGGAAGCTATTTCCCCCCCTCTGTTGGGCAAGCAGAGAAATGGATTTCAAAGAAAAGTACTTCTTCTCCCAGAGTACGGATTGCTCTATGCAACTCCTTGGCAACTCAATTATAAGCCAATCAAGCAGCGAGAGATAGAGCTTTTGAGTCTTTGCCGTTTCTTTAAAGTCCCCCCCCCCCCAACTCTCACACGCACACACACCCCTCCTTCCCTCCCAGGCCTTATAAACCACATGTCTTCTTTCTACACCTACACAAAACTGACAAGGCTTTAGCCTCGAAATACATATCATGTGGCCTTGCTGCACATCTGAGTCATGCAGAGACAATACACCTAATGATCACGCCTACAGCTCCCACTGCCAATGAGGTATAATTAGAAAACTTCAAACTAAGCCACACTTGTGCAAACAGATACAGAAATACAACGTCTGTCTGAACACATGCAGTGCATCCGAAAGTCTTCACAGCGCTTCACTTGTTCCTTATATGGATTAAATTAGTCTTTTTTTGTAAGAATTTCCCAATACTTTTTTCACTTTTTGATTATGAGGCATTGTGTGTAGAATTTTGAGGTGAGAAATTGAATTTAAGACTGTAACATGACAAAATGTGAAACAAGTGAATATTTTCTACACCCACAAACTTGCACACCAAATCAGATGTAATCAAATCAGACCATCCAGACGCCTTCTGTTGATTTCAGTGTGTCGGCCTGATTGCATTCACACCAGGCTTTAACTGGCTGATGTTACAAGCCCGAGACCACGACTGATTCTCTTTCTGCCTTTCTGCTTCCATTACATTGTGGAACCACCGGAGCTGTGCACACTGGCATTTGTGAGGCATAGGGCTTTTGACTCATCAGTTTGCCTCATAACAGGAAGGGAGAAAACATCTCAGGCGCACGCACACTCGGAGAGAAAGTCACACGTACTCTGGACTGCGCCGGAGCAGGAAAAACTCGTGGGAGACAAGGACACACTGAAGCCTTGCCCACATATCAGCCTGCCACTGCTTTATGGAAAGATTGTGGGTGATTTCTTACCCCACCTGGCATGTTTATGGCTCAGGTTGTGTGTCCCACCAGATATGAGTTACTGTGCACTGGCATGTCCCAGAATGTGTCTTGTCATTTATCTATAGGTGGGCTTGAGTCCAAACACTTACGCAGGGGGAAAAATAACAATATGGCAAATGCGCAGCAGATACAAGCTTTCGTTCTGTTTGATCAGCAGAGTCTGGAAACGCAGAGCCTCCCTTTAGGCCTGCGATTAGGAGTCATAATTCACACCTTCCTCGCAGTCATTACATCACCCATTAGACATGACTCAGCCTTTCATCTGCAGATGACAAACGGCTTATCATCTGTGAGTGATCTATTTACCCAAGCTCCGCTGTGCACTCAGTTTCTAAATGTTGGCTATCGGTTTATGTATATAGGTCAGCAAGTTCTGTCCTGTGCTCTGGGCTAAAAGGAGTCCCACTAGTAATCATTATCTGGGCCTGTTTGTTTTCACTGCGGTCTCTGTGGCGTAGGATGGACTCTGCTTTGCATCCAAGTGCCCTGGCAGCCCGCCTTCTCTCCGTGACCCGTGCAACCCCGGTCTGTTAGCGCAGCCTCAGCACCGTTCTTCTGCTTCTAACAAGCAGCCATTAATAAATCATGCTTTGCTCATTACCCAGGCCCTGTTATCAGGCTGTGTCTGTGAAATTGATCTAGTCTGTGCACTTCTTCGCGGGAGACTCTGCACTCGTGTCCCTCACTTCTTGCGAGGCATAACTGTCAGCCACTTGTTCCTCCCCTCCTAACCTTCTCCTCGCCCTTCACCTCTCCTCTTTCCCTTTTTTTTTTTACCTCGATTGCACTGTTGGACTTACTTTCATTACAGCATTACAGCGATTTGGTTATGCCCACCACCGTGATAGTTTGTAGGAGTTTAAAACAAATGAGCGCAAGGTGATCACAAACACTCATTTTTACCCACCGACAAAATGTCTCTACTAATCAGCAATATTTTGGCACGCACATGTCCTGAGATTGTTTGAGTCTGAGCACCCACGAGTGTTCCCAATTAGCCCCGCCACTCATTTCATTCCCAGAGGCTCTTCTCCTCCATTAAACCTAATGAGATCCATTCAGAGAAAACAACCCCAAGGCCAAGTCTTCCTATTAGAGCATTTTCAGTGAAGCCTTTACAGTAAACTGCTTTGCTATTGGTCCAGGCTGAAAATATGTCAGACTGGCCATTTGAATGCAGATGTTAAAGACCTGCCTTGGCTAATGCACTTAACGCCAGTACAGACCCAGCTTCCTCCATCCACTACTGGCACATGCAGCCGTTTTAGCCAGCAGACAGGAAGTAAGTTCCTGTGTTATTAAATGGGAACTGGCTGAAGCTGACAGGATTTGATTTTGTTTCTATTTGCAGACCAAAAGAAATCAGGGGGACTTACTGTAAAAGCCCCTTGAGCCTGTAGACAGGAACAAAAGTATTCTGTCTCCGTATCTGACTGTCTTTTTTGTTAGTCTTCATCCATCCACATCCTTTAGGCAGCCAGGAGAGAGTGAGAGAATAGCAGAGTGGAACCTCATTTATTGCTCCCATCTGTTTATGTCTTCATATTTCTGGAGCGGGATTGACCGGCATTTTGTGGCATGCTGATATTCCTTCCCTGCCCTTCGCTCTGAATCATTAAGGGAAGCACACTACTGTATATAATGTTGGCAGGCAAAGTAGGTAGATTCTGTGTGGCTTTAGTCTCAGCAGAGCTGGAACTCTGCTAAGATAACCCTGGCTCTGATTGCCTAAAAACATGCACACGCTAAAGTGTCTTGTCTGCTCACACTCCCATAAAGGATTTGACTGTTGTCGCACATGCTCAAGCCGACTATCTCCTCTGAGTCGATGCAGTAATCTGCTCGAGACTCTGGTCGCCATCCGTCGGGGCTTGAGCCCATCTCACGTCAACATCAAAGGCCTCGTCTTTCCCCGTGATCTTGGAAATCTGTTCCACCAACGCCAAAGCTTCTTGCATTTCTCTTGTTTTTTTTTTTTTTTAAACGGTGCCCGCACGCAATACCATTACTCCTCATTACCGTCAGCTCAGCCTGTCAAAAGATGGTGTTAGTGCTTGTTAAAATTAAGACGCTACTTTTACACCAAGGGCTTAGGATTCTTTGAAAGTTTTGCAGGTCGACACCACACCCACTCTTTTTCTTTGCCTCTGCTGTGGATGATGGGATGATAGGTGAGGTCCAAGGAGCCTCTGCAGTGGTCAGAGCGAGCTCATTTATTATTGCTGGTGGCTGAAAAATTACACCTTTATCCCCAGACTAGCAATACCTGGCTTCTCCTTTGCGCTGGTAAACTAATCAACGTGATCAAAGCAAGTTTTGAAGGCCGTTCCTGCCGCAGACACAGAAGCCGCGGGGACATATATATAAGGACGTGGATTCTGTCTTTCCTGGCAGTGATGGTGGTGGTTTTAAACAGGCATGATGGCTGGCAGACACAGACTGCGCTCCCTTTTCCAGGTCTGATGGAAACCAGCCCCACTCTCTGCCCAGCATCATCTCTGAGTGCAGCGCCCATGCACTGAGGAAAATATACGTACACAGAGACGCACAGACATTCACTCCTCCACCTCTCTGACCCTGCTACCTCTGGCTGTCTCCTTGTCAAAATATAATAGCCCTGCAGTAATGTACTGCAGTTCATGATTACTTTATAAAGCCCTGCATATTTTAAAGACACAACATTTGATATTCTGTCTGTATCTTTCTTTCCTGCTCACCGGTTCTGATGATGTGATTGCAGACCCTGTTTTATTCACATTTATCCAATGAGCTCTCGCCGGAAATTAAGTTGTCGTCCTGTCTCTGCTTCATTAATGCGAATATCATTTTATTGCTGTTTATTAAATTCCAGGTAGCTGCTGATGAGACTATGACCGGAGGTGAATCAGATAGCGGGGACTCATTTTTAACTCTCCAACTTGTCTTGTGTATTATTAATACGGGCTGTGCGCTGAAAGACGTCTTTACAAAAGTTATCAGGCAAAGAGCATTACATCGTAGCACTATATGCCCAGGCTAATCAGGGAAACACTAAAGGAGAAAGTAAAGTGATCGGCAAACTCATTGTAAACTTGTCTCTCCTCTCTTCATCCTTTTCAGGTGGACCTTGGGTTCCTGCGGTTCGTCTCGGCCATCGGCACCCAGGGCGCCATTTCCCAGGAGACCCAGAGGGTTTACTTTGTCAAGTCCTACAAAGTGGATGTCAGCTCTAATGGAGAGGACTGGATCACTTTGAAAGAAGGCTCCAAACAGAAGGTATATTCCTCAAGAATTAAAAGTTTCTTTTGAGCCATGAGTGGTGTACCGGCACCACCTCTGTGTTATGAACTATTTTTGCAGTGAAAAAGCTTTATTTATTCAGATAAATGAACAGAACCCAGAGCAGAGCAGGCACCAGTGATCACAGATGTGAGATTGATCAGTTCAGATGCAGCATGAAAGGAGGAGCCGAGGTGAAGGAGGTTTATGGTCAGCTTCCAGAACCGCTGCAACTATGGCCTCGTTAAAGAAGCTTAAATAGCGTGTCCTACAGGCTGGGATTACGACTAAGCTTAACTCCATGACCTGTCTGAACTAATGTTGTGCTCGCTTTCTGATAGTGTTTCTAGATGCTTTGGCTGTAGCTCTTCATAAGACTGTTTTGGAAGAAACTAAATCATCAAAATAGCTGACGTTCACTCCTCCTTGACCAGTGACTGTGTCATGAAAAACCACCCGTGCACATGTGCTACACTTGGAATATCCCGTCCAAACAGCACATCTAGCTGATTTAAATTGTGGTCTTTTCAAAGTTGCTTACGAACTCAACTAAAGGGGAAATACCAGGCTGTATGTACTTAAACCACATTCTCCCAACATGTAATTATACACTTTAAATCAGTAGGGTAATATACCCACTCTCCATGTAAGCGCATGACATTTACAGCAAAAACGACGGCAATAAAGTCACTGCATGGAGGAGTGTGTTGGAATGTTGCCTCTGTTTTATGTCAGGCACCTGTCAATTTTTCATTTAAGAAGCAGGGAAAAACAAAGATTTGACAGACCAGAGATAAAGAGGAGCGGGAGCGATGGTTGTTGTGTTTGAGCAGCTGGCAGAGAGGGACAAGAAAAGGAAGGAAGAGAGGGATAGTATGCTTGACCGGAGTGAGACAGGCGATGACCACTGATTACAGATCAGCCTGTCAAACAGGTTTTGTCCATCTGGAAGCCTCTCTGTGGGTGTCCAGAGGGCAAGGGAAGAATGTGTGTGTCCAACAGTCCCCAGGTTTCCATGGCATGTAAATACCACAATTTCCAATCAAAAGAGTGTGAGGCTACCACTGCTATCAAGAAGTTTTCAAAGGCAACACAGCATCCAAGCACGATTGTTTGTGCTGCTGTGTACATGTCCCCTCAGGCCTCTCCAAAGTTCACTGTCACTTCTATAAAGTGGCAGCTTAAAGGTACCGTGGTAAACTCAGCCTGTGTTTTTCCGGACTCTAAAGTGCTTTTGTGCAGAGGGGCACCATTTGCTACATGCTGAGACTGCAGTTTGGCATCTTAGCGCAGCTCCGGAAAAAGCCACTTTACAGTTAGCGAGTGGAGAGGAGACTCAGCGTGACTTTTGAGAGAGTGGAAGGTTTTCTTACAGGGTCCTCTCAGTGATGTCCCTGTACTGAAGGAGTGCGTGGCAAGCAATTGGACACGGCTGCGTGAACTACTCTTAGTTTTTTACTTTAGAGTTGATTAGCCAAACTACCAAACTTACTGCCTTTCTATCTCTTTCCATCCTGCTCACTTCAGCTGGGTTCCTCTTTGCCTCATTGCCGCTAAGTCACGGAGGTCAGGAGGTCACGTGGTCACTGCTGTGATTCAATTACCCGGAATGAACTGTGACGGACTGTGGGGAGTTGTTTGGCTGGGTGGCCAGCCTACTCATATGATGCTAGTAAACTGTCAACAGACCTAAGGGGGGAACAGTGACGTCTGTGACCTTTCAACAAGACGCTGCAGTAAAACCTCCAACTGATCAGGAAACAGAGGACAGTGAAAGAGCATCTTGAGCCAATCTGGTATATCTCGTCTCAGGTTTCATAGTCACATTACCCAGCCTGTGGGGTCTGCTACATATGGAGAAAGAGGAAACATTTAAGCCATCTCATTAAAAAAGTGGCCATAAAGCTTGCCTTCCAATGCTACGTCTTGTGTAAATTTAATGCAGATGAAGGCCGATCTCTGAGCCCCAGTGAATTCTGTCTCTGTCTCGTAGAAATTCTGCATCTCAGCAGCTCAGCATATTCTGTCGATAACTTACTTCCCTCCTGCATCTTTCACAGGTTTTCCAAGGCAACACCAACCCAACTGACGTTGCCAAGACGAAGCTTCCCAAGCCCACGCTGACGCGATTCGTTCGGATACGTCCGGTTACCTGGGAAACAGGCATCGCACTGCGCTTCGAGGTGTACGGCTGTAAGATATCAGGTTGGTTGCTGCTGAGATCACATACACATTCATACAGTGACTCCATATTCCATTTTCATATGCCTAATCAGCTTACACCACAGACTCTAGTCATAATTTCTGCTCTCTTGCGGCAACCTAGTTGATATTTCCCATCCAGGCCTCACTGGTGCAAACACCTCCCTCCTTATCTGCTTCCTTTAAGGCTAAAGCAAGCTGTTGCATAATAGAGAAGTGGTGCATGAAGGAGGATTACCTATTTATGTCTCCCCATGTTTAGATGTACCTCATCCAATATATATGAAACCAACAGCTTGCAGGCAGAGTGAGCTGAAGCCGGGTGGGCTCTGTTTGGGCCCATCCCTCCTGCAGATCTTTCCTCAGCCTCCTCTTTAGTCTGGCTTTGCTTTTAAAGCTTTGATTTTGTTTGTCTCATCTTTGCCTTTTTTTTTTGTTGATGTTATTTTAATGTGTGGTATGTGCATGTGTGTGCGGCTCCCTTTTGTATGGTTTTTAGCACATCTGCCTGACTCGCTGCGGGATTATGAACATGTGTATTGAATTCTAATTAGCGCTTGGATGTGTGTCTTGTTCCCCTGCTCTTACAAATGAAGTGAACAGGGACAAAAATATGAAAGTAAGCTTCTTTTATTTTTTCCAATGTTGTTAGTGCAGGATTACGCCCTGGATTAAAATTAGGGATGGGATCAGTTGCAGCCAGCTAAATGTGAGCCGGTCGAGTGTTGTTTTTTAATTTTTTTTAAATGGAGCTTTGTAGCTCTCTGCTACATATGCAGAGCACTGTGGGTACAGCAGGGTTACAGATGGGGCGTGTGTTTCGGGGCGCACGACCAGACCGCTGCGCAGAGCATAAACACATCACAGGATCGGAGTCACCACAGGGCCTCGGGCATGACGTCAGCACCCCTGGGTGCTCTGAAGACACTGCCAGCTTCACTGCATGCTAGCAGAGAGCGAGAAGCTCTGAGGCTCTTGAGGGCTGCATAAACTCAGTGACTCACTCCGTTCTACACTTAGTTACAAATCCTTGATACAAGATCTTGAGTAACTAGTGCTTTTAAAGTGCTCTTAAAGTTCATCGCCGCTTTTCTCACCAAAAAAGGACTTTTCAAATCTGCATTTTTTTCCAAGTTTTCCCCTTCCAGTTTTTCTTTAAAGCCATAACTTAGGCATCACAGGAGAGGAGGAGTAAAACCCCAGAATGCGGCAAGATGTTCTCCCTTAAATCATCATGGTCGCGTGCCGATATAAACAGCTACTCATTAATGAATAAGATCCGCCACCCTGTTGTTAGTAAATATGCCGTGGTGTATAAATATCACTGATAAACCACTGATGCTCCACCCAAACCCTGAGCGTGGCCCACATAGCCGCGTATCACTTTGTGCTTGCTCCCCTGGGTGTGTCGCTGCGTGCATGGCATCACAGCTGAAGTCGATTAACAGCTCCAGATGACCAAGGCACTTGGGTAGAGCGTCTAAGCTCAGATCAGTGTCTCTCACACGCACTATCACACATGTGTACCTTTCTCTGTATCCTCCCACTTCAAAGGGGGTTCAGTATGCCTTTGCTCTGCCAGAGGCCAGCTCGCTGATCGCCCTCAAACAGATTCTGGCCAAAGATGAAAGAAAGTGGGAGAAAAATAAAACGGTCGAGGGGCATTCGCACCGCCAGCATTTGTTACATGATCTCCAATTTGGACCTTTTCGAGAATGCGGGAGCGGAGATTTGTCCCACGGGTTCTCACAGGAGCCGGTTTAGATAACCGGAGACAGAGAAAAAGAGAGAGAAAGACAAGTCTGAACGGGGCCTTGTTTTCTCCAAGTTTTCGCTGACTTTTCCCAGACGCAGCTACGCTATTGATTCCTGCTGCGGTACAGTGCACGCTCTGTCTCATACAGACACAGAAGATGTAATAATGCTGGGATTTATCCCTCCGTGGGAGCCAGATAGTAAATATATTATTGCTTAGCACAGGTCTCTGACTCAGTGTCTTGGGATTAAGTGTTGGAGGAAAGTTAGGACGAGACACACAGGAAGATTTAAGCCCAATAAAAGCTTCTAATACAAGTGTCAGACTTCGAGTGGCAGCTTGTGGAGAAACTTTTGTGGACTCCTGTGGATTCTTTCTAGCTATGCAAAGAAGAATTTCTGAAGTATATAATATTTACTGCAGTCTTTTTATTGAGCTGCACATCCACCTTCTGTTTGTGTGGGGCAGCCAATTAGAGGACAGATAGCTTTAAGTAAAGGTGACCTCTCACTTTAAGAGAGAGGAGAGCTAAAATGGCTTGTTTCAGACATAATGTGGACTGAGGCCCAGCAAACATTGGGATTATTTTTAATTATGAATCATGCAAAGTTACTCTAGTAGAGGTCAAGAATGTAAATGCAGAGTTGGAAAAGAGTGTAGTCGCTCTCCTTTACAGTGTTTACAGCATATGTAAGTTGCTGTGCATGACAATCCCGTCTTGGGTTCAGAGCTATTGTGCCCGTATCAATCACTCGCATGGTACTAAACTATTTCACAGATTTCACAAAACATTTGATAAAAGAATATGAACATAATTATGTGTATCTACTGACAAACCATACCTATCTCTTTAGTTTTTGTGGTCAGTTTATACAGCTGAAATTACTATAATCCTAAATTCAGAGCAGCCCACCAGTGTGACAGAGCTTTAAAAACTTATTATTTGAGACAAATTTGTTTTTATTTTCACATGTAGTGTTAGAAAGGTCAAAAAAATGGACAAAAAAAAAGTTTCAGGTTAAAGCATTCAGATGGTTCTACAAGCTGTAGCGACGAATTGGTACCCTTCTACTTCATTATACAAGGGGATGTCACTGGAAACAAGGCCTGAGGGAAAAAAATTGAAAAAAAAAACAGCTTTCTCTCTTTGGAAACGAACTGGAGATGGAATCAAAGATCATAAAATATACAAAAGGTTGAGCTATAGATGATCACAGAGGTAGAATGAAAAAAATAATAAAATGAAAGAGGAGAAAAAAGTTTGGAATTCTGGACAGGAAACAACAAGGTGTTCAAAGATGCGGTCCCACAGATGTTAACAGCTGCGGAGCAGAAGGTAGACGAGTGCAGCAACAGCAGCAGATAAAACACAAAGAGAATGTGTTTTTGTGTGTATATGAGTCTATAGAGGGAGGGGCAGAGAGATGAAAAGAAAAAGTGCTCCCAGAATGCAGGAGATGGAAACACCAACAGAGAGGAGGGTTTTAATTGGCTGCCTGGAGACAACCGCTTCAGGCAGAAGAATTAGTATGCATGAGATCTGCAGGCAGAGAGACACAGAGAAAGAGAATAGAGGCAGAGATCACAGTAACATCACAACGAGTTTGGGGAATAGTCGTCCTCACTTTGACTTTGACTATCCATGACGATGCCCCTGTATGAACTCAAATTCACCGAAGCAGAGCCGTGGCAAGGCTGATGCTGAACCTCAAGCCTTTGGATGCAGATCGCATGTTTTATTTTTCCATCCATCCACTCTCTAGGTTTTCTTTCATTTGTATCAAAAAGCTAAGCACCTTTGGCTTTCCACTTTGCCTTTCAGAGTACCCGTGTTCAGGCATGTTGGGCATGGTATCAGGCTTAATCAATGACAACCAGATCACCGCGTCCTCCCATACAGACCGGAGCTGGGTACCAGAGAATGCCCGCTTGCTAACAAGTAGGACAGGATGGACCCTGCTGCCCCAGCCACAGCCCTTCACTAATGAATGGCTACAGGTGGATCTCGGCGAGGAGAAGCTAGTGAGGGGCTTGATCATCCAGGGGGGGAAGCACCGTGAAAACAAGGTGTTCATGAAGAAGTTCCGCCTGGGCTACAGCAACAATGGCTCGGACTGGAGGATGGTGCTCGACACCAGTGGAAACAGGCCGAAGGTGGGTTTTTCTCTCTTACCTCGCACGGTGCCCAACATTACTTGGGTATGTGTTCAGTTCTACTATCAAATCAGAAGATTAGCCTTAATCAAAGCACTCTTGATCATTTTTCAATTCATGGACCCAGGTTTTTTTTTTCAAGGGCATGGATTGGAATTGATGTTTTGATTTAACAAAGGTTTTACCTTCAGCACTGTGGAAAATGATTTGAATACCAACTTCTAAAAATGTCTTTTAGATACGTCAGAACATCGATTGTGATTATGACGCATTTAGTCAGTTTTCACCCGACTACGCGCCGGGCAGTTGTGAGTCATTGAGCAGTCACTGTGAGTCAATTTCAGTAGTGCTTTGAATCACATTAGGATAAGCATCTTGAGTCTCGCAGAGTCCTTCCCCCTGTTCTCTCCTCCTGCTTTGTATTCTGCGTGACACACACACCGTTCAACCCTTTCAATGGATAGTGAAACCTCTCCAGAGAGGAAGGAGGGGTGAAAGGGAGTCAGAGGGATGAGAGAGGAAAGAACGGGCAACAGTCGAGAAGTGACCAGAGATTTATCTCCCAGTGGCACTGCCTTGCGCTGAAGGCATACTTGCCAACACTTTGCTCGATGCATGCACACATTTACACACAAAGTATGTAACTGTGTGCATACTCGCGGATGCAGGCACACACACCTCTGAGAAGAGCTGTTGCAGCCCGTCCCCAATTACAAGTGTCCCTGACAGGGCATAAATCTGATCCAGATGGGCTGATGGTTGATTTATGAAGGGAGTGAGGAGGATCCATATCCCGGCTGTCCTAGTTAGCGTCCTTTCTCCTCTTGCCTAAGAGTTTCCCAGCATCTAAGGCTCACCAGGCGTCTTCACATGATCAAACCCATTAATCCACTTCCGTCAATCCTCTATCTCTTTCTTGGCTTGCTTCTCCCACACTGCCTCCTCTTTTCCTTGGTTTATACCTTCCCACATGGAGGACCGGAGAAAGAGTTAAAGTAGCCGAAAGTTACCTTTGTCAGAGGGGTGAGTCATGCTGTCTTTTCCACTGGACTCCTGTGTCACTCATCTAGTCTATGCTTTGGATATCAGCAAGATTACAGATCTGGTCAGCTTATTTATTTATTTTACTTTTCATCTGTCCACCTACCCAACACAACCAACCCTCTGTATCCAATTTCAGAACGTAGGAGTAATTTTGCTGTAGGGGGGCTGTAGCAGTCAATACTAATCTTTATCACTCTTGCCCTTTTCCCTGCCAGATATTTGAAGGCAACAGCAATTATGACACTCCTGAACTGAGGACCGTGGAGCCTCTGCTGACCCGTTTTGTCAGGATTTACCCAGAGAGGGCCACTCCTGCTGGGATGGGCCTGCGGCTGGAGCTGTTGGGCTGCGAGATTGAAGGTAAAGCTCAAAAACATGTAGGAATTTCAATAAAATCAATTGCATTGTCTGTCCTCTGTCTAAAATGCTCCTTTCTGTTTTGATGCACAAAACTATAAAAGAATTAGAGTAGTATTTCTACTGACGCTGGTGACATTTCCACCCGTGGTGCTCATTTCTCCACCAGCAACAATTATGTGTTTACCAGTGGTGGCAAAGTTACTCCCCCAGAGTGAAACCTTTCTCCGAGCCGTTGACATTTTCAGCTATAGTGATGCTTTTAGCCCTCGAAAATGACATTTTCACTCCCGTAGTTGACGCCAAGACTGTCTTCAATTGTGTTTCATTTTCTCCCCGTGATGATAACCTTAGTGGGCACACCTAGACCTCTCAGACTACATGCTCACATCTGACGTGTGTTGACTCACACGCAGGTGAGCAGTCTATCATCCTAGCTAATGGCATGGCTGTGAGGAGCTAGCACGTCATGTCTTTGCCACAGCCCTGTTTATTTAAAGACGCGCATGAGCGCTCCCTATGTTGAGCCCACAGCTGTCCAGCTCCTGCTCTTTATCCTTACAAGGGACAGTTGTCTTGTCTCCCTGTTACATCAAAGCTGCCCCCAATAGCTAGCCACTTCTACAGGGGATCAAATGAAAGCCCACCTGGCCCACTAGGATTATTGCACCCTGGCCCTCATTGCACTCTTCCCGACCTCGGCACGTCTTTCTTCTTTCAAAGGACTGCACCCACTTTGCTATCTTTAAAATTACCCTTATTTTTTTCCAGCTCTTTATCTGCCTCTCTCAAAGCTGATGTAGCACAAAAACCGCTCAGCAATATAAGCGCACGGAGCATCCTAGCCCTAAGTGGATTTACATATTGGATTTCAGGGAGGCCCATTCTCTTGTAAGCCTCATGGACTCCCACCGGGAGCTTTAGTCAGATGATAATGCTTGTTTTCACTGTTAATGCCAAATACACACAAACTCGCACAGATGTATGCACACAGAGCAACCGCAATCACCTTGCCAAACATGTGGTTACAGGAAACTGTACACAGTCGGGCGAGTGCACAGGCAGGTGCGTCTCCTAGTGTGTACAAATGTGCTTGTGTGTATGTGTGTAGCAAGCCGTAGCAGGAGGCCGAAATCCTCATTTCTATGAGAGGCTCCCCTGACGCAGCGCTGACCCCATCCCTGACCTTCCCCACCCTGAATCTGACAGGGGCTAATCTGCCTCATATTTCATCTAGCAGAGAGAGCAAGCAAGAGCATTGGCTCACACACATGCACAAACAAACTCAATCGCTCTCACGCACACCTACAGATATTGTACACATTTTTCAAGATGCTTGCCCCTATCTGTCTTCACCTCCCTTTTGTCGCCTCTCTCCTCACTCCTTCTCCCCAGCCTGCACTGAGGAAGCCAGTTTAATCCTCAGACAGTGCAAACACTTATGAAAGGTTTGGACTACAGAAACTGTTTTGTAGCTCTTATAACTATTGGAGGAAGTACACTTTTTTATGCGGCAATTACATGCAGGAAGTAGGGACTATCAAAAGTTCTTGGAACCCTGTTCAAAGAGCAGCATTTCAAAGCTCCATACAAACTGGAAGGAATTTGTGGTGACATGGTGACCAGAGACCAGAGGCTGTAGTCAGGTTGTGCAATAAACTTTTAAGCGAGTGACACTACCGAAGACAGTGAAGAATACTGTTGATTTACAGAGAATCACCTAGGCAACCTGAGCCTGATATGCCAGCAAGAGACAAGCTGGCAGTTTCAAACCGATGCGCAATGAGCAAATCGTTTCCAGTGCTCCTACTTCAGTGTATGGACTCTCCAAGCACAGGAAGTGATGTCAGTGACATGAATGAATGTGGGTTAGTTTAGATGTAAGCATACTTCATTGCAGATACTGGCTGATATAAAATTAAAATCATCCAAGTATATATGTCAGCTGTGTCGGGAAGAGCTGTAAAGTTGAAACAAAATGTGTAAAAACAGAACAACGGTGAAGTCCAAGCGTGTTATGACTATGTGTGACGAGGGGAAAATGCAACACAGCGTTCACTCATCAAAGCAAAACTGTCCTCCCACATTTCCTCTCACCTTGAGCTTCTACACACAGTGAAGCAGTGACTGATTAGAATAAAGTAAAAAATCCCCAAAGCTGTGTGTGTGTAAAGACTTGTGCTGACAAATAGCTATTCTGTCTGTGCCACACAGTTATACCCTGCTTTTACAACTCTGTTGTAATCCTGAAACTTACAACACAACAAACACACGCTCAGTCCTGTTTTGTTTGTAGCTGGCTATCACGCCATTAGCGGCCCTATAGAAGTGGGAAAGCATATAAAAAAGCCCTTAGAACACATGTAGTTGTTGGGGAAGTTCCTCAGTGTGCAGATACCCTCAAGGAGTCCCGAGAAATATTGGGTCTTAAACCTCCAAAAGGCACACCGCTGTGTGGCACTGGAGCATGGTGCGGATCTTGGGCCTTTCCCACATCCAAGTGAAGCAGGGCCATAATGATAGCCTGGAATGGCAGCCCAGAGCCCTGCCTATATCCAGTCCCAAGTCCTGTTACTCCACCTTCTAGTTTCAAAGCCTTACGCACCATGTATTCACTTCAGCTCTATTTATACACCCACACCTCCACAGCTTGATAAAAGGAGGGATACTAATAGCTCAGTTCTACACTGATGCTCAGCATGGAACTGTGAGCACAGCAACCGAGCTTACAGAAATATATTTCACTGTTTCTTCTTCGTTTCTTTACTTTTCTGTTTTTGTTTAAACTATATGCTTAAACCATAGGCTTGAAAAGAAGGATTTCAGACAATTAACAAAAAGAAATTGGATGCTATTCAACAGATACTGGCCTTAAAAACAAAGGAAAACACTGTAACCTTTTTTTAAAGTTTTTTTTTTCAAAAAATCCCTTAAGCTAAAATCAGTGCACTTTCCATGTTTAACCTATAATCTAACTTGTATTGTTTCCTCTCTCTCCCTTCGCCGTCACCTCTCCAGCTCCTACACTCCCACCAACCACCGCAATCCCGAGCACCACCCCGTCTGACGAGTGCGACGACGACCAGGCGAGCTGCCACAGTGGCACAGGTGATGACTACGATGTGACAGGTGCTAACATCGCCTTCATGAGACTGCGACCAGCCCCTCCCCCAAACCCTCCCTACCCTAATTCCCCCTTGCTTTTGCTGTGGCTGGCGCTCGATCATCTCCCCTCGATTCGGCGCCATCACGGCTTCTGTAGCATCCCTGCCGCAGTCAGATTTTGATACCAAACCCTGTCTTCCATGTACTGTACCCTGCACACTGGCAAGCATGCATGCACCCTCGTGTGTCCTGGCAGCCACACATCTCTAATTTGCTGCGCCCCCGTTGCTACCACCTCCTCTTCTTCAGTCTACCACTTCTTACCTTAAGCTGTGAGCGCTCACCAGAAAGCATTGTTGCATTTGCACCTGAAATAAATTCACACACATCTGTTCTCTATCATTTCATCTCTCACTTGGTTTTTGCTCTGGCTCCCTGCCTCCACTCACTCCTAGCCTACTTTTCTTCTAACCAGTTAACTATCTCAGCCTGCACTGTCGCCTGCATTCCCCATTAACCAGCAGTCTCCAATGATGAGCATGGCACCGTCTCAGTCATGTGTATTCCATAAGTCCTTCCTGCTAGGAATACCAGGAAAAGGGCATTCATAAGAAGGAAGCCAGAGACAAGGCATGCGTTGATTAGCCAAGTTTAGCTAGCATGGATACTTATTTAAAATGAAACTTAGCTCTTTGCAAAGCTGGGCTAACTGTGCTAACATTCTGTATTGTGACAGGTGGTAACATGATGCCAGAGAGCACTACTGCTGAAATGGATACCATCCCAGGTGAGCAAAAAATACCATATATACATATTTTTTAAAGGTCAGTGCTTCATGTTACAAAGCACTGACCTTTCAAAGTTTGCACACCAGAGTGATGAAACATACAGCGGGGCAAATGTTTAACTGCTCATGGTTTGTTCTGAATTCATTTCATGAATTCATCAAGAGACACACCTGAGATAATGATTGCCAGCTCGAGCCAGCCTCTCTCCTCTGATGTGTGTCTGTTATTAAAGCTGATGATATGGCCCTGAGAGGCTCCCGCTGACAGGGTAAAGGGAGGCTACGTGATGCAAGGCTAGCCGATGATTAGCACTGGTGCTCTGCTGCTGCCTTCTCAGCATAATCACTAATCACCAGGCTGACACCGACACACACAGAGCGCGCACAGACCTGTAAAAGCCAGATGCAAATGACTGGAGGAAGTTAGGTGCACTTTGGGGCCCACATGCATGGACAGACACACATAGCCAGTGTCTCCTACAGCAGGCTGATGAGGCAGCAGCTGAGAAGCAGTGCCCCAGTCTGACCTTGGCTAATGGGCCGTAGGCTCCACCCAACCCCCTTTCTCTAAATCAGCTGGCTCTGTGGTCTGTCTTCGATTTGGGGCATGAGCTATATTATTAGAGTAGCTCTGAGATGCAAATGTGTCTATGCATTTATGCATATTTTTGTGTTTGTGTGTGTATGTCTGTATGAATGTAATGAAGTACAGGTAAACACCTATCTATTTGACTTCTCATTTCAAGACTCTCAAACCATGCATGCTAATAAGCTGTGTGTGTGTGTCCATGTGAAGGTGTGTGTGTCATGCACCTTAATCTCAGGGGATATAGTTTCCACTCACATTCATCAAGAAATAGACTTTTTTTTTACATATATATATATATATGTATATATGATGGCCAAGTCATGTGGCTGCTCATCATATCCAGTCTCGTCACAGGCTCCTATTAATGGAAAAAAAAGCCAAAGCCATTTTAATTGGGAATGGGGTTTCTATGGGCAAAATGGTGGCTTGGACCCTGAAATGTGGTTGATATGTGATGGGAATTCCATCCCTTGTGTTTAATGGGTAAGTAGCGTCATTGCCTGCAGAAGTTAGTTAAATCCTTCCCATTTTTAAAGGGAATATTAGCTCGCCGATTCTGTCATTCGGAGAGTGGTATCTCTAAAGGCATTTCATGCTGGAGAATAAAGCTATGGCTGGCCTCCCAAACATCTCGTTTCCCCAGTGTTCCTTGAAGTCTTTCTTTATCTAATTTGGAAAACACTAAAGCCCGAGCTCCCACACATTTTCTGGCCTCGATGAAGGCTTCCTCGACATGGCGTGTGTCCACAGGGGATGGCATTGTTGGAGTGGGGCCCCGGCGCTGTTACCATAGCTGTCTTCGAATCCCATGTCCCTGCTCTCATTAAAATCCTCCGTTCTCAGCGGGTTGCTATGAATGTTTCCTTTCTCAACTGGGCACGGTGTCCAGGCATCTGTCTTCCTGTCTCTGCCATTGGGGGTTTTGACTCTTCTGTGTTCCCGTTTAATGCATTCTTTACATACCCTGTTGCATTCATTAGAGGAGATCATTAAATACAGCCAAGACATAAGGACTGCATGAGGTCTGTGCCATTGGTTCACACTCTTTCTCATGTCAGAACTGTAATTTACCTTTTGTCCTACTCCTGCTTCTCCTTCATGAGTTAGCTGCTTGTGTCACCCCCACCTGTAGGACTGTAAGCTTATGTCCCACAGTTATCTGCTGCCCTCTAGTGGTCTGTTCTAGAGCAGAATAAGAGAAGGAAGCTCCAAAGTGTAGCCTGTAGTTATACCATGACAGGCCCTGCGGTCATTTTTCCGATAGAGCCCAGGGCTACAGGCAGCTTCTCCTTTTGTAATAAGCAGAATGATTAAGGTTTTTTTCTCCTGTGACACATGATCTTGATCTTTCTTCGCACAGCTTTTCTCTGGTTCGCCTGCGACTTTGGCCGAGCCAACGATCCTTCCTTCTGCAGCTGGACATCGGAGGACACGGGATCTAGGTGGCAGATCCAGTCCAGCGGCACGCCTACCCTCAACATCGGACCTAACATGGACCACACAGGTAAGTAACTCAGATGATAGACACGCAACCTCTGACACAGTACATGTGGCATTTTACCTCTGTGTCACTGATACAAGGGCTTTACATTACAGGTGAACCGGGGAATTTCATCTACACCTTAGCAACCAGCCCCCAAGAGACAGAGGTGGCTCGACTCGTCAGCCCCGTGGTCAGCTCCCCGGACTCGGACCTCTGTGTGTCATTCTGGTACCACATGTTTGGGCCACACATCGGCACACTACACATCAAGCAGCGCAAGCAAACGGAGAAGGGACCTGCGGACGTCCTCCTGTGGACGGTCAGTGGCCACCAAGGCAACCGCTGGAGGGAAGGTCGTGTTCTCGTGCCACGCACCAACAAACCCTATCAGGTAACTGACCCACCTTTTAATTTACCTGTGCTTTTTGTGTGTGTGCTGTCACTCTAGAGGCTCACTTTTTCTTTTTTGCCAAGGTGGTGATCGAAAGTCTTGTGGAGAGAAAGAGCTGGGGAGACATTGCTGTGGATGACATTAAGGTTCTCGATGGGATCACACTGCCAGACTGTAAAGGTGAAGCTTTGTTCATACTTTCAGTGCCTTCATTCAGTTTTTAAACTAAAACAGCACTACAGCACACAGCTCTGACTGCAGTTTCTTGTCCTTTAGCTCTGCTTTTAATATGAATTTCTCTTTAAAGATCCAGACGTGCCCACCGAGCCAATATTACCGGAGGATATTAATGAAATCAGTAAGTCCTTTCACACATCAGGTTTGTTGTGCATTCTAACCTTTTATAGTTTATTTTCTCACTTTTCTTTTTCTCTTCTGCTGCTTGCTTCCTCTCTAGTTCCGGAAAACACAGACTATCCAGACTCTGTGGAGACCAACCAGATCCCTGAAGGCAGCATGCTAAAGACGCTTGACCCCATCCTGATCACCATCATCGCCATGTCTGCCCTCGGGGTCTTCCTAGGGGCCATCTGCGGCGTGGTCTTATACTGTGCCTGCTCACACGGAGGCATGTCGGACAGGAACTTGTCAGCTCTGGAGAACTATAACTTTGAGCTTGTGGACGGCGTCAAGCTAAAGAAAGACAAACTCAACGTACAGAGCTCATACTCGGAGGCGTGAGTCGGGTTCATGTGACTGTGTGCGATGGGCCGGGCTCTCGCGCGAGACTGTCTGCAGGCATATAATCCCGCCTGTCTGCGAGCAGACGGGCTTAGAAGGGACTGCTGATGCCCTCGAATCTCTGGACGAGGGACAGGTCCAGGAACCAACAGGAGGTCTGGACTGATCCATGCTTTTCTCAGGAGCTGCAGTTAAAAAAAAACAAAAAACGGAGCCTACCAGTAAAGGGGGAGGGACACTGTGTACAAATAAAATACAGGAAAAAAATATGTACAGATGATTCAGATGATATTTTAATTTTCTATTTTGATTTTCATTCATTTTTACAATCGGATGCTGGTGTTGAGACCAATTTATTAATGATGTTTAAAGTATTTATCGTTTTCTGGAAAAAAAAGAAACGTCTTTTTATTATTACTATCAGTTGGTAACGGCTGTTTTCACCTTTTAGAAAGAGACGTATCGACATCCTAAGTGAACCATATCCGGTAAAAACTGTAGATTCGCCCCATGGCGTGGCAAACATAGTGTGCCGTGAGACATGTACCCTTTCCCCCCCTTTGACCCCTATCACTCTGAAGTGAGGGTCCCATTCATGGCAATGTATGGTTCTGACAGTGCCTTTAATATGTTTTTGTTGGAATCCTCTGTTGATATCGGTGTTTTTTACTGTACTTGGCTTAAGCTATAATGACAGGAAACAGGGGCACATGACCTTAGAAATACCTGCAAAACAGGACAAGAGTTTATCACAGTTTTTTTTGTTGTTGTTGTTGTATTTGTTTTTTTGTTTGTTTTCTGTCCAAAACAAAAAAAACACACACTGTAAATAAGTTTTAATATATTTTATTGCCCTTTTTTTTAAGAAAGTAAAAAGGAAAAGAAAAAAAAGCTGCAGTATCCCTTTTGTCATGGGTTTGTGCGTGTGCGTGTGTGTAAATACAATCTCCTGGACTGTTTCGTGGAAGGTGCAGCGTTTCATTTTTAGTCGCTCAGGCGAGCACGATTCGCCCGATCGCTGACGCTCCAGCGATTTCAATGTGCATTCAAGCCATCTGTCACCGAAACATCCACTTCTCAAAAAGAGCCCCAAGGATGAATGAATCGAGAGGTAGCAAACGCACAAAAACAAAACAAAAAAAAGAGAGATGAACTCTCAGCACTCTTCTTCTTCTGATCACTCATGACCACGCCATATCTCTGCTGTGAGCTGAACTGGTCGATGTGATGTTTTCCAGAACTTTAAACGCACTCGTGACAATTTCAGAGAAGGTGGTAAAATATATCAAATATTTGGCAAAAACAAACAAACAAACAAAAAACACCAATCCTCGTTGCTTTTGCTTTAT
Source organism: Oreochromis niloticus (assembly GCF_001858045.2). Lineage (NCBI taxonomy): Eukaryota > Metazoa > Chordata > Actinopteri > Cichliformes > Cichlidae > Oreochromis > Oreochromis niloticus. The sequence continues at coordinate 28,836,423 of NC_031974.2, forward strand.
CTAAATCCCTGACTGTCTTGTCACTGTGGATTGTTCACCCAGGCAGTGCTATCTGGACAATGCAGCTTGAATGCACTTTGTTTTGCGAGCCCCTCATGGTAGAAACCTGTAAAAAGAGGGGTTAACACACTAACTGACGAATGGTGCTATCAGTAATTTAGCCAGACACGTGTGTCTCATGATGAAAAAAACATTTTTTAAATAAAAAAGCCCAGTTTGTATTGTCCACATGCTGTAGTGTAGCTCAAGCGCCCCGACCTCCTCCTCTTGGGGGGGCTGTGAAGAGTTTTTAACGTGTTTCACGTGTAGCAGCCATAATGTTGTGATGTCAGAGCTGATGTCAAAAGGACAGGACACTGGTACAGCGGGTTGGAGTGGGGGTGAGGTGGGGTTGGGGGTGGGGGTGGGAATCGAGCATCGTCACCTGAATCAGACCCCCAGGCCTCCCTCCGTGGTTTTACCAAAGGATGGTTGCCCCCTTGTACATACGGTGGAGGGCTGGAGGGGGAGGAGGGGTTCCTCGCCAACACAAAATACCATGAGACCACAGTCCCCCTCCTCCGCACCCTTCCCCATGAAAAAATCAAAAAAAGGGGGAGCCTATGGCAGGAAACTTACAGAGAACAGCAATGTGTTTGTTTTTTCTATCTCTTTTTAAGCTTAAAAGAAGTGAAACGTCACCCAGGTGTGAACTCTTCAATCCCAGGGTGGTGGTGCCCACCCCCACGAGGCCCCTGGGGCCCCTGAACTCAGTGCGGGGTTTTTGTGCCACAGTCAAAACAATCAAAGAAAAAGTCAATCCTGGGAGGCGTGGAGTCTTTTTACATGGATGTGCTTTGTATGTTGTGCCGTGGTGAACACACGTTCTCAGCTTGTTCATTTTATTTTTCAGGACCGGGCGACCCTCTCTCCCCTCAGCTTTTACACCGCCCCCTGCCCCTCCCCCACCTGTGCTTTCAGCTGTAGAGCACTGTAGCTGCAGCAGCTAAGGAGAAAAGATACTGTAGCGCGGACTCAAAAGAAATAATGTTGCACTGACAAATATATTTAAGAGGTTTATGTGTTTCTAGCATACATTTGCAAAAAAAAAAAAAAAAAGAAACTGAAGAAAATCAAAAACCCTGTTTTCTTTTTCTGTTCTTTTTATATATACATGCATATATATATATAGTTTCAGATTATGACATAATTCTGAAATGTAAAAATACTGAGATGTTTTCATTATTGAAAAAGGCAGAAGAGATTTTTTTTCCTCCCAGCAGTAATGTCCCTCCCCCGTACATTTACATGGCATATTAACACTTTGTTTTGTACTGTCATTCAGAATTTTGTGCAGATTTTCTTTCTTTCTTTTTTTTTACAATAACAAGAAATTAAGATTTTTATTTTCAATACTGCTTCTGTAAATTACTGTTGTGAAGGGCGGGAGGGGAAAGGAATAAACAGCAAAGGCCTTAAAAAATTGAAAAGGGAATTTGTGAGTTGTAATTCAGGCTTTGAAATGTTTTTTTTTCTTTTCTTTTCTGTTTCTGCTCTAATCTAAACCACGGCCCTGCTGTGAAGGGTTAAACCAGCAGCTTCATAAGCAAGCAGCTCTTTGAAACAGCATATTTTTTGTTGTTGTTGTTTTTGCTTGAGATGTGAAAGCACTATCAAGGCAACACAGTGATGTTAAAAGAGAACTTTTTTTGTCTGGTCTCTGTCTCATTGCCACCGCTTTCCAAAGATACAATAAAAAAAAGCGTCTCCACATGAAGGAGGATGAACTTTTCTTTGCTGAGGAGTTTTGCTTTTTTTCTGCATTTAATAAAAGAGAAACAACTCACCGGCTCGTTTGGCCTGACACTGAGCAATGACAGGTGAAAATTAACCTCGTGATCCCAGATCAGAAGTCTCCTAATGTGAGAGTTTCCACCTTACTGAAGTAGTTAACAGGGGTGAAATTGATGGCATAAAGTAAAGGGTGGGTGCTGACCACTAATGAGAAGCTGATGTGAGCTGGGATCAGTCACTCAGCTGGATTTTGATCCTGGTCTATCATTAGTTCAAACTGCATTTTCACTGATTTTTTTTTCTTCCAATTTTACAGGGGTCATATCTTTTTGCCACTTATTTTGGCCGGCTAGGAAATGAGACAGAAAGTATCACCACAGTGATAGTTTTTTTAAATCTCTAGTTTTAGTGTCAGTTTCATTTTAGAGCGTGAGATAGAAGTACAGTATGTAAGCAGCTCGTTGAGGAATGTTTATACACATCTTGAAAGAAATAGCAGGACCCTCATCATCGTGAGCAAGCAAATTAGAGTCCTAACATCTTTGGGCTGCTATATCCTTCACACGCTATTGACTGCAAGAGAGCTTAGAGCATGCAAACCCAACTTCATCGCTGTTTTAGCTCTCCTCAGACTGCTGAAAACTAATAATCTTGCAAAGCTATGCTTAGCATCAATTAATCATTAATTAATTAGTCATTAACACACAGAGTAACATCAGTCATTTATCTGTGTGGCACGACTGATGGAGAATTGTAGCTTGATCTACACCACAATTAGAAAGTGTCTGATATGGATACTTTATTTAGCAGTACTTCTTTGGGTTTTAAAGTCATCTTTTCCAGAGGCTTTAAAGTGCTGCTTCTTTGTTAATATGTTGTCTACTAATTCTAAAGATTAATTTTTAATAATTAATTTAGGGGATAATGAAAAATCCCTTTTGTGTTTAGCTTTTCCAGTCGCTCTTATTGAAATCTGCAGAAATAATTATTAAATCACCTTCTTAAAAGGCTATTAGTTTATCACTTATTAAGAATCAGTCAGAGCTGTAGCTACAATATCAGTTAAAAAAAATCTCTTTCTCCAGGTCAAACATAACATAGAGCAAAACATGAAAGCCACAGTCGCATTGTGAGGAGAATCACTCACATTGTTTTTTGTCACAACTAGAAATTTGAAAATGTTTGACTTACTAGTTTGTAAAGGCTGTTTAGCTTTGCAGAAAAGAAGTTATAGCAGCATAACCACAGCATTAGAAAGGCTCGCCTCTGAAACTTGTAGTTTTATATTTTGCCACTGGGTGGCTCTGTGGAGTAATATTGAGTTCCTTATTCTGTATCATATTCCACGTTTGTTAAATAAAAGGAACATTATTATGAAACGGTATCTAATGTATTAATGTAGAGCACTGCAATAAATGTGTAGATGGTTCATTATTTTTGTTTTTTGTTTCCATATTGTTTAAAGTCTGCAAATCATTTAGTGACTAGGACTGATTTGCCAGTTATAACACGTGCAAACATATTACACAGTTTGTTTTTTTTATTGTGGGTATTGTGATATGTTATCACGGACGCAGAGTGACTATGGCTGACTTCCATAAGCTGCTGTGTTGCACAGTCTGTACTGGTAGCCTGCTGCCAAATAAAACAGAACCGTTAGTTATCTGCGCCTTTCCTGCTATAACAAGTGGAAATTGTGTCTGTCATGAAAGCCTCTCGCTATTTTTCCATGACGAAGTCGTCTGCTCTCAAAGTGCAGCTCTGAAAAAAACTTAGATTTGAAATCGTATTTGTTATGCCCCTGTCTATGCAGTAGCCAAATCCCACCACAGGGGGGCTCCAGAATCCACTGAAGTCCTATGACATTTATCCAGGATACCTAAGCTATTACGGCCCATCACTTTTACACCATTGGCTGTAAAAAAGCTACAAAAAACTCCCCATCCACTTCATTAGGTACAAGTTTTTAGTAGGTCCCGATTTTGCTTTCACAATTTCCTTAATATATCATGGGCATACATTCAACAACGCTGTAAGATTTCTCAGAGATTTTGTTCCATATTGATATGATAGCATCACAGAGATGCTGCAGATTTGTTGGTTGTACATCCATGATCTGAAATTCTCATTCCTCCATATCCCAAATATCCTCTCTTGGACTGAGATCTGGTGGTGGTGGAGGCCACCTGAGTACAGCGAGCTCACTGTTATATTCAAGAAACCAATTTGAGATAATTTGAGCTTTGTGACCTGGCACGTTATCATTAGTAGATTGTGCACTGTGGTCAAAAAGGGACAGACATAATCAGCAACAGTAGCTACTCAGGTAGAATGTGGCATTTTAAATGATGCTCAGTACTAAGGTGTGCCAAGGAACCACAATATTACACCACAAGCAACAGCTTGAATTGTTTATACGAGGCAGGATGGAGCCATGCTTTTATCTTCTTTAAGCTAAAGTCTGATCTTATCATGTGAATGTTGCAGAAAGGTATGTACAATTTTATTTATATAGCACCTTTTAAGATAAATATCACAAAAAATTGTCTAAAAAAGTTACCCAAAAGCAACTTTACTTAAAAAGATGGCTTTTTAGCTGTTTTTTAAAAGAAACCATCAAATCCGTAGATCTGAGGCTCAGTGGGGGAGAGTCTGGGGGTCACTGTGGGAAAAGCTCTCTCCTTTAGTTTTCTTAGTGTGTGAATGCGTGTGTGAATGGGTGGATGACTGGATGTGTAAAGCGCTTTGGGGTCCTTAGGGACTAGTAAAGCGCTATACAAATACAGGCCATTTACCATTTACCATTTCTTGTATAATACACAGCCAGCAGGACCTGATTGCAGGACATCAGAGACCTGCTGGAGACAAATGGATGTAAAAGTTCAGTGATGTACATCAGTGTTTACCCACAGAGAGCTCTGAAAGTCACAACCAGAATCTTGAAGTGGACTCTGAAGTTGACGAGGAGCCAGTGCATCTGAATTAGAAAGTGACCTGACAGTACTCACAGGTGCGTTCTGAACAACTTGCAGACATTCTGAGGAGGTGTTGTTGAGACAAGTGAACAAGCAATTGCAATATTCCAGAAAAGATGAGATAGAAATATTAGCCATAATTTCTAATTCACAGTGTGAGAATCCAGAGATTTCATGTGATCATTCTAAGTTAAAGCACAAATCTGTCAGGGGCACAAACAAGGACTTCTGTCTTTTCTATATTAATCTGAAGAAAAATGTCAGCCACCCATGCAAGACCTGTATCTGAGAAACATCTTGGGGATTAAAAGTGAAATATAACTGACTGTTGTCTGCATATCAGCAGAGGTGGTAAAACCAGAGACATCCGGTAGTTAAGCAGAAGTACAGATACTTGTGTTAAAGAATACTCCCGTAAAAGTTGAAGTACTGTATCAATTTCTTTAGTCAAGTAAACATGAAAAACTACAGGCTCTGAAATGTGCTCAAAGCAAGAAAGTAAAAAATAGCTCCTTGAAGCTCCTTGTATGACAAATCTATTTTTATGCATCAGAATATCTTTATTGTCATTGTAACAAGTACAGTGAAATTAAGTACAGTCCCTGCAGTGTCAAGAGAAAGAGTTTAAATATAATTACTAAAGAGCAGTGTAAACACATATGGACACTGGACCTCCTGCTATATTAATGTAATACAAAAATAATATTAGCACATGAGAACGCAACTGTTATTCACATCTAAGTTCTAATTCTAATACATGTACTCATCTTGAATAAGTTTTTAAATAGAACATCAGCAGCACAAGAGAACACAAAAATAGGGGTTGACTTACCTCCACACCTAAACAGAAAAACAAGAACAGTCAGCGAGATTTGACAAGTGGAGGAACACTAAGATCTGTTGTAGTTCCCAGCTTAGGGAAAATACTAACAGCTCACAATAATTTCTATTGGCACGATAGGCAAGAAAAGTAACTGACAGTCTGTATATCTTTATATGTATATATCCACAAAAATCGACATATTAAAATTTTGTTTGTTTGCTTCTATTATTTATTGTTTATTTTATAGCATGGTATCTTGCCATCTTCACTATTCAGTGGAAAGACAGTGGATCACTGCTGGAACATCCACTGTGTTTCATGTCTCTTTTTGCAGGATGTCTCATGGAGCTGCCTGTAGGATAGTCTAGATTTGCATTCAAACAGTCAATGCCCATCCAAAACAAATGCCTCTTTGGGGAATGTTTGCTCCCTTTCAGCAATGTCTCCATTCTTACTGAAGTGTGATTTGTGATGTATATCAGTAAAACCACAACTTAATTGGAACCTGCAGCAATTTCTGTTTCTCTGGAATGATATGAGCCATATCGTTTATATGAGCCATATGAGCCATATCACAAGTCATGTCAACGTTTATCCTTGTAATAATACAAAAAAAACATACTTTGAGTTTTAAAACTACTGTTGAATACCTGAAAAAAGTAGAAAGAAATAGCTGTAGTTTCTAAAACAGATCTTTCTGTGAGAGATAGAGAGCTGCATTCCCTTGTAAACACTCCCAGGAGGCCAAACAGAATTTGAGGGTCTTCCGGCCCACTGTTTATTTTTTCTCTCACCCCCCCCCACTGTGTCCATTAGTTCTCAGGCACAAAATAACAATCCACAAACTTTAAAGTAAATAAATAGCTGACTGAGTTTACTTATTTATTTTTTACTATAACTCATACAAATAAGTAATGGTAGTGGCTCATTTTGTATTTGTGGCATCTAATACCTCTAAAAGAATTTTCATAAAAGTTTAAATTTCAGCTTTGTGGTTGTTAAAAAAAAATATTACACATTTTTAAAGAGTCCACTCGAATTTCAGGTTTTTAGTGATATAGATACTTTATAGCAAACCTTTGATTTTATTCTTTTTCAGTTTTTGTTTTCTATTGGTTTTATATCACTTTGTATTATATAACCTAATTGTATTAATAACAAAAACATTTGAAATAAATTATCATATTTAAAATATGAGTAGAAGAAATTACGACTGGATTTTTAAAAAATGTTTTGTAGCAAATTACAGATTAAAAGATCAATTAATCAGAGGTATTTAAACTTTATAGTCTAATCTTTTTTTTAGCTTCAGTGTTAAACTGTTAGTTGACAGTGAGGTACAAGTACAGAGCCACCTGTCCTTATAGTGATGAGGATGATGGTGATGAAAGACTTAATCGGAGTTACGGACTGAGTTAGTATTATACCGACACACTGTGTATATGTGAGCGTGAGTGGGGCTGTCCTCTAGTGTTGACGTAGGCAACATGAGGGTCAAGTGAGCAAAATTAAGACGGTTAAACGAATTCGGGCGCCTTCAAAATAAAAATATCAAACGTTAGCGCAAGTTGTTTTTGTTCTTTTTGTTTTTTTGAATACGTAAAGAGACTTTAATGAGGCATTGGGAAAGCTTTTTAATTAGAGGAAGTAAAACTTTCATTGGAATGGTTAACAGGACATCTGTTTCTTAGAAGGTACTAAGATACAGTACTAAGAAGGTCTAGATTTTACCCCAGATATTAGAATAATTTTATTCTATCTATAATTTTATGTTGAAGGAGCTGTAACCGGAAAGGCTCGGTGCGCCATTGTGCGCGATGCTGCTGCATTTTTTATTTATTTATTTTAGGAGCAGCGGCGGAGGACTGAGGATTTCACTCTTCGCTCGTCCCCTTCATTTAGTCCGCGGTAAAGAGGTCCGCCCAGGTAGTGTGCGGATACTGTCTGCCTCTCCAGCTACCGAATATTTGGTTTTAAACATATATACTACCGACATATTTTTCTGCAGAGAGGAATGAGCAGAAGGATAAATCTCCCGTGACTTTTCAGAGGAGAGAGTGGCCCCCGGTGCCAGCAGGGCAGATAGTTGCTGTCTGCCTGTGCCGCTGCTGCGGGCAGAGGACTACAAACGCTAGCTTACTTCTGCTTATGTCTCCTGTATGAAATAACAGCGCCAAGGTAAACTTCACAACTTTACTCTGTTCATTTATTTCCTTTTTTTTCTTCTTTTTTCTTTATTTTTATAAACTTAACCAGCCTGGTTAAGTTTATATTGTCACTGTTACATTTTAATGGCAGGTTTATAAAGTTTGTAACCTTTTATTACTTTTCTCATCGCCCACTTTTTTTCACTGTTACTCCGTTTGTAATAATCTAATCAAAGGCATTGTGTTGTGGTTTAATTTGACATGAGAGATATGCAGATTTAAAATGTAACGATGTTGGCTGTTTTTTTTATGCAATTTTCAAACGATGGGGCATAGTTGTGGTTACTGGCCATGTGTCAGTGTGTTACATTGTCATTAATAGTCAAACTGAAGTGTACTAATGTGTTCGGTGTGCTGGTGTTGTGCCAGAAACCTGATCGTCTTTCAAAAAGGGATTTCCGGTATTTGCCAAAAAGTGATTAAATAAGATTAAGATTAGATAAATGAGTTGTTGGCCTATAATATGCAAAACATGTGTCAAATGTATAATAATAAATAATATCATAATAAATGATATCAATTCATCTTCAGACACAAACAATATTCCTGTCACAAGGTAGAACATGCAATCAGTTTTTGGCAAAGTGACTAAAATGTATCCTATATTTATCTAGTTAAAAAGTATCGTTGGCATTAAAAATGGCTTTTTAAAGATAATTTGCAACAAATAAAACATAATAGTTCTACAAAGATATTTTAAGTGGCCAAAAAGGTCTGGATTACTTATAATGTAGGTACAATGTCACATAAAGTCATAAAGATACTTCCAAAACATGTAATTTATTTATTTTATATATAACCACTTTGTAAATACTGTTGACCTCAGTCTATTTTACAATACAAGCCAAAAAAAAAAAAAAGCACACATAAACAGTGGAAATCACTTTTTGGCACAACACCAGTCATCCTTGCATCATCACTCTTGGAGCAGATGCAGATGCAGATGGCGGCTCTTCTTCGGATTGTCACATGAAAAGGCTTGAACGGGTGACCTTACGGTTCATTTGAATTCCCCAGACATTAGTTTTAACGCTGGGAGCAGGCGGCCCACGTGGAGGCCCACATTAGAAGTTTTAAACTGTCAAACTGCCTAAAAACAGAGCTATAAGAATTTATAAGTGTTTACTTTCTGCTGCTTGTTGTTGCCCATGCAGTGCATGATTGATAGGCTGAACAACTTCCATTTATTGGAAATCATTTAAAGGAGAGCTGGAGAGTGAAGGCCTTATAAATATAGCCCACCGCACTGAAACCACCACTGTAGATAAAGAGCCTAGAAGTTTAATCAGTAAAATGGAGGCAGGAAGAGAGACAAGGATGGAGGGAGTTTGGAGGGGGAAGGGGGTAGAAGGCGATATGAAGGAGGGTGATGGGGCCAGAGGAAGGACAGTAAGGACATGGGGGAAGAATGCTAACCGAGGAGGAGGGTAAATGTAGGACAATGAGGGGAGTTGTAGCCGGTAGCCACCAGCTGAATAGATGTGACCTCAGGCTCCTTGGGGAGCAGCTGCTGGGTGGGGGTGGGGGGCTCCCAGCTGATTTATAATGCCACTTAGACTCAGAGCCACACCCAGGCGTTTCTTCTGGATGTGTGATGTTTCCCATGCATGAGTGTGTGTTTGGTTCTTTGTTGGGGAGTGGCACACACGTTATGTGCGAACTTGTCACACTGAGATGGATGCGATCAATGTGTGTGTTTGTGTTGCTCTGTGAGACATAAGTGATGAATGTGTACAATTGCCCTCTGCGACACATGAAGATTTCAGGCGGAAAGATGTAATGTGGCACAAATAATTGCCTTTTAAAGCCATTCACCTCCATTGCCTGCACACGTGCTCATCCTACCTTGAGTTTGAAAGCGGGTCAACAAGCTGATGAGCTCTGAAAAGAGCAAGACATTCACATGTGATCAACCTCAGTAGTCTTTTCTACATCAACAAGTGCTCTCCAACCTTATGAGATTTAAAAATCCTGTAAGAGCAACAATTTCTAAACAATAAAATCACTTTGATTTGTTGCTTTTACTGGGTGCCATTCTCATAGCCCTCAGTTTTTTGGCACAAATACATTTGCTCACCTGTATTTTCACCACATTGAACTCCAGTGCACTTCTAGCCCCTTTTCTTCCCCGTTCTTTTTTTAGATGGGGTGCCTCCTCTTTCTAAAATCAGCCCCGGAAACACCAGGGAGGTATGAAGCGGTTAACGCTGACCTCGGCTCTACAAGGTCTGCTGAGAAAATGAAGAATTTGTTCTGCTGGGAGTAAATGACAGGAGACTTTTGCAGGGCTGTAAACTCTGTCATTCTTTGTTTATTATCGTGACAGCGTCAGTGTTTAACTGGAAGTTTGGAGTTTGTGTAATTCACAAATAGAGGCAGTTTGTGTTTAGCTGCACAGAAAAATTACATGATGGGAAAAAGAAACAGACATTAGAGTTGTGTGAAGACTTGGGGAGAGATATCAAATTTTCATTGCCTGTTTACGCTGGGTTTCTTTGTCAGATAAGCAAATGCAGGGAGGTGACAGGAAATGAGAGATGAGACAGCTATGGTGTGCAATAAACGTCCCCAACTGGACTCAAACTTGCGATTTTGCACCATTCCAAGTTTATTCCTTGTAATTTTAAAGAACATACTATAGGGCTGTTCGATATAACAATATATATCGGATGACGATATGAAAACGTCTATCGTTTCATTTTACGCTATCGTTTGTTTCGTGGTGTCGCAAAATAAACTGTTTACGGCAATATTTTTTTCATTATTTTGATGGTCACTGTAGTGGCTATATTAATTTCCTAAAGTTCTCTCTTTCTCTTATGTTTAATATAACCACACTACAGACGGACAAGCGCTTGTTTTTATGCGTTGTCGTTAGCAACAATGACGGTAAAACCACCTCGTGTCCGCTTGTTTATTTTCCACATAAACCTTTCACAATAAAGCTCAAGATCCTGTTGAGACTTTTCAAAATAAACTGAATCACATGAAAGATGCAGAGTATTTACGGATGAGAAGCAAAAAAGAGCCGTCAGGTGCTAAAAAATAAACCTTAGACTCAAATGTTAGAACAGGCTTTTCCCCGCAGCACGCCGCGTAATAAATACTCACAAAGAAAACGGCGGCTGTTACAACCTATGTCTAAAAATGTATCGTTTCATGCATCAGTTAAAACACTCGACTCCAGGTACGCGACGCCCAGCTGGAAACACTTCACGCAAGTCGAGCTGCCCGACATTCACAGAATTTACAGAAAATGTTACATTTTTGTGATTTATATCGTTATCGGACGATAGATGTCTTCGGGATATGAGATTTTGGTCATATCGCACAGCCCTAACATACTACGTCTTAGATTGCTGACATTGTAGGTGCTGACATCTCAGAAAGCAGCATGTTGCTACTTTAACTAATAATTGTTACTGATTGATCTGCAGGCATTTAACATGAGACTCTAAAGGTGTCGTTTTAAATGTTAAAGCTCATGACAGTACAATTAGAAAAAAGACTGAACAGTATAGCACGCTAGGAAAGCGTCTTCTCTCTAAAAAAAAAAAACATGGCACCACAGCTTTGGTTTGCAAATTTGAAGAAACAATAAGGCTTCAAAAGCCTGGAAACCTCAATAAACTTGAGCAACGTAGGAAAGAAGAGCGCACCACAATGATGCCAGAGACTGACTAAGTCATACAGAACACAATTCCTTCAACTTAGTGCTGCTAAAGGTACAAACTATTGAATTGTGGGCTGTACTTCATTTTCATACAAGCCCTCTAAACTTTGGCTTAAAAATTTGTTAAATAAATAATGGCACAGTATAATATGTGAAGTCTATGTATTTACCTAATTTTAAGACACACTGGAAGGGTTGCACCCGAAGTGTTATTGCTGGAAAAACCTGTGCCAAATCAGATATGCAGAGCCATCCACTGTGGTGATTAGTGCTGGGCGATATGACGATATATATCGTGTGGACGATAGAAAAGTGTCTATCGTGCCATTTGTCTTCTATCGTTTCTAACCCTAATTTTATAAATTATTACATAAAATATATCATTAACCCTTTACAACCGGTCGGAGCAGGCACACTCCGTTTTGCCTAACTATTTTTAAATCCCTGTAGAACTGGAACCACGTAAGGTAGCGCAATAATTTTTTTTGCATATGAAACCGTAGGAGTTGTACTTACATCTTATTCCATTAGCTTGCCCTAGGTCACGGTTTCCTTCCACATATAGCTTTGCAAAAATTGCATAAAAAGCACTTCCAGCAACAAAAACATAATATTCCAGAAGCACGCTTTGCCGATCCAATCAGCTGTTCATAACACTTCCTACTTGGAATATAAGTCAGCGCGAACTATCGCATGTCCGCCATTACCTGTCCAAAACCGGAAGTGACGTCATTTTCGCGCAAAATGTAGTTTTTTACCTTCAAAGCCTATGTTGGTGTTTTTAAAAGTCATGTTTGACTTTATGCTTTTCTGTATCGTTTCTGGGATGCTTAGAAGTCAAATTACACTGTTGGAAATAGTTTATTTTGATTCACATGCTGTTTTTTTGCAAATTTGCAATATAATATTTATTTTCATTTTTCCTGCAGTATATAAAAATTAGTGTATCTCAAAAATAAAACTATGGAGACACTCAAAATAAATTTCTCGTGGTTAGAAACTGTTTTGTGCAACTTTTTTGTATTTACAGTTTTGAGGGATAAGCCTCTTAAATTTCTCTAACTATAAATGTATGTAAAAAAAACCCAATAACGATTTTCAATTTTTTTGTAGTTTATTGCACTTTTTTGCAATTTATGTAGTTACTATGGACTTAATGCATACATATTATTAAAATTTGGGCTATAACGGTTGTATTGATGTATAGCAACTTGAAATGCTCCCCCGCTTTACGTGCACCCGGATTTGCGACATGCTTTACGATAACTCAAAACAAAGACTGCACCTTCTCCACTCGCTGTTTACAGACTGCATGCTTTCCAGATGACCACAGGTCAGCTGGTATATCGTGATATATATCATTATCGTGATATAAAATAATTCATATCATGATAAATATTTTTTCCATATCGCCCAGCACTAGTGGTGATCCATTGTGAATAAGGAAGAAGCCAAAAGAAACGTTTAACATAAAACCTTAAAATTAAAAGAGATTCTACTTTTTTCTACCACAGCTGTAGGAGATATTTAGGGGGAGCATTCTATTACATTATAATACAATGGGTAACATCTATTAAATGTATTATATACAGAGGTTTTTACAGGCTCTTAGCTACAGTAATTAAATAGTTAAACTGCTGACATCACAATCTGTCTTCATGCTCAAGTCCTCTTTTGAGCAATAATCTCTCCCCATGGTTCTGTCTAAATCACATGTATGCATGAACACATAAAACAGGAACAATTTGAGCTGTGAAATGTTTACTGTTCCAGTCTCTCCTGGAAGCAGAAGGGGAGGTCCTTCACTTATAGTGTAAAGTATGAAGCTCTAATAAAAAACATCTGAGTGTCTTTAATGAGCTGTGGTTTCAAGCAGGCTCTCCATAGAAAAACAGTTGAGGTGTCCATGGGTGGCCTCATGCAGTGAAACCAAATGTCAGAGTTTCTTTATTATGTGTGTCCATCCACATATCTGTGAAAAAACATGTAATCTCAGATCGCTGGCACTGTAGTTTCTTCCCTTTGAGTGTGTTCTCTTTGATTGCCACTATGTAGTCTGCATTCATAGCCTTGATTAAAATACCTAAACAGCGGCTGAATGTCCAGATGAACAGGATCAACAAAACTTTACTTTTTTTCAATCTGTCTGAGAGAATGACATCATCTGTGATTGATTTACTACTGGATAACTGCCTCACTCTTGTATTGCAAGTAAGAAACTGACAGTCAACTAGCTTCATCCCTCCAGAACTAACATGCTGTTGTGTGAGTCCTTGATATCACCCAGCTGCTTCCCCAGAGAGGATCTCATGGTATAGCCAGACATACTCTAGCACCACCTTCTTTGACTGCAGCTGGCAATGTTGGTCCCTTTTCTGTAACAAAGAGAATGTTAATCTCTTGGAAATGCTGCAATTTTCACATCTAGTGCAGAAATGGACCTATTTCTAGACAATGCAGTTCCCCAGAATACTGACTGTACTGGAGAAATAATGTTTATTCCTGTCTCCATCCCAACAGACAATTCATTAATCATTTCACAGCTGCAAATATTTATGGGAGACTGCAGGCTGCTGTCAGCCCAGGTTCTGCTCTGATTTTTGTAGAATTAAAAAATGCTTCAGCTGTCAGTTAATTTCCAATCATTCCCTTTGGCTCCAGTGCTGCTGTTGTTTAAAGCAGTTTCCAAGTTTGTTTAGCTTCTCGCACAGTTCTGATTACAGTGATGACCTGGTTTAGGTTTAGATCAGACACGCTTCATTCAGAAAGTCAATAAGCTGCTGTTCTGGCAGATCACAACACTTTCACCTCTTTGTAGTAAAGTAGCTTTTTCCTGGCTCTCGCTCTCCCTTTTCCCACTGAACATCCATATATGTCATTTTCATGGGTTCAAGAAAGAGATGCCTGGCTGGTTTCCAGGCATATTGATGCAGGCTTCCTGTACGTTCTTCAGCTTCCTGTGTTTTAGAGCAGGAAGGACAGAGTTAGCAAAGACAGGGAGTTTGGAAGGGCTTATTGTACAGCTGCTCCCAGCTCCACAGACTGAGCCCAAGGCTCACACTGTCACAGCAAGATAACCCCACAAGATTTCCAAAACCATCGTACAGTTTAGACTGGTGGTTGGTAGTGGTGAAAACTGGACCCTCTTGCCTTGTCTCACTCTGCTTTTATAGGATTGCTGTAAATGGTAAAACAGATGGCTCCTTAAAACTAAACAAAGCTTGTCTTCTGTCAAACAAATCTGCCTTACTTCAACAGCAATTTTTTTCAAGAATGCTACAGAGTAAAGTGTGTCGTTATTTCTACACAAACAAGTAGTGAATTGGTTATATGTTTGTAGGCTCGAGGGAGATTTGTGATTTAACTTTGTGTCAAACCAAAGAGAGATTGGAGAGGCCAGGCAGGGAGGACGAGTCCAAAATAACGTTAGCATTGCACAGCTATTTTCAACACAGGGATAGAGCCCTGAATAGCGATATGGTCTTGGCCCTCCACCAAAGGTTGTGGCAGGGTTTCGATTGTTTCTACTTAGCTACTATGCGAGGATGTGATGTGATGAGATACAAACCCAGTTTGATGTGCATTTTTCTTTTTAGAAAAAAAGAAACCAGTCATATGAAAGTGTTATAGATTATCTGAGTGGAAAAGTCCTTCAAAGGCAATATCCCTTCTCAGAAGTATATCTTTAGCCTCTGTCACACACAAGGAGAATGTTGGGCTCAAGAGAGCATGCGTGGCTAAGTGTTTTGTGTGAAAAGCTGCAGCAGAATTTTCAAGGCCAGCAACAGGCTCTCTGTCGAACCACTGATAAAACTGGTTTTTTAGGCTGTAGCTATTATCCTTATTACTCTATTAAACTATCACACTGTGCATAATTACAGGTCTCTCAGGGAACTATTCTGGAAAATTTTGACATTGCCTGAAACACATTTTAACAGGATTCCTGATTAAGAAAACAGCTAGACTGCTTCTACCGGTATTATGTAAATGAGTTATCACCTTTAACAGCTAAAATGTCAGCAGCTGTTCTTATATAATGGTATATTGCTGCTTTAAGCATCGGGAGTGACAGCACACTTTTTTTTAAAGACGCTAGGGTTGTAATGGCAAAAACAAATTCAAGGTTGGGTTTGCAGTGAAGCAGAAAGTGCATAAATACACATTTTTTTCTCATTTACTTACTAAAAAAGATGACTAAAATGCCACTGCCTGTAACTGTTAAGGTTTTTGAAATCATGTGCTCTCTATCTTATACAAATCACATTAGTGCATTTCACTAGCATTTAAAGCTAGCTAATTTAAATGGAATTCAGTGACTGTTGCTGAGATATGGACTACTTTTAGCTACAAACGGCTTTGAATTAATAAGTAAAGGAACCTGACTTATACTTATAAGTCCGATACCAATACTAATATCTGGCGATTTAAAAATCAGATATATCAGCTGATGCTGTCTCACTTAGTGAGTATGATAATAAAGTTTAATATTGTTTTTTAGTCACAATAGGTGGATTACTCATGTACTCTCTTCAGGCTATGCCTGACTCTGCTTGTATCAGATGCTGCTTGTCAATGTGTTTCAAATGTGCTCCCAACAGGGAAGCTGCAGAGACAAACTATACAGCATCAATAACATGGTTGCAGGGTGTTTTTCTCTTGTGTCTTCTTTACCATTTTAATCTCTTAATTTATAAATGTAGAAAGAAATTATTGTCAAATAGCTAATACTGGCCATTATAGGTCAGGATCTTAGCAAATCTGCTCATCACTATTATGCTGCTACAGTTTTTCTGTTACAGTTACTGGGTAATTGTTTCTTCTGTCAGCTTCCTAGTTGAATATTCAGTATGCATTTTATATTACATATTTTACCCATAATCAATGAAAAACTTGTTAGCCGCTCTTAGAACCCCTGGATCGTTTTCTCGCAATGGGAAAACAGAAATGGAAGCTGAATATTGACTGTATGTTTTTTAGACTAAAAATAATGCGTGGCAGACTGAAGGAAAACTCACTGCTCATCCCGTCTCATGCCTTTCAGCCTCACTCTTCGGGCCAGTTATTTTTAGTGTTTTTTCCATTTCTGGAAGCTGTTTCTCTTGAGGAATCGCACAGAACTAACATGCTGATGTAACGTGGAAACTATGACATTTCTCAGCCGCTGTCACCTGGAGTGCTTTACTCTTTTCTTTTGTGCAAAACTTCACATCGACTACTAAATTGGATTGTCTCCACATATCAATCCCCTTGAAACAAAGAAGCACCAAAAGATTAAAAATATCGTTTTTTGTCTCATTAGTATTATTTAGCACACAGAGGCCCTTTTAAGCAAAAAATTGGATGGTGAGTGGGAGCACTTTAAGGATCAGATCCTCGTGGTCTCAGAGGGCAGCCTGATTCATTACTTTTGTCTGCTGTGAGAGGGTCCTCCGGATGATGGTGGGGGTGGATAGAGACACAGGCAGACACTGTTTGGTATTCTCCTTCAGTTCTGTCCGGCGGCTTGTACGTCTCAGAGCTCAGACATGTTCCCCACTCCGCTGTGTTTGAAGGGTATGTGGAGTCAAAGGGGCCACCGGCTTGGCTCCGCTCACAGCGGAGGGAGTGAACTGAGCGATTGTGCGGGGGATATGAGGGAGGAGGGAGGCAGCGCAAGGGAGTGCGTTAGGGAAATGAGGGAGAGAAAATGGGAGGGATGGGAGTATAGGATGCCAAAGATATGCCACAGGCAACTCTGGAAAATGAACACATGTTGGAATGCTGGAATTAAATATCAACTAAAAACTCCAAGCCTTCGGTGTCTATGAAGTGTATCAGTCTTAAGCTGTGAAGACCTGTTTATAGTCACGTAATTGTCATTACCAATTAAAGTTAGAAATGCTCATTTTACAGTACAAAAAGGTAGTACAGTAAAAGTGCAAATGGAGGAGAGAGGATTAGGAGATAAATGAGCAGAAGCAAAGTCTCTGAGATCCTTTCCTTTGGACTTGAGGCTACCCTTTTCCCTTTGAGCTGTGGACCGCCCTTTCCTGTTTTTCCTTCTTTTCCATTCCCTCTTTTCACAGACTTAGAAGAACAGTCTTTCTGAGGGAACCAAGCACCCGGCCTTTAGCCACAAAGAGAGCTGTGACTCTGAGCTGCAACCAGTTCTTTGCAGCTCCACTGTATGGTTTACCGTGTCTCCCTGTTTCTCTCCCTTGACTCCACTGGTCATTATTCATGGCGGTGCTTGCTGAAGTAAGTAGTCCTAAGTACTTGCAAATGCAGCTCAGCTTGAAGGGAAGTAAATCCAGTCTTTTAAAGCAGCTCAATTAATTTCTGCACCACAGATTTTCACCCCCCCCAAGCTAATATCTGTTAACTTGATGTAAAAAAGAAAAAAAAAACATGTCATAAAGAATATGCGCAGATGAGAACAGTCGTGGAAAAATGGAAAAAGTGGGTTTGCAATCGGGTTGTTGATAAGTAAGTGTTTATGCATCTTGGGTGTCACAACAGCTCACATTTCCCCAAAGTGCAGTAACAGTGTTATGGGTTACTATCCTGGTCAGGCAATGTTCAGTCTCTCTGGAATGCCTCAGCCCGTTTTAGTCACGCACCACAGCGTCTGCCATACATCACTTTCTCTTGCCAACTGATTGAGCCTTCAGAAGCCTACGAAACACTGGGCTGCCATTAGTCACAGTTCAGGTGTGCGTGAAGAGTAAAATATCCATGTATGTATTCAGACGTCTGAGTAGGGGAGAGACAGGGAGTTAAAGTAACTGGTCTTTCTGCTGTAGTCAGGGAATTTATCTATATTACCCTTTTCATCTACACACACACATTAGAGCACACATGTCATTACATTTGTTATGTAATAACACATTACCAAGTTTGATTCATATATTTTTCACAGTAAAAATTACCAGGTTGTTTGTGAAAGCATACTTCTAGGTGCACGCTCTTTTCAAACCTCATGAATTCTGCAAAGTTAGCGCAAAGAGAATTATAGATGATAACGTATTCTTAGCATTAGTTTGCATGTTCATAAAATCCTGGTTCCAGCATCCTGGTGCCTGGAACCAGTTCTCCCACACACCGGTGCAGGATAACGACAGGTGTTAAAAGCCTGGTTTCCTAGGAACTTATAAATAATAATATGTGCTGCCGTTTAGTTGCACAGCTTCTGTTCTTGTAGGCATGCTTTTTACATTTCACCATATTAAAACATGTCTGAGTGAATAGTAATAGTAATTCTCAAGCAATTTTATTAATTACAAAAATATGATTTGGTTTCTTCTTACAGCCTAACTGTGTTGTTTCTCATCCTGTAGCAGCACCTGACTATTATAAGATTTTTAAGACCAATACCAATATGTTGTGATTTAAAAATCTGATATTCAGATATCCTAGTAAGTAGAGTATATTTATAAACACAGTTTTATAAATATACTCTACTTACTAGGGGTTGGGGGGGTGGTATGAATTTAAGATAAAAAAGAATGCTTTTGACGGGGCTCCCAGATAAATGCAAAGCAGAGGTTGAAGCATCGCCAAATATGCTTCCAAACCAACTTCCTTCCAAGCCAAAGACTACAACATAGGATGAAGCATATCTTGCCTTTGGCTTCACCTGCACAACAGCTGTCATTCCAAGGTAGGTATCCCTGACAGAATTCGTTTCCCCTGCGTCTCGAACACACGCTGGGCTCTCCAAATCATGGACAAACAGTGTCCCACATTCTTGATTTTTAATTCACAAACACTTCATATATCAACTACCTACTCCTGAAAAGTTTGGAGGTTTTACCTCTTTATACAGTGAAGTTACAGGAGGATAAAAATAATTATCAGGCAAAATGTCCTTCGTTTGTTAAAATAATCCCGTCCGGTACCACGTGAGAACAATAAATATATAATTTTCTGTTGTAACCCTCAAACTGAATGGTGATGACATTCATTTTTCACTTTTTCACAAAACTAAAACATCACTACTTCCACGTCTAATTGTCTGTAATGGAGGCGGAGTAAACTGGATCCTCACTTCGTGCCCAGCAAATGCTCGCGATGCAGGGGGAACAAATTTTGTTGGTGGCACAACACTGATCCTGCCACAATTTGTTTCCGTGGTAAATCACGGACAAACAGTATCCCACAGTTGTCTATGTTTTTAAACCCATTTTGCACAGAGAGACATTTTTTGAAAAGAGGCAGTGGTTTTACACATACAGCCATATGGGTGTGTGTAAAATCACAACCTCTTTTAAAAAACAGAAAAAACAAACCATTATTTTACGCTTGGTGGATGTGTTTTTGCGGAGGGAGCGGGGGGGCATTTTATTGTAAAACAAAGGGGGGCCTAACAAAAAAAGTTTGGGAACCACTGCGCTAACATTATGCCAGCTAATGTTAGCTGTGACCTAGAAATAGCATTTTCCCTTTCATAAACAATTTCATTTTGTTTGAGTTTTGTCCGAAAGTGTCTGAAACCAACAATATAATTTCCACTTCAAAGACAGTTTCAATAACTTTGGCTTACTGACAGGAAAGGTTCAGGATATACTCAACAATGCACCTCAGTATCGCTGTCATTGGACAGAAGTTAGCTTTGCTGATTCATCGACTCATACCAAACTCCTTTCATAAAATTTTACAGCCTCCAGTTATTAGACATGGATACAAGCTGAGATATACTGTAGACGGACAGCCTACACTCACTACAGATTAACAGTGGCCAGAGTTGTTTGTGCTACAGCAGTCAACGTAGGCAGGATTATGCACTTGAAATGGGAGGGGTAAGAAAACAGATTTCACTTGACTACAGTCTTACTGCAACTTACTGTCATCTAGCTGTGAGATTTTATACACTATAACTGTGCAAGGACATTTTTATTTATCTTTTTATGCCGGAATTTGTGATTCCGCAAATATGGGGCAGCAGCTGCAAATGCTCTGTCATCTTTCCATCTTGGCTGCTTTCAGACCCATGAAACACAACCATTTCCTTAAAAAAATGTTGTGTAGTTTTTTTGTTTTCTTATATTTACTCTGCTCAACTCTGCTTGGATCAGCTGACTGCCAGCAAGAAAAGTAAAGAGTAGTTGAAGGGTGTCTCTCCCATTTCTTTACCTGTTAAATTTTCATTTATCAGCAGTTACACATGCATACACCAATAGACCAGATGGCTAATATCAGCTGATAAATTGGTCAGATTGCATTCTACGCTGAATTTTATAATTTATGAATTGCATAAACAGGGCTCGCAAAATCGCTAGCCTGACGTCCCGGGGCTAGCGATTTTTCCAGTCGGGCTACCAAAATCTATCTCAGCCCTGCCCGTCGGGCTATCATAGGAAGAAAAAATATATGTCAGTGCTTTTGCATTCTTTCGGAAATGTAGCTGAGTAATTATGTCATTGGCATCGGTGAGCCACTGTCAATATATGACATATTGAAATCGCGTTTGAATTTGCGCTTGTTTTTTGCTTTCACTTTCACGCGAACGGTGTGTAGAGAGCGGCAGCACTGATTGGTGAGTGACGATTAATTGCGCACCAATTCCTCTGACATTGTCTTATCACTCATTAGCTTACTATTCAAACCTGACAAGTGAAATCTCCCGCAGCAAGCTTAAACATGTGAGAGGTTGATTGCGCAGAGAATCGCTTATGTGAGTGCGTGTGTAAAAGCAGCAGGATATGTATTTTAGTTCTGCTGAGCCAAATAAGACAGGTCAGGGTGAAGAAGTGACAGCCAAAGAAAAGCCTACCACAAAACGGAAAAGTTATGACAAATCAGACTATGAGGCAAAAAGAAAGTGCAGCTTTATGGTTTCATGGACAAAAGAATTTCTGTGGCTGGAATATGACGAGCTAAATAACCAGGGGTGCGCATAAGTGGTCCGCAGGTGCGCATTCGCTGTCAAAATAAAAGACACGCACCAGATAAGAAGTTGCAACGCACGTTTGCGTACATAAGATTTTCTGGAGGAGGAGAGACATTTGTTTAGAACTCTTAAAGATGTCGAAGCAGCAAGCTCCTTTAAGCAATTACTTTTGTGTTCCTCCACCTCCAAAGAAATGTCAGAAGGAGTCCGAACCGCAAAAGAAGCGCATATTCTCAGAAAAGTGGTTGCAGGAGATGAGCTGGCTTCAAACAAATGATGAACGCACAGAGATGTGGTGCAGAATATGCCGTGAAAATCCCACTCTAGCGGACAAAAACAGTGCCTTTTATATGTACGCAAACGCGCGTTGCAACTTCTTATCTGGTGCGCGTCTTTTATTTTGACAGCGAATGCACACCTGCACCACTGTAAATAACATAATGTTCTGCTGGGTGTGTTGTTGGTTTTCCCTCGATTTCTGAGTCGACAAGCGCCTTTGTTACTGGGACCAGTAATTTTAAGAAAGACCCCCATTAGAACCCATGAGAAATGCAAGAAATGCATTATTGCTCAGTCTGCAATATCTTTCCCAGAACAAACACCAGTTGCAAAGAACATACCAAAAATAAACCTGAAAAATCTGTTTAGAACAGCGTACTATGTTGCAAAGAGTGAACTACCATTGGCAAAATTTAGCAGTCTTTGCAAACTTCAAAAAGCAAATGGCCTCGATCTTGGTTCCACTTACCCCTTACCCTTGACTTCAGTGGAAATTTCAGATTCAGGATCTGACACAGACTGATTCATGTTCTACACAGTTCTTACAAGTTCATAGAAATTTCTGTTCAATTAGAACCAAGTATTTGAGTTGATGATTGTAATTTTTATACAATGTTATAATTTGTGTTTCAACAATTTTTTGATTAATGTTTTGTTTCCTTTACAATATTATACTTTAATGTATAATATTGTAAAGGAAACAATACAGGAAACAAAACATCAATCAAAAACTTGCTCTCTTTTTTTATTCGGGCTACCAAAAACTGAAGACTCCCTGCCCGAAGGGCTACCAGGGATTTTTGAAATTTTGCAAGCCCTGATAAATTGCATTTATGAAATGCAAACAGACAATTTACAGTTGAGTTTAAACATTCATGCTTGGTATAATAAACAACTTTCCACCAAGTATGTCATACCTTGTCAGTGGTGGGTTTTTGTTTTCGAAGTGATAGTTTTTCAACCTTTTTATTTTACTAAAACATATAACAGTGTGTGAGGAAAAGCACCTGGAAATGTTGATAAGTTATTTAGTTGATTTAGAAGTCTGACATTTCTGGATGACCTTCTGTTGCTGAACCTTCCTTGGGTTGCTCTCAGTCTTCAGCTCTATATCGTACTGTAGTTATTTACTAAAAATTCCTCTGTGCAGCTGCAAAGCTTCATGGGATTGAAGACAGCATGGTTATTTTTTTAACTTGACACCTGAAAAGAGTCTTATTGCCATTGTTTTTATCTTACTAACTGCAAACAAGAAACATACATAGAAATATCTGTTTTTTAGAAGAGGATTGTGAACCTCTTTAATTTTAAGATCAGGATTTTCACCCGAGTCACTTCTTTACCTTGTATCCTGACTACACATAAACCAATCATTCGCAACATTTAAAGCTGGGGTCATAGATCTGTATTCTACCATAGAAGATGCTATGGGATCTTTTTATTCTGTTAAATGTCTAGGTCCAACACTAACTAGAACACGCTGCCCATGCCCAGCAGTGCCAAGCCAGCTGATCTAATCTGGGGGGCTGTAGACAGGCTGTCTACCCCTCTGTGTCTGGATAAACGGACTCGCACACACACATTCACACAAGTGCTTAGGAATGCATCAATCAACACAGTGAACACTGAACGTTAGAGCTTCCTTTAGCACAGTGTGAGGGAATGCAGTCTTTTATTGCAACCTTCATGAATAGCCAGCAGCAGCCAGTAGTCTAAATAAGTTAAAATCAAAGTTTTGTGACTTTACCACTGTCTGTCAGTCTCTAATTTGGATCCTTGACGTGTAGTGTGGTAGACTTCTAGATTCTGAGAATATTTTAGTAATGACTCTCCATCAGTTTGTATTTTATGGTCAGATGGAGTGTTGGGTATACCTTCCACATGTTTTAGATTCAACATGATCTGATCCTTTGCTGGCTGGTGGTTGGTTGGCAGTTCTGTGGAGGAGCCTTCTCAGCTGCGGCTGAGTAGGTCTGCCAGTAAGAGGTGCTGCGAATCTTAAAGAATGTCAGCACTAACTATATCTTTTGAGGCTGCAGCGGTTATGCAGAATTTATAGTGACACAGAGAGATAAAAAAGAAACACTGTGAAAACAGTAAAAAAAAACATAAACAGTAAAATACATAAAAATAAAGCCTGTAAACTCGAACTCAGCTGTTTTTAGCCAGGCTAGGAGCTCGTGCCTACATATTTGTGCATTAGCATTGTTGTTGCTAAAATAAGTTGTTGAGCATTTTAGCAACTTTGAGCTATCTGTGATAAAATGTGTCCACAAACAGCAACTAGCCAGGCTGACCAAACGGCCTGCAGTCAGACAGGGATCAATGTACATGACGACAGAGGGGATGACTCTAGGGAGCTGATGCTATTTACAGTAAAAGGAATTGTGGGAGAGAAATATTAGGTACAGTCCAAGCTAAGGATGAGTTGATGTAATCTTGTGTGCGTGTGCGTGCGTGAGTGAAAGTGGTTTGATTTAAATGAGCAGCCTGTTACCCTATGACCATCTTAGAATAGCCAAGCACGCTATAACGGGATAATTTATTACCTCCAATTATAACCAAGCTATTTACAGGTTTAATCTGTCATCTCTTGGACACTCGTTCCCACTCTTGTGGACCTTTTTATCCGTGGATATTATTAATTCAGACACTCAGGCCACCAAGCACACCAGATCCTGTTATTGTAATTAAAGGCACAGTCAAATGGCATTGTGCTTTTCAAAACAGCAGTCGCACTGTTTGTGTCGAGACCACAACACCTCGATATATATATTTTTTCCCCTTGTCTGTTTTTCAGATGGACCTGAAGGTGATCTTGATATCTCTGTTGTTAGGAGTCTTTTGCTACTGTAATCCTCAGAAAGGTAAGATTTTACTCATGCTATTTCCGTAGCATCCTTCATTTGTCCCGATTACATCACTTTGTTGATGTCAGCTCGTATAGTAAACATGCAGTTCATTTTGATGAGTCCCACTGTGGCGAGGGAGGGTTAATGATGTCGCTGAGCAGAGCTCCACTTCAGCATAGAGGATAATGGAAAAAATTGAATTATCCGTCTGTGTCTCCCATTACCATTGAGTCGCGGAGTGTTTCAGAGGAACCGATTTGTAAGCTTGCGGGCGGGGGCTTAACAGGACTGCTTACTTTGCAGCGACTGCGCTATACCTCTCCTCCCTCTGACTCTGCTCTCTCTTCTCTCTTTGTTTTCCATCTAGAGGGGAACGAGTGCATCAGTGCCAATGCCAAACACTGTGGGGAATGCATCCAGGCTGGAGCCAAATGTGGCTGGTGTGAACAGGAAGTACGTGAACTGAAGTGGTCAGCTGTTTTCACTGCCGAGGAAGCCAGTTTGATGTTTTATCTTAGGCTTATACTCTTTGTTATCTTTGAAACATTGATAGATTCGTCAATTCCCAAAGAGAAGGGTGGCATTTTTAGCAATCTTTTATATCAATGATATACAGAGGAGCAAGAAGCCAGTATTTTACACTCACCCAATTTACAAAGACTGCTCCTACCTAGGAGCGCAGGGTAGGCTGTAGTCTTTGTTATAATTTTCTAGTCTCCACTCTCTAGCTGAGATTCCTCCAAAGTAATCATCTGGCTTGTTGTGCTTTGTAGAACATCTTTGTTTACACATAACAAAGATGCCTACATATGAACAGATTTTCACTTGTTAAACTGACAGACTGCTCCTTTAATTTTCTCTGTGCTGCTGCTCTTAGGACTTCCTCAAACAGGGTGAAGCCTTGTCAACCCGTTGTGATGAGGTAGAGTCTCTGAAAGAAAGGGGCTGTAATGATTCTCAAATTCAGAATCCAATCGGCAAGAAGTCGATCATCACAAACAAGCCTGTGACCAATCGCAAAAAGGTTACTGGGGTCGAAACCAATAAACCAAAGCCAGAGGAAATCACTCAGATCCAGCCCCAGAAACTCAGACTCAACCTTCGATCTGGTGAGAACACATTTTATAATGTCACTGGAAGTGCATCCAGGCTGGAGCAACCTCAGTTTTATTTCAACTTTAAATGCGGTCCCTTTATGTAGGTCAGCCCCAGTCTTTTGACTTGAAGTTCAAACGAGCTGAAGATTATCCCATTGACCTGTACTACTTGATGGACCTGTCCTACTCAATGAAGGATGATCTGGAGAATGTCAAGAACCTGGGAACCAGTCTCATGTTGGAGATGAAAAAGATCACCAGTGACTTTCATATAGGTGAGGATTATCAATAACACCTGTTTAATTTTCTCACTGTAGTCATAAAATGTAATTACACAAGTAAAGAAAGACTTTTATAACTGCACAAATATACATTTGTAGCCCCCCTCAAAATTATAAAAATAAATAGATAAAACAAACAGTTTAGAGGGATACTATTAAAGCAATTTTGAGGTCGGATGAAGTTCTTTTCAATACTTCTCATTTAAAAACAAGCATCTAGTTTAGCTCCAAAATTTATTTTGCAGGTTTTGGTTCGTTTGTGGAGAAGACGGTCATGCCTTACATCAGCACCACTCCGTCCAAGCTGCTAAACCCGTGCACGGGGGACCAGAACTGCACCAGCCCCTTCAGCTACAAGAATGTCTTGAGTCTGACCAGTGACGGCAATATGTTCAACTCTCTGGTGGGCAAGCAGCAAATCTCAGGAAACCTGGACTCTCCAGAGGGGGGCTTTGACGCCATCATGCAAGTGGCTGTTTGCGGGGTAAGCACCAAGAAAAGTAAAGTGATCCTGTAGGAAATTTTCACTCTCAAGTAATTTTCCCATCGTTATGGGGCTTGCTTGGAGGGATATGGTGCCAGTAAAAGTGTTTAGATGTAGTGTGAAAAGGTATTTTAAGAGTGCTTGGTGTTTACAAGGAGATTTGTGGATGTAGTCAAAAGTTCATGTGTCACATACTGTTCAGGTAATTTCTTAATGTATTTTCTTTTTTATTTATCAGAAGGAAATTGGCTGGAGGAATGTTACGCGTCTGCTGGTGTTCTCCACTGATGCCGGTTTCCACTTTGCTGGAGATGGCAAACTGGGAGGCATTGTACTGCCTAATGATGGAAAATGTCACTTGGAGGACAATGTGTACACAATGAGCCACTATTATGTAAGCAGTTCCTTTGTGCTTTGACTGTTTTGTACAGGTTAGCTGTGTTGATTTTGTAAAATATGCCTTTTCCTCTTCCTTGGTCTTTTTAAGGATTATCCCTCAATTGCTCACCTGGTCCAGAAGCTAAGCGACAACAACATTCAGACTATCTTTGCAGTCACAGAGGAGTTTCAGCCTGTGTACCAAGTTAGTTCTTCTTCTTGTTATCCCTGTGATACTCATTCACGTCTTTCTTCATTGTCATTTTTTAAGCATGCATGTGTTTGTCCAGTGCAACAAAAACATCTGCAAAAAGCTTGGCCATCTGCTAAGTTAATACTACTATCCCCTTGAAGTTCTCATTATTTCTTGCTGACAAGCTGTTGCTTTTCAGGCCAGTCTGCCGTTAGCTCTGCAAGTCAGCCCACCTTTCAAAGTGTGAACACCCATCAAAGCAATAGTTGAAATTTGTGTGATCAGAATCTGCAATAAAATGGTTAAAGCATTATTTTTGGGGGCTGTAGTGTAAGCTGAAACAACCTGTGCCTCTTTCTGAGGCCACGAGATTAATAGATTTCTGAAGTTTTGCTCTGAACATCCCTCTTCCTCCACAGGAACTGAAAAATCTGATACCAAAGTCTGCAGTGGGTACGCTGTCTGCCAACTCCAGCAATGTAATCAACCTCATCATAGACGCTTACAATGTAAGTACATTGTTGAGATTTTTTGCTGTAAGCATAATGTTAAAAAACTTTGATCAAGTTATCATTTCCTCATATGAACTCTGTTAAAATCTTGTAGCGATTACCGAGCTGGAACATTCAAAGCCTTTTTTGTACTTGTATTCTCATTTAACCTACAGCTTTGCCTTTGTGTATTGTACTCTGTCAAAACAAAGCTACCAGATGACATTCCAAAGCAGGAAAAAAACCTTCATGTTGTTATGTTTTTGGTTTTTGGCAGTCTCTCTCATCTGAAGTTATTCTAGACAACAGCAAGCTCCCAGAGGGAGTGGAGATAGAATACAAATCGCAGTGTAAGAACGGAGTGGTTAACGACAAGGACGATGGACGAAAGTGCTCCAATATCTCAATTGGAGATGAGGTGGGAAATACAGACTGACTTCTTTTTGTTGCAGTTCAAAGTTCATATTTTCTATTTCGGTTTTCACACCATTCTTCTCTCATTTAGGCTTTATTTCTTATTCCACCATTCAGGTCAACTTTAACATCACTGTGACATCTAAGGGCTGTCCAAATGACGGCAAGAGCGAGACCATCAAGATAAAGCCGCTGGGATTCACAGAGGAGGTGGAGATTATCCTCAACTTCATCTGTGACTGTCAATGCCAGAATAACGATGTTGTTAAAAAAAGCGAAAAGTGCTCCTTAAATGGGACCTTTGAGTGTGGAGCGTGCCGGTAAGCCAAAAGATATTTTGCTGAAAAATGCCATCGTTCACTTCTCGCCTTCGCATGTACTTGGACTTCTTTAAAAATGAATCCCAGCTTCCTCTCTATTGTCTCAGGTGTTTCGAAGGCCGTGTGGGTAGAAATTGCGAATGCAGTAGCAACGACATGGCTACAGACGACATGGATCAGACCTGCCGTAAAGACAACAGCACAGACATCTGCAGCAACAACGGAGAATGCGTGTGTGGCACATGCGAGTGCAAGAAGAGACCCAACCCAGAGGAGAGGTACAGTGGCCAGTTCTGCGAGTGCGACAACTTCAACTGTGACCGCTCTGGAAACAAACTGTGTGGAGGTGAGTGTGTCAGTGCTACAGATTATATCTGTGGCTTCATTTAGGTGTTTAGGCCATTTACAGTATTTAATCACAATTTTCCTTTTTTAACTTTTTTCCTTAGGGAATGGACGCTGTGTGTGCAGGGAGTGTATCTGCGACCCCATGTGGAGCGGTAGAGCCTGTGACTGTTCTCTGGACAACAGCACATGTTTGGCCACCAACAAGCAGATCTGTAACGGCAGAGGAAGATGTGAGTGTGGTGTTTGCAAGTGCACAGACCCCAAGTTCCAGGGTCCCACATGTGAAACCTGCCCTACCTGTCCAGGAGTCTGCGCTGAACACAAGTAAGTCTGATGTGTAGAAATATTTCTGGTTTTGCATATATTTCATAGAAAGTTGTGTAAAATGTAAATAAAACCAGCATGCAATGATTTGCAAGTCTCGTAAACCCATATTTTATAGAAAAGCGAAATATGTCTGATGTTTAAAAAAACATACTTATAAATCACAAGGCATCACAACATAATTAAAGGCTCAATCCAGAGTGCTGACAAGATACTGTAGTGATTGGTGCAGCTACAGCTTTACTACTGCTGTGAGTGCATGCTCACCGAATCTATTGCAAACCTCTACTGTGTGCATGCATTAAAATAATAGAGTGATAGGCATGTGTGTTCCTGTTCAGCTGCTGAACATTTCTCTTTAAGTGTCATGCTTCGCTCTCATAATGTCTCTGTACTATGCAAGTACATGTACGTAAATCAGCTTTGAGTAAAATCTGACTGCATATTCACCGCTTATAAGAACTAGTAATAGCTGATCTGTCATATATTCATTGCTAATAATAACGTGTCAACATGTAACAAAAAAATAACAACATTTTTGTTACATGTTGAGGCTTTGAAAGCAACTGGTCAAAAATGATCAGATACAGTCATTTTGTTGTTCTGAGCTAAAATGAATGTTTCTTTTTTGTTGTCACATGGCAAATCTAACTGTGTTTACTAACAACACTCCTTGTCCTTTCCAGACTGTGTGTCCAGTGCCGGGCATTTGGCACCGGTGAGAAGATGAAAACATGCAAAGAGGAGTGCAGCTACTTTAACCTGATTACAGTGAAGGACAGGAACAAGCTGCCGCAGCCCAATGACTACCCTTACCCTGTGATGCACTGCAAGGAGAGGGATGCCAATGACTGCTGGTTCTACTATACCTACGCTGTCAACGACACGGAAAGGGAAGTCCATGTGGTTGACAAGCTGGGTAAGGAGAGGGCTGGGCTCACCAGGAACAGGGTGTGGAAGGTTTCTGTTACAGAAAAAGCTAATTACAGGGGCCATGGTGGTTGGCTTACAAAAATAGAGCTTTTGTTTACTCACATATAGCTATGTGATGGAATGTTACTCCCATGGTCTTATTGCTGCACTGTGATTTCAAGCTGCCTGCTGAACCCTGCTCTTTTTCAGACTGCCCCTCCGGTCCTGACATCATCCCCATTGTGGCCGGCGTGGTCGCAGGCATTGTCCTCATTGGCTTAGCCCTGCTGCTGATCTGGAAGCTGCTGATGATCATCCACGACAGAAGAGAGTTCGCCAAGTTTGAAAAGGAGAAGATGAACGCCAAATGGGACACAGTGAGTGCCTGGAACAGGAAGTGGCTCTGTGAAAGACGAGCAGGATAAATGTTTTTGATTGTTTTGGTTTTGGTTTTTTTGGATGAGGTTAGTAAGTTAAATGTGGAAAACAGGTGTCGGTTGGCCGCTCAGCAACAGCAGCCGCTGTCAGAGAATTAAGTTGCGAAGATCATTTGTTGTTTTTTAGCAACGGATGAGATTTGCAGACTTTTCGAAATCATTGTGAAGTGTCTTGTTCTCACTCTCCACCGTCCCACAGCTGCACACACAGACTGTATTTGTTGCTTTTGAGCGGAGCTCAAAATAAAGAGGGAAAAATGTTGAAGACAGTGTGGACTTTTTTGGGAATGCTATGCACTCTGAGCATAGTTGGACTTTTTCTGGGGAGTAGCCACGACTCCTCCCCTCCCTGCTCCCTCCACATCATCTGCCAATATCAATATAACAAAAATCTGGATTTCAGCATAATTCCATGTGCAGTAATATTCCCCCATCTAGTGGCAGGAGTTTGTCAAACCTGCAGTGAATAATGGGGTTGACGGTGCAGATGTCTCTAATCAGCAGCAGTAAAGTTGCTCTGCATTTTGGGGTCTTTCTTATTCCCACAGGCAGGGTGGCCTAAAGCTCCACATCCCTTTAATTTTGAAAAATAAGAGTGCATGTAACCCTGCTCTCTGACAAGATAAAAGGAAGACGTCTGTGTCAAATATCATACCCAGATGCTTTGTTTGATTTGTTTTTATCTTCATCCTATAATTTTTAGGTATCTACCATCAGTTATGATCTATTTATATATATATATTGTGTATATTGACATGATACAGTTGTATTTAAGCTGCAACAACACTTTAATACATTCAGTACGGATCTTTAGGTGCAATTGACAACGGAAATAAACATCACAGGTGCCCTTCATGTTTTTTTGTAAATGTTTTAATCTGATGTCAAGTTCTTTTTATCCTTTTATTTGAGAGGTGGGAAACTGCCAGACAGGGAGGGGAGGATTAAATGCTTGAGCACCTTCCGCACCTTCCGGTTAACCAAAAGCAAAAAGACAAGAAAACTGCAAGTGAACGAGTGAATAATTGATGAGCTGTGTTAGGAAAAATGCTTTGGTGGCTCATTGCTTAATAAGAGCTTCCAGCTAAATTCCTTCTATTTCACATGCTGTCTTTTCTTCTGTCACCGCACCTGATTCATGCTTTTTCATTTTATCTCGCCTTTTGTATTTTTTTCTCTCCTGTACTGTCACTCTTTGTTTCCTTGTTCATCTCTGTCCTGTGCTCGTCTGCACCCATAGCAAGAGAACCCCATATACAAGAGTCCCATCAATCAGTTCCAGAACCCAAACTATGGACGTAAAGCTGCTGTTCTTTAAGTTTGTATTTCTTTTCCTTTCCACTTGGTTTTCCCTGCAGGGGCTGTTTATGTGTGTGCTGTGATCTCTTTCTCTCACCTGTCTTTTTAAAGACCTACAGACTCTGCAGCTATATTAAGAGTAGATTAATGAAGACTGCATGAACAGGCTGTGACAAGCAAAGTTGCTTGGTGATTGTTACCTTCTGGTGTTTAGTATGTGGTCACAAAAGCATGTCTGTTTGCTAAGCGTGATACAACAAAACTGACATGTAAATTCAGTGAATATCCCAAGTTGTTGTATGTTTAATCATAACCAGTGTTTTTGGAAGAATAACACACACACACACAAAAACGTACATGGTTTAATTGAGTTTTAGAATTTGACCAAATTTCAACTTTTCTTTTCCAGGGTGAAAATCCAATCTACAAAAGCGCCGTGACGACTGTGGTCAATCCCAAATATGAAGGCAAATGTTAGCTCCACAGTTCAGCTCTGCTATCAAGTATCCGACAGCCGCAGCCTTTACCGTAGCTTTGAGTTCTGACAGGAGCGTGCGGAGGAATTTATGTGCATTTTTTTTCCTATTTGCTTTATCATTACAGTGTATACATTTGCCCACTGCATCACTATTTTTACTAACACTTGATGATATGATTTTTATGCATTTGTTGTATTTTAGATGTACAGTATGTGTATATACTTTTAAGTTGCGTATTTGCGTATTCTCCTGCCGCTGGACTGGTACAGGCAGAGGACTTGGCTTTTTTTTTAGCAACACAGCGTAGACACCATGGATAATATAACATGTGCACAACACTCCTTCAGCTTCTGTCTGTCTCTACTCGTCTGTCTCTGTCTGCACTGACCTCCTGTGAGTTTCTGTATGTTTGCTGACAGGGCCTGAGTTTAATATGTAAATTCTTGGCCATATCAGGACAGTATGCCGGTGTGTATATATCGAAAACAACTGCAATAGGAAGTACTGAGTAATGTTGAGCATTCGACTTAGATTAGGCTATTGCACAGTCTATTATGCAGTATATATTATATTTAGTGCAGCTTAATAACATCTAGTGATTCAAACATAATTAAAGGGAACGTATACCACTTGTTCAGATTTTGAAAATGTGGTGGTAATGAACAATCAATGGAGTTTTATTACTATAAAACAAATTACTGCTTAACTAATGAGATATGATTGTATATGGTAAATGAAGTAACTTTAACACTCATTCTCAGGTCCTTTGCTGTCTTCTTGTCAAGTACACCAAACGCATGTCCTGTCAGTGAACTGGTGAAGTCGCTCGTTTGATCCGATCGTGCTGGTTTTAAGTTTTTGAGACTGTGAGATTGAAACTGTCTTTGAAACGTCACATGAAGAACCTCTGAAATGTTTCCCACACCCAAATGCCTCTGAGATACCACACTCAAGCCTTTACAGTATTATTTTCAAAGTGCCTTTTATTTCAGTATCATGTTCTCCCACAGTGCTGTTTATGACTTATTTATTAAATAATGGACAAAAAAAGTGTATTTTCTTTCTTTCGGGTGTTTCACTTGTGGAAGGGCCTGTAAATACTGTTAGGTCTATAAAGTTTGTGGACGATAATTCAGTTTGTTTAATTTTGCACGTGTAAACCATCAGAGCGGCTTGTAAATGAAACAGTCAAATCAACATGTGATGGAAGCGCAGACTTTCAGCTTTCCAGCTTGCATGAACTGTTTAGGAATTATGGACATTTTTATGCACAATCCCAAAATTTCAGAGTCAAAAGTAATTGGGGAGTTGATTGAGAAGTATAAGAGTCATTGTGTTTTCTAATTTCTTTGTATTTTATTTTATTTCATTTTTTTTTTTAATTTTCAATTCAGTTTAGTTTCACAAAGGTTTGATATTTCTTCTATATTTTTATTTGAGTTTAGTTTTCCAAGTTCACAGTATCGTTTCATTTAGTTTGAATTGTTTTCCAAAATTCGAATTATCCCATCAGCCGCAAGCTGGCTTGTGATAGGCACCGGTTTAGCTCGGGTGTGAGCATTCGACCACATGCAATATAGCCGGAGAGCACTAGGCCTGGGTTCCAGTTTGACCCATGGCTCTTTGCTTCTTGTCTTCCATTTATCTCTCCCCACTTTCCTGTCTGTCGTCACTGTCCCTATTCAATAAACCCTAAAAGGGCCCAATAAATTTTAAAAAAATGACTAAAAATAAAATAAAATTGTATTTGATATTGTACATAGGTGTAATTAATTACCATACAATTTTGCCATTGTAGAGCTAGTTATAGACCTGCCATAAGAGGACCAAAAATGGAGCCTTGTGGAAACACCACATATTGTTTTGTACAGTTAGCTTACCAAAAACCCTCCCTGTCTTTAGAATAAGATTGGTTTTGCAGGGTAAAATAATTTTAAAACATTAATAAAATCATGTTCAATGGTACTGGTGAACATGACTGAAAAGTGGAAAATTCATAGGAGCCTACATTTTTCATATATAACCAATACTTTTTTGGTAAACAGAGTGCTAGAAGTAGAATTGCGTGACATGCATACAGACCTCATGTAAAGAAATGAGCCTTTTCGAAATGTCAAAATTGCCAATCACAATCAGTGGACTATGACTTGTCAGACTGTCAGTGACATAAGAATTTCAAATGGTTGATTTTGAAATTACATTAGTAACAAATGTGTCGGAGTGTGAAAAATTTAATCCCCATTTAAAGAGTCTAGTGGTAAATATACACTACTAATAAAATGGCATGAACACATGACGTCAACATGTTGCAACACTGTGTCCTTTGTCTTACATAATCTTCTCCCAAGATATCCTGTAAGGATCTCCAGCGGAAGTAGTGACAAGTCATACCGGAAATGGTTGGAGTGAGACGTCTCACCAAAGGGCTGTCATATTATTATCTGTGCTGTGAGCTGTAAACAGGGACGCAAGTTAGTCAGGTTTGCTTTAACAAGTCTCTTTTAGAGATTTATTGAGAGTAACACAGCTTACAGTGAAGGGAGAATGGAAGACGATGTGCTAACCACGCTGAAGATACTGATAATAGGGGAAAGCGGCGTTGGGAAGTCCAGGTAAGACCAAGTGATCAACAAAGTGATGTCGTGGCTCCCTGCTAACGTTAGCCAGCGCTAGCAGGGACGTAGCAGCTAACCAAATGTGCAGATAAAGAAAATTTATTTTTTAAAACGATGTAGACTGTTCAGCGCTGGTTTGTCCTCTTCTTTATTCTAACAGAGGTCAAACTGTCGTGGTACAACATGTACAAGAAATGCCTACAGTGTGCAAACTGTTTAGCTAACGCCTTAGTCAGATGCCAGAAGCTCTGTACGTGACATCAACAATGTGCACGTCTGACATAATTGCTAGAAACAGGCTGTTTTTGTTCACACTAATTTGATGGCTGAACGTGAAGCTGACACTCTTTACTGCTAGCATCTCCGTCATTAAGAACCCAGCAGAAGGATGGTCACGCTCAAGTAAGCGTACCCCTTCTCCAGATGGGACTTCAAAAACATGTAAACGATACACTTGCTCTTGTCGTCATGTGGTAATCAGAGTCCTTATTAACAACCACAAATCAACCTGATAATATTCCAAGCAGGGTAAAATGCTTTTTACCCACATCAGCGTGGAAGTTTATAGCGTGTGTCCCTGCCAAAAGAGATCATGATCCAGGTTTGCAGGTCTCCATAACAGTGGTCCCGGCTGCTGGAGGAATTCTGATAGCCTTCCTGGGCCATCAACCATCACATTGTAGACTATGGTGTTGACTACAAGTGTGCCTTCCATAGCCATAGAACATTCCGAGAAAATTATGCCATTATAAGCCTTTAAACAAGTGCTTGACCAAAAGTACACCCATCTATTGAAAATAGACCAAAGGGAGGTAATAATAAGACTTGGAGCTTCAGCATCAACAAGGGCAGAGTGTTAAAGTTAAAATCAGCTAGGTTTTAAATCAGAAAGCAGAGATGATAATGATTAAAAAGTTTGCAATAATTTATGCTCTTTGCAGCTGAGATTTTAACTCCCAGTACTGTATCCACTATTAGCTGAAATGGTTTCTCTTTTTCCAATTTCCTGGGTCAGTTCATTGATGTACAACATGTGTCTACTTATATTAAATAGTTTTTTTCCCTTTTTTTTTGAACAGGGCTTGTACTGCTAGTTTGCATTTTTTGATGGCTGGTCTGTATAAGCTCAGCCCAGAGGAAGGACTGGCTTTATGCCGACACCATAACACAGATCTGTGTTTGCTTATATTTCCAGAAAACAGAAGAATATCTAGACGGCTGTACTGCATGCTGTCTGCCGTTGCATCATCCAGGCCGTGATGCATTGTTTCCAGAAAGCAATTTAGTATTATTATTAAATAGGATTTCGCTTAATACAATAAACAAAATCAGACCATGATTAGTTTCAAATGTCCTCATTTGAATCATCCATGGCCAGCTTTGGTACTATCAAATAGGTACACTTATTTTTGAATAGTTTACAGATATTTATTTTGTTTCCCTGCAATCTGAAGGCCCTTAAATCACGACAGAGTTGAATGCTTGGCGGGGAATGTATGCGTTTCATGTTTCCTGACCTGTACAGAATACATTTCTAACTTGGCTGTCTCCCTGCATCAGTTCATCAGCCATATGGCCCTCAAACAATAAACACTTACTGCTTCAGCATCTCTTCTGATGGCCCGTGAGGAAAAAGTACGAGAATTATGTCTGGGTCAAGGGAGAGGAGCAAGCATATCGCCATCGTCAGCGGGGCTGTTAAGGCCTTTGCACTCGATTAGTCATGGTTAAGAAACGAACCCTGTCCTCCTGACTGCAATCTAGTGGTGATGTCATCTGGAGCTTGACATCACCTCTTACTTGCAAGTGAAGGACAGAGTGATCAATAGAAGGAGATAAAGAAAGAGACTGTCTCCTGCCGCAGGAGTCAGGGCAACTGGAAACCTGACTTCAGCTCAAAAGCATCCTCAAGAGAGGAGAATACAATTACTAAAAAACACACGTGTGAGTCATGATGAGGTCTAATCTTCTTATTTCCTTCTTCTTGTCAACAGCCTCCTACTAAGATTTACAGAAGACACATTCGACCCGGAACAATCAGCAACAATAGGTGAGTTGAACATGTGAGGTCTGTTAAAGAGTAAAATGGAAAAAATGTGGCTTTGTAGATCAGAATGTGCTGGCAAGTACAGGATCATCATCAGCAGCAGCAGCAGAGAATAAATAAGACACAGACTTAGAGTAGTAAACAGTCACAAAGACAAGGATCTTGAATTTGAGTAATAATAAGCAATGCATCGATTCATCTGAGGCACAAACAGCATGAGCTCATTTAAACCTCTTGTCTCATGGGTTAGTAATGATGTCCACATTACATATGAGTACGCTAACACTTTAACATCCACACACTGTCAGGAGTAGAGACTAAAATAGGGGTGATTTTGGTCTATGCTGCATAGAACAACACATGCATTTGTCCTCCACAAGATAAACATGAAAAAAAAGGAGGAATTAAAAAGAAATTGCTTCTATCTATCAAAATACTATCAAATATGACTATGAGTTTATATCAGCACTGAATCTTTAGTGGTTAATGTTCACATGCAACACTTAGTGTTGTGATCTCAGTCAGCAGCAGCAGCACAGCTCCTGCAGGCAACTGTATAACCTTGGTGGAGCCAGGAAGGAAAAGGAGGAGTAGATTTTCAAAAAGTTTGATGAACCAGCAGGTTGTTGCCAGGATAGTGCCCAACCAGTATAGGATTTTAAGATCAATATGAATATTGTTGTGATTTGAAACATTTCTTGAATTTCTTCAGGCATACGAAACAGTTTTGTTTTGTTTGTCTGTTAATTATTTGTGTCCTTATTCAGACAGTATGACAGCGCAGGTTAAAAAAGAGCTTGTTTTAATGTCACAGCAGGTTGTAGATTATTCATATATGCTGTGCTTAAAGTGGTGTCTATACTTAATGCCTCTGTCGTCAGTCAGTTAGTGTGAGGGTCTGTGCAGATGTCCCCATGTCTGCCAGTTTTTTTGTTTGTTTTTTTGACCACGTGGACTTGTCCACAGAGAATTTACATTACAGCGCATCAACTACACATGCACCCAGGGAGCAGACTTCAAGAAGTGTAACAGGAATGACTACTCAGCCAGTTGTACTCCAGCTGTCCGTGTCTGTAAGAGTATAATTCAGGCTGGTAGTTGTTTGTAGTTTCCAAAGACTTGTTGTTTGAGAATTGGAGTTTGCATGTTCTCCTCGTGTCTGTGTGGGTTCTCTCCAGGTACTCCAGCTTCCTCCCAAATTCCACAGACATGCAGTTGGTGGGATTAGGTTAGGTTGTAACTAATGCCCATAGGTGTGAAGGTGAGCGGGAACGGTCTCTCTGTGTTAGACCTGTAATAGACTGGCAATATAGGGCGAGAGACAGGATACACCCTGGACAGATTGCCAGGGTGTACCCTGTCTCTCGCCCTATGACAGCTTGGATAGGCTTCAACCCCCTTGCAACCCTAAAATTGGATAAACGGAAGAGAAGTGATGGATGTCAGTTGGGCTCTAGACCAACGTTTTCTACATTAAAATAAATGAATTTGTCATAAACAGTTGCAAAATGGCCATTTAAGCTGATAAACACACAAAAGCAGCTTGATACCAGATAGAATTGTCTGATATTTGATATTCGTGCACTCTGACTCTTAGACCAGCGAAACATGAGAGGGCAGAAGAGAAAATTATGCTCTATATCTGTAATAATGAGTTTTAATTAGGAACGTTGAAATGGATGATTTAGAAACTCTATAGAATGACTTGCTGCATTATTTTCTAGTACATACTGAATCATTCAACTGGTGCCTGGTTTTAGGCTTTACATAAAGATATTTTCTCCATAAATCGATACAGTTGGTGTCCAAAAGACCAAAAATCCTGAGGGAGGACCACCAGACCAGATGCCTGCTGTCCCAATGCAAAAGCCAGTCGTGGTCATACATGACGTGAACTTCTGCTGTTGTGTGTACAGCATTAAACTCTAGCTCATCACAATACATAAGTTGAAGTACACCTTCAGTTGACATATGTATGAAAACGGAGTACATTCTGTGACCACTTTCAGACATGCATTTGATCTTTTCATAGAGCGTGTTATTCAATTTTGATTAGGAATATCAGAAAGTTCTTAAATTAGCTGTAGTAACAATGAGGTTATAGGTTTGTTTGTTTTTTCGAACCTGTTGCTCAGCACTATTTGCAAACACCACCATTTATCAGGACCTCAGTAATGTAAGGATGTTAATGATGCCTGCCAGAATATTTGTGCTGTGATACACCACCCAAAGTTGGAGTTTTTAACAACTTTAAACAACTGCAGTAGACTAAAGTGACAACCATGCTCAGCTAAGTGTACTGTCCTTCACTCTGTTTCCCAGCCTGTAGTGTGCATGCCTGGCTGAGGCTGCTGACAGATACTGTACATGGTCTGGAGCAATGCAGCCACAAGTTGACGGACTTTTTATGTTATCTGTTCCAGGCTCAGTCAGCATACTGGCTGCATGTGTTTACCAAACCCCCAGTACCTACTGCAGATAACTGTAAAAGAGCCGTTAAAGTTTAGCTTTTTTCTTCTTCTTTTTTTTAGTCAAGCTAGGGTCGCTAGGCAGAAATGTGGACATTTAGGAGGTTCTGCAGCACTTGGCGAACTGAAAGTAAAGTCACCACAATCCCACACACCGACACAGCCACAAAGCTTTCAGATTTATTTTAAAGTTAATGCTGTGTGGAGAAAAAAACAATCTGTGGCAGACCAAACTATCCATCTTATCTGGTAAAGGTTTTTAGAAGTAGTGGCAACCCCAAACTGTGTATCTGCAAATAATATCAGGCTTTTTTTGGTAATTGAATAAATCAGTTGACGGATCGAGGACACACCGACTATACTTTCATAAGCTATTAAAGCTGCAACTACCTTAATTACTTTATTTTGACAAAAGCATCCATGAGCTCCAGATTTAAAATATTTTTGAGAGAATTTGGATGAAGAATTGTGCTTTCTTTTCTTTTTAGTTTTTCAAACCAAACTAATGTGGTTGTGTGAATTGCTTGTAGCTCACAAAGCTGTCTTTGTGAAAACGGCCGAAAAGCACAGATCCCAAGAGGGGTTGGAACGGAGAAAATACTTTGTTTTGTCAAGGTCAAGGCACGGGCCGCTACTGTTTTACTTGGCCAGCTGGGATTCTCTGCCAAACAGATGTCTTTATTGGAGTCAGTTCTCCTGGTTTGACTTGAGATTCAGTTTTTTTTCTAATCTGGTATCATTCAGTCTCAGTTAAAGTATTTTCTTCCTCTCACCACCCTGAGGTTGGACTTCTCCCATTGCCAAAGGCTGTCTCGACACATCATCACACTAGCACACCGAGTGTTAAATGATCTTTTGCAAAGATGATCAGCAGGCACATTAGCAGCTTTGCATTTATAGTACTTTTACTGATGGCTTAAAGCACCTTGTTGCTTCTTGGTGTCATCGTTGCAAAAGGTTAAAGACAAAAGAGAATACAGGCTAACAATGATGTGTCATTCCCCACCACAACTCTCTCTGTGTCGAACTAGTGGGTTGTGCTGCTGTGCCTTTGGTGTATTTATATCATACAGAGAAGGGCCTGCAGAGAGCAGCCCAGCCTTGACCTGTAGCACTAGTAGCATCTTGTTGTGTTGTGATATTGCAAACAGATGCGTTACTGTGTGTTTCCTGGGAAAGGCCCGTATGTATATGTAGTGAATTAGAGCAGAAGAGACTGGTCCAGGTTCAGGGAAATTTTTAGTGTAAACTCGTCTCCACATGCGTCTGGCAGCAGTATCTGAGCAACCCTGCTGGACGTGAGGAAGAGCTAGTTGTTGTGATGGGCTTTGTGAACAGACTGTGTATTTGTGTGTGAGTGCGATGCCATATATCAGCCTGTCTTCATGTCCCCTTTCTCCTGCTCTGTCTCTCTTCTGTTTTGGCTCCCAGCTGAACTCCCCTTTTCATTCCCAGATGTAAAAACAAGCCCATCACAAGTGTACATTTCCCTGGTAAATCTGTCAGTGGATGCTAAAACTCAGGCCGATATGTCATCCAGACGCCGCACGCTCCGCTCACCGAGACACTGCAAAGAGGCAATAGAGGAGATTTACTTGTTGAGGGGGGGGGAAGGGGTACAACATTGTTATTTTCATGTAAATGTCTGCTCCTCTGGGACCTGGCAGGGATTTTTAAGACTGAGTCATTGCTCACTGAGCCATTTTACAGGTGCCGGCCTTTCATTTTTTTTAACGCAGACCCTCGTCGGTTTTCGTTCAGGACATTAAACCGCACTGTCCTTTCGTCGTGGATATGAATGCACGGTCACACTGTAATTTAAGTGCAGGACACAGGACGGGCGTAATGCCAGTCTGAATAACCACAGGTTAAGACAAGTTCATAGACATTGTGTGGTGTGTATGTTTTGACAATTCATCTTCAATAATTATGGTCTGTCACCATGATATGATATTGTTGGCAGTAATTGAACAAACCTGTAGGAGTCATCATATTGGGCCTGAAGCAGGATGAGGTAATCATGTGGGTTTCGGTGATTAACTGCCCATTTCTTTTTTTCTGTTTTCTTTTTTTTTCATTGTCTAGGTGTTGACTTCAAAGTGAAGACCATTTCTGTGGATGGCAACAAGGCAAAGCTGGCAATATGGGTATGTTACAGACTCTATCATTATTCCAGTGCTTTAGTAACACTCGGTTAAACAAACATGCAGCTCTTGTCTGTCAGAGCAGAAAAATTAACTATGAAACAGCTCCAGCTCGGGTCCAGACCAGCTCTTCTCTCAAGTCACCAGAAGATGGCGCTTATGTAACACTATTTCCACCCCTTGTAGGACACCAAGGAGTTTGTCTGTGTTGTTCGTGTCTGTCTGCCCTGGTTTGTAGCCACTGGTTTTTTCCTTGCAAGTGTGAGCAGTAGTGTGTGTTTTGCAGGACACCGCGGGACAGGAGCGCTTCCGAACCCTGACGCCCAGTTACTACCGTGGTGCCCAGGGAGTCATCCTGGGTAAGCAAAGCTATTAGCACCGTCATTGCTCAAACACCTGTACGTGTGTGTGTGTGTGTGTGTGTGCAAGCGCACATGTGTGCGGCCTTTTCACTTTACAGTCATGCCCCTGTTGTAAAGCGAGTGATGGCTTTTCATCCTGTGACTCACACACATACGCCTGCCTCTTTCTGGAAGTTAGTTTATACTCTTAAATCAGAGTCTTCATAAGGTCATGCATGTGCAGCATGTATACACACACACACTACGGAAATAAGTTAAACCTCTAAAGCAGACTTCCTCTACAGTTCATGGTTTTTGACCACACTAATGATGTAAAGTAACAGAAGGCGCCTCGGTGTATCAGTGGGATTATGATCCCTCCTTGTTTTTCTTTTGTTTTTTTTAAAATAAACCAGCCACGTGTTCATTCTGTGTGTCACAGTGTACGACGTCACAAGACGGGAAACCTTTACAAAGCTCGACAACTGGCTGAGTGAGCTGGAGACATACTGTACAAGGAATGACCTTGTTAAAATGCTTGTAGGGAACAAAATTGATAAGGTGAGTGTGTTTGTCTATAAAATTGTGATGTTAAGGGTGCACGTGACATTTTTAATATTTAGCTTCACTGCCGTCTTCCCTTGGTTTAAGCTCTTTAGATATATATGTGATACACACACAGAACAGGCAGATGGATTGCCCGAAAAATAAGTGTGTTTTACAAAGTGAGCCCACGACCAGCTGATGGATTGCTAAGCTAAATGATAGTAGCACTTTCATATTTTCTGGCAGCTGGTCCTTTGCCACGATACCAGAATCAGTGAGTGGAGTTAAAAACGTATACTGTTATGAATTAATTGCATTCTGATCTTTGTCTGTGAAAACCACTTTCTCTCCCTGGCCCATGATGACCACAGTAGCTGACAGCCTGGCCCGACAGACCTCAAATAATCCATTACCTTTCCTTTGTTTTAGGAAAACCACGAGTTAGACAGGGCCGAAGGGCTGAAGTTTGCAAGAAAACATTCCATGCTTTTTATAGGTAAGTCAGGAGGATTCCCCGCTCTACAAAGAGCTGCTGGGCACATGAGTTACACCAGACTGTTACGCAGGGGAGGCAGAGTTTGAAATAACTATCATACTCACCGAGAAATGCTTGCATACTTCTATTTATAAAGAAGGCTTCATATATCATCTTCAGTGCACTCTCCTTTTTCCCCCTCTGCTGTTATTTTTCAGGTTTGTCAGTAAAAGGGGGAACTTAAAAGTTAACACCTAGTTTTTATCTTGAGCACTTAAAGTG
The DNA here is from genome assembly GCF_001858045.2 of Oreochromis niloticus. Taxonomy (NCBI): domain Eukaryota; kingdom Metazoa; phylum Chordata; class Actinopteri; order Cichliformes; family Cichlidae; genus Oreochromis; species Oreochromis niloticus. The sequence goes on from NC_031974.2 coordinate 28,879,248, forward strand.
TTATTTGGTAATATGTAAAGATTTCTTGACATGTTTTCCAAGCAATTCCCAAAGATATTTCTCATGATTTGTCATAGTAGGATTTATTTCTTTATGCTATGGTTATTACAATTGAAATGTTCCTGGATGTTATCATGCTATGCAGCAGGTGCTGACTAGAGCCAATAATAACCTGCTATGGTCCAGTATTAGCATCGTGGAGCTGACAGTTACTGTTGAGATGTTTTCCACCACTCGGCACTCCTGCTGGGGGGGCCAGCAGATGATGACATCAAGACGCAGACATTAACAGTTGTTGTTTCTGCATTTTGTCTTCTTTTTCTCCACCTTTTCCATTCTCCGCCTCCTCCCCATTCCCGTCCCTGTCACTTCTCCCCTCCTCTCTCCTTCCCTCTACACTCTCTGTCCTCCCAGAGGCGAGTGCAAAGACGAGGGACGGCGTTCAGTGTGCGTTTGAGGAGCTGGTGGAGAAGATAATCCAGACTCCTGGCTTATGGCAGAGTGAGAACCACGGTCGAGCAGTCCAGCTCACCGACGAAGACGCGGGAGGTGGAACCTGCGGCGGCTACTGCTCCCTGCTGTAGACTACCTACACACACATTTAAAGATTTACATAGGACAAATACCCTTGAATACAAGCATATCCACACACACACACACACACACACACAAGCATACACACTTTAAAAGAACAGCTTCCCTTCCTGCTGTGTGCTGTCCTGAGCTCCGTCCTCACACATCAAGGTATTAGAGATCCAACTTTCTCCTCTCTGCTTAGGTGAAAGTGTTTATTTCTCTCTGGCAGACAGACACACAAACACACACACACACAGACCTTTTGCACACTTTGTAGTGACAACGCGGCGCTAAAATGCAAATACAGCTCAGCTTTCCTGTTAATGGAATTTGAGTGTTTCTCTCTTTTTTGTTTTGTTTTGAGTCGCAGTTTTGTGCAGTCGCAGTGCCACGGTGAACACATTAACCGTTCTCGCTTGATACTCGTGTGATTTAGTTATAGCGATGCAGTAAAGTGAGTCCAGAATCGTGAGCCAAAGCTTGTCAGACATATGGCTAAATCTCTGAAGTATGATAATGAGAGTGGAAACTCTTGTATTTGACCTAGGTTTCTTTTCGTCTCCAGCATGCTTTTTGTCCTCGGCGCACCTCGCGTTAGCAAGCACAGCTGCATCAAAGCAGGGCCGACTTTTCTCCAGTGTTAGTGTCACTTCTCTTCTGCCCTGCGCTTTGTCCTGTTCCCCGTGCACAGGCTCTAAGATTATAATGCTGCTTATGGAGGAGCTTATCAAGCCGAGCCGTCTTGTATTTTATCTCGGCACTCTCGGTCAAAGGCTTGGATCAAATGACTCTGTTGTGCACATGACTGCCTCATTTCTTTCCAAGTGTTTGGAATGGTATTTTATGACTTTTATTGACTTGGACTTCAAACCAGTGCTGTGTTTTTTGAAAAGAGCATAAATCAAAGAGACTGGCACCAACATGCTTTCCACTGGGTGCTGAAGAAGAGGGGACCTCTTAAAATTGCACGCCTTTTTAAAAAAAAATTTTTTTTAATGTGTGTAACAAGTTGCTTTAATGGAGTGCGACCTACTGGCACTCATTCACTCAGACAGATAATATCAGTAATATCACCATCACTGCTAGTCTTTCATATAGGTCCCTTTGACTGGACAGAGACAAAGGAAAAGTGTTCAATATTAAAGAGGGCAGTGAGTCATATGGGTGTCTCCACTGAATTTGGAAAAATCAAAGAAAAAGCTGTGCGCTCCACTTTGCTAATGGATTTCGCAGTTCTCCCATCTCTGTGTTAGCATCTGAGAAACACTCATAAATGTACTGTACCCCTGACCTCTGACCATGTTTGCAGTATTCAAGCGCTGGTATGTGTTCCAGGAAATGTACTTCTGGGGGTTTGATCTCCTAACAGGGATAGTGAAAGTGACATGAATTTGAGCATGTCTCATCACACATTGATTTTTTTTTTTTTTTTTTTTTTTTAATTGCATGGGAAATCTGTGTGCCATTTTTTTTTTTTTTTCCCAGTTTGTCTGCTGGTGAATGACTTTTAGAGGCTTACTTCTATTTAGATGAAAATACATGAATAAATGCTAATTTACCATTTAAATTTAATGGTTACAATAAAAAGGAAGTAGACTTTTACTTATTAAACTGGTATAGCTGTCTCTTTTGTGTTAAAATATGTCGAAACGTATAAACATCGTATTTTAAGAATTTGTTGGAGCCTTTGTGTATGAATTGTAAAGCTGAATGTATCCATATTTCACTACAAATTGCCCTATGTATTAAACTAAATAAAGTTCTTTTTTTAAGTGAGTATAAATGGATGTGTTGCTGCTGATGTGTTACTTGACGCGCCCCTGTCATCATTGCCATGTTAGAAATGTCGCTGCTAGGTGATGGGTTTTTCACCCGGCACCCATCACATTCCTGTGTCTTCAGAATAAAGACTTGGTGTTTAAACAGTGTCCGAGGAGCCCTCAGACCCCAGACGTGCGATCTGTCTAAATCATCTTTTTGCCGAACTCCTCAGGAAGCGCCACTGCAGCCATAATTCACTCTATCAGTGCTTTAACTGGGATGTGCATAATTCCTGGGCCATTATAAAAGGGTCGGGGTTGGCAGCTAAACCAAGGACTCTTCCCTTGTAGCGTATCCCTCATTTCTTGCCGCACTCCGGGCAGCTGTGTGGAAATATGTCCCAGTCAAAGAGAGACGTGGAGCCCAAAGTCTTCATGTGGTCCAAGCATGTGCTGCGCTGCAGCACCACAGTTTCCTCATGCCTACACTGAAAAAACACAGTCTTCAAGGAGCTGAGAGATTATATATTTTGGAGAATACGTTTGTTTGGTTTACATTCCTTTTAGTGACATATTGTGCAAAGTTGTGTAGTGGATGGTAATTTTCTAACCCCCACCCCAACCTCTAATGCTGTATGCATCAGAATCCTGAACCTTTTATTTAAAGAAGGAAATGGAACTTTTTGAGATTTAGAATCTGTTTTTTGTGAAACTGTCCTTGGCAAAGACAGATGGACAACTTTTTTTTTTTTGGAGCATGATTAGAGATTAGATCTACTGTGAAGACAAGGTTTGAACACGCAAACTCCACACATAACCAGAGGCACTAGAAGACAAAGTTCTAATGAAGCACCAATTACATAAATGGACACTGCACTCCAAGAGTTACTGAATAGTTGCATGCCATACCCATGCAAAAAAAGTAGAAAAAACTCTAAAACTATGGTATATCTGAATTTCACCGTAGTGTTTGACTAAAAAGACATGACTCACGTCAATTAAGGTGAAAAAAAAGAAAAAAGGTCCATGAATGTAAATCTTTTTCCAAAGTGAGTTGGAAAGTGTTTGAATGTTAAAAAAGTGATGATTAAAAACTAAATTGTCTTTTTGGCAAAAATGTTAATGTGTTGACAGTGGCTCAACTTACATTCAGAACACAGGGATATCAGGGCAGTGTAGCAGCTTGGATTTGGGGTGGAACTCTATAAAGTCAAATCAAGTATTTTTATGACTTGAAGTGTCAGGCTAAATTCAGAGATTCATCACACTCAAACCTGCGATTGAGTAAAATGGGTCTAGTGATACCCAGGATGCTAAACTCTGAGAAACCTTTAGTTGTTACAGTTCCACCTCTGGGGTAGATGTTCAAAATTTATCCACCTAAAGCCAAAAAAATCAAGCTTTGTGCTGGCATTGCAGAAACATGACTGGATTACCACATCAATAACTTGATCACTCTCAGTGTCTGTGGTTTCAATGCAATTCATGAGGTAGAAGATTCAACAGTACGGATTGAAGGGGTGGATGAAAGACGCTGGCTTCCCTGAGGAAAAGAGTTTTTGGTAAACCTTGGTCAAACAGAAAAGCACTGAAAGGAGGATTAAATACTCTTTGGCACCCTCAGGATGTCACATGAAAACACCCAGAACACCTCATGTCCTGCCACACCTCGCTGTCTCAGAAGCCTGAAAGCTGCTCTGGTGGAACTGCTTGATGGACTGCTCTCTGTCCTGCTGCCTGTGTCTGAGCATGCAGCCAGGCACAAAGCTAACAGAGCAGATCTGGCTCTCATTAGCACAACCTGGTCTCCCTGCTCCTCCTCTGCCTGCCAGAGCAGCAGGCCTTATGGGTTAGCGTTCAGATGAGCTCCTCGGGAGAGCAGTCATGCTGTCGTGTGTAAAAACCTTATGAGACGTTGGGCATCGTTTCATAAGGTGTTGGGTTCCCAGACGTCACTCACTTTGTCATGCTTATTGCCGTTTTGCTATCAGGTGATTGTTTTGCCATGTTAACTTATATGAGTGAGGAAGAGAGTGAGAAGGTGATTGGAAAAAGATCATCCTCTAGTACAACCACCTGCACTGACTATTGTAGTGAGGAGCTGTGATATGGTTGGGGATAGGGCTGAAAAGTGCAGCAGGCCTTTGCTGAGTATAACAGAACTTTTGGACAAGAGCTCAATGTCCTCTGCACTTAGGGGTTGAACCTCACTTGTTGATGGTAAAAGGAACCCGTAGGTCTGCGGATTGTTTCACTATTTACTTTCTGAGGTGAGGTAGAGGAAAATGCCCCTTTGGCCGACTTTAGAGGAAGGAAAAGGAGCAAAGTCGAGCTCAGGCCTCTCTTAGGTAAGCCACTGAGTCCCAGAAAACTGGGAGGTAATGACCTGCATGACCAGAACTGATGGCTCTGGCACTGCAGGTGGAAACACTTTGATTAGAAGGAACCTAGTGTTTACATTGTTGCACCCGTTCACATTTAGACCCTTTGACATTTTTGTCAGGCAACTGTAGAATCCAGTTTCAGGCCTGATCTCTTGAACTTGAACTGTGCAACCTCCTGTGTCCTTTGCCTCACAAAGAACACCCACCACCTCAACCACCTACATTCTACAAAATCTTGAACCTTGTATGGGCTTGTTGGAATTAAGCAAAGTACTTGAATGGTAAACTCCAATAAGGTTCACAAATAAGGGCACAATTTCCATGTAATTAAATAAAATTCCGCCATTACAACAAAATGAATCTTAAATAAAGGTGTAAAAAGGTAAGCTTAAGTTACTCCATAATACAGCCCATGCCCTGAAATGGAAAGCATGCTTACGATGTAAGATAGTGAAATATGGTTTTTCCACGAAATGACCAGGTTATTATAAACTTAAAATTATTCACAGGATAATTTGTGTCACCTTTTCTGTAAAAGATGTAGAAATTAGTTAAGGTTAAGCCCCTCCTCAATATGACCTCCTCTCCAAAATGTACAGCATAGTGAAAACTACTTACCTGCTTTTAGGTATTTGTTTGTAAATATAACTATATCATAATTTCAAATAAAATATTATCACAAAACAAATAAAGTAAATTCTATTTAATTATAGGGGGATTGCAACGTTAGTCCCAGGGTGTATTATAGTGTTACCAGAATTTCTATAGATTTTGTCGACACATATGCTCCTCCACATCCTCAGGAGCAGCATGTTTGTTGCATATGTGTATAATAACATCAGGCTCCACATAACCTAATAAGAACAGGCCCAGGGTGAACAGGAGACCTCTGTCTTTGTTCGGCGTGAACCTCTGGCCTCAGATGCATGTAAGTCAGTTCAGCTCATAATAGGTCTGTAACTGAGTTTCCTCATATTTGATACCCTGTCAATCTAATTTAAACCTAAATGATTGTATTGTAACTCACTCCTGTTATTTTCAAAAACACAGCACTGTGTGTACAAGTCCTAAAGAAAGCAGGAGATGGGTGCTCTTCAACCTCGAAAAGAAAAGTCCTCTTGCTGTTGGGGTTGCTTTCATCCCGGCCTCAGGTTACTGTGGCAATAAGCGGGAGGGCTGAGGACAGGCTGGCAGGATGAGTAACTTCATTCATCGTCCCCCCACCCATAATCCCCCATGTTCACGTCACTTCCATCCCGTGTGGCATATCTCCTGCCACTCACTGCCTCTGCGTCTTGCATTCCGCAGCCGTGTCATCATCATCCACCGTGTCAGATCGCCACACCAGATGCTACCACTGCAACATGGAAGCAAACAGCCATGTACTCAGGCCATTGGCTTCTATAATAAACTAATCACATTGTATCAACATGGACTGGGTGTAAGCTTTCCACATGCCTCAAACATTTTCATGGACAGGACGCATGTTTGACTGCAGCACTGCAGAAAAAAATTAATAAACTCCCTTCTGGGTGAGATGATTGGCATGTATAGAAACAAATTCATTATTTTGTATAAATAATCTGGGCCCCTGTGTAGTAATTTCACTGCTTATTTTTCTTTTCCAAGCTGATCTTAATTTTGGGGCCAGACCAGAGAATTTTGTTGTAAACCACCAAGACTAAAAGACCCCAATTTCATTCTCTTTGAAGAGGCAAGGAGGTCTGTAAGGTCCTGGAAGATCCACAGTTAGTCGACAGAAGCCGTTTTTCCGCCAGGCCAGAGCTTAGCTTGAAAGAAGGGAGAGATTTCTGAGGTTTAAACTTCCTGACACCGTGTCGAGATTTCCCAGCGTCTTGCAGCTTATGTCCCTAACCTTATATATAGGTCCAGATCACTTTGTTTTTTTTCTGACCATTTGCTGTCCTTTACGCCTTGGATGAAACCTGAGCTTAAGTTTATTACTACACACCACAGGAAACCTGGGCTCCTTAACTGTATAGTGGACAATTGAATTTGAAGACACAAAGCCAACCTACATCTCCCACCCTCCTACCAGCACCCTTTAGTCAAATAAAGCTCTCTCCAAGGAAATCGCAGCCAGGTCATGCAAACACAAAATACTTTCATTTCATTCTGGTTGTGTCTTCCACGATCCACTTTGTTGCAGGATTTCCTTTCAATCAGATTATGTGGAATAACAGAGGCATGACAATTGTTTTGTAACCACATAGCTTACAAGAGTCATTTAGCGGGTTCAAGTACAGGTATGTCTGTCTGTTTAATGGCCTGACAGAATTCGTTGTTTGAGCTTAGGTTACCTAAGGCTATAGTGATAGCAGGTCTTTGGGTGGAGATCTGCCAGTTCACTCCTCCTGGGGAGTACACCACATTTTAGCAGCTTTGTTATGCTGAGGAGAAAAAACCCCGCAAAAAACAAAACGTTAAGAAACTACCAGTTATGAAAACAATTTACATTTTAATAAAAAATATTGTGAAGTTACATTTGATAAGCCTTAGCAATCTCCACAAATTTGATTCACAATAAATGTTTTTTGACTAACACAGTTCAATTTTATTTTATTTATACAGCGCCAAATCACAACAACAGTCACCTCAAAGTGCTTTATATTGTAAGGTAGACATTACAATAATACATACAGAGAAAAAAAACAACAATCATATAACCCCCTATGAGCAAGCACTTTGGCGACAGTGGGAAAAAAAAACTCCCCTTTAACAGGTAGACAACTCCAGCAGAACCAGGGGAGGGGCGGCAGATGGCTGCCCCTCCCTGTCACAGTTGCATTTCAGACAGAATGCAGGTTTAAGAAACTTCTGCATTGGCTTAATGTTTTGAACCCGACAACTGGGGGTGTGGCGCTTAGCACTGTTGCCTCACAGCAAAGTCTTGAATTTGACTCTACTATTTGGCTGGGGCCTTTCTGTGTAGAGTTTGCATGCTCTCCCCGTGTCTGTGTGGGCTCCCTCTTGGTACTGTGCTTCCTTCCACAGTCTAAAGACATGCAGTTAGTGGGGTTAGGTTAATTGGTGATTCTAAATGGCCTGTAAGTGTAAATGGTTATCTGTCTCTGTGTTAGCCCTGCATCAGATTGATGACATGTCCAGTGTCTACTCCCCTCTTGCCCTATGGTAGACAGCTAGTGGGCCTGACATGTTATTTCCAACACTTCATTTTTAATTTTTTTTTTTATTTCTGGACACTTCTAGAGTTGTTTTGCATGATTCACAGTTCAAAATAATCCCTACAGGAACTAAAAACCCTTTTAAGCTCAATTCTATGTTACTTTGAGCCAACTTTCTTTGGATTGATTGTGTGAGGTGACCATATACATCTATCTTAACTAAAGGTTCTGCTTCTGGATTTTGACTTCTGGTGAGTTCTATAACTTATAGAGGTTTGCAATTTTTATTTTCTTTAGAGTACACATTTCTGTTGCCTATTATACTGCCAAGAAGCCATATTTGGTTTTCACTCATGTTTGATGAATTTCATCTTGTGTTTCAGCTTTAGGTGGCTGTGAATTTCTTGGAATTTGGAAAGGAACTGTTTTTGATAGTTTGTTTCAGATGTCGGATGAAACCGACACCTTCAGATGCCATAGACTTGGTAACCAGATGTGCATACATGTGGACATTCCTGTATGCCTGCCTGCAATATCTTTGTGGCTGTGTCGGTGTGTGAGCGTAGTGAGGTATAAAGGAAGCTGTAGTGCTAGATTGGCTACTTCGGGTTCCCCCAGTTGCAATATGGCTCATGTTATTACCCGCTGAGCTCCAGCTTGTGTTAACGCAGAGCAGTACCGTCTGCATGTCTTGCTTTACATCAGCTTTTCACAAACACTGTGCCCCCCCCCACACACACACACCCTACTGATACCTTGTGCCTCCCCTGGGGCTGTGAACTGATATTATAACAATTGTGTGTATGGGATGGGTGGAGGGGTAGCCTCTTGCTTCCCCACAGCTATAACCTTGACTTCTTCACAGGGCTCAGAGCAACTCCCAAATTCACTTATGGAGATGGATTTCTGGGCTCGTTTTCCCAGGAGGCAGCAGTCCTGCACTCAAATATTTACATTCATCCAATCAAGTGTCAGACAGTAGCACGTATATATATTTCATTGAGGTCATGAGCTGCCAGCCATTACCACCTCCACTGTGTGGAGATCAAAGTCTGACTCCTTTATTTCCTTTCTCGCTGAATGGTAGATGAGAATAGGGATACACCTCCCAGGCATGTATGAAGCTACTGCCAACAGCTAGTTAGCTTAAAATGTAAACATAAGTATATCATAAACGTCAGCCTAGAACTGGAAGCAGGGGGCAAACAGCTAGCCCGGCTCCAAAGGTAACACAATCCTACCAGCATATTTAGAGTTCACTAATAAACACGTGCCAGGCTAGCTGTTTCCACTCAAAATACTAAGGTAAAAATGTGCAGAAGCACTCCTCATCTAACTCTTGGCAACAAAGCAGATGAGCACATTTACCAAAGTATCCATATACCCCTTCAAATCAGACAATGTGTCATTCAGACACATTTTTGCTTCAGTAACCTATTAACTGACAGATTTGTCTCCCTAAATACAAACCAAACAGGCCATTAGGCTTTATTTCAATATTTTACTGGTCTTCATTCTAACATTGCTCAGCCAAGCTATTTCAGCTGCAAGGAGCCTGACAGTTATCATATTTACCTTCTGTCATGGCAACGCTGACAAGAAGCGTTTAGGCTAATGCTGGTTGAGTATCTCAGGATGTGGCCTGCTACCACCGAATGCACTGGGTAAAAAAAAAGCTGTGAGGTACGACTTTGTGCACATTCTGCTGCAGTGTAAATACAGCCTCATTTCTGAATGTCCCTTCTTTGTAATGCCGATTCAGGGAAGTATCTCCTATCTGTCTTTTTACAATCACTAACAAGAAGCCCATAAAAGTCACAGCCAGACTGCTCCGAATAAAAGCGATACTGTCTGTGACCATATATGTCCAGTAGCAGTGGTCCCGCGGCCATCTGCACCCAAAAATTATATAAAGCATGTTGATTGAACTCGGAAAGAAGAATTGTTACAGAGTGTCCTCTGTAGCAGTGAAAGGACCATATTTTCCAAAGGCCTCAGGAGGTCTTGTACAGTCCTTGCCAAATGGTGCTAAAGTCACGCAGCAGGCTATAAAGCGCTACTGTACACAGTAACTGAGGTCTCCTTAGAGGCAGATGAACCACAGCTGAAGATAGAAACCATGCAGATGTCCACTTAAGAAACTGGTCTTGGTTTTGAAACGTCTGCCTTGGCTGCCGCTGGATTTCCAATGAGTCAGGTTGTTCCAAGATTTTAGAATAACTTTGATTGCTTTCCCCCCATGAATTCAAACTTCTGTCCTGGAATACTGTGTACATTGGGTTTATGCAGTCTAAAAAGTTATTGGTCCATGTATTACTTCTTTTTTTGTTTAACCAAACAACAGTATTTGTGAGAAAATAAAATAAAATCAGACTTTTAACCTTCAAGTGATTGTACGTGGCCCTCATTCAGTGGGGTCATTTATGACACCTGTTTTGTATTACTGAAAATAGACAAAAAAATTACAGTAAAATCAAAGCCTATAATATTAACATACATCTATTCTTTTACCCTGTACAATTTTAAGTTCATGTAAGAAAATCTAAGAAGGTGGAAAGTAGGCAACATCTTTTATGATTAAAAATATCACAACAGCAACTATAAATGTAAGACTGGAGTCATAAATGAACCCAATTTGTTACCTAAATAGCTAATTGTGATCTCTACATATGGTTTGTGATGTAAATAACAGTCTTTTGGATGATTCCTACACTGTAAAATATAACTTGTTGTTTCAACTTAAAAATATGAGGTAAAGGGCTGCCTTAAAATTTTAAGTTAAGTCAAGAAATAGAGTTTGTTCTTATAACACAACCAATTGTTATCTTAATGAAAAATCACATGTTGTCTAAACTTTCATCTTAGTTTAGTTGACTGAGATTTGTTAGTCAGTTCAACTCCTTTAATTGTCATTTTTACTTGGGAAAACCCTTTCAGCTAAATTAAAATAATCTATTGTTTAAACTCTTGTCCTAGTTCAGTTGACTTGGGTTTTTTAGTTAATTCAAATACTTTAGTAGTTCTTTTAACTTAGGAATCTATTTTAGCTTAACTAACATAATCTGTTAGCTAAGTTGATTTAAGTTTATTAATTAACTGAGCTCCTTAAGGTAGCTGAGTGAACTTGTAAATCAGTTTCATTTTAATTATCAGAGTTGATTGACTGGATGTAAATAAAAATGTGTATTAAACATCTTAAGTTTTGTTTTGGTTTTTTTGGCTTTCTAACATCCATTTCAGCAAAACTACCTGTTAGGTTTATCTTAGATCTCAGGTTTAAATATCTACATTCCTTTAAATTAATTTTCTGTTGTTTACAGAACCCCCCCCCCACAGATTCCATTAAAGTCTATCTGATCATTTCATACAGAAAGTTTGTTTTAAGAACATGACAAGACAATTACTCATGAGCACCCAACATTCACCATTTATTGTGCCATCTTAGTCATCTGAGAAACAGAAAAATAAGTGACGTAGCTCATCAGGCTCACAATCCATCAAAACTCAAAGGTTGCTCCCTGTGAAACAATAAATTTGAACTTGGTCTTGAGCCCAGTTTGGGTGAAGATTAAATTCTGACCAATACTCTCGGAGCAGTAGTGATTCTTGTGAAGTAACAACATAAAGTCTGCATTAATGTAATGTATCAACGGGACACTTGCTATTTTAGAAAAGTTATTCTTTACATTTACAAAATTTTTAAACTTCATTGTGCTCAGTCACACCTGTTAGCATAAAACTTGAAATATTAAAATAGTACAAAACCTTTGATAAGTGACAGTAAAGATCAGTTTATAATAACTAAGACATCAAACTCTTGTATTTGTCTTCGTTTACAATTGCAACAAATTCCACAGAACCAATATCTCTGAAAATGAGTGCATGCTTCTGAAACATTTGATAATATGGATATTTCAGAAACATCAGTTTGAGTCTGCTCAATTGCAAAACAAAGGAAAAACTACTGACTTGCATGAGATAAGCATCTGCAAAGTCCAGCATTATATTGTTGTTCACATAAGTTTCTTAAACCATGAACAAATGAGTAATTGTCTAATCTGGAATGTAAAGTGTAGTCATTTAGTGACATACAAAAGTGAGAATGAGAACTTGCAAGAATAAAAAAACAAACAGTAAAATAAAAACTGTCCTTAACACTAAGGATCATACAATTACAGTTCTGCATGGCTTTCTGCAAGAGTCTGTTTCTTAGACCATGCACTAGTGAGATGCACTGCCTTCCACCAATGTTCATTAGGATGTTCTGAATGACTTCAAAGATGTCCTTAAGTTCCTTTGGATAGTCTATGTTGAGGGCAAAACGAAGGCCCATCAGCATGGAAATGGCACTTGAGACATCCCTCAGATTAGACAGGATTGCTGCCGCCTCAAGGACAACCAACACATCGATGATGTCTTCTTCTTTCACCATCGCAATGCCAACTTTCATCCTCTTAGAAAACGTGTCTTCAATACCTGTCGGCTATAAAAGGGTTCAAAGACAAAAAAAATAAATAAAAATTACACAATTACAATTACACAATATCCCTTGTGCTTAACAATTCATGTCTTTCCAAAGAAGAGCCATACTGATGCTTTGGATGATGGTGATTGGCTTTGGGTAACACTTATTAGTTGTTAAAGTTTTTTCAGAATGAGATATGCACCCCCATGTTACAAATCCATTTCTTGCTTTAAACAAAGACCATGTTCATAAATAACTGAGCATGTCTTCAATTGCAGAATTCAAACAAAATTTTCAATTTAAATGGTAAATGTCCTGTATTTGTATAGCGCTTTACTAGTCCCCTAAGGACTCCAAAGTGCTTTACACATTCAGTCATTCACACACATGGGTGGATGACTGAATCGTGACTCAAGAGTTGACAGTTCGTCTTATAATTGGAAGGTTGCCGGTTCGAGCCCCGGCTCCGACAGTTTCAGTCGTTGTGTCCTTGGGCAAGACACTTCACCTGTTGCCTACTGGTGGTGGTCAGAGGGCCCAGTGGTGCCAGTGTCCGGCAGCCTCGCCTCTGTCAGTGCGCCCCAGGGTGGCTGTGGCTACAATGTAGCTTGCCATCACCAGTGTGTGAATTTAAATCTACTTATGCTAAATATTGGCTGTGCTCTAAACCAAATCTGGCTGAGAATACATGAAATGTGCAAACTGCAGCTACACTACAGGATCAGATTATGGCTCCATAGACAATGCTTCTTTAATCAGTTTATTGATTAAAGTTTATTTTTTCCCCCTATATTAACAGCATGAAAAAAGAGCATATAGACATGGCTGAACAGGTTGCATAATTGGCACTGAATATCAACATCCACCTTTACCCAGCTGCCCAATGACTCTCGGCCAGTAACCTTTAATTGCTTACCCAGTCTACACAGTCTCTTTTCCAGGGTCCAGGACATTTCACCAAAGTATTGCCCCCCACAGCTGTAGCAGCCACTGCAGCCCCTTAAATATCCTAATATCTCTGCCATTACAATATACAATGTGAGAAATCAAACGTAAAGCTGAAGTGAACAGTACAGCAGCGAAATGTCAAAGACCCTGGTGAAGACATGAATAAACACAAGACACTAATAATATCAATGCTAGCTTGCCAGTTAGTTTCTCTGAAACCCAGACCAAATCCAGTGTCAAAGATCTTGTAATAATACATTTGGTGAGGAAAAAGTACACATGTACTTTTTAATTTAAAATCCACTGTGGTGCTGTCATTATTAAATTTACTAAAAGAAACAATGCTAACCTTCACAGTCTTGAAAGTGTGTAAGGGATCTTCCTTTAGAAAATGAGGTCCTCTGTCCTCTTCCTTTGTGTAGGGCTCTGGTCAAAGAAGTCAAAAAGAAAACAAAAACACTTTTTAAACAGTGTTTATGAAGCATGTAGACAGCTCCAAATTCACAGCTTTTTGATGCATAATTCCATCAATATATGATTATCATTGGAGATTTTGAATCAGGCTTATCAGGACATTCAAGTAGAATATGATATCCAACCTACCACCAATATACATAGATTCTGTAAAAGTTACCACACTAAATGTCCAGTTGTGAAATATGATGACAGACTTTACTTATCAGCTTTCTTTCAATGAGTTCATCAGTTGAACTGGATAACCTAAAACTTAAACAAAGGATTAGATTTCGCAGTTGAACACTTACATCATCTCCGAAGCATCTTATGAGCCTAGTTAGCCTTTCTATGCCGCTCTTGATTTTGTACAGCTCCACGAACCTCTCCATAATGGTCAAGCACAGCAAAAAGGAACCCTTTCAGGTCAACAGATGTAAGACGGGCAAATTCTGCTTCAACCTGAGCAATAGAAGAAGAGGGGTGGAGAGTACAGGCAGAATTAAAAAAAGATTCTTTGAGACCCAAATTTAAGCAAACAGTCATCTGAGGCCCATTAGAGAAAACACAAACACACAAAAGCAAACAAACAAAAAGATGCACTTTACCTGCCGTTCAGCAAACAAGGAAGTTCAGAGAACAATAAGCTCTGTCTTGAAATCTTTTAAAGTAGAATGATTGTGAAAATGACTTATGTGATGTAAAACTTTAGTAAACGTGCGATTAAAAGAACACTGAGTAAAAGGACAAGTAACAGTTTCCTTATTCCTCAGATGTTTACCTTGATGAGCAATACTGTTTTAGTCCAACTGCCTCATTAAAGTTACACAACAGGCTTTTTACATTAAAGCCAGCAAGTCCATTACATACTCCCTTTTTAGATCTGAAATACTGTGCAGATTCTGTGTATATGTAGTGGACAGCAATTTACCCCAAAGAGCGCAAAGTTTGCAAGTCCACCTCATTTAAATGACAAAGTCAGATGTGATCATCTAGACCTGTGAAAATAAATTAATGACAAACTTGCAGTTATGGATGTTATTACAACCACAAGAACCTAAACAGTCTGCTCCATTGCTTTTGTTAATGAATCATTTGTTGGTAACACATCTGAATATTTAGTTTATGCCACCTGCATGTGATCATCAATAGTGCCATATTACTTCTTAAGAAGTACCCTGACACTACAATCTTTATATCATTTGTTCTACAGAGCTATTAAGTTACAATATAATCTGTGGTGTTTCCAGTATGACAAAATGCACAAATTGTAACTTACCATTTGACTCCACTGACAAAAATAAATCCCCAGCATCAAGTTTGGCTTCACAGACCTAAAATAAGTAAAATAAAAATATATGTTATAATTATATTGTTTTCGCCATTTATTCATGTTTGCTAATTTTCTGACATATAAACAATGTTAGTTTTGTTACAATACAGAGAATGCAGTTTAATTAAAAGGTAAATTATGCAAAAAAAAACAAACTTCTGCAGTATACTATGCCAAAAATCAGTGTCTCTGATGCCAATTATTTTATCACTACAGCTCTTTTAGTATGGAAACTCACACAATCTAGTCATACTGATCACAAGAGTTCAAAAATAAGTTAAAATGGTGAGCTGTTGTTAAGCATAAAGCATTTCAGGGTAACAAATAACTGCACAATATAATTAAAGCAAAAAATAAGCACACTGGAGGACTATCTGATAAAAACTAATATAATGCTGGTTTGTAGACCATATTTTGTCTCAGTCCTCAGTGCACTCTTGCAGCTTAGCATGCAGCAGTTAATAACACCTTAAGTGATTACATAGGGATAAACAGATGACAACAAGCATCCGAGTCGTGCCAAAAAGTTCTTTTTGAACCCAGCCAGTTATTGGAAATATTGCCAAAATGAACTTCCACCAAAATACAACAGCCTGTGAACTTGAAAGAAATTTACAAGTACAGAGACAATATGAAATAAGCTTTATTAATTAGCTGAGTTAGCTTGCTAATATCGCAACAGGGTGAGTGCACAACCTTAAAGCTAGCGGCACAATACTTGTGATTTGCTCAGCGCCACATTAAACCCATAAAAAAGGCCATGTGTCAGTTTATTAGGTCAAGTTTGGTCATGACACACAAGCTGGACCTTGTCGGCTAAAGTTACATTAGCTAAAGCAAACATTTCGGTAAAAGAGAAAAACACACATCATGCCATAAATTCAAAACATGTTCCAACTTTTGTAGCTCTCTTTCCTTATAGTTATAACCAATGTTACTCACCTTGAAAGCATATTCCAAAGAAGACGATGAGAAAACGTCCAAGTAAAGTGAGCATGTCGTTAACCGCCAATTCCCCATGATGCACCTCGGTAGCAGTCACGTGAGGCAGTTTTGAATCCTGCTGTGCTCAACTTACCCACATTGTCAAGTTCACATAAGTTTCTGATTTAGCTGGACATGAGTTTTCAAGTTAGCTTTTTTTGGTGTAATTGGGACGTTTTTAACTTGTAATTCTATGTTATAACAACAACTTCAGTCATCTATCGTCAAACTGATATAGAATAATATGTTGAAATAACAAACAGCTAGAATTACATTTTACAGTGTAAAAAATAAGAATAGCACAAATTTACAAGCAGTGTCAATTATGTTTAATAAATAACACATAAACAGGGTTTTGTTAATGGTTTCATTTGCTTTTTAAGTGAAGATAAATTACAGTGTTACGGTTAATGTTTTAGTTGCTAAACACCAGTAACTGTCTCTACAGTCGCCAATTAAAGATAGCAAGTCACGCATCACCAAAAGATTAAAAGAATCCTTAAGTTTTAAACACTAATATTAGATTCTTTTAAGAAATATCAACACTGAACTGGAAGTCTTAGCTCTACTTTTCAAATATACTAGATGGCTTAAACATTATTAATAATAATAAGTAATCAAAATAATTAATGAAAAGTAAGTCCATGCCATTTCAAACAACAGCCAAGGAACACAGATGCATATGTTATTCCTGCATAAACATAGAGAAACAATGCTAATGGGCTTATCTATAGCCAGAAGTCACATACTCACATTTTTTGGACTAGACTAGATATCTGATAAATGTCAGCAGTCTGCTTAAGCAGAACGGTTGCAGTGAGTGGAGTTTGTAACCTGACTTCATCAAACTGATGAAATTCTGAATCCAGACAGCTTCTCTGTGCAATTTCATGCCTAACATGTGTACACATTTATCTGAGTAGGGGGAGGAAAAAAAGGGGATCCATAACTAACATCTGGAAGAATGAGCTCCTGCATTGGCCGAGTGTGCCCACTCAATTCCAGATTTATGGTAACATTACAGCTTTGGCTCCGGGTATGTGCTTGAGCAATGTGAAGCCTATTTATTTGCTGGCCTTCAAAACTGCCTGCCACACTCATGCAGCTTGCCAGGTCTGCTGCCTCTCACACTGTCGCTATGTCTCTCCCCCAACCTCCCAGCATGTTTAAAAATCACAATATGTTCTTATAAAATGGTAAAATATGTTTTAGCATCTGTGTTTAAGACCTTTTAAATACCACTCTGACTGTTCTGTAATGCCATCGTTTTAAAATACAAACCCAATTCCAATGGGACGCTGTGTAAAACCGAAATAAAAAACAGAATGCAATGATTTTGCAAATCTCATAAACCCATATTTTGTTCGCAATAGAACATAGTAAACATGTCAGATGCTTAAACTAAGATCTTTTACTATTTTTTGAAAAGTATTAGCTCATTTTGAATTTGATGACAGTAACAAAAAAGTTGGGATGGGGCGAACAAAAGGCTGGAAAAGTAATTAAAAAGAAAAAGCTAGAGGAACATTTTGCAACTACTAGGTTAACTGGAGACAGGTCAGTAACATGATTGGGTATAAAAAGAGCATCTTAGTGAGCCAGAGTTTCTCAAAACTGCATCAACAAATTGTGGAACAATTTCAGAATGATGCTGTTAAAAATGAAATTCTGAAGACTTTGAAAATGTCGTCATCTACAGTACATAATATCAGCCAAAGACTCAGAGAATCTGCAGAAATCTGCACAAAGAATAAGGCTGAAAATCGATATTTGATGACTGTGTTCTTTGAGGCTTCACGTTGCACTACATTAAAAACAGGCACAACTCTGTCATGGAAATCACTGCACGAGCTCAGGAACACCTCCAGAAATCATTGTTCGTGAACACAGATGGCTGTGCCATCCACAAATGGTGGTCTAAAGTCGATCATGCAAAGAAGAGGCCCTATGTCAATGTGATGCGGAAACGCCGTTGTCTTCTCATTTAAAATGGACTGAGGCAAAGTGGAAAGATGTTCTGTGGTCAGACGAATTGAAATTTGAAATTATTTTTGGACACTGCATCCTCCAGACTGAAGAGCTTATATATAGTTTTCTTCAGGGAAAGCCTTGCATATTTGAGCAAGACAATGCTAAGCCGCCTACTGCAGCTATTGCAATAGCATGCTTTTGTGGTAGAAGACTCCATTGCTGAACTGGCTTGCGTGCAAAATTTGGCATATCATGAAATGAAAAATGTAACAATCCTCTATCAGAGAAGAGTGGGACAACATTCCTCTCTCAAAAGAACAGAAACTGCTCTTTTGGGAGAGAAATGACTGTTGGTAAAAAACAGAGCAGATGTTTCCCTGTCCCAGCTTTTTAGAGAAAAGCTGCTATCAAATTTAAAATGAGCCAATATTTTTTTAAATGGTCCATCTTCTCAGTTTAAACATTTGATATATGTTCTATGATGCATTGTGATTAAAATATAAGATTATGAGATTTGCAAATCATTTGATTTGATTGTTTACACTTTGCACAATATGTATGTTTCACTAGATCTGGACTGTGTGGGATTTCTTTCCACGTGACCACAAAGATGAGACCCCCCCCCCCCCGACACACACACATACGCCCAAACAGGCAGACCTGACTGAATCCTGCTCAGTCTATCAACAATGTATTTTTGTGTTCCCAAACACAGAAAGTGTTAACGTGAGAGGACCTTCCAGTCTCTCTCCAGGCCTCGCTTGCTGCCAAACCACATTCCTCCAGCAGCTGCCATTTCTTACATCTGCTGCATTGACGTGGTTACACTTGACTGTAGTAAGGAATTTATTTAGATTTTCTATGATGAAATATTACACAGAGACACCAGGCCATGCTCTCCTCTATGTCTTATTTGAGATCCCCCAGTTGTCATTATGTTACGGGTGGTTGTGGCTTCTGTTTTACATTGGAGTGAAACAACATAATTCAACGTAAGCCTTTATGAGTATTTTGTACATTTATTATCGCTAAATGAGTCTTTTTGTTATTTTTTATATACGACTTGTAGTTACAAACCTGTAAAATGCTTTTGAATTGTAATTATGCTCACAATAATCATACAGGAAGATAAAGAGAAAACAAAAAAACAAAAACTGCCAACAACAACCTAAAAATATCAGTTAATGGTACATCCAGTGGATCAGTGGCAAAAATGACTGTAATGTTTTGGCCAGTATAAAGGTTCCGAAACACTAGCACCTCAAGATGAGATCATTTTATCCCAGGTTTATAATGAACGTCCATGCATAAATATAAAAATCCCCATCTAACTTAGAAGATGAGCTGGTGTTGTGTCCACACATAACAGACAACTTGTGTCTTAAAGTGTATCTTTAGACATTTTGTTACTAGCAGCTGCCATTAAACTTATCATTTGTTCCTATTTCTCCAGCGGACTCTGTGAAAAATACCACAGATACACACGGGCCATACTATTACAGTATTTTTGCACTACAAGGTGATTTCCAAAGTGCCGTTTGCTGAAAACTTGGCATATCTTGGCCCAGGGCTCTAGAGTGCGACCAATGGTGCGACTAAAAAAAACTCCGATTACAAAAAAAAATGTAAAAAAATCCACAACTCTGAAAGTCTACCAATCAGAGATAGTCAGGGGCGGGACCCCTTCCGTGTGTACGTTTGAAAGTGCAGGGCAGGTGGATAGAGGGAGGTGAGTAGGTTGAATAAAGCGATATCAATTCATGAATCGACTTTTACATGTATTTTGCCAGAAACACCAGAATCTCAGGTTAAAGCTCACAAAACTATTTGAACAACCACCAAACAGTAAATGAGAGCAGGTAAACGAATTCCACGTGAACACAGAGAGCGGACCCGACGCACCAGAATCCGCTTTCTCTTTCTCGGCTTTCTCACCCGACGGCCCGTACACGGACACGCCGTCAGGGCTGAAAGCCGACAGCTCACTGATTCTGATGCGTCGGGTCCGCGCTTTGTGTTTACGTCTTTTTTGCGCTAGATTCTGAGCTGCATGTTTTGTCTCTCTCCATCCAAAATTCACTGAACCAGCACCAAAAGAAGATCCAAACTACGCTTCACATTTGATAAACATCGTCATGAACTTTTTTTTTTTTTTATTGTCATGAACTCCCTCTGACTTCTGCTGTTTTGCTTCCACCACGATAAAATCACACTTCATGCACAGCTCTCTCTCTCTCTGTGTGTACTTCAAGAACAGTTTCCCATCTCAAATCTCAGTTTTTGGCATTATTCATTTGCTTATTACCCACCAGTCTACCGTTGTTTACAGCCCTGTTGGACGCTCTTTTTTTTTTTTTTTTTTTTTTTTACTTAAATGACCTCGGAAAAGAGAGCGTAATTTTTGTTGTTCAATACTGAAGAAATTTAAACTTTTTAAAATTATGCAAAATTGCAGAATATTGCAGAATATTTTTAAGGTTATCTGCTATAAAAAGCCAGGCCAGGAAAATCTCCTTCATGTTTTTCTGAGTTTTATTCTCAGTTACTTTGACACAAAGGCATCTGCTGTGATGCTCACACCTCTGATGAAGTCTCACATGTATCAGTACTGATAAATGATCAGAATTATAATATTTCTGACTATCTGAGGCAAAATTGAATCAAATCGAATCAGGACCTTGTGAGTCGGAATGAAATGGATTATAGAAATGAGTGATGATACCCAGTCATAGTGAGTAGCCTAGGCCTGACACAAGTGGATGTAGCTTTGGGTAATAAGAAAAGATGAAAAGAACTATTGATAATTTTTTTGTTAAGTTAAGGCCTGATCCATCTGAAATTCACAGCCAGTGCTCTGACACAGAGCCAGCAAACAGGTTGTCAGAGGAGGCCGAGATGATGATTAAGTTTAACATTGTCTACAATATTACCAAAGAGTGCCAAAGCACTTTAAGCACAATCACTTTTTCAGTAACTTATCTTTCTTGTAGAAATGTGCTACAAATAAAGAACTTTGTGTTGACAAGATTGTTAGTTAATCATTTACAAATTAATAGAGACTGTATAGACAGCAATTTTCCCCCCCAAAAAGTGCACATGTAAAACTGCGGTTTTAAGCGATCTGGTTGAAAAATTTGGGTGCGCCTAACTTTTGTGCTGGTGCGCCTAACTTCAAATCCAAATTTGAAGGTCAGAAGTAAGGTACAACAGTCAACTGTGAAACACGGAGAAGGCTCTATCATGGACAACATGTTAGCCTGTGCATTTGGAGATCTTGTCAAAATTATTGGAATTATAAATGCAGTAAAGCACCATCAGATTTTGATCCACCATTCAATACCACCTGAAAGCATCTAATTAGCAGTAAGCCCAATTTTTCAGCATGACAATCATCCCAAAGACACTGTCATATCGGTAAAAGGATACCGGGATAGAAAAACACACAATGAAACAGTATCAGTCATAGATTGGCCTCGCCAGAGCCCGGGCCTCAACATTGTCAAAGGCTGTATTGAGAATTTCAAGCTTGTTAGAATTGTACAAGCTAGAAGTGCAAACGCTATATAGTGTATTTTCATGTATGTTTGCATGTTTAATAGCACTTATTTCCATTTTTCTACAAAAACAAAGAAATTAGTGGTGGCTCAAGATTTTTCAACAATACAAAACAGAAAGTATTTATTGACTATAACTAAGCAAAAAAAAGAGAAAAAACGTTAAAGTTGTGTGCCCATCTGAGTTAAAAATCCAAGAATTCCTTTTTTTACATGTGGAAAGTGGGAGCATGATGCACCCACCTCAATGAGGCACTCTGTGTGCAAATTGCAAACCTTGCAAGATTCCACTTTCCTCAACTGCTCAATACATCAGGCTAAAACCCACATTTCAGTGCCTGGCTGAGGTTTTACCCCACATGGAATGGGCAGCCATATCAGCATCGGAGGGCAAAGTGGCTGCTGGTGACACCACAGAATGCGAAAACAACAATCATGCAATCATGGCTTATCGTGCCGCCATGAGTGTTATTTTTGAATTATGCTGCCTCGCTAACTGGCAACACCCAAAGTTCATTCACAGGAACCGAAATAAGACTTAAATGAAAGGTTTCCTCCCGCGGAACAATAAGGCCTGTTTGTAATGAAAGTTATGAAACCTCACGACCATGACCTTTGCCTGTACACCAAATTTTCAAATTCTTCCATGATCCAATATGACTGCTATATTAAGGCCTAGAAAAAAGTTGTTTTTGACAGTAGCTGACACTGTTTTAGGTGACATGACATTGACAATGACTTTGATAAGGCAGTGATAATTGTGCTATGAATGTTTTCCTTAACTACAGTGGCAGAATTTAGACTAGTCTAACCTTAACCTTAAACCTTGGTTGATGTCAGGTTGTCAAAACACACACACACACACACACACACACACACACACACACACACACACAATAATGGCAGCTTTGCATTAAAAAGTACACAGCTGAACAAATGACACTTAAAGCTGGGGTAGGCATCACTGGGGAAACATGCAGTAATAACCTTTCAGCATACTGTAATTAAAGTTGTCTGAGAGGAAATTTGACTTGTGCACCTCCTGTGGGATCTGGTTTCAGGCTTCAGAAAAAGTGTCCACATTGGCAGTGGGATGTGGTGGATGAATGGGTTAAACAGAGCAGTTTTACTAAAGAAAGTTGAGTTCGTATCATTTGTAAAGCCAAATGTCTATGTAGTCTCTGGCGTTACTATTTATATGGTGTTTCTATGCACATGCTGGTCTGGTTGGAGGGGTTAGATGGGAGAGAGAACTTTTTTTTTTATTCTAATCTCTCCCCTTTGCCAATTTTGACTCCCAGGCTGGGAACCAGTGTTCTTTAGACCAGTGATCATAGTGGGGCTAATCTGACACTAACTATGGAGGAGCAGATCTAGAAAATCCTGTTTGTTAGTAACGCATTGTGAAAGTAAGTACAAACTTGGGGCGAACGAGAGCCAAGTACATTGAGTCCTTAGGCATTTCAAATCCTTCCACGGTTCCCCTTTGGATCTAAAATGAGATGCATTGTACTTTGATGAGGCTGGATGCTGGAAGGCCAGCAGCAAGTTTGGAGTTTGTCAATTCCAAAACAATGACTGTGAATAATCTCAAGTCCAACTCAAAAGAGAAACGGAGTTCAAAACATTCTCAGGGTAATTTTAAGTGCTGAAATATGGACATACCGACTCCCATCGGGGGATTTCATGTGTATATGAAAATAGATATGTCTTCTTGACTTTTGTTTGCACCAACACAAGTAAAAGTAACAGTTCTCACCCCTTGGCTTGCATGTCATCCTGCCTGTCCCTGATCCCTTGTTGGCAGCTGTATGTTGGCTTGGGAACACAACACCTCTGGAAGGGGTGTCATTGTTTGTAACAGCTGTTTAGTCGGCCTGTCTCAGGAGCTCAGGGGAAGGCCAATTACCAGGATTTAGGCTGTTAGGAAACAGCTGAGGTGCAGGCAGCTTAACTGCTTGTCCAGCATTGTTACTATTACTGTGTGCGTGTGTGACACTTGGATGGACTGAAAAGAGGGATCCAGGGAGGAAATTCACAAGCATTATCCTCCAATAAACAAACAGGGAGCTCTACTTCATGTGGCGGTTCGTGGTGGGCTTGTTTGGATGGTGGAGGGAAACAGTAAAAGATCTGACTAACCTCTGGACAACAGCACTGAACATGAGAGCTGTTGTGTTGCAGGGCTTTGCGGTGAGACTGCGACTGGGATTATGTCAGTTTACAGAGGAGAGGAACACGCGATTTGCGTGGTTGGACTTTGTGTAAGCGCTTTCTTGCCGACAACACGGCGCGGCACATGTAGGAGCGCCTGCGGTCAATGAAATCATGTGAATGAAAGCTGAAAAACTTGACACCAGGTATCAAAGCAGAGATTTCCTGCATTCCCTCGCCCCCGAAGACCCGTTCCTGTTCCGTTTCACGAAGAGCGTGTCTCTCTTTTCTGTAAGAGGAGTTTACTCTGGCAACTCAACCACCTACACTTATCCATTTCCCAGTGCTCTCAGGTCAGAACAATGTGCATGCCTCCACATGCTGTTCTTACAAGTGCAATTGACCTTTTTTGTTTCAAACTGGCATGTGTCACAATTTTCCCTCCGACCCTCTCTCAAAACAAAACGGAGATGATGTCCACCTGGAATAACACCCAGCGTGTCCTCGTTTGGCCAAAACCAGTGTTTACTTGCGGTTCCGTGTAAGCATGGCTCTCTCCGTCTTGTTCTCGGTGGTTTGCGAAGACGTTTATTATGAGAAACGAAGACAGGAAATATTTTTCAACTGCCTTAGGTTAGCTCAACAAGGAGAGGGAGTCAGAAACCACACCACAATAAAGCGCAACGCAGAAGAAGTGCAGAGAAATGTGGCTTTAATATAATAGTAGAATCAAGAAGAGAAAGGCGGAATGTGAGTGATTTGAGGAAATGATACATAATGAAAGAGAACGTAAGACAAGACAAATGAAGCGTGAAAGGCAGGAGTTGGATTCTTTCTTGGGTGAAAAGAACGTTGTCTTCACTGTGAAACTGAAATATCTACAGGTAAACCAAAATTCTGAACTAATGAAAGTAATTCTTTTAGTTTGTTATCTATGTGCGCACTGTGTAGTGCAGTTCAGCTCATTCTTGCATGTCTACTCAAAGCTCCCAGACTCATGCAAACTTAAAGTGAAACTGATCTACAGTGCAGATGTGCCCGTTGGGAAAACATAATAATTTATAGGGTCTAATTTGTAATAATAAGGCTTTGCTGACCCTTTTTTCCTCCCATGTGATTAGTTCTGTTCACACAGTGTCCGTGATCTAAGCGGTGGCCTTAATGTCTCGCCTTCTCAAACACCCATGAAGTTCCAGTTGATCCAAAACAGTCCCAAACCCGAAATGATTGCAAGGCCGGATGAATTTTTTAATCAGTCAATTCTTTCAGGAATCTAACAATTAGGACCAGCGGTTCTCTTGTATTTGCATCCAAAAGACAAAGTCCTGGTTTGAATGAACAGAGGCTCCTTGAAGCATCCTTCGCAGCAAGGTAACTAATTACTTCAGCATGCCACTGGAGTCGTGTTTCTTCATCGAATGGGGAAATGGTTTTCAGAACGTCTGCTTTCTTAGATTTTACTCTGTGTGGTTTGACCTGGAGTCAGTGAAAGTTTAGTTTGCGGCAGACAAAATGGCGAAGGTGAAGTCCAGAGAAGTCTGTCTCGTGCTCCGAGATAACCGTGCACTTTCACGCCTCCTGTCAAGTCTTTCACCAGCAAACGCAGAGAAGGCGCAGATAAAAAGGTGACTGGGAAAGCTATAGGCAGAGTGGAATATCACTTAGGTTTTCAATGGAAAATGTTGCTCAGGGAATCTGGGGTTTGGCCAGCTAAGTGCAGTGAGGGATGAGAGGTCAAAAATGCTGAAAGGATTATTTCAGGAAGTGTCAGCGAGAGCCACCTTGCAGGTCCAGAGACAGCTGTGTAACAGGAAAACCGACGTTGCCTCTTGCAACACTAGCCAGATTGTGGTGTTCACTCTCTCTAGTTTGGTAAAAGCTCTGTCACCATCTTACAAAACCCTTGCAGCCTTGTTTCCTCTAGCTTGTTACCTCTCCTGCCAAGAGAGAGGTCTTGGCCTCGGCTCCGTGGCAGAGCTCAGGTTTGAGAAACGCAGTGGCATGGTAGAGCCATTAATATACAGGAAGGACTGAGCCCCAAGGAAAAGGACACACCTCGGAAGTGTGAGGCATAAATTCAGT
The DNA here is from genome assembly GCF_001858045.2 of Oreochromis niloticus. Taxonomy (NCBI): domain Eukaryota; kingdom Metazoa; phylum Chordata; class Actinopteri; order Cichliformes; family Cichlidae; genus Oreochromis; species Oreochromis niloticus. The sequence continues at coordinate 28,905,058 of NC_031974.2, forward strand.
CTTTCTTCCTGAGGTGCCACATCACGGTATAAAAGCTTGGTTGTCTATTGGCTTTATCATGCAGAATCCACCATACTGCAAATGTTCAAATTATAGGTGCAGACTATAGTAGGTATCCACATCATGACAGAGGATATAGAAAACCCAAACTTTATGAAACCTATTTTCAAAGCCATTTATCTCCTTCTGCTCTCTTCAACTGTAAAGAGACAGATTTTGATGTGATCCCAAGTTGAACAAATAAAGTCAAACATTCTCGTTAAGGTAGCAAAAATACACATGAGATAGCAAACGCTGGGGCCCAAACCACTAATGTGTGGTATGCGGTTGACGCAGCTAACTGCTGTGTACATTCAGCTCTCCCAATGGTTTGTCATGATTAGTTTGTTTAGCTCTTAAAAACCACCACGCCTTTTGTGTCATAAACAAACATCTCCTATATTGCATTTAGTGTCGAGCCGTGGCCCATAGATGGAATTAAGACTTTAGCCTCCTTACATATACAAAAGAAGGCTAAAGTTGCCCAAAGTGACTGTTTACAGAATTTGTGTTTGCATGTTGTTCACTCATCGAAAGCTTTGAAATGATAAAAAAATAACACTCCTGTATGTAATTTGGGGCTCTTTCATTCTCTCTAAATATTCTTACCATGTAAAATTTCTTCAGTTTGTGTTTAAATCTGGACTATAACTGAATAAAGTAACTGAACCTACTATTAGAGGTTTCGCTTATAGTGGTAAACCCAAATAGATTTATTACAGATCTCCTCAGTTCCACACAGGCTATATATGTTTTTGTGTTTCTTCTTTTTTTTACATGTAGAAACCCTAGATTTGATCGCACATTTCTCACCAATGTTCTTTACATCTACGATAAAAGCATCACTTGATGTTGCTAACAGTTTAACATGTTAACAATTTTTTAATATTTAAGCTTTAATTGTATATGCATGTACCCACCTTAACCACCTGTAGTTTGTAAAAGCCTGTTTAAAAGCCTTGATTTGAGAATTGCCTTTTTGTTTTTTGGAGTGTGAAGGGATCAGAGAGTGGAGTGCTAAGTTATCAGTTAATGCTAGGAAGCTTGGTTAACAAGGCCAGATGCAGGTAGTTGTAAGTAATATCACAGCTCAGTCACACTAGAGTGAAAATAGAACGGCAGCCTACTTACCACTAGGAAAAATTGTTGGTTTCTTGGTTTTTTCTTCTTAGTTGTTTTTGCTTTCAGCAGCTGATTGCAAGTAGTTACAGTGACCATGCGGTCATGTGGTGGGAGGCAACCTGTCTCCAAACAACAACAGTCTGACTGCAATCACTGTCAGACAGATTGTTGAAGGTTTGCAAATCATTGCCAACTAATTCCAAAATGTGGACAGATTGCCAACAAGTTGCAATCAGTCTGAGTCAGCCTGCACAACACATTAGTCATGCATCTCTTTGCAATAGGAGACTCAACTTAAATGGTTGTACTCTTGTTATATTCTTGTATAAAAGCAATGCAAGTTAAATCAGCATTATGCATCAACTGCATGGATGAATTTCTGAATTCTTTTTTTTTTTTCAAACCTATGAGCTTCTGGCTTGACCTGGAAGCTAATGTGACATTCCATTTGGTGCAATTTGTTTGTGTATGCAGACAACAGCAGATTTGTGATTCCTCTTCTATTTATCATAGTTTATCGCCCTATCAGCACAAACAGATACCTGTTTGCGAAACAGAGGGCCTCAATTGGCCAAATGAGGAAGGTTTTTAGAACTTCCACATTGGCTTAATTTTCACCCGTGGAAGTTTTTGCTTGGTATTAAGTTCCTTAAAACATCAATTAGTGCACCAGTAACATGCACTGTAATCCCTAACAGTTGTTCTAGCTCATAACTAATAAGCTCATAACACTCAAATGTCGTTTTGTAGTTGAGCAAACTATAAAGTATCGAGCTCTGTTGGCTTTTATGCAATTTTAATTGAATAGGGCTCAATATTTTTTAGCTAATTTGTTTGGAACGCTCAAAAAGTTTAAGAAGCATATATTAGTGACGTTCTGGTGGGTGGAGTCTTGTCGCTCCCTCAGGAAAGCCGAGTCAGCCATCTTGAATTTACCTTGATGCGGGGAAGATTTGGCCAGCCCGTGTGGATTAAGAGTCCCCAACTTCAACCCACCACGACCACCACCTTAATTTTTTTCATCAACTGCCCTAAATTTGGTAAGTCTAACGTGTTTTTGTTTTGTTTAAATTTAATTTCGATAAACAGTCTTTTTATTCTTTACTGGAAATATATTCGTACTTTGTGCACAGTGAATGTTTGTTATAAATAAATTTGAATCCAAGTAATTGTAATTTTAGAAGTTTTCGAATGTGACAAATACGTAATCTTATTTCAAATTACAACGGTGTAACGTTTTGGCGGTTTTCCGTGGGGGACAACATTTCCCATAATGCATTGTATTCTTGCCCGGGAAGTTGATGGTGGCAGTTCTAGCTCCATGCGTTTGAACTTTCTACTAAAACTTTCTACTGTCCGTTTCTACCGGTTGTCATATTCGCCGGTAATGCACGTGCGTATTGTGAGTATACTTATTTCAATAAGTGTCCGCGTTACACAGTCAGTAGTTTACGCTATTGAGCTATGTGTGTGTGTGCTAGCATGAAACGAACAATGCTAAACAACATGAGTGTGTTATCATGATTAGACACATGTTTGTATTTTTTCGTAGTCTCAAATATGTGGTTGTGAGATAATCTGGAAATCCTTTTAACAGTTTAGAGGGGTATTCCACTAAGCGAGCTCTACAAGTCAAGGCTGGGCAGTGGGTCCATGAATAAACTGCCTCACTCCTGCAGGTGTCTTTCCATACTTCCCATCGTTCCAAGTGAGGCTATGGACTTGTGTACGTTGTTTGTATCACCTTTACTCTCCATAAAAATGAATGTTTTTTTTTGTTTGTTTGTTTTCCCCAGGAACCAAAAGATGGCTGCTGCCCAGAAGCATGTGCTGTGTGTGTATGTTGAACGAGACACTGCGCTGAAACTTAATCTACTTGAGCGACCAAAGTCAGTGGAGGAGCTGAAAGAAGTAATTTAAGAGAGGTTCAAGCCAAGACTGAATGGGGACTTTAGCCTTCACTATGTCCTCATGGACACAACCTATGCACTATGTCGCCAAGAAATTGTTGGAGCTCCACGAGTGAGAGATGTCGTGGACAGATGGCCAGTCCTACTTATGGAGTCACAGGTAAAAAATAAAATATAAAATATGTCTATATATGTATGTATATATACATGCATATATGTGTACGTGTGTGTATGTCTGTCTGTCTCTTTACTGTTCTCCCAGTTTTTAAAAGTCTAGATTTTCAAACAATTTACCAAAAAGCAAATGACAGATGTAAAATGACAACACATCACTCTGTGACGTATTTTTTCCCCATTCACAGTAAACAAAGTCTCTAGAAGTTTATTTATTTAAATTTCCTTTAGATAACATTACAAAGAATGACGAATAACTTTCTATTTTGGCCTTGGTTCTGACTAGAATTGCTCTGGTTTTGCTAACCTGAGAACTTTTTAAAATACATTCACAATTCTGTTCCTAATTCATCTTTGTTCATTTCTGTGTATTTCTGTTCATGTACAGGTGGTTGCAGAGTCCCACCGAATCAACAGTGTTAACCTGCACACTCAATTCTACAAGGAGCTGGACAGACACACGCCTAGACTCATCACTTTGTTCCGAGACAAGGCCATCAAGACTGGCAAGATTGCAGAGGAGCTAGCAAAGCTCATGAGAATTTATGACATTCAGGTAAATTTTTCATTTCACATAATTCAGAATTACATTAACAGATGGTTTGTACACAGCTGTAAGAAGCCATAGTGTCAATTGCTTCAACTGTGCCCCGTGATGAAGTGATTATGCCATGGATACAAGGTTGTCATTTTAGGAGAAGGAAATCTTGACAAAATGTATCCTTTCAAAAAGTGTTGTGTTAAAAAGATTTATCAGCTTCAATTTAAAGAAGTCCAAACAAGTACTGTTTTTGTAAAAATTGGTTTACATTTGGAAGTTTTTCCTTTGTGAGTTGTTGATGTATTTACAATGGAAACGTATTAATTTAAAATGTGTATTACTAAAAATACGGTTATCCAAAATACTGGATTTACCATCTTTAGCCCGTTACACAAAAAGTTTGGACACCCCTGATCTATAACAATGACAATCAGAACATGGCTATCCAACACTTTGTTTTTACTCTGCATTTGTGTAAATACTATTCTAATAGATATTGTATGTTCATCTAGGAACAGCGTGATGTAAATACAAGACGGGCCCTCGTCCTTCGTGCACTTCCTGTGTACCTGCGTGAAGATGCCTCCACGTTATTCAGGACTTGTGATGTAAGTGTACTGCCCTCAGCATCAACCCCTTTGCCTAGCTGTTCAGTCGAATATATCACTCAGAACTCAAGGAGAACCAGGGTGTATATCAGGAAGGAGGTTCAACACTGTCCTCATCTGACTTGTTTTCTCCCATATATCAACTATTGTTGAATAAGATTGCAAGAAGATTGTTACGCATAAACCAGAAAACATGAAAATAGTTGAAAGATTATTAAACAAAAACAAATCCACAGATAAAAACTCTCTCCCTTTTAAAATTCAAGTGTTCTATTTTTTGGGGGGTGCCATGTTGTGGTCAGAGAAATGTTTGGTAAATAACAAAAACAAATATCTTGACATATATTTATTATGCTTAAATAAATGTTTTCAATATGTTTTGAAACCAAACCCAAATTAAGATTATTGTAATGCATCATGATGTATCGCCATATCAAATTAAATCGTTGACATTATAATCCTAAAAGAAACGTGCGACTTATGAAGATTCACACCTCTAATCAATAGCATGATTTGTGTCCTTGAGGGGCTGAACTCATTGTTGTATTATTTGTGTTTTGCAGTCAGCAGATGGTCCAGACCTCACTGTCACTCCTGTGGCTCTGCTGACAGTTGTCACGGATGACACTACTGATTCGGCCCTCTTCAGTCCCGAAAGCATCTGCATTGTCGTTGAGGATGAAATACTTGTGAATGGTCCCATAAATCTGGCTGACTCATTTTTCCTGCTCTTTGGGTACATCTATGCACTAGACCTACAATACCCAAAGAAACTTGAGCTTACATTCACATTTATCCAGAAGGTTGTGATGTGCCTTGAGGACAACAAACCACTGAAAGGGCGTCTACTGATGCTGAAGAATGATTTGTTCAATGAGTGAATCACTCAGAATGGACTACTTGTTGAGCTGAGTATTGAGGAAGCTTTTTTTTTTCCCTAATCATTTGGCTCTTCTACTTCAAATTTAAAGTGAATGACTGCTCATTTCGTGGACTATTCACGTTTAACGTTCTGTTGCCTAATACCTTAATGCACTGCCTTGATGTTTGTTACCTATGAAGTACAGCAGTGGAAACCAGTACATTTCTTTATGTATTTTTAAAATAAGTGAGCTGCAGCTGTCAAGGTACAGTAAGTGTTAAATGCCTCAATGTTCTAATAGCTGCAATTGCTGTTAATACTGAAAATGTTATTTAATTTTAGAATTGAGATGGAGACCCTGGGAGTCTTTTTCTTTTGTTTTATTTATGAAGCACTTTTTTATGAGTGAGCTCCGTTATCTGTGCCTTTTTAAAAGCACATTGTGTTTAATAAAAAAAGTTGTTAAATTGTTAGTGTTGTTACTTTCATGTTTTCTAACACTTTTAGCTGATTATAATTTACTGGGCAAACAGTTTAGAACCATTCGTAAATGTATTTCCCACAGTATTTTAAAAATATTTATTAGATTTTAAGTGTTATTTCCCATATTATAAGTTAGAAAATATGAAAAAGTCTGAGTTTATTTCCCACATCCTATGAGTTGCAGTATGTAAAATATTTTGAGTGTATTTTCCACCTTAATTAAGTTGAAAAATATTAAATATTTTGAGTTTATTGCTCCCTAATTATAAGTTGAGGAATATCAACATTTATAAGTTAACATTGAGGTAATTTAAGGCAACTGCAACTGGAATTTTTATTTTAGTTAAACTTAAAACTTTTAAAAACATCACTAAAAAACTGTTGTGTAATCTGTTACACAACAATTTTTGAGTTCTGTGAACTTATTAGGTTTTACAGTGTGGAAAAAAAAAAAGACAAACAAACCCCAAACCCCATCGATTTCATTCAGAGGTTTATTCATTGCTTTCATCAAGTAACAACTGTTTTTATAAAAGATATTTTACATGAGAGCAAATCGGACAAGACGAGGAGATATGTGTTTGGTCATTGGATTGAAAATCCAGTCTCTATCAAAACAAACAAACAAATAAACATAACATTTCAATTTATATAACTTAACAATAAAAGAACCAAACTATGGTCACCACTTTCTTTGTTTCGACAAAGTCTGAAATAATAATTTATAAGCTTTAATATACGTTTGCTTTCCATTCGTCAGCATGGTTGTGAAAGCATGGTTTGTGCTGGAGAAAGACATATACAGTACCAAAACTCTTGGCTTTGTTTGTACTTGTAGGGTTTTCTTTTTTGGGGGGCGTGGGGGTGGCAGGTAGGAACAACAAAGGCATCTTAGTTGTCTCTGAAGCCTCCGTCCTTTGCTCTGCCTCTTCCCAGAAAGCGGGTATTGTGTGAGGTGTGAGGGTCACAAGCGGCCCAGAGGTTCAGAAGTGCGATTAGAAACACAAGGAGCGGGTCCGACGGTATCCCGCAGCCACCCTGCCTGGATCAGGTGTATAAAAAACACATGTGGGAGCCCCCTCACCTGCAAAAGCAAATAGTGCCTGGGGAGTGGCTAGTGCGATTCATTCCATAATACTTCCATAGGCACACTAACAGGAATAAAATAGATTTGTCCTTCATTGCTCTTTACTTCCACTCATTTTTATGTAAAAACACCTCCACTGAAAACTGTAAGTGCAGCTTTTTTTAAACAGTTTGCACATTCAAGACACATAAAAAGGTCAAAAAGTTACTTTGCACAGCTTCACTCCCTCTCAAAGTCCTTGACCAGATGCACAGTCTGGGTTTGTCAAAAAAAAGAAGGAAAACTGCACAATTTCTGAAGGAGTGTACATTTTGACACATATAAACAGTACCTTGAAGATATACATAAAATTAAAAAGTCAGCACAGAGAGCCAACTTCAACTTCTCCCCTTGACTTCAATTTCATTCCCCCTGTTTGTGAAGTTGGCATCGGTCCCCACAAACATTTCTAACATATGCACCGTACATTAGTACATTCTAGATGCTTTCCATTGGATGACAGAAGAAGCGCTTGATGCTTAAGAGAAACCGAATTTTGATCAAGAACAAAACAGTTGGACACACACACACAGACGGACAACAACAAATACTTGCTTGGCTGACGAAAAGATAATACTGAAATGTATTTTTGAAGTCAGGGGTAAAAAAAACGGAGTGAAGGGGAAGAAAGTCAAACTTTTAAGCCTATCCTCTGGCTCCTTGTAAACAGCAATTAGAATGTAATGCTAAACAGCTGAGAGGGCTGAGGATCAAAAGGCTGGGGGTGCTCGTGGCGGTGGCTTTTTTTTTTTTCTCATACCAGACCATCTTGTTCTGAGCGCAGACGTGAAAAGGCAACAGTGTCCGCATAAAACACTGATAACACAAAGCAAAAACATCCCTTTTAGGTCATGGCATTCCTCCACTGAGCCTTAAAGCACGCCTCAAATGCATATATCTTTGTCACCATGTCTTCATTTGGGTCCAGCTGAGCATCATGTGCACATCTGATCAAGTAAAAAGCCACGATAAGAAAAGAATCCTTCGCTGGTTAATGAAATCCAAGGCCAAGATGTGGACAAGGAGGAGAGAGCTGGCTGCTTATCTGCGTAGCCAGCAGTTGCTGCTGGCCCGCCATCGACGTGGGTGGGACTGGGACAGAGTTCAGTTTACAGTCAAAATGAAGACTCCAGTCAAAACAAGAACAATGCCTTCAGAGGATTCACACCGGGCATTTTCACAAGCCCGGTGCGCACCCGTGCAAGTGTGTGCCACTCGAGTTCGTCGGCGCCTCGGATTGCTGAGCTCACTCAGCCCTTAAGGCACATGCTGTTGCTGGGAATTTTCATTCACAAATTGAATCATGAATCATGAATCATGACTGGGACCCTAAAAAAGTGTTCCAGAGGCACGTCAGTATCTGTGCTCCCCATCGACCACAGTCAGTGAGTTATTCGTCTAAACAACAAAGGCACTTTGGCAAAAAGACTCAATTTGTAGTGTTAAAAAAAAGAAGAAATAAAAAATATGAAAAAAAATAAGTTAACATTACAAAAGTTTTTTTTCTTTCTTTCTTTCTTTTTTTTAAGAAATACTGCTGCTAAAACTAGTATTCGCAAAAGAGAAGGATAGTCAAGGCCTCTTATGAACCTTTTTTTTCAGACACCAATAACAACCAAAAAGAATGAAAGTTCTTTTTTTGCCTCACACTTCCTGACTTCAAACACCCCCACCCCACCACCATCCTCCCTAAACAACAGTTCTTTTCATTTTGGGGTGAGGAGAGGGGAGTTTATTTGGACTCTGGCGAGTTTGCTGAAACAGGAATGTTTGCTGGTTTGCATAGAGGGGACGGGAGGACAACGTCCAGGCTAATATTTCTGCACCAGCGGCACTTTGACAGTCTTGATCTCTGCTATATGAGAGGACTTCTGGATAATGCAGCTGGTGGTCCCGGAGGCACTGTCCTTCCCCTGTGCCAGGTTGGTCAAGGCCATGGCGGCGTTGATCTCCTTCCAGTATGTCTCGTCTTTGCCTTTTGCCTTTTCTTTCTGCGTGGCTCCGGGGCCACCGCTGCTGCTGATGAGCGAGCCGACCATGCAACACGAAAGGACAAAACAGAGAGCGTTACGATCAAATGCAAATGACTCGATCTGGTCTGCAGCGTTAAGAGAAAGGCTGCTCACCTGTCACATTTACTTGATCCATGCTCTGTGGTTTCTGAAAGCAAGGAGAGAGAGAGAGAGAGAGAAAAAAAAAAGGTTAATTTTGCTGGGTTCATTGGGGTCAATGAGGATTTATTGGAATGTCGCTGAACATACACACTCGCAGTGTGTGCAGTAGTGTGTGAGGTCTGTGCTGTGCGCTCTTATGCGTATACCCTGCTTTGTACAAACATGTGTTGCTCTGTTTTCTCTCTTCGCTCAGATGCTGGACAAAAAGGACGTTTTTTTTGTTGTTTTTTTTTGCAAGAAGCCGTCAAGAAACAAGGTGACTAATAGGATCGAGTTGAAAGATGTTTCTTATGACTCATAAGCTCCATTCTCTAATATTTTGTTGGAAAACAAATGGGCCCGGGCCAACGTAATTGAGTTGTCTGAGGAAATCAGATCAAAAATGACTGAGCGCAGAAGATTTAAAGGGAGAATGAAAAGGCAGCAAGTGAGTCAGTGAGAGAAAGATGGATGCCTGCTCTCCCTCTCTTTTTTTTCCTCTCTTCAAATGGGAGCAATCTTTATCTCATATGTGAAACATTAGCAGAGGGAATAGCAGAGTCATTAAACAATGAAACCCAACTTCTCTTCGGGGCAACCAGTGTGTTTATTTCAGCATGCTCTTGTTGCCTGAATGCATGTGTGTGTGAGTGAAAGGGGGGTCATTTGGGTGTGTGTTTGAGCTGAACCTGTTCTGCTGTCTTGGTTCAAGCCTTAGGTGAGATCTGCCCAGCAGTGAGTATGAGGACACAGGCTTGGCGTTTCATGAGGCATTAACCAAAAAAATGAAAAAAGCAGAGCATCTGGATTTTTCTAGTCGCATCGCCCCCGGGCGCTCTCTTTAAGTTAACTAAACACACGTCTGAGGCCCCATGAGCTTTTAAGAAGTTCGGTCTTGACCAGATATAGATGACTGGATGACTCAAGAATGTTCAAAGGAGGGCAAACTCTCTCCAAATTTTCATTTCGTCCAAAGATAACAGAGTTCGTCATACCTGGGTTGTCTCCTGCTCGGCTGTCAATCCGATTTCCTGAATGTCCTCGCCCACAGCTGAATCACCCAGGGTCACCCAGTCTTCTATACCCCGCCAATGTCGCATTTCCCCATAAATCAAACCTGAGCTGGTGTTTTAACAAGATCCTTCCACCAGCCACCGTCACCACAAGGCAGCAGTTGGTGGGCATGCATCAACGTTCTTCTTTGCTAATAAAAATCTGCATCCTTCATTCTTGCTGGAATTTCCTTTACTATTGTCGTAAGAAGGGACTGGAAAAGGTTGAGCGAGGTCACTGTGTTCGGGCTTCGACATAGCCAACAGAGACCCACTGAGAGCAAAGGAGCCAAAGCTCGTTCAGCGACGGCGAAAGCACATGCGACATTTAACCGTTCTGTTGTGTCACCTCTAACCTCGCCAAACCCTCCGTAGATTTTCCAAATATCTGGATGCAGCGTTCAGGCTTGAAGCGCCTAATTACTCCCAACACCGCGCTCTGATCCTCTTTCATGACAGCGTCAGGGTTCACGAGGCCCCAGAGCTAATGCGAGCCTGATTATAACATTTCCTGCGCTTTTCCCACTCATTCCGTAATAGGTGTAATCCACAGAAAGAGGGAGAGAGAAAGAGACAGACAGAAGAAGTCAATCATTCTTAGACAGAAGAAGAGCAGGAATGTGTGCGTGCACATGTGTGAGGGCGATGAGGACGTGATAACCCAGTACTACAAACCACAGGATGAGATTTTGGGCTTCAGTGTGTCAAAGTGTTCCAAAAAAAATCCTTGCATTCCCGTCCGGCCACAACTCCCTGCTGTCCCGTCTTTCGCTCTGCCTTTATCTCACTTCATCAGCGAGTCCCCTTTTCCTTTACTGATGTCCCCCAGGTCGACTGTTCACCTTTTGATTTGCTATAATACACCCTGATTGAGGTACTCGACAGGAACCAGCCAAAACAAATGCAATGTTTCCCGTCTGTTTTAATAAAGAGTGACTCTGTGCTACGTCAAGAACAGGTTTTTTTTTAAAGCCACTGATATTATCCATCTCTTCTTAGTCTCCAGTTTTTAATCCCTCTATATTTCTTCAGCCATTCTTCAAATTAACTGCCTAAATTGCCAGTGTCAACTGAATACTTGAAAACTGTGAAGCCATCCTCCCTGCACCCTATCTCAATCTTTCTTTCCTGATTGTTGCCAGGGCTCCAAAACAGATTGGTCCTGATTAAAAATGTGCACAATGCTCCGTAATCACAGCGCTGTAATTAGAGGCCAAATTACACAGTTTTCATGCGCTGTTTATGCCCCCCGCCCCCCTGCCTTCGAGATACATTAGCTCAGTGTTTACGGCTGTGGTGCCCGGTGTAAAGATCGGTTGGTGACAGCAAATGATAGCAGCAACATCAAAGACAAACAACAGGCAGAAGAAAAGTGTGTGTGTGTGTTTGTGGGATCTGAAGTGCAGCGTGTGAGACTTTCCATCCACAGCTTTAAGTGTTTCCAGGGTGTGTGAGGCAGCCACTGTCCAGATGCTTCCTTTCAGAACACACACATAAAATAGTGTTTTCTGAGTTTTCTAGCAGGTGGATGCAAGGATGACCTATGCCACCCTGCACTCCAAGGCCCTCATTGGGGACAAGACACCAGCTCTCAACCCCTCAAGAGACCTTGGACCCCAGATTTTGAAAACGCACCACTGCTTGCAGAAAAACTCTGTTTCCAAAGCCCTTTGCCTAAAACATCTAAAACTGGGATTTTTAAAAACAAGAGCAGCGCCAAAGACTCAATAAATGGCCAATAAATCACTGAAGATTTTTTTTTTATTATTTTCACTTTTTCTTTTTTCTTTTTTAAACTCAACTACTTTGCTACTGAATACTCAGTCAACTTTGCTGTTGCCTTTGGGCTTCACTGACAGTGGGGTTGCACGGACCGCCAAAGGGGAAAGCTAAGAAGTCTGATGGTTTCTGGCATTGTGCTGGAAGTCCAAAAATACTAGCTCACTTAACATCACAGCGGGGTGATGGAGGGGAAGGGAAAAAAGAACATAGGAGAAAAAAAAAGAAAAAGGAGCTTTAACAAAACTTGGTGAAAATGAGGGAAACAAGCGGGGCTAACAAATTATTGAGGTTATGAGGTTCCACCTGTTAAGATGGCTGCAGAGGAGAGTGGCTGACTATCATCATTACCATCTGGAGCTGTTGTTAGCAACTCGCAACAATAAACAAGGAAAGCTGAGTTGCACAAACTGTGGGCTGGGCTGAATCAGGCAAACAAATAAGCATACACACACACACGCACACACAAGGGCATTTTATGATATTGCAGACTTTTAGCCTTAGTATTATCCAGAATAATTTCTAGTCACCATGGATAGTATAAAGAATCTAAAAATAAGAATAGAATAGAAATTGTATTGAAAACAAATGATTACCTAGAAACAGAAAAGATGGCTCAATGTGCAGGATTTTAAAGCAATAGGGTTTAACAATTCTAATACTTATAGGTCTTTTATGCTAATTTCAAGCTCCATATTTTTATTCTTTAGCTTTGCTAGAGTAGGTCTGGATGATTCACAGAGGTGTATAATCCTTATTCATCTTATATCGTGCCTTGGTGCAGCCCTGTTGACTGAAACAAGTGCTCTTCCTTTAAAGCAACACTCCGTTTAAATCTTTCTTCTAACAGGCTTCTCCCTGCAAAGAGAAGGGCTGAGGTGCAGGTTGGTGGGGCTTTGGTCTTCAGTCTGAGGTGACTGCATTAGAGCTATTAGCACTTTTTGCTTGCATACGTGGCATGGAAGAAAACATTGTCTGAATGTTTGATTTAAATTATTATATACATGGCAGAAGCAAAGCACATGTACAATATGTCTGCTTTGAATTGGCAGATACCGCTGCCGTGTATTCACATGCAGCTAGAGCTTGGAATGTTAAAAGAGAGCAGAAACAGCTAGCTTGGCTCTACCAGCATGTCTACAGCTCAAGTATTAACACACTGGATCTTCTTTTGCGTAATCTGTACATCATAGGAGCATTGTATCAACTGGGTGTAGGGAGTCCTTAGAGAAGCCTAATCCATTTGAAACTTAAACATGCGTTCACTTTAGATACATTTAAAGATAATACAGAAATGATGTGCTTTGTCTGGATATGTAAACTGAGTAAGACTACCAGTATGGATGGAAAGCTAAACTAACAATTGTCTGGGCTGCCAGTTTCGAAATAAATAATGAATAAATTCTGTGAATCTTAAAAAGTTCCTCTCAAAATTGGCTAAACTGAAAGATCTGTTAATTATTTGTTATTAAATTTATTAGGCTATAGTAATAAAGGCAGTGTAGAAAGTCACTGGGTAGAGGAGGAAATGTTTACTTTGCTCTGAATGAGAAAATATTCCACCGCTGGATGAAGGCCGATGAATCTGGACGCAAAGACAGAATCCAAACTTGACTGTTAAAGTAGGAAATGAGCTAAGCTGATTTCCCCTAACAGGACCTGATGAGAACCAGAGTGGTGCTGCAGACTGGACAATCTGGTCGCCGCTGACCTGTGCAACCACAGGATAGGAACGGACCATCATGTCATTAAGCAGCCTCTTTGAAGCCCGCCCAAACCCGAGGATGAGTCAGAAGTTACCATCACCACAGGTGAGTCACAACGCTGCGCTCGACCTACAGGTTAGAACTATGATGAGCTCACCTGATGTTAAGTCAAATCAATATCAGAAGATGCATTAATTACTTTTAGCCAAGTCTTCTTGACTTGGCTAAAGGAAATGCCAAAAACCTTCAGGTGCTGCGACGCCTTTTTGAGCTTCTTTCTTTCTGCCACAGTCTTTAAGCCTATGTGTTTGGCCTTTCAGATTTCTCTTTTTATTATATTTCTCTGATGCTCTGTGCTTTTTTATAATGTCAAGAAGAGTCTGTAAATGAAGTTAGGGATGCCTTGGCACTCGGCTTGCCTCGTGCTCTGCCAACCCTACTTTTATATCACCCCTCCCAGCCATTCCTTTCCCCGTCTCCGCCGCGTTTGAACACAGTCTGAGGCTCCAACGAAGCAAACTGTCAATTCCACTCAGCTAGCCAAAGACATCATACATGGCGTGAATTTAATGCCTTCTCCATTCGCCCTGACAACACTTTCATCGCTTACAAAAATATTGAATAATTAGCTCTTAAACTATTAAATCCAACATACATGCGCTGACACGGCCAGACAGATACTGAGCAGCTGCCCAAAAACGACGTTCATCTCCTGCTTTTTCTGCGCTTTCTTTTTTTCTTCTTTTTTTTCCTTTTCCATGTCTGCCCGGCAGATGACACACTGGTGCTGTGGCTGCGGTTGGGGGCAGATAACCAAGATCCTAGCATTGAGGATTGCCTTGTGTCTTCTTGCTAGATGGAGAAATAATAACAGTGCTTGAAATGTTTAAACGCTGCCAGGTTGTCATTGTGTTTACGAGTGCCAGTAAACAGAGAGTAATCAGGGCCCCCGTAAATCAGCCAAAATAAGGAGCGTGTCTCGACGAAGAAGAAGTAAATACGCTGTTATGGCAATGTGTGCGAGTGTCTTGTCTGTGGGTGGACTGCCACAGCGTCCAAAAGAGGAACCAAGGGGCTCATCGCGAACAGGAATTAGGAAGTGGAATGTGATGTGAGCATGGGTGGCCGCAGAAAGATTAAAAAGAGGATCACGTTCGACTGGGACGCATCGCTGATGATGAACAGATGAGCCTCTTATCACCGCTTTGACGCGGCAGGTACAAAACAGACAAAAAAAGCGGGGCCCAGTCTCCTCAGGCAGACCCTTTCATCACAGCTTTCTCAGCGACATCCTCGGGGATGAACGGCAACTGCTTGCGGTGCAGAAAACACACAAATTAGGACGGGGGGGGAAAAAAAGAAAAAGCAAAAACCACAAGTAAACATTATTCAGATTTTTAAGTGTTTACATGTGTGCAAAAATAACCTTTATTTTCAGGGGGATCTGGCCAAATGATATGTTTGTGCAGCACACACTGCATTATTATGTTGCAATTGTCTGCAGTGGTAGTTGCAGGGCCCTCTCACACTCTTGGGGGATTTCTGCGTATGTGTGTTCCGCGTCCTCGCTGGGTCACACCTCGGCTCGCTCGTTAAACTCGCTCCTCTCTCCTCCATCCCGTGGGAACGTGATGGCAAACGATTGTTCTCGACATGGCTCGGTTTTTAAAATGGAAACAATTTGTGTTTTATACGGAACAGGGCAGCGTGGCTCGGTTTCTCTGACTAGGCAGGCAGCTGTGCTTTCTGAATCCGATGAAATGATTATGTGTGTGTGCTTGTGTGTGTGTATCCATCCCTAGAAGCCTTGGTGTACTGATGATTTAAAAACTATCGGGTTGAGAGGGCTTATTATTCCGCACTCTTCAAGTTCTATGTTAGGCAGTTGCGTATAAACAGTGTCTGCGCTGGTGTTTGTCTGTTAACACTTCTCCACAGGATGAGCACTGTCTCAGTCTGCTGCTGTCCTCTCTGGTTGCCTCTCATCCAGCCTCTGTTTAGTGGTCAGAAGCCAATATGCCATCTTCCAGTCAGAGAGGTTCACCATGAGGTTTTTTTTTCTTCCTCTCTGTCTTTTTTATCCACCTTTCCATTTGCCTGAAGCTGTCCCACAGCTTAATGCCAGGATTACGCCTAACTTTTGCCAACTCCTAGTTGTTCCCACCGTTGGACCAGCCACACCCTGAAGGACACTTATGTGTCGTATTATGTGTGTCTAATCTCGTCCTTTCTTAGTTCTATTTTCTGTTGTGCGTGACAAGACAGAAAAAAAACACAGCTACAGTGGTGGGACACTTATATACCTTAATATACTTTGTTAAAGTGGACCTATTACACCCATTTCTAGCTCAGTATTTTTTTTTATTATTAATGAACTCTGCTAGAGTAGCTCTACATGAGTCACAGTTCAAAAATAATCCTTATTGGAAGGCTTGGTGCTGCCTTTTATTTTGTTCCATTGTCTGAAATGAGCCATTTTAGCTTCTTCTCCCTTTAAGCCAGCTTTCCTCTGATTGGGCATGAGTTCCAAACAGAAGTTTTAAACAGAGGGTGGGTGGTGGAAAGATGGGTGGAGCCTCTTAGCTCACAGTTAGAGCTGTATGCCTAAAATAACTGTATTGAGGCTGAAAGTCACACAAATCAAAGACCTATCAAAGTCAGCTATCGGTTTATGGGGTTTACTTGGAGTTTGCCAAGTTTAATATGACCACCACTGTAAAAACAGAATATATAAAGAAAGATAATAGCTGCTTTCAAAGAACAAATTATACTGAACATTACGAATGCATTTTTATCTTGTAACCTTTCGAATTCATCGGAAAAAATGCTGGAAAATCATTACATAATACAAACAAGATCAGTCCAAGCCTGCATACTTCGGACAAAGCTGAAAATTCATTTTGTACCACGCATAAACTGAGGCTCCGGATCTAGAAGGATATCCATATTAATTTGTGATATTTTCTTGGTAAATTCAAGCAATGTTTTGAATGTTTTTTTCTTGTTTGAATTCGATACAGGTCTGTGAAGATGACATCTTCACAATGAAAAAAAGTAATCCTTCCAAAAATTCCTCTATTCAGATCCAGCTCGATGCTGGGCCTCATCCCATTTCTGCAAACCTGTCCGTAACTTTTATGTTAACATAAGTATTTGCAAACAAACAGACAAGCCAAAACCAATCACACGAGCTCCTTGGTGGAGGCAGCAAATATTACTCTTATTAGGGCAATAAAACTTTAATAGCTTATAGTAAATTTCCTGAACATTCACGAGCACACAGATATCACTGATGTATAGCTATAGCTTTACATAAAACAACACTAATTTCATATTGCTTATACATACAGGCTTCAGTCCACTGTCTACTGAAGTGATTCCCAAAGGCTCTGCTGTGTGGCAACATTGAAGCAAACTATATTGTCACATCAAACATTTAAATCATCTTTACTATCAAGAAACCTGCTTTTTCTTGTAAGTGAGATCAAGCTTACATAATTTCACTCAATCCAAAGTTAGTCTGAATATGTTGCATACTTTACATCATTGTTATGTCTTTAAATGAAAAAAGGGTTTAAACAGTTTCAACAGTTGTTACTGGAGCTCCTTTCTACCAGAAAATTCAGTTGGCGGTGAGTTCTTTGCACCAGGGGACACAGCTTCTTTGGAAATAATCACTGCTGCTTTTTTTTTTTTCTAAAGAAATTTTTCAATGCTCTGAGGAGGACAAATAAAATTCCAACCGTCTCCCAATTGAGCTGGAAGACTTTTCAGAGGCGTTTATTATGGTTATTAACAATCTGCATGACCAGACACCGCAAGGGGTAAGTACAAAAATATATAGATCACTTTTGTAATTTGGATGAACTTTCCCTACACCTCGGTTTAATTGTTAGTAGTCTCACCCAATCCCCAAGTCCCAGTCCTGTGCGAAACAACCCCATCACAAAGTAAGGGCCAACCAGATGTCCCCACTTTTTCCCCTCATCTTCCTATCTTTGTGAGAAAAAAAAAAACAAGAACACACACACACATGCACACACTCATTTCTTCCAACCACACTCTCTGTGTGTCTTAGTCGCTGCCACCACGCTGTCTTTCCTCTCCCAACGGGCCACTTCTGGGGAAACTCAACTCTTGATCTGGATGGACCAAGCGCCTCCCTCTCCTCCCTCTCTTGCTGTCCACACTGATTTCTAAAGCCCAACCTGAACCCAGTCAGTCTTGGCAAAAGCTGCCGCCTTGGAACAACATCTCCAACCCCCTCCTCTTTCTGTCTTCCCTTTCTTCTTTCCTATGAAATTGTGGAAAGAGCAAATTGTAGCCAGTCTATCCACATCTTTGAATTCCTGAGACAACGAGTATTCATCCATCACTCGCCAGGAGTGGCTCATTGTCATCAAGTGTCCCTGTATCGAGCGCTGTCTTTCCTGTTACTCTGTGGCTTACAGTAAATTACCCTGCCGCTCAAGCAAGAAAGACATTAGAGCCTTAAATCAGTCATAACAGCCGGCATCCCTGAACAACACTGCTGCAAAAATCATCCCTGTTGGGTTTTTTTCTTTGGAGAGGAAACAAGAGAGAGTAAGGGAAATCCAGTTAAGTATATCTTGTTAGTCGAAAATATGAAAACAATCATGATAGAAATCTCTTTTTATCGGCAGTGACCATCACATCTCTCTACCCTTCCACCTCACGACAAGGAATCCAAACACTCGGGGTGTTTTTTTTCCACACTGAGACGACTTCTTCCATTCACCTGGACAAGTCGACAGCTCCTTAAGTGCTACGAAACTCTCCAGGATTCAATAACTGTCTGGCACTGGCTCCAGCCTAATTTGAAAGGCCCTTAGGATCTCAGCGGCTCCTGTCAAGCATTGCTGTTTTCATTGAACAGGTTTCTAAGAATCCTACGTGTTAAAAACCACCAGATTTAGATTTAAGTCAGTTGAATGCGATAAATAATGGGCCAGTTTGTTTCTCTCAGTGGCAGAAATCCTCTAATTCATAGACTTATTGATGGGAAATGCAATAAATAGTGGAGGTATCAAGTGGAAGTGACAAAAATAAATAATTACACGATTTTGGCAAGTTTCGACACAAATATTTCACTTTTAGCCGCTAGATATTCACATTCCCCTCAGGAAGAATAACTTTTACCTCTTTCCTGCAAGCACATTGCCGGGGCTCATGCCAAGCCAGTTCAAATGGCAGTACCCTCAAAAAAACTTTATTCCTCAAAAAAAGTTGATTACATGTAAATTTTCAGTGTAATTTTGTTACATAAGTACAACACAAGATGTTAAATCTAAAGGAATCTGTTCAAATGACTTGTATACATTCAGTTTGTACTAAGTGCATTTTTCTTAAATATTAATTCTTTGAATAAATAAACCTTTTATTTTATAGATTTCAGTTGTATTTTACTCAAAATTATCACTTCATCTTGAGCGAGAGTGAAGAATCATTTTCTACCTTGCAGGTAGAAGGTAAGCAGACCACATGTGGACAGGTTTGAGTACCAAACATGATCTAGCAGAGGTCTGGGTATTTTTTATGGCTAAAAGAATTCTCTGAGAATCATTGTTGAGTTTACTGTAGTAACCTCTCCCATACATGGTGTTATCTCTGGTTGCAACTTTAAGCCCAACATGTCTGTGAAGGTTCTCAGTCATCCAGGTCATCGTAGTCAAAGGAGTTTGCAAAGAAAAGCGTCTGGACTTCTTTGAGTTGCTTGAAGACGTTTCACCTCTCATCCGAGAAGCTTCTTCAGTTCTAAGGTCAAATGGCCGAGAGTCCCAGATTTAAACCCAGTGGGAGTATCCCCCCAAGGAGGGACAAAGGACCCCCTGGTGATCCTCTAATCACATGCGCCAAGGTGTGAAAGCGGGTGTGGGACCTAATCAGCCAGGGTTTCGGGTGAGCTCATTGTGAAACCTGGCCCCACCCTATCATGTGATTTCCTGAGGTCAGATGGCCCAGGATGTGAGTGGGCGTTAAGGCGTCTGGGGAGGGAACTCAAAACTGGATTATAGATGGCAGACAGTTGGTGTCGTAAACCACCACCTCTGTTCAAAGATGGTCGCTCACAGTGGACATAGATGGCCTCTTTCACTCCTCTTTCAAACCATCTGTCCTCTCTGTCCAATATGTGAACATTGGCATCCTCGAAAGAGTGACCTTTATCCTTAAGATGCAGGTGGACTGCTGAGTCTTGTCCTGTGGAGGTGGCTCTTCTATGTTGTGCCATGCGCTTGTGAAGTGGCTGTTTGAATCTGGGACTCTCGGCCATTTGACCTTAGAACTGAAGAAGCTTCTCGGATGAGAGGTGAAACGTCTTCAAGCAACTCAAAGAAGTCCAGACGCTTTTCTTTGCAAACTCCTTTGACTTTAAGCCCAACAACTTTACTGTGTCACTTTCTTTTTTTTGGTGAAAATGTATGGGACAGATTCGAGGAATGCACTGGCAGCAAAGGGGGAAAGTGTTCTACGGATGTCTTTTTAACTTAGTTCAGTGCTTTTGACCATCAGCGTCAGCTGAAAAGAGAAAAAACTGATGATTTCTAAAATGCTTTTTTCTCTAATTTTGTGTGGTTGCACAAGTACTTTGGTCCAGGCTGCAATATCTCAACAACTTTTTGGGGAATTTCACGATAGTTCATGGGTATATTTATGGCAACTATAAAATGAATGACTTCTGTGGTCCTCTCACTTTGCATTTAGCGCTGAAATGGCATCAAAATGTTTCTAAAATCATCGAAATGCAGTGTCTTCACAAAATCTGTTTATGAGCAAATGTTAGCATGCTAACACCTACATGCTGCCATTTTCATTCTGTTTTAGGATGGGGATAACAGCTATTAACAGTATCTCAACCTAATAGAGGCGTGTTTTTAAACAGGCAAATAAAAATCTCATTACTGGGAACTTGCTGTTGGCTACTGACTAGGTTGCAGTTATTGGGGCTTTCCCACATCAATAGATGCACTGGCAAGAACTCTACATTCACCATCAGGCTACTGTACTCAGCTGTAACCAACGTCCATAAAGGGGAGAACCTGAGAAAATGCACTACTGTCAATCTCATGTAAAACGTCTGACCAAGATCTCTTGGTCTCCACCCGCAGAAACGTTGGGAGTTATTTGGCGTATAATGATCTATATGATATCAGACGGGGTGAAATCTGGTACTGAGCAACAAGAAAAACACTCGGCTAGATTCCTGCCATTTAATATCCCATTAAAGGGTAATTTGGCATGAAACCCCTGGCATGTGTGATGGAATTCTATTGCTCCTTGTGTTCAATGAAATTCCCCACAGGCTTTGGACTGCAGTGTGTATGTGTGTGTTTGTACTGGATGTGTGTGTGCCTATGCTCGTATGAGGCCTGTGAATTGTATGTGAGTCCTTTCAAGCTGGCAGAAGTTTAGTTTTCCACTGGGGTAAATCTACACTCACCATCTCCTGCCACGTCTGACTGCCCTCTGTAGTCACAGGGGCTCAGGCTGCGGCCACAACAACCAACTGGCCTATTAACGGACTTTTAGCCAATGGCACGATGGTTGCCAGGCACGCCACTTTTGCTTTGACCAATCGCAAGAGGTTGTTCGCAAGCTGGAATTCGGCAGAAGAATGCACCGAGAGACATCGTTTTGTGTTTAAGCTGTTGTGGGTTTTTTTCTACGTTTAAATTCTATTCCTCCCTGCTGAGTGAAAATGTCAGACGTTTTGTCACTGTCAGAAAGAAAGCGGGGGAACATTCAGAGAGCTTAAAGTTGATTTATTCTGTCTTCTTTTTTCTCTGCGTTTCTGATGTAAGCACAGATTTATGTGAAATCAGGTACTCGGGGAAACATTTTTCTCTTATTATAAAAACACAATAAAACTATTTGCAAAAGAGGAATGTGTTCACTGCACAAGTATCTGGGAAGCGGAGCCCACAGGAGGAAAAAAACATTTCAAAAGTTGCAGAGGAAGTGACGCAAGCCCGAGCTTAAAGTGATTTCTCTCTCTGCTCTGTCATTTGCTCTGTCTGGGGGATCAGATGCGGAATTAAAATTTCATCTTCTCGACTTTTTTCCTTTGTTTCGTTTCTTTGAGCGGGTCGATCAGATCGGAGGGCCTCCGGCAGGTGTTCGATCCCATGAGTCAACGCCGCCTCTGAGAACTTTCCATCTGCGGATTCGAAAGCTTGTCTTGCATGTAAGAGAGTAACACTTCTGTAATGGTGCCAAAGCCCGAGAAATCCAAGAGGGACACCTCAAAGCCAAGAAGTTATATCAGCTATAGAGATAAAATAGTTAGCCTCTATTAAAAACAGCAGGTCAGCCAGATGAATTAATCCTTTTTTGGAGGGAGGGGGGTTCTCTTATTAAAATCTGGTAGAAAGGAGTTATAAGTCTCACTTGGTCTATCCATCTCTTTCTTTCTTTCTCCATCTGTAAGTCTCAACAGGTGCTTCACTGTGAAAAAAGCCTGATGTTCTTTCAGGTCAAGGGGTTTCAAGTTCTTCTTCTTTTTTGATAAAGACAATTGTACCCGTTGCAGTTGTTGATGCATTTCATACAAAACAACCCCCACACGCTCCTTCATGCTCAGATAATAGGAAACACATTTGTCCATAAGAGACAGCATACCCCCCCCCCCCACCCCCCCACCCCCACACACACACACACTTCTCCATTACTCCACCACCTACACCTTCAAATCCAGGCCCTCCGGGTTCTGTCCATGCTCTGCAGAAAGTGAAAACATTACTTTTGGTTATGAAGTCTGCTCGAACAAAAGGCCCAGTGTTCTCAGCTGAGGAAGACCTCTGATTGTTCTCGCCACAGACAAGCTGTGAGCTGAAGCGCTGTGAAAGCCTCTGTAGGCTGCAAGGCTTTTGTGATTTGCATCGGGCTGACAGTGACTTCATGGTTAGAAGAACATCGACGTCAATGATATCGCTATGAGACATTTTAGCCCGTTCGGGTTAAAAAGCACAGCTTTCCCCCAGCAGACTTAAAAATAAGCTAACTGCAGTCAACTGGGGTAATTATTTAAGGGTGACTCACAAGCGACTGTAATGTAATGTGCAAAAACAAGTACGGGTAAGCTTTCCTTAAAGAACAAAACATGCTAATGAGGCTTCTTTACAAACTGAATTTAATAACTTCAGTGAACAGTTAATTGATTCAACTCACTTCAAGTCAGTCATTTCTAAGAACCGACAATGAAAACTTGGAATTTTTTATTTTAATTTAAAACAATAATACACACACTTCTTTTAAGGTCCTCATAAAAGATTGGTGACTCCACTAGGTCCCTATGTAATATTTTACCATGCTACTTTTATTTCTATTAATTTGTTAAAAAGATAAAATTGAAAAAGTTGACTAACTAGCTTGAACTGAAAAAAAGCAATGCCCTAGATAAAACTATGTAAAAGTAAGGAAACATTTTTTAAGGATGATTTCCTTGTGGGGAATTCCATTCCATGCCATTTCTACTAAAACACAACAGCAGAGTGGAAAATATCAAAATACTAAAATAGGCATAGAAAAACAAAATCTATCCTCTGTTTTGATATGAAGGTGTTTTCGTTCGGTAGAAAATGAACGGAAGCAAGTGTCTTCTTCTGGAGGGAGGAAAATGATCTCTCCAACTCTACTGACTGTAAAGACATTAGCAGCAGTGGCAGTGATGTAAAATAGAGCTGACCTTTTAGGGTGATGTTGGTTTTGGTGGAAACTGCAGATTTTCGTACGTCAGAGATGAAAAAAAAATCCTTTTTTAGTTAAAAAAACAAGTTTATGCTTAAAGACACACACACAGAGGCAGTTTGCCCTGCTCTGTCAGCAGGACCTCGTGTCACAATCAAAGGCATCCCAAACAGTAGTGTGAATGTAAGCGTGATGCACATGGCCCTGTTGTGTCTGGCCTTTAGGTCAGAAGAGCTGCCTGTGGGTGCATGGGTGAAAGACACGTTTATGCTTATGTGTTTGTGAACTGACAGCACATGGGTTCACGAATGTGTGTACGAGTGTTTGTTAGGGTACTGGACACACGCTGGATATTCCTGGATATTCCTATAATTTAATCAAATACTTCTTAACACTCAAGGCTCTCAGTGGTCACGAGAATCTCATTGAGCAAACCAACCATCATGTGAAAAGACAGTTAAAGGGTGTGCTCTGGCAACCCAGATAAAGCGTCATATACTGTCGACACAAGCAGGGAGGCAGGCGGAGAGGCAGACAGCTGTAAAAAAAAAAAAATGGACCAGCTGCAGGAATTAAAACAAAATGTGCAGATGGAGGGGACAGAAAAAGAACAAAAGTGAAGGATGGCGTGTGTGTGAGGGAGACTCTTAAAGGGAAAGAATGCAAGAAATGTGGCTTCTTACCAGCCCGATAAACAAAGTTCGCCTCAGCTTCAGAGGAGGACGGCGAGAGCAGCTCATCGTCATACTCGTTGGAGCTGAAGGAGCCGGAGTGGTTCCTCTTGCGAGCGTCCATGACAGCGTTGGCCACCATGACGTGGCGGAGCGAGTCGTTCAGGTAACGGTGCAGCAGGCTGCTCTTGTACTTGGGTGGAGACACGTAGTCCTCCGCCAGTGAGGCCGCTTCGGCGGCCGAACGCAGCCCCGCGCCCATGCCCATGCTCATGCTCATGCCCATGCCCATGCCCATGCCCATGGCCATCCCCACCATGGAGGAGCCCTCCTTCTTGATCACACTCTGGTACATGGGCTTGTTGAGCTCCTCGGGGCTGCTCTGTGTCCTCTGAGGGTTGTCCCCATCTGTGCCAGGATAAGAGGGATAAGAATACTCATTTAGATGGACTGCAGAAATATATTCTTACACTTTTACAGCTGTCAGCAGACGCCCCACTCAACTGCTGTTCAGGATTTGCGTTTGAGAGGATCAGCCAATCAAAAGACTTGAATTAAGGAGGAGGGGGTAAGATTAGAACTGTGAATCACACAAACCTTTTAAAGTTCATGTAACACGTTTATATATTAATTAAGAGACTTCAAAAAATGAAGATTTTTAAAAAAAATTGTAAACATGATCTATAGAAGCTGGACACTGTTCCTTCATGGAAATTGGATGATATGGATTTGTATTTGTTGTGTTTCATTTGCTGTCAGGTTTCTGTCATTGTGTGCAAACAATACTGTTGCAGTCACTGACTGCACATAAACTCACAGTTACCACATATATAGTTCACAAGCTAAACACTGTAGTTAATCAGTGTTAAATGGCCAAAATGCATAAAATGTTTTAAAGATTCCGATCTCTACTACTGCACATGGAACTCAGTCAACGCATTAAGGGGAGTTTAAACAGGAATTGCGGCTGGAGCTCCAGTTAGCATAAGTGTATATAACAATCACGCACATTTTCTTCAGCAAATATTGTATTTCTAGAGTTAAAATGATTTTCCAAGTTCTGTGCGTCCCATCTGACTCGGGTGCTGGTTATTTTGAGCTGAACTTGAATCCAAATACTAGGCAGGGAGATTTGAACCTGGCACTCCTGCCCTCCCGTTGGCTCTCCTTCAAGAGCAGCAAGCACAGCCGAGACTTAAGACGCATTACTGAATCATAACGGATGGTAGTCAATTTCCTCTCCATCAAAAGCGCGCTGCCCCTATGTTCCCTTGCAGAAATAAATAATTTCCAGGGTGCTGCTTTGCAACTGAAGACACTGAATTAAAGCACAGGTCCAAACCTGATGAAAAGGTGGGGGGAGGTGGGGGGGGGGGGGGGGGGGCAGGAAGATAAAACACTGCACTGAAGAACCAGATATCCTCTGGCAGAAGGGAAATTAGGGAGAAGTTCGCTCTAGATACAGTCTCTGCCAAGACCATAATTTTATAATTTGAACAGGTTGGACATTTGATTCAGCCGGAGCCAAATTAAAATTATAGCTCCCACATATCAGAAACACATGGATGGAGAGTATTTGCTCTCCTTCCTGTGCGCCATCAGAGAATCAGCATTTTTCCTATTGTCACTCATACAATAAAATAAATCTTTTCACATCAAGTCCTTGCAGTATTTTAAAGAAAACAGGCCCCTTTTCGCACCTCCATGACACTCCAGTTCACAAAACAGAAAACAACATTTTCTCTGCACTTCAACTCCAAAACAAGCTGGACCATTTCAGACAGTAAGAGGAATGCACTCCGGGTCAGTGGGGTTAGATCTGGCCCCATAAATAGACTCTGGAACAAAAGCATAGGCTTAAAAACATAATAGAGGGCCTTTTAGCGCGTGGGTCAGAAGTGGGAGCAGGCTGCGGATAGCTTCATAACCATAATATGACAGGGAGAAGAGTCAGGGAGATATACAGAGCCTCCGGTGGTACAGTGGCCTGTGGCAGACACAATGCAAACACCATGCACACATTCTTTTGTGAGCCGCACACTCGGCTTCTGCTCCTCAAAAATCTAATTAGAGATCACTGACACCACAGTGCTCGTCCTTTCTCTCTATTCTTTCACTGCTCGGGGATATAAGTTGTATTTTTTTTTATGTTTCCTAACCATGTTTTCTGTGCTGTCAGAGAGTACAAAAAGGCAGTCTCTCCCCTCTGAGGATCAACATGTGTTTGCAGTAAATACACTACGCTGACAGGGAGCCGCTCATTTGCAATTGCAGACTGGGAGGCAGAGGTTGGCTCAGCAGGGTGTCCTAATGACAGCGTGTCGCAGCCCATCGGCCTCGGCGTCTCTCAGTTGGATCACGCGCTCGCCATTTATATCCGGCCTAGAACATTGTTTCTGCAGAGCATCGGCCCGCTTTAGGAGGAACTCAGGAGGAGGTGGAGTGCCCTTTGGCACCGGTTCACGCCGTGACACTACATTTAAAATTCTGGGGGTACAACAAATGTGATGTAAGTTCGCGGGTCAGTCGGTACAGAGTGCATCAGGTTCACAGCATGTGACCAGTTTATATAAGGGAGCCATTATTATGTGATATCTCAGAAGTGATCTTCCATCAAACTGACTGAGCAGCACACGTTTTCCACTGTTCTTTAATGCACATTATTGAATTATTCTAATGTTCAGCATTCAAGGACATGCTCTCAGCGAGAGACAGAGAACTGCAGAATAAGAGTGAAAGAGCAGGCGAAGGGTCAAACACCAAATCAGAACAACGCTGCTCATACACACAGAGAAGGAGTGGCCTTTCAAATATCATTATTATTATAATTCTGTTAGATTAACTAGTGCCAATGAAAATGGATAATATGCTTTGGTGAATGGAAAAGGAATTAGTCACATCAATCTGCTCTGTGTGCTGTGCATGGGTGCACATGGTACAAGGTTTGATTAGTGCATGCTTCTACTGATCATTTCGGGCAGTTTTTTTTTTTTTAAAGATTTAAAATAAAAATAAATTTTGTCATCGTAGATTACCAAATTAAACTTCATATTATCCTAATGAGCCTCCTGTTACCTCAAACACAGTAGCATTTTAAAAGATGTAGCTAAAAAGTACAGACACACTCTCTTGTCACTATTCTCATACATTTTAACAAGTAGATCTAAATTTGTTTCATATTTGCTGATATTCTTAATTTATCCACATCTACAGCTCCATTCATTTGAATAACTCTTGACTAGAATCCAATATTAAAAGATGGACACAAACACGTGCAGTGATACTTTTCCGTCGATTTACGACACATGCATTTCTCTCCATCTCCAATTTTTTTATCTTTAGATGGGGATTTGGAACGATCCATACCCACAGAATAAGTTTATTATATATTCTATATTATATTTAAAATTGTACGGGATAAACTGGATTTAAACAGACTGTTACAATTAACTGTAACTGTAACTGTAACCTAAAGGACTGGTCCTGGTGTATTTTTACAGAGAGGTGGTACAAAAAGTGATTAACCTAAATATAATACTTTTTAACAGTAATAACAATAAATACCCAGACGGGGTTGTGTCCATGTGTGTAATTAGTAGCAAAAATAAGCAGGAATGGGTTTTGCCTGTTCTTTTTACACAGGACTATTTATCTATTTATAGATAAATAGATATATATGTCACCTCTCAGTCGGAGCAACACAAATTTGATGGGACACAGTGATCTTATGTGTGTGCTATGTAACGTTATATGTGATGGAAAACTTCCATAAATATGAATGAGTCACAAATGACTGATATACAGCACGTGCACTGTATCTATGCCAGCTTCCCGCCATAGAAGAAAATATACACCTGTTTTTACAGTTACGTGAACAAAGTTAAACAGGGCACCCTTTTATTCATAACTGTTTGAATAAAACAAATTAACCATATTGCAGATCAAAATTAAACATGGTAGTAAGTAAAGGGTTGTTAGTTATCCATGCCTTTGTTAACACCTGGCTGGATTACTGTAATGCTCTTTATATAGGGGTCAGTGCTTCATAGATTACTCATCTACAGAGGGTGCAAAATGCTGCAGCTCGTCTTTTAACTGGCACTTGAAAGTTTGAGCACTGTTTTATCTTCACTTAACTGGCTGCCCATTCCTTTTAGGATTCATTTTAAAATTCTTTTCTTTGTTTTTAAAGCCCTCCATGGCCTAGCCCCATCTTATATCTCTGAGCTGTTACAGCCTTTATACACCCACCCGCTCTCTCAGGTCAGCTGATCAGCTGTTCCTGAATGCACCCAGGACTGAGCGTAAACTTAGAGGAGCTCGCGCTTTTGCTGTAGCAGCTCCAAAACTGTGGAACAATCTGCCTTTAGAGATTAGACAGGCTTCTTCTCTGCCTGTTTTTAAATCACTTCTGAAAACCCATCTCTTCATGTTGGTTTTTAGTTGTTTTATGTATATGTATGGCTGTTTTAATTTTAATTTTTATGTATTATGTGTTTTATTTTTCGCTGTTTTGTTTTATTCTATTGCTCTTAACCTATTTACTGTACAGCACTTTGGTCCTGTGCTGGCTATTTTAAAGTGCTTTATAAATAAAGTTGGATTGGATTGGTCTGGATTGGGGAAATTGAGTGTTGACATTGCTGGCTAATAATCCTTCCTCTGAGGTGAAATTAGTCAAAGGACGACCACTCCCCCATCACAGTAAACCTGGTTCAGCGTTGCTCACATGGGATGGCTGACAATTCAGAAACCGTACCTTCTGAGCAGCTGTCATCACTGCTCACGCTCAGCCTCTCTGCATTCCCCTGAACATATTTGTTGTACAGCTTGATTCTGAGCGCCCAGCTCAGGTCTGGCTGCCTCACTGTGTTCTTCAGTCGCCTCCTGGCATTGGCAAACCAGTTGGACACCTGAGAGAGAGAGCGAGTAAGACAAATAAGAGGGAAGTGGGAACGTACACCAAATAGAAACATATGTTATTGTTTGGATTCCAAATTCTTCCATATCCAGCAAAACAAAGTCTATTCCCTAAGAAAACGTCTGCTCTCTGCCTGCCATCAGTCTCATTCAGAAAAACCAAGCGAGACCGAAGCAAAAGACAGATACAGAGTCGGGTTGCAGAGGAGCTCTTTGAGGCCGAGATTTAAGAAACAACCCAGACGCTCCAGAGAGACACCCCAGCATGCATCCTTTCTGTATCAGTAACATGCAGGAACATTTAACACCATTCAAACGCCGGATGGCCAGCGAATGCAACATTTCATTAACTAACGTTCCAGCTGAGACGTACGTTGCCCATGCTTATTTTGGACTCGCACGGCCTCCCACCAATAAGACATTTTTTCCAACACTGTCTTCAAGATCCAATAAAAGAGACACTTGATCCAGCGCTCTTCCTTTCACTGGGAATGGAGACTATTAGATATAATACAAGAAAAACTTTTCATGCTCAATAGATTTCAAGCAGTTTATGAAGGGGCTGAGACAGAGGCCTTATGCTAGAGTACTTATTTTTCCGATCCTCTCTTTCAGTATCGTGTTTCTTGTTAACTAAGACCATCCCACATCCCTCTGTCGTGAGCCCAACACCGTGGCACACCAGGAGGACGGCGGCATCTTGTGAATTTGCGAGGTGAGACATGAGACAGCTTGCTTATGAGAGCTGGGGAAAGAATGGCTGAGGGAAAAGAGACAGAGATGGTACGCCTAAAAAGGCTGGACCCAATCGCCAAACCAAGCTCTCCCAGCCGTGGCTTGTCAGCCGCGTGTGTACCGTAGAGGAGACGGCATGCAGGGACGCTGAGGGATTTCAGTGGTGATGGAGAGATGGGACTGGATTTTTAGCACACTTGATTCACAATATTTACATGGAAAGAACAGGCTGTTTTGCTAAAACATGACAGATTTAGTTGTTTTAAACACCTGGTGCCAGGTGGGTGTTTCCAGGGAAAATGCACAGGAAGTGATGCATTCTACATTTCTGGACTAAACAGTGGAAGAAAGGGGTAGCTCTCATCCTCAATCAATGCACAGGCAAAGACATGTGAGTCACCAGTTAGCTGGTGCTATCATATCACACTTTTTAATGACTCTATATAAATGAATTTAGTCTATAAAATGAGAAAATACAATCATCACATGGTCTCAGCACTTTTTAAAATTGTGGCTTATGTCCCAAATGCCCATATATTAAAGATTATATCCTTTCTAAAGTTCAACAAATAAGAGAAAAATTGTCTACAGGTTGATTTGAGATTTTAGAAGCAGTGTATTTCTGATAGTTTGATGTAAGTCAGCTATTTGATTGGCTGATACATCGACTCAGCAAGGCACACTTAACAGAAAATCAACTAAAAAATTAATTAATAAAACTTTTATACCTCCCTCATGCTGGAAAATGCAATTATAACTTGCATGCATGCCTATGCTCACCATCGTGAAATATTCCACTGACCTTTGACGTTGCTGCTGGTGGTATTTGAGTGTCAGCTTAAACGCATGCATGCGTGTGTGTGAAGTTGTGTGGTAGTGTGTGTGAGCGGCACAGCACCCCTGTGTCCAACACAAAGCATTCCTCTGCACTCTACTCGCCCTCACCAAAACAAACAGCTCCATCAGGCCCCCAAAATGAGAACCAGATTAAGCACCGTGGCCGGCGGCCCAAAAAAGCCGCCGCAGACTTTCTGAGGCTGTATCAGTGACCTTGTCAGCCAGATGATACTGTACATACACAGCTGCACGTGCCAGACACCAAACACACTCATATTCTCCACTGGGTTTTCCTCTCAGCGGTCAGTCGCTAAAGTCAAGCCGTTCACTGTACTCTGGCATCATCAGCAGAGGGTGCAATACAGCTTAAAGCGTATTTGAAATTCGCGTTTCTAACGGCAGTACAGCAGATCAGAGGATCCCAAACTCTGGGTTGGGATCACTTCGAGGTCCCACGTGAAGTCCCAATGAAGTGTTGTCAAATGAAAATAAAAATACATCCGTGTTACACAGAAATAATAATAATACTAAAAAAAAAATGATTTCACTATTTTTCCATGATTCTTATAAAAAACAGAGCAATGGTTCAAATGAATTTCAATTAATTGCCTTTCTCGTAAAGTCAAAAGAGTTACATGACATAAAATTCTATTTGCAACTAAGTGAAGTTTGTGAAAACCTGAACTGATAATTACAATGTAACTACAGTATAATCTGTGTTGGGTTGAAGCTAAAGAAAAATGTGAGGCTTTCTTAGAGAAATAAAGGAACGAAAATATATAAATGCGCCTATGTTTTTCACAGCTGACCTATAAAATAATGTAAATCTAAAACAGTCATCTGCAAAGTGTTTTCACAATAGTGTGAAGAAACAACAATATTCAGCGCTGCATTGGTGCACAGAACTCAAGATGAAAAACATGTTCTACTTACTTCAAATGCAAATTCAAATACAGCCTTTCAATGCTCTCAACAACAGACATCACCCTTAACTGTTTAACGTAACTCTAATGCTCTGTATTCACTGTCAATTTCTTTGTCACCTGACCTTGAAGTTTGAAGGATTACCAGAAAGTGGTCTCACCTGAACCAGTGTCATTTGGGAGCCGAGTGCCAGGAGGATTTTCTCTGTCTTCGTGGGGTAGGGATTGTCCCTGTGCTTGTAGAGCCACTGCTTGAGCGGCCGCGCCATGTCCTGCAGGGCCTGACGTTTGTGTCGGACTTTACCACCACTGGGACGACCCCTGTGAAGAAACGGGTAGAGTATTTATCTGGTATTTGAGTTTGCAGAATCTTTTATCTTTTCTTTAAAAGCCTAATTTTTAACACATCTTCCTTGTATGAGTAAGATAGGCGATGTGCTCACAGTGCGTTTGTAAGTTAACACAAATCTTGTTATATTTGAATAAAGAGTAAACAGTAAACAAATTATTCCGCTTTTAAAACTGTGATAAAATCTGAATTTAAAGCAATGAAACAGAATCAGGATCGTGCTGTATACTGAAATGAACAAACGGTGTTATGCGAGCAGCAAGTGGAGTCCTAAGTGGAGCGGCAAGTTGCCTGACTTTGTTAGTCATGACACATAAAGTGAACACTCTACAGAGTGTGCAATTTTCTCACCAAAAGCACTGCAATTAAGCCGAGAGATGTTAAAGAGACGTAGAGACGGAGAAAAAGAACGAGAGACTGAGTCAGTGAGGGGGAGAGAGAGAATAGCCACTTGCAGTTTATTTTTCATTGCGTGTCCCACAAACCGCCAACACATTGCTATGAAACAAACAAAAACATTCTGCTCAGGCACAAAGATTTGCCAGATTAACTTTTCACACCCAGCAGAAGTGGATCAAGAACAATGTAGCAGAGGCCACGGCTTGAGCCAAACCATCACACAAGGGACGGACAAAAAGCTGAAATTATACTTCTGGTTTTCACTTACAGAAAATCAAAGTAGGGAATATACACTGTGGCCTGGAAGATCGCAAATATATTTTCTCAAATCCCAATTCAGCAACTCAGTGGTGAGTAGAGCTACAACAGCAACTCATAAAAGATCACTACAGGGAAATTACACAAGATGAAAAATGACAATATATGAATTTTCTATGAGCCCTTAAATGAATATTGGAAAGTCTTTCTCTGAGTCTGCTTTTCCTGAGCTGTAATGGACTCAGTCTCACCTGTAGCTCCAGGTCTTATGAACCTGTAGATGTCAGTATGGTGCTGTGCTGCATTTCTCCTTTTATCTCACCAAAAAGCTGCTCTCACTGTAGATGTAACATACTTTAGTCTAACCTCAAAGTCTACCCGAGGTTCATGTTCTACAAATATTTTCCTTGTAATCCAGATCGCTATGAACATCTTAAAGGATTTTTCATTCCATGTTCTGAACTTTGGCTTTAAACACACTCTCTCACACACGCACTCTGTTTAATAATTTAATGTACTTTGTTAGTCTGATCCGTCCCCTGAAAGAACACCTACAACTCACATAAGTTCACATAAAATTCTTTTAATATTACTGAAGGTTTCTTCTTCACAAGGCTCCTTAAAGTGCCTGCTTTCCCCCAGGTTGCTCTTATATAAGCCAAAAAACATGGACATATCAGGACACATCTTTACCTACACCTGCTTCCTATTGTAGAAAATATATAGTTTAAAAAAATCGATGCCTGCTTACATGATTGACTAGACCACACAGCGAGCTCAAGGGTGAATTTATTTATTGAAAACAGATGGAGACCTCCGCTACTGAACAAGGCTGACCTACTTATTAACTCTAAGATTAGCTGTGAACATCAGCACCAAAATAAAGCCCAGATTGAGAAACGGTAAATATAAATTCTCTGAGCCCTGGAATCCTGGTGCATTAAATCCACATGAAAAAAGTTAGACTTGATTATTATTTTTTTTTCTTTCAGTGCTGAGATCTAGAGCATAATGTTGGGACCTATAAACGACCAAAATTGTGGCTTATTGGGGCCTGCGTAAGTTTCAAATGTTTGTGCATAAATACGCAATTACGCACTGCTGCTGGTACTTTATCAAATCCAAATGTTAATAAATGCATCTGTATTATAACTCAGTGAGGCTGGTGCACACACATGGATTAAATATTTATTTTAACAGGATCTGAACCCAAAAGTCTGGCTTGGGTGTTTGGTCTGCTGTCTTTAATTCTGCGCACAAACTGGAGCGATAACCACAGCGCTCTGATAACAAAACCAGCATTGTTGTTCCCTCTCTCTCGTTCTGTTAGCTCGTGCTGGGAGAAATAATCGTGGAATAGAGGCACTCCTCATCAGTAACACCCCGGAGGGAAACTCCAGTTAATCCAACTCCGCACATGCTGACCAGCAGCGTTAACCATAACAGAACGCTCCACATACCCGCTCCGCCGGTGTCTGATCGCCTGGTTGTCTCTGATGGTCTGGTTGCTGGAGAGGAGGTCTGGATGCTGTCCGTCGATCACTTCTAGATAATTTCTGCTGCTCATTTCCACCTCCTTTGCTTTCTCCTCAAACAGAACCTGGCTGCTCAACTTGTTAAAGACAATGGTGTTCATCTTAGGTCAGACAATCCACCGTTTTTCTCTGACGCGTAAAATATCAGAAGGAGGGAAGGAAATCCTCGGATTTGTCACAGTGTCCCAGTGTCTCTCCTGTGGAACAAGTGTACATATTTTACACAAAGCGTGCTTAGAAATACCTCGGAGGATGTCAAGTAAATTTGCGAGGGAAACTATTAAAACTTGACCTTTGGCCACAAGGATCACAAGAAAAACACTTAATAATGCTATTGCTTTAAAACACCGGTTTCTCTGACAAATGTAAATTCTAAACCTTATTAAATATGCTCGCTCATTTATTTACACTACATTTAAAAAGCTGATCGACTTTACCTAAAGCAGAACGCACCTAACAGCGAAACTTTGATGCATCATTAAAGAGCCGCTTCACAAACAAAACAACAGAAGCACTTGTGCAGACTCATTACGCACAAATATCCATTGATGTGCAAAGCTATGCGTGAGGAAATGGACATAAATAAAACTGTGAAGAATGCGTGCAGACAGCAGATCAATTATGAGATAGTGAGTAAATAAATGTTGTGTGACACGTGCGCATTAATGAAGCTCTTTATCTGATTTTTCTACGTGACAAAATTCCACTATCTTCAATTTAATGCACTTCCACTTTATTTCCAGGAGACAGCAGGGAAGTGGTACTGCAAGATTTGAACTGTAAACACTAAATTTGAGTTTGTAAAATGTGTTCAAGTGGAATTCACCTCCAAGTATCGTCCTCTGCTCTGCGGTCGCGCGTCAAGAACTCGTGAATGGTTTATTTTGTTTGGTGCTTCCACTCCTCCTCCCTTTTAAAATCTAATACAAACAAACCTACAGCCTTCACAAAAATGTGACATTTTTTTTTTCCTCCTTTCGCCCTCAATTTGTAATTTCTAGTCGAATACTGAATGTGTCCTGACAAGAGAAGCACCTTTGAGCTTTCATCATTAACCTGGCGCAAATTCCGCGCAGCAACAGCACTGAAATAAAACACCCAAGCAATATTACTACCACTACTACTACTAGTATTACTAATAATATTTAAGTTCCAACCTGTGTCACATTTATTGTATTTAGCTTTCTATATGGGGTTACAAGTGAGAATAAAGAGCCATGCAAACTCGGTCCAGTTCATTCAAAGTTGTATACGTGTTTGTCCTCCTCTACATCATCCCTGTCCTGAGTCTCAGTAACGCGGCTCCATAAATCACTGTGAGCGCAGTTACCTGTCCCGGGTCCCTCCTGCGTCTCTCTGCTGTGTAGAGCAATAATCCTGTTTCCAGTCACCCATTCCCTGCTCACATGTTCCCCTCCTGAGATCCTGAGCTCAAACCGCACGAACCGCCGTCTCCTCCTCCGCTTTATCGAGCGGCCTGCGCCGCGCAGCCCGGGACTCTGAATATCTCACCCTGCTCATGTTTCCTAGTACACAGCCTGAGACTGCGAACATACTGTTGATGGCTTACGCCTGTTCTGGGGCCGGGGCCAGCAGAGGGGAGGAGAGGGAGGGGAGGCATCACGCTGCAAAAAGTAGGCTGTCTAAATCACGAATCCACGGTGGAGTCTGAAATGTTACTCAGAGTTGTCAGTTTGTGAAAACCCCCTTTGGCTGGTATTTAGTCCTTCTGTTTGGAACATAATACTGCAAAGCAATATTATAACTAGTCATTAATGAAGCCTGAGTAATTAGAATGATAAATTAGTAGACGTGTACAGATTCTCTTCAGTCCTTTCCAGAAAATAAGCGCAAAAACTGTGAAAGCAGCACGAAAAAGCACTACTAAATCCAAATGAGCAGCTTTTATTCCATGTGTCATGAGCTGCTTTGTAAAAAACAATGGAGCACATGTGTCATATACATGTAGTGTCATGGCTGTGGAAAGGATGTGCAAAATGTGGGATTTTTCTAGCAGAAGAAAACTGCAAATACTGCAACAAGGTCAGTCATTATGGTTTCTTTTCTTTAGCTCCTGCAAGATGTAGACTGAGTCAAACCCACTGTCTGCTACAGACACTTTACAGTGCAATAAACCTGTTGTGGATGCTTGTAAAGACTGTATCATGTTTTATCCCTGCAAGATCACACTTGGGTCCTAAATGGTCCTGTGTCAAGAGATTTTGTCCCCTTCTAGCAACCACTTAGTGCACTTTTGTATACAGCTGCCTATCAGTGTATCAGACCATCTTCAAGGTTTAATGTTTTCCTTGTAATGAGAGTTATTCCATCAGATTCAGCACAAAAACACAATTCTAAACTATTTTTGGTAACACTGAAAAGAAAAAAGAGAAAAAAATCTGAGTGTATATAGCCATGCCACTGCTGATTACTCCTGATGCACCCTCTCATTGACTTCCATTATAAACCTGTCACATTATGGGCTCATGAGTCACAGATTCTGAGGTTCTGACTTGTGTGTTCCTTTGGGGTTTATCCAAGGTAGTTATTCGAAGAACATGACTAAGCAGCAAGAGCCATATGAAGGGTTCGAGCCCTGTGTAATTATTGTTTATTTGTGCTTATTTTCATTTAATGGGGGAAGTTAACTTTTACTAACAGCATGTGCAAACATACCATGAATGGCCCAGTCATGTAATGGCTTTAATTAAGAATAGTTTATTTGCTTGGGTTATACACAATATGTATGTTTGACTTCTCACCTGATGTGAACTCATGTTACCTCCCATGACCTTGCCAGTGTTATCTAAACTTGTGGCTCAGCACAGACTTGACTGGGAAAGTTTGGAGGCTTGTAAATGGCATCTCTTTGTTCTTAATCTACCCTCTCCAAAGCCTCTGCTTTTACTCCCTGCAACTCTCATTGTGACTCCTGCTTGTCATCCAAGTGTGGGTGTGCAAAATGATTCAACAGGTAGGAGCACAACATTAATCATCATGTCCCACTCTATAAGGATTGGTGGCAGGGATTCTGCAGGCGATCCCTGTACACAGTTCTGTTTCATCTCTGGCTGGAGTTCCTAAACGACACCGGCATCTGTTTTCTTTGTTGTCTATTCTTCATCATCTGTTTGGGTGTTGGAGTTAAACTATAAACGATTTTTTTGAAACCTGGCACCAGTGACTATTTATTTCTAGTCTAGAGATATGGGTTGCTGCTGAAAAGCTTTGCAGTATAATCTATTTTTCATGAAGTCTTGTAACGCTGAATGTGACACCTGACTCAGTCTTAATCCACTCCACAGTTTAGACATTTCTGGAACACATTACTGCTTTGGATGAAAAATTAAGAAAGAAAAGAATTCACCAGACTTTCACTGTCTGATTTTAGAGGGTCCCCCCACAATTTTACCCATCAGTTAGGTCTAGTCGACTCACAAGGGGTAATTACAACTCAGCCTGTAAAAACAGTTGAATAATATTTTGTCTCCCATGGAGCTCAGACAAGCCCCAGAGATGATGTCATCAGTGTCACCACAGCTTGTATTGCAGCCTTTCTGGACTTCGACCCATCCATATTAAGGATTAAAGGGCTGATGAAAAAGGAAATACACACATATCCTACAACCCACCAGCTCTATATTGTGAATAGGCTCTCCCTGTGTTAGTGAGGACAAGGACACAGGACAGGGTGCTGGAATTGGTCAACACCTTGGGCTCTTTCACGTGTGCCTTATGTTTTGCATTATTTTTTGCAATGATCTGCTTGAGTGGTTATAAGTAAGTATGCTCTGTTGAATTTGTAAGTTTGCTTTATTGCAAAAAAAATTAACAGTCACTAATATTTATGGTATTCTCGTAGTAATGGAGAGAGAGACAGAATATCAACCAAAAAGTCAAGTCACTGAGTGAAATAAGTATTAGATCTCCTACAACCCAGCCAGAATTCTGGCTTCCAGAGATTGTAATTTAATCTAATTGAATTGACTGATCTCAAATCATTACATGTATAAAGCATGTGTGTCTGTAGAATCAATTTCTTTAATGCTAACCTCTCCACTGCCATGGGTAAGACCAAAGAGCTGTCCAAGGACATCAGGGACAAGATTGTAGACTAGAGCAACAAGACCATCAGCAAGAAGCTTGATGAGAGGGTGACAATTATTGGTTTGATTATTTGGAAATAGAAGAAATAAGAAATGACCATCAATCATACTTCTTCTGGAGCTCCATACAAGATCTTGCCATATGTGGTGAGGATGATCATGAGTAAGGTGGTGGATCATCCCTAGAAGAGAAAGCAGAAGAAACCAAAGTTGGGCAGCATCTACTTGTTTGGAGAAAGGGTACTGCTGAGTATGACCCAAAGAACACCATTACCACAGCCAGGCACAGAGGTGGAAACATTATGCTTTCTGCTAAGGGTAGAAGACGACTTAACTGCATTGAGGGGCCAACAGATGGACCCATGTACCATAAAATCTGGGGATGAGAACCTCCTTTCCTCAGCCAGAACATTGTTTTCCTGGAAAAATCATCCACAAACCATATCAATCATCCAAAACGTACCACCAAGACAACAAAGGCTAAAGAAGAAGTGCATTAAGGCCATGGAGTGGACTTGTCAGTTTCCAGACCTCAATCTGTGTAACGAGTTGAAGTTTTGAGTTGCCAAATGTCATCCAAGAAAACTAAAGGATTTAGAGGGTTTCTGTAAAGAGGACTGAGTCAAAATTCCTGTGCATGGTCTTGATGACCAACTACAAGAAATGTCTGACAACTTTCCATATTGATGTTTGTTTGTATAAAACTAAACCCCTGATGTTCTCCCTTCATAAAATACCAAATGTCAGTATATCCATACTGGTTCATAGATTCATGTCAGTATATATCAGATCCCTTATGCTTAGGAAAACAACATCTGGAGCATTTTCATACAATACCAGAAAGTAACCATTAGTTTACCCTACCCTCCATCCAAGACTAATTTATTTAAATGTCGTACGTCAGTGTAATTGTGGGAACTCTGTTCTTGCATCCAGTGTCTGTATGTTTTATATACCAATGACAGTCTCTCTTGTATTGTTTTATATGACATCGACTGAGTTCATTTGTATGTGGGTTTGGTCTGGCTTGCCAGAGGGGCGTTTGTAGTTAAAGTTTTATGCACTTTCGCTCATAACATTTGTTTTCTCCTTAAACTTCCACTTCAACTCTAATCCCTACAGTTCCAGAGGGACTCAAATGTGTCTTATGTTTAATTAACAAAATGCTGTAGTAAAGAAGCTGCAGAAAATTTGATATGTAGCTCTATATGCCATGGCCTAAAGACTTCCTTTTTAGTGTCCCTCTCTGAGGCAGGGATTGTAAAATTAAAAAGCAGACATTCATTACACGTCATGGATCCAACAGGGAACACCCGGTTTTGCCTTGAGCTACTTCATCATTCAGTGCGCATTAAAGGATCTGGCTATGAAAAGTGGCCATTACTTAAAATCAGTGTTAGCTCAATGTCAACACCTTATGCCATTTCAATCCAAATTATTTTTTAAAGCTGCAGCCTCTGCACCCATCATCTGCCCCTCATTTAAGATGATGTTTTCACTCCATGCTTGGGCCTAATTGCCCCATGTAAACCATGTTGCAATTACATAGTATAACTACTTGTAAAGCCAGAAACATATTTTCTCAAAAGTTTGCCAGCTTTGGTGGAAAGTGTGACTGAGAAGAAAATTTGCAGGTTGTATAAAATGACCCAATTGCTGTTTTCAAAGGAGGGGTTTCAGACATTTGGGGCACTAATCAGTGAGTTGAAGCGTGTGCTGTCTGTACATGTCCAGTTAAAGCAATCAAGTTCCATTAGAAGTCACTGGGATTGATCCCTGAAATTACAGTGGGGAATAATTGCAACTTGGAACACCCAGTACTATTTAACCCTCCTGTCCTGTGTTGCATCTCTAAATATGGCGTTCCAAGAATACACAACTGGCTACTAAATTGGCACATAGTACTCTACAGGGAGGAGATGCCACTTCACTATCCAGCATGCATGGTGGTGATGGATTCATCTGTCAATCTTCCGTTGCAAACCAAACCCTCTGATTTTCATGCACTGTCGATACAAGTTGAATTAACAAATCATGCTTTTTTGCACACTTAAGTCTTGCCAAAAGTCCTCAGTCATGCTGGAATAACAAAGAAGCATACGTTTCTGACTTGTTCATTTATAATGCCAGTGCTGTTAAAACTTCAGTGAAATTTTTCACTCATTCGTGTGTCATCACCTCTATAATTCTGCTGTTGCTATCTTTGGTTCTCGAGTCTCCAGATATTTTTCTCCGTGAGCAGACAGTTGCAAAGCTCTGAAGTATTTGGGAGTGCTTGGGCAAACTGACAGCAAAGAGGTAGACTGGGACAGGGGTTATTTATGCATCAGGCAAAAAGAAAGGGCATTTATTAGTGTCAGAATTAAAGTTGAACAAACACGTTTGAGTTTAGAGGTCAAATAGAATAGCAGGCCACATCAATGAGATGCTGTGGCCAACACGCCAAATAAGAAGAATGCCCTTTTGAGTACTGGCCTAATTGACCACTTTTACAAATATTGCTGTTAATTCTGCAAAGAAATTTAAGCCACCGGTGTCTACTACGGTTTTGTACTTTGTCTTCATGTCTTAACGTGTGCAATCAGTTACAGATTTAAATAGGATGTTCTATAATGCCTTGCTGATGATTTGTTGATTTGGTGCTATTCCCCTCAGTTACATGTCTTCCCCTCAGGTCCAGAGTTGTGATAGTTTGATGAAAAGAGCCTGATGAAAACTCTGGGATAATATAATTTTTGGTGGGGTGCCATACGGAGCTCTCAGGTTGGTTCGTGATCCAGCGAGGGGAAACCTGGCCGGGCTTATGCTTCACAGCTGTGCAGCTGGGAGCACACGCCAATTCATCACTGTCTGCTGTGTGAGGAACTTGGCATTTTTGAGTATCTTTACTATCCTTTGTCTGCAAATAAATATAACTGCCTGTTGGCTATCAGGATCCTCTCCTTTCCAGTTTAGTGTTAACACAAGAAGAGAGGCTTTAGGTGAGGCAAATACAAAGCTGAAAAGTGCACTGAGCATTATCACGTCATATTTTAAAAAAGGGGTGGGGGGGGGGGTCTCTAAAGGAAGACAGCAAACATGTTGCAGTTAGCCTATGAGGCCAATCAGTGTACTAGAGTCCTACATTTAAACTTTCATCAAATCAGAGCACTGGTCTCTAAGATTTCACAATTTCCTCGATTTCAAGGTCAGGTAAGGAAAAAAGCTATGATCTGTTAATGTGGCTGACAGGCATGTCCTAAAGTCCAGGTTCCCCCCTCCCCGTCATCTACCTTTACACTGACTACAACAGACAGATCCGGTGAGTAAAGAGTGTTTCATTAGAAATGCTTAGATGTTAAGTGCCGTAACAGTTCAGGGTGATTGCTGCACGAAGCGTCATCCAGTCTGTTCTTCCTCTCATATTTACTGGAGAAAAAAGTCAGGGCTTTTAGCAAGAAAAAAAAATGTTCCGTTTACTACAGTATAACACAACGATCCTGATCTTTAAAGGCTTGGCCGCAAACAAACAGATCAGTCACATGGAAAAACTAAGCACACCTCTATAATTATCACACTTTCAAATCCATAATATGATCATCAGTCGTTCCAGACTCCCAAACTTGTCCTATTTAAACCTCTGACATCCAGGGCCTGCTGTTCTCTTTGCTACTAAAGTGTTTGGTGTCATCATGCCAAGATCTAAAGAGCCCTCTAAGGCCTTCAGAAAAGGGGTTTTGGATGCCTATGAGTCTGCTAGGGGATTTAAAAAGATCTCCAAATTATTTGAAAAAATAAATCACTCTACTATAAGGAAAATTATCTACAAGTGGTGTAGATTTTAAACAACTGTCAGCTGGTTTAGGACTGGCCATGCCAGGAAAATCCACACTACAGCAGGCTGTTTGACACAAAAAAAAGTCTCCAAGAACCTACAAATTTTATAAGAAGATCTGGAGGTAACTCTTCAAACTGTGGGTGTCAAAATGTATACTTCGTCAGTCACAAAAAGCATGCATGTGATATGTGGAGGGTGTGCCAGGAAAAAGCCTTTGCTGTCCACGAGGAACACAGAAGGGGAACTACTTTTGTCAAAGGACACAGAGTCAAATGTGCTCTAGACAGACAAATGAAAGAGTTGTTTGGAAACAGCAACCGAGGACATGTTAGGCGCAGTCTAAATATGGCTTTTCAGGAGACCACCTGTGACGTCTGGAAGAAATCTGTAAGTTTGGGGTTTCTTTTTTTGCCTTAAGAACTGGGGGGCTCACAGTCATTGATTTAGCTATGAATTTCACATCATTCTGAAGAGTACTTGAGGACAAAGTGAGACCACCTGCCTCCAAAATTGTTGCTTTAGGTTTTTGCGACTTTCCTGAGTGAAATTGTACACGCTAAAGTAAATTTGTAGCTTTAGCTTGTCTTGTTTGTAGCTTAGCTCATCTTAACTGAGGAGAATGAAACTGTCATTCTCATCATAAAAGAAACCAACCAGGGGCCAAATCACCTGCTCGAAGACCATCAGACAGAGGTGAATGTGTTTAATGAGTCTTTATTTATTTGTGTTCAAATTAAAATCACCAGAACATTTTGCTAGAGGTTTTAAACTAAAGTTGACGCCTACCAAAAATACAAATGAGTTTGTATTGTTTGAACACATTAGCAATGCATTTTATATTTTATACTGTAGAGCTTTTGCCTGTTATAATTCACCTACTATCTACAAAAGCTGTGCTAAAAGTAAGATAAGACATTTTTAGCACAGGCCTTACTTTGCAAGCACATCAGTTAAATTAAGTAAAAAAAAAGAAAAACAATTCAGTTTATTCACATGTTTGCTATTACCCCAAAAGGACACAGTAACAAAGTAAACTCGGGTTTACTCATTTGCACTCTCTGAAAATCCCTGTCCTGAGCACCCTCAAACCCTCAGGCAATTGCTCAAAGTGTGGTTTTTAGACACTCTTTGAGAGGGGTGATTAGTGTGCTTATTTGTGGAGTAGAGAAAAAAAATATCGCTTTTTCAATTTTACAGGATATTTGCATAAAACTACATTTCTGAAAGTAAAAAAAAAAATTAATTACTCACTAACGGCTCACTTTTTTCCAGGTTTTGCAGTTACATGTGGCTGTGACTTTAAGCTTCCTGTTAAAAAAATGCTTGATACTTATAATGAACTAACATGCAGTTACTGTTATGAACCTAAAAAGTAATTTTTGGGACCTTTATGGAAACATTGTACTTGCAACTTTGAAATCTGACACAGACATTATAGTATTTAACTACTCACTACTCTGTTTATTTGTTGTCATGCCAGCTTGATACGTTATGAGCTCATGAGAGCTCTTTTAAAAGCATCTTCAAAAAACGCTGAGAAATGGAAGTGCATGAAAGGACAGCATGCAACGAACTGTGAGAAGGAAATGGGTGCAGGGAGCAGGCAGTGAGCAAACAGCGAGCTAGCACCACACGCAAGACTCGCTCCAACGGGCCTGATGGTGTGAGCGAGCTGTAATAATATAAAAGCTAATTTAGTGATTGAGAACAGAAGCTGTGTTCACCCCCCCAGTCCCTGGCTACCAGAGAGCACAGCCGTCTGTTTGGATGGAGCTCTAAGAGGTTGTTGTGCACATGCATGTTTTTGATGGCAGCATCGGCAAGCAAACCACACTACTTCTGCCGCTGCTGTGCAACAGTTTGTGATTTTTATATTAAAAATACACTTTAAACACTGGAGGGGACAGAAAGCCACTTCTAATATTTGGAAGGAATTTTTACTGTTCATTAGTTTCTTTTATGAAATATTGCAGCAGAACGCCTGGGGAGATGTGGGATCTTTAAAAAAAACTTCAAAAGAGCGGTTGTGTTTTAAAACAATTAAGCTCGTATCACAATACATGGCAAACTCTCAAAGGACTGCAAAGGCCTAAAAATTAAGCGTTATATATTTACTGCCCTGTCCACCCAAAATAAGGACAGAGAAATTTCACAGCTACAGAAAGGATATTTCCACCCATAAGACTCATGTAATGTGCAATAAAGTAGACAAGTGTGGTTGCATCCATCACTCCCACCTATGGGAAACATCTGTTGGAGTGTGTGGAGACAGGGTGAAGGTTGGGTCAAGGGTGAGACACAACAGTTGGGATACATGGGTGTGGCAGACGACAGGGACCACATGCACCCTCAAAACAGGAGCAACAACATAACGGATATCCCTCCTCTATTTCCATCCATTCAGTGAAGCGATGAGAATCATGGGATCTTGAATGGTCACCAGAAAGGCCAGAGTCGGACATAATTGCTGTCCCTGCCGAGGCGTGGAGGCGTAACCTCTCATTTCCCTTGAATAATGTCGCTGTTTTGGACAGCAAGCCAAAGAAAGTGGCAGTTTCTTTCCCACAGGGTTTGTGGCTCAACT
This sequence comes from Oreochromis niloticus, assembly GCF_001858045.2. Classification (NCBI taxonomy): domain Eukaryota; kingdom Metazoa; phylum Chordata; class Actinopteri; order Cichliformes; family Cichlidae; genus Oreochromis; species Oreochromis niloticus. The sequence goes on from NC_031974.2 coordinate 28,949,452, forward strand.
AATACACTCAGCTGTGGCTTTATGACCGATGAGGCTAAGGGCCAGGCTCCTGAAACTACTGTGATCCACAAGGTTCAACATCAAGGCCGTCACTCACAAACCAGCCAACCATCCATCCTTTTTGGCCTATCCAGTTCAAGGACATCGGGAGACTGAAGCCTATTCCAGCTGCCATAGGATGAGTGGCAGGGTACACCCTGGACAGGTTGCCAGTGTGTCGCAGGGCTAACACAGAGAGACAGGCAACTTAGGATCACTAATTAACTGCATGTTTCTGGACTCTGGGTATCCCCAAAGACACACCACGGAGAACATGAAAACTCCACACAAAAACAGGAAAGATGGTTGAGTTGAACTCAGGACCTTATTGCCGGGAGGCAACTGGTCCAACCACCACACCACCATTCTGCCAAGCTGTTTGCAAATCTTCAGAGAATTCAGGAAAACTTTCACAGAAAACAAAGTGTCTGTAACTTCTGTAGTCAGGTTGTGAGGCTGACTGTATTGCTACAGTAGAGAGATTGAATTCAGACAATCTCTAACATGACATATGCCTGTGAGGTATCCTGTGGAATCACTGGTTAATAGTAGATTTATACAGCAATGTTTGTGCAAGCGGACCAGCTTGTTTTTCTAAAAGAAAAAGAGCTGATGGTAATTTAATAAAATAAAACATCCATGTGAGCAGAGTTGCCACTAAGTTGCCACAAAAGAAGAAAACAGATTTTCCTTTTTGTTTGCTTAAAAAATGAAATGAGATTCGCTTAAACATTTCTTAAGAATCAGTTTTGACATTTGCTCATGTTGCTGAAGCCACAAATCTTGCTACATGGAATTAAAGATCCATTAATCACTGTGAATTTATTTGCTCTGACTGCTTTAGAGACAGTGGCTGCCTTCAGCTCCTACTTTTTGTGTTTTGGGGAGGAAGTCGCTTCTTCAGCGTAATAAACTCACTCATCCACTCCTCCTTCATCTGTGCTCTTCCAGTGACCCCCACAAACAGCTGGGAGTGTTTACTCTTCAAATGGCAATGATGATTTTCAACCACATATTTTCAGCGTTTTGCTAATTTTTAATTTTTGCACGTGGCTGATATTGATGATGGAACCCCCGTGAGAATTTGTGGCAGCCCTTTGTGGTTGAGTGCTTTGCATCTAAGCTAACTGGGACCGGGACAGCAGGAACAGAAGAACTTGAGAAACAAGTGAAAGGCAGCGAGAGGCAGTAGAAGCCAGCAGTCTTTTACTGCGAGACTGTTGAGCCTGACATGGGGTGTTTATAAGAAACAGGAACAGAAAACAGAAGGATCAGATGAAGGAAGGATCTCACTATACTGCACTGTGTAGGGGTGGGGTGTGTGTGTGTGTGTGGGTGGGGTGGTGGGGGGAGGGGGGGTGGGGTGGTACTGGATTATTATTATGGAAATAACCTTTAAAATAAACTCAGCAACGAAGGCAGACAAAACAAACAAAAACTACTTTTGGGGAAAAAGCTCAGTGTTTTTCACAAAAATCCTTCATTAGATTGTTTTATAGCTGCTGCTGATTTCAGGCCAATGCAACTGCTTTGGTAAAGAGATGATCCTAACTAGCCAAATATCTACAACATTCTAGTTTTTACTGAGAAAAATAATGAGCTTGTTTATAAAATATATTTTACTATTTATAATAAAAACCCTACAAAATCTGAAAATACTGTAAGTAAACAGTGGAAAATTATGATTTAAATTCTAGTACTCTGCTGGTTGCTGAGGTGGAGAAACAACACTCTATTGTGTTCCTAACTGTTATAAACATTTCTTATCCACTTGTGCTAACAGCACTTGAATTTATGTGTTCAGACTGTTGTAGGGTACTTATCCAGAACATTTCTCAAGACGTCCTGTATTCCACATTGACGCCATATGACCAACAGTGAATTATTCTGTTTCACTGCTCTGTTGCAGGTTTGGATGGTTGGATGTGTTCAGAACCAAGCAGATGTTGTTTTGACCTCGAGGTCTCTTTTAGTTACTTAGTGGAGAGAAGGTAGCTCCAAAGAGTTTTAGAAACGTATGAATTTGGAGAAAGGACTAATGTGAGAAAGTCAGATTTATTTTTCTGGAGATGGTCAGAGAGCAAGGAAGGCTTCCGAAAACGGTTGCTCGAGCTCCAGATGAGGTGAATGACGTAAGGTAGGAGTTCAGGATCAAAGTTCCCTGCTACAATGGAAGCAAGAAGGCAAACAAATACACCCTCATCAATCAAGGTAAAGCATTTTATTTGAAACCCTTCTCAGAAGAACATATTTAAAAAGACTTATGGTATTGATATTTATAACAATGTATCTTAAGCCCTTTAGTCAACAGTTTCAGTGAACCACAAGACAGAACATTTCCATTAACATGAACAGTATTAGTACAAAAGTTATAGCAGGGAAGATGTGAAGTAACAGTAGTCGTTCGTACTTAATGAAAGGCAAACTTGTTTTTTAAATATATTCTCTAGTTGCAAAATTGGCTGTAAAATAAGCTGAACACTTGCAAAAATACGGGATGTGCCATTTGAGTGTGATGTGGCTGAAACTGCATACTGCTTTAAGCAGCTTTCAGAAGGAGTAGATGTGGATCATTAAAGTATCATTAGTAGGGACTGAACATAATGAGCACGTCAGTTCTGTATTATAACAGAACAACAGAACATTTACTTAGTGTTAAACCATAACATAACGTGCCAACAAAGCAGCTTTAATGTGTGTGAAGTGAAAATGTTATGAAACAGTAGCAGCCCAAAGGCGTCAGTGACAGGATTTCTTCCTCTAATGATCAAAAACAAAGCTAGAATAGCTAAAAAGTTCACGCTGTTTGTCATGTTTAGCATTATTTTGGCAAATGCTAATTTGACTACTGTCAAACTGTTTTTTGGGCTTTTGTAGATATTTTTTTTTTCCTGGCAATTAAACAATTCAAGCTGAATTTAATAACCCTGCAGCTGGGATCAGTTTCTATAAGTGAATAACTCCTGTTAGCCATGCACAGTAGTCGGACGTTGCGCACACAGCTGGCAGCAGCTTCCTGAAGCTCCTTGTCATCAAAACCAATCATGTTGCTCAGTGGCTGTGGAAGTGTTTGCCTGCCTTAATTGCTGGCTTATCACATAATCCTTCCAGAGGTAAGGAAAAACAAAGAAGATTAACTTTCACAAATAATCCCACGATTATCAATTATTTGTCAGTAATGAAATATAAAGGAAACATATCATATTCACACAGGTCTCTTAATTACTTTGATTGATTTGATACTTTTGTTTATGCGTTGCTCCAAAAAGGTGTGGTAAGCACTCATTTTACAATGTTTGAGAACCACTAAAGGGGAGTTAGGGATGAACACAGTGATTCCTAACATTTGTGAAAGGCCAGTTTGAATTGAGAAGGCGGGGTTTGAAGATATATTTAGGCGGACTGTTGGATGAGGGAGAGATGGGGATGGATGGGTTGACATTTTGGAAGTTGCTGCTTGTGTAATGATTAGAAGACAATACATTGACAGCATCTGCTGTTCAGTCAAGTGAAAGTGATGTCTCCCATTTTCCCCACCACATCTTAATGTATGATACCCATAAAATCCCATTTCCTAAGCAGAGTTTCTCCAAAGTGAATCGAAACAGTAGAAAACCATTAAGTCAACCATATCTAGGTGACTATTACATCTTTGGAAAAAATTCCACTGGACTACTACACCTTTGGAAAATATTTAGTGAACTTATACACCTTTGGGAAAACATCTTTGCATCTTTGGAAAAAAAACACTAAAACATCCAGTGCCCATATAAATAACTTCCTCCTAATGTTTCCATGTCAGCAGGAATCACTGCACACCCCCACTACCCAGAGGGGCCTGCAGAGCGGTGGCTGTGCAACGACTGTCTCCAACTGCACTGGCATGTGTCCCCCTGTGTGCATTCAGTGTGTATGCGTGTATATCCCACTTCTAAACCGTGGCTCAGCAAAGGGGTTACAGCTGCATGCGCACATGCTTCTGCAAGTTTGTTCACATGAAAGTCGTGCCGGGTAGGCTCGACATTAAAAACCTGAGCATGAACCACACCACTCGACAGCCTTTCCGCCGCTCCAAAGGTCAGATTATATCCGACTATTAGTGGCTTGTATAATGGATCTCGTTAGATCTTATTGCAGAACAAAGTTTTGAGCTCTCCAGAAATCTCTAAGTTTGGAAGTTTATTTTTTGCTAATATAAAATTGAACATTTAAAATGTTTTCCTATGTTCAAAGAGGTATTATTATGTGGAGCTAAGCAAAAAGGAACGAACTGGATATATGGAATACCACAGAGTGGCATGTTTTTTTTCTTGTATCTGCAGTAAAATCACTACATTATGTTTGTGGGCGGCTGTGGGGCTGAATCAAAATAAAAGTAAATGGATGGATTCAATGGATGAATCTAAATTTGTACAATGTGTGCTGTGTGGTAAAATTACAATGGTGTACCACCGAGGTTTCCGGTGACACACTTCCAGTTCTTCCAGATAGGCTTGTTTATATAGATAACGAACCAATGGCAACATTACATCCCTCGGCTAAGCACTTAAAGACTGCCAGCTCCTGAACATAATGAAGCCCCAATGAATACATTGCTTAGAAGTCTGAGGCACTTTTAAGGTCCACATATAAAAGCTGTGCTCTCTGGTGGACTTTGAAAAAAAGAAGACTTTAGCAAACTGTGTAGCAGCAGGCTTAAGTGGTGTGTTTGTTCCCCTCATTTCGCAGCAGCAATGTCACATCCATGTTGATAGGGAGCAGCACAGGGGACAATATCTAGACCGTTACTGTCCAAAGGACACAATCCAAGAACCAGTCAGCCTTACTTTACAAGCTTCTGGCTAATCTCCACCTGCTCATTGTCTGCCTCTTAGTCAAAACTCAATTGAGCAAGCAAAGCTTCATTTTTAAAACGTTTAATTCCAGATGGAAGCTCAATTTAAAATCTTTTTTTCTCCCGGGTCAAAGAATGCATTAGAAACACCTTCCGACCTTTCTATGTGTTACATGCAAACTTAAGACCCCTCCACAAATCAGTGTGGTTAGCAAAGAAGCAGAGACAAGGGATTCCCAGGATTTTCAGGGCAAAGACAAACCGTGAAAGGAAAACACAAAAGATGAAGTGAGCCAGCCTGTGGGTATGAGAGCGAAAAGGCTGTGAACTTAAAGCATAAGTCCAGTTAAAATCTGAGAAACTGCTGTTCTTCTTCTACTTATAACCACATTATTTTGTGGAAAAAGTCAAAGAGCAGTCTGATCAGTGTCGAGGAGTGTGTGCGAAACATTTGCCCTCCAGTTTTATGTGATTTTTAAATAGCATCCAAAAGACCTCTAAAAGCAAACATACATCCACATGACGCTCACGAAACAAGTCTGTCCTGTGAGAAGAGAGGATGCCTGAGAAGTGCCAGAGGCAGCGTTTTTGCCAACCTCACGATATTCAGATTTCACCAAATAAAGTCTCCTGAAGTGCACAGCTAGGATAAGACATCGTATCTCTCTTTACTGCCCTTTTTTCTTGCTCGCTCTCTCTCCCAGCTGGGATCTCGAGGAATATAATACTCCACTTGTTAGCTACTCCCTGACTGTGGCAACATGAACACTCGTTCCACATTTAAAAACTGAACCGCGAGCTTTTTGCACTCCAGTGAGTCCTGACCTCCAAGAAGGGACCTGGGGACCATGCTCCCCCTCCTGAGGTGAGGTGTGGGAGGAGCAGGCATGCAGTCTGGGAGGGCTGCACATATTGTTGCATGTGTATGCACATTCTGTCACCCATGGAGGTGTCATGGTGTTAAGCGTGCTCTGCTGGATGGTGCCTGGCTGTGGGATCTGAGGTTCAAATTCTCCTGTGCCAGGTCTAGCAGACCTTACAGCTTCACCAGCATCCCCCAACAGGCCATTCCTCTATTTCAGTGTTGCAGACTCCACTGGAGAAGCAAAAAGCACAAACAGGCAGCAGTGTTTTGCTGAGGGGAAGCGGGTGAGGGAAGTCAAGGTAAATAACATTCCCTGCAGCCTCCAGTGAGCCAGAGACTGTTGAACTACTTTTTCTGTGTCTCTAAAGAGGAAGGGGAAAAGCAGGGAGGGAACCATTGAAATTTGTAACTTTCAAGGCAGATATTTCATTTTGAATCCTTAATCCGAAGGACACAACAAGAAGGGTGGAGGCTTAAGGCGACATTAGGTTCCATGTATGCAAAACATGTTGAGCAACAAAATAAGGGCCTGTCTCATCTGCTCACCGCACCCACGAAAAGCATGTTTGACACAAACCCAGAAGAAACTGCAGAAGTAAACCTGTGATGCACCACCTGGATTTATTTGAACCCCCCCCCCCCAAAAAAAACAGCCAAGCTGCACACTTTCACTCAAAAAACTCTGAGCGTGTAACAGTAAAAAAAAATGAAAACAAACACTCGCCGTGCCGGGTAAGAAGTGTACTCATGGCAACAAAAGTGCAAACGTTTTTCTCATTTAGATTAGTAAAAGTCTTAAAATACTACATACCAGGACCTGGCAAAGGCTACGCTTTGGAATGCTTTCAGTTGAAAATTACCAATAATTACCAGTCGCATTTTGTAATTTTCATCAATTTACTTCACAAAGCTTTTCTTATGAAAGAGCCTCTTTAGTACAAATAGCTGGCTGAAGCTGTCTACAAGGATTTATGGTTTCAGCAAACAATCCCCAGTCCCATGGAAGCGATGTAAAGCACAGGGTGAAAGCGCGCTGATTCTGCGTACAACACAAAATAAAGCACGTCCGTATGAAACTGAGAGATGCCAAGAGGGGTCGTCAAATAAACTCATCTCAGTCTAACTCGTATCTTATGTTAATCTCTCTGAGTGAGAGCACCTAAAATCATTTTTTTAAACAAGATCTGATCTGATCCAGCACATTCACCAAAAAGGAAAAAAAGCTAACATGGTTTAAACTCATTTACTTAAAATCTTTAATATTTGGAGAGTAAAGTAAATAAATTAGTGAACATTTGTTTTTGTGTGGTTAAGACAGACTCACTAACAGACGAGGACGGGTCACTAATGTGTTTTCCAGTGTGAAATACATTCTTTTCAGTGCCTAATTTCCCTCATGAATCTTAAGGGACTGGGCCATAGCAGAAGAAACTTTTGCTTATTTGAAACTATACACTGCACATGTTTTTAGAGCTTCTCAAATGCACAGAAAAACTCTTTGAAATACAGTTGCAATAATACAAGAGGCAGACCAGAATTTTACACAGGGCTGTAAATTAAAAACAGAGCCCTGCACCAATAAATCGATAAACCCTCTCCAACTCAGTCAGAACTATTAGAAATATTATTTTAACACATTCTTGCTAGCAGCTGTCTGTATATCATGAACCACAGCATTGCAGTGTGCACTCAGTGCTGGAGATTGACAAGCTCCCTCACTGTAATGTTTCCTCGGGGTCACTCAGGTAAGTATCGGCCTTCCCCGTCCAGACTGGTTAAGACCACGGTCACACTGAACAATGAGGCTGCCTGTGTTGTGTTTCCATGTCTGAGATTAAGAACAAATGCAATGCTGGTGCAGTTACGTGGCCTTTGGTAATTAAGCTCTTTAAAAGTCCAAAAATACATTATGGAGTAGTGTTGCAACTCTTAACTGGTACATTAATAAGGGCAAACATAGAGACAGATTAAAAAGGGTGGTATTTCTTGAATTTGCACATACATACACCCATTTTCTCAGACTAGAATGTCAAATATAGACACACACGCACACTGAGAGCAGAAAAAAAGAGGGCTCGTCCAGTTTTTGTCGCTGCTTTAACTACAAAAGGCATTCAGCTTAATGACTTTTGCAAATTGGACATAACGTGTTCGGAACACCCACTGCTGAGTCCAGCAAACCACTTATGGCTAGTGTGGAACCACATACGCTGTAACGGCAAATCAAACAAAAGCAGACTTTTTAATGAACATGGGAAAAAAATATTTGGCTGCAATGGCATAACCACTATATATTTATATGTATATATATATATATATATATATATATATATATGTAGTTGTTATTATTTAGGGATTTAAACTCACTTATAGCCACAGAGAGACTTCTCATGTGAAAGTTGTTCTGTGAAACATGATTGAATTAGAGAGGAAGCTAACAATGTTTGCCCAAAATGCTGAACTATGTGTGTATGATCATCTGTGACAAGACATCAGTTACAGTGTAATCTTAATACAGAATCTCTGCATCACTTGCAGAGACAAACATAAACAGTCTTTGGAGCTGAGCATGGAAACAGCCCGACAGGCTCGAATGTTAGACAAAACAATGCTTGTTCCTTTTTGGAAGAGCGCTACACAACTGCCACGATGAGGAAAGCTGGCGGATGTAGGCTGACAGAGGAGAAAAACTTGACCATAAAAAAACATTGTTCTCTGTTAGTCTTGAACAGCTCTGACCCCACTCTTTGGCCTGAACCGTATTGCTGCTGCATTTTACCCTCATGTCCAGGAACAGTCCTTAGCAACAGTTACCCCCAGCTACAGCCCTTTGACTTGCACTGTAATGGCATCTAGGGTCTACCGTAGAAATGGCACTTGGCACACACGGAGCTGTTTGCTTTTCTGAATTCCCATGACGGCTAGAAAGTGGAGTCATGTTTCCGCCATCGAATAAAAACCCACTTTGTTTCTGCTCCATCGGTCAAAGGCTCTGAAAATAGTCACAGCTTTTCAAAGTTTATTACTCAAGTGTTTTTCACACATCAGTAAAACAAGGGCGGTGGGAGAGCAAAGCACATTTTCCTTGGTGCAATCATGCTAGATTTATACTCAAAGACACCATATAAACTACAAGTAATCACTATTTTTGACTATACCAAAAAAGAATGCATTAATATGCAGTCAGAAATCCAGGTACAACCGTACTGTAACTGTAACTACTCCTTTCTCATTGATGGTAATGCAGTTGTTGGGGTACTTGGACAGTTGACACAGGGACATGACACAGCCAAAGTAATGTGTTACTGTATTTAAATTACATTTTCCAGTAATGCAGTAATGTAGCATGTTACTAATGCATGTTACAAAGGTTCTTCAGTTATCTGCATGGCGGGTGAATAGAATAAAAGAAAATCATGAAACAAAGTTGTTTTTTTATTCCTGCATACTTCAACTACTACAATTAGCTGATTTCAAGTTCAAATTTTATTTGTCATATACAGGTAACAATGGCACACCGCTACTAGCAATGAAATTCTTAGGCTCAGAGTCCTCTCAATATTGCATGTAAAAGAAAGCAAAATTATACATAAGTAAAAATAACATAAACTATATAAATAAATAAACTATATATTTATTTTTTAAAAAGAGTAGTTAAATAAATACAGATTACTAAGTGTGTCATAGAAGGAAAATGGTGGAGCAGTCTACAGCACACATGTGGACATTGCCTTTATTTTTATTGAACAAATGGACAAAAGTGCGATGGTAAAGTGCACACTCTATCTGGGACAGAAACCACAGCATTATGCTGCCAACACAACTTCTCAAGCATCTGCACAGACAGCATTCTAACACTAAGCTACCCAAGAACAGCAGCCAGAGCCTTATCTTAAACAGGTATTGAAGGCAATGATGAGCACGTTTGTGTTTCACTGTGGCTTTAAAGTCTCTTTGAACTTCCACAAAAGTTGATTCTGTTCATCTAGGAGTAGGGTTTTCAGTTTGAGAAACATTTTGTCAGTCATCTAAGTGACTTCTTCAGTCACAGGCCTAGAGATTTATCTTGATATTTGGGGCTGGAGCCTCAAGTTTATATTCTTAATAATGCATTTCAGGTCGTTTTATGGAGTAACCAAAAGTTCATTACTTTTATGAAAAGTAACAAGTAATGTGAAATGGCTTTGCTGTGATATGATACCCTATTGTTGCAGCACTGTGCAATGGCATCAGCATGATGGTGACAGAGCCTGTTGTCAGTATGGAGAGAAATAAGATCCTATTGAATCCCGGAGAGCATTTTTTACAATGCCCAGAACAAGTTGTGTCTACTAACGCACCCCTCATTAGCTGGATTCATACAGCAGTGAGTGGTTAAAGAGCACCTAAACTCAGCGTAAAGGCGATATATGAAAATTGACAATAACATTAAAACCCTGTTGTTTTTCTCTTTTGTCCTGTCTTTCTTCTCTCACCCCAACCAGTCGTGGCAGATGGCCGCCCCTCCCTGAGTCTGGTTCTTCCTGTTAAAAGGGAGTTTTTCCTTCCCACTGTCACCAAAATACTTGCTCATACGGGGTCATATGATTGTTGGGTTTTTCTCTGTATGTATTATTGTAGGGTCTACCTTACAATATAAAGCGCATTGAGGTGACTGTTGTTGTGAATTGAATTGAATTTCTCCAGCAGTGAGGTGTTCTTACTGTGTTAGTCAGCTTGGCCAGCAATGGGACGACCTTGAAATCAAGTGAGGATTGCCAGATTCTCCTCGTCTTTGGCTATTTTCCAGATGGCAGCCGAATACTTCCCAGCACCTCATTGTTTGTTGAGCTCAGCATTTTAACAATCAGTTGAAATCTACCGATGAGCGAGCGTGCCGTTTCTCCTGCATCCTAGAGTCAAAAAGTCTGTTATTAGCTGCAAATGAACACAGAAGATGATGAAGAGGGGAGCAGTCCAATGAATGAGGAAAGAAGAGATGCAGACTGGGACATTTGAGAAATGCAGACAAAACAAAGCCTGACCCTGTTTCCAGAAAATGGCAGGATGCTTTTAAAAATGTAAATAAGAATACAAGCATTTACAAATCATTTACACAAAGAGAAATGATCAAATGCTGAAACTCAAACTTGAAACTTAATTCATGAGTTGAGATATGGGTAGCAAGAAAAAACTGGAAAGGTTGTATAATGTTAAAAAAATATCACATCTCAGAAATGATTAGTTAATAAACAATGAGTCCATTGCATGATGATGATGATGATTCAGTGTAAAACAAGTATCCCAAAAGAGGCCGAGTCTTGAGTTAACATGCAGAAGGATTGTCCTTTCTGTTTCAGACCACTTTGGAAAAAGGTTCAACAACAGAATAACATTTCTCAATATAAAACTAAAGCATGTACACGTATTACAACAGCGTGGATCCACTGTAAAAGACTAATTTCATGCATTGTTATTATTTACATTTTAAACCATATTCCAGCCTTTTTAGAAGCAGAGCTATATTCAGTCTCATTAATCTCACTGGTGGATGCTATGCAATGTATTCCAGTTTCCTGCCCTGTGTGTTGGTTTTTGTTGAGCAAGCCAGATGCTCACAACCTTTTCCTTTCTCCTGCCCTAATTTGTCATAATGAAAAAGAAACATAGAATTTAGAGCTTAGAGGTGACATTTAAAACCTTCCCCTCAGTGTGACACAATGTACACTTCATGGCTTCATGGTTTGAGTTCACGGTACTCTCTTCGACTTGTGGGGTGATGCCTACCAACCATCCAAAAGCTGGTGGGGAGCGCTGAGCGAACCACAGCGGAAGAGCTGGCAGAGACACCGGCTTCAGTTTGGCTTGGCACATCAGACCACTGTTTAAAATCACAACTCACCATATCGTAAGCCACGGAAGAATACATCAAGGTGCCCGAGTCTGTAATGTTCAGTCCTTTGAAAATAGAACCGAAACTTTCTCCAAAGCATACAATTATGGATCGCTGGATGCAAATCAGAAAGTATGCTTAATTTTGAGTCTGTTTCGACATCAATCTACATATCCAGAGCTGATGATGGGATTCTATCAAATTCAGCAATGAAAAATAGGCAGGAGCTGATTTACAGTTTTAGTGCACAGCTACTTTGAAAGAGCTTAATGTACTGTTGTGCTCTCCTCTCTTACAGAGAGCTCACAGCTAAGATCAAGCCAGGATGCGGTGTATGGGCCCTGTGATGCTGTGCCAGAGGATGAACCATGTGTGCAGTGCAGACCAGTGAGGGGGGTGCCAGAGCCAGGAGCTGACCCCCCGATGCACAGGAAGCTCTTCCTCAGGAATACTGATGATGGCTGGCCAGGAGTCCTTGCGACAGAGGAAGCTCTCTCAAGCCACCAGCTGCGACAGACTAGCCAGAATCTCTTTCATGGCCTGGACGGGCCCCCAGATTTGAAACCACAGCATTATGAGGCTGCACACGGAAAGGCCTTTCTTGCTATCCTCTCTCTCCCCTCCTCTTACCCAGGATGAAATGAAATAGAAAACACATTATGTGCTGTGCGTGATCTCAAGCTGAGGGGAGTGAGCCAAGCCCAGAATGGCAGCAGTATGCCCTGACCCCATCTCTAGAGCAATCAGACTTCTGTAGCATACATGGCTACTATGTAAAGGAAAAATAAATCAAGCATCTAAATGTGCCTCAGCATCCAAGGCAAATTAATGATACACCCCATTACGTGTGAGTGGGAAGGTTGTATTTCCTTGATTTAAGAACAAAGATAAATGAATGATTCACTTCTAAGTCTTTAGAGTACTTTAATGGTACTAAATCAACTTAAGTTGTAGACCTGTGGACACAGAGCATAGTGTCTGTCTATGTCTGTGTCCTTGGAGGGGCAACAGTACCGTATGGAGCATCCAGCAGATGCATTTATACCATAGCTCTTTCATAAATCCACTATGGAACTGCTAACTCAAACCACATGGAGTTTTTATCTAAATAACAAATGCACCAAAGCAGCAGTATCAGGTTCCCCGTGTCAATGGGTAAAGAGCGCTATTTAGCTCTTCTCATTGCTCCTGTCCCAGGAAAATCACCCAAAAAGCATGTTCATGAATTTCCCTAAAAATTGGCACACTGACATCCAGACAAACATTGTCAAACTTTGTTAGCACTCAACGGTGGGTCTGCAGTTCCCCCTCGCCCTCCACATGGCTGCCATGCGTACACTTCTGGCCAGAAAAATTCCAACCCACTAGAAAAAGACTTCCCCCCCGAAGACACCTGCCTGGGTCCAATATGTTTAAACTTAACCAGACTGTTCTACTGACAAGCTGTTTACTTTTAATCACTGCTATAATCTAATAAAACAACTTTAGGTGTGGCTGGAAACAATACAGCTGCTCAGGAGATCAAAGACCAGATGATATGTAACCCAAATTAAGGTTGATTGACGGCACTGATTTTAATAGTAAGCTAAAGACCTCAAACAATAGCATAAAGATGCTCATTATTACTTAAAAAAACTATATTGAATTGGATGGCAGCAACACATCTCAGAAAACCTGGCCGACAGGTAAACAGGGCCATGTTTACCGGTGTGTAGCATCCTCTTCTTTCTTTTTTTTCCTGGTGGGGAGGAATGTCGTCCCATTCTTGTACGATATAGTTTAGCAGCTCAACAGCCCTAGGTCTGATGCACCAAATATTTTCAGTTATTTAAAGGTCTGGAGAGCAGGTAGACCAGTACAGCACTCAGATTTTTCTTTTACGAAGCCATGCTACTGTAATAGGTGCAGTTCAATAAGGAGAGGTCACTTGGAAGAATTGAGATAGAGAAAAAATAATGTATTTGGCGTCAGTATTGACAGTGTGGGAAAGCAGTAGTGATGTAGAGAACAGAAAAGCAGTCTAACACCCAGGAAAGCAGGCAGATGACTGATTACAGAACTTCCTTCCTTAACTGAACTTACACAGAAGCTTTTTTATGCATTGTCTTGCTGAAATATGCAAGGCCTTCCCTGAAAAAGAAGTAATCTGGATGCGTGCATATGTTAGTCTAAAACCTGCATATACCCTTCAGTATTCACATTGGTGGATTCCCATACCGTAAGAGATGCAGGCTCTGATAAAAAGTCAGATGCTCCCTGTCCTCTTTAGTCTGAAGGATGTGGTGTTTTCCACATTTTCCACAAAGAATTTCCACTTTGCCTCAGTCAATTTTAACCTTCTAAGACCTGAGCTCTTTCATGGCATGCATTTTTAATTTCTCTTTGATATTTGGGCATATTGGGACCTGATGAGTGTAAAAACAAAAAATTGCCAGATTTTTTTTTTTTACCTGATGTTTGTTTCTGACAAAAATGAGATGCACATATGAGGATATTCGTTTAAAATTTCAATAGAACAGTGGCAGTATAAAGCCCTCGTAAGTGGATATCAGGTCCTTGTAGAGCAAAATTTAGTATTGTGGTCTAGACAACCCAAAATGTGATGTCAACATATGTGGACGCCAGGTCCTAGGAGGTTAAATAAGCTTTGGTTCAGAGAAAATGTCTGCACAGCTGCATTCCTTTCTTCTTTGCACTGGTAGAGCTTTAACCTGTATTTGTGGATGAGACCATGGAGCTATATGGTCACTTCAGGTGCACAAAAAAAACAGTGTCCAAAAGGCTGAACTGGAAGCTTTAAGTCGGTAAACCAATGGGTCATGACGCAGTGGCTACATCCATATACTCTATAAGAAAACATGTCCTGTTTAAAAATTATTATATATTCTTATTCTGTGCATGGTTCTATCTAAACGTATATGAACAACATTCAAAACCATGTAGTAGACTGTGTGCCTCTGGAGCTAGTAGCATGTTGAGAGAAGATTTTCAGCTGGGAAATCAGAAGCCATGCCACAGGATATTACTCAGTCTTTCTCCCCGCCTGCTTCCCAATTCACCAATCCCTTTGTGCCAAGGAAGCTTCTCTGCTTCATATTAGCCCAAGGTTCATGTAAGCCTCTTCTGACACAGCTCTGCCCCTGCTAACCTCCCAGCAGCAGCAGGTTGAAGGAAGAGCTTAGGAGACAAGCTTGATGATATAAGACGGCTTCTGTTTTGTGAGAGGGATAACCCTTTATTCCAAAATGACACGAACACTGCAGAACTCTTTGATTTACAGGATAAATATGTGCTGGTGATGTGCTTCACTTCGCAGAAACAGGACAGAGGCAGAAGGCCAATTAGCTTTAAGTCACAGAGAACTGAAAGAAATATGCACTTCACTGTACCTCTGCATTCTCAATGCACAAAGAGCCCAAGCAGCAATAGACTGAACATCTGCACTGGAGTTTTTTAGCAGCGACCACACCAGACGGATTCCATCAAGCTGGTCAATGATTCTGAAGAGAGAGAAAAACATGAAAGTGTTGTGAGAAAGGAGGGAATGAAAGAAAAGAATGAACAAGCAAATATAGAAAATCTTAAAAAGTGGTACATTGTGATTTCATTTAGATCTTTCACTCAAGCTAATTCCCTGCTTGAAAGATATATGATTATATCTTTTTAATCATGTTTATTTCTCAGAGCTCCTGCTGTATCAGCCCGGCCAGCACCAGGCTCAATCCAAATACAACCAAACAGGATCAAAGCGTCAATTGATTTCAGCAGTGGCTTTTCATCGCAACTTGCCTTCAGTTTATCTAGGTTTCTTTCCAGGGTCTGAAACCCTTCTACTGTGTGCTCACTCAAATCATTCTCCATGGAAAAAGATCAGTGATGCTAGGGCCAGAGGTTAACTCACATACATCTATGTGTAGTGTTTCACACATGGATTTATAAATAGAACCCGAGACAAACTTACACTTTACATTGGTGGCTTGTTTTTAAACCAGAGCCAAAAAGAGGAGCACTTTCCAAATCAAACAGAGCTAGAGACAGGTCGTTCTATATTTCATTGAGTCTGAGTGAAGTTTACTTAAGCGTGAGCTGTATTTCATGTAGTATACATGCCTGTTTTCAAAACTGCACTCAAGGTCTGAGAACTCAAAGAATTACGCCACAGTGCACCCGTTGTCTGGTATAAATAACATGTAACGTGTTCCCCATGTGTGCTTCCACCAACAAGGCCGACATTGAATGCTGTCATAATTACTTAAACACTCCCTAATCACAGTATCTCCGTGACTGGCAACGAGCGAACACTCATCAGGGACGTCCCCTGCGCCATCTGTCTTCCGTTTGCACATAAATCAGTCTAGAGGGATCATAACATCAGATTCGACTCTGCTGGGCCTCTTAAATCCGGCCCCAAAACAAAAGTGAAGCGTCATATCGTCCGCCAAAACTGCTCCGTCTTCCCATGAAGCAGGTATGAAATAGATTAGCAATGAAGTTGCAGCCGACAGTGATGGATTAGAGGAGAAGACCACAAACCTTGGAGGCATTAAAACAACGTGTGTTCGCTCTTGTAGCTACACAAGATTCAGGAAGTGTTATGTCATTAACCACACATTGCCTACTGGTTGAGAATGAAAACAAACATGTGTATTTCATGGAAAACTTGAAAGTAATCAGTGTTTGTTCTGGGTCTTCTGTAGTTATGGATGACCTAAATAACAATGATGATGAGAAAATGATTACGCTGATCAACCAAAGGGGGTTTAGAGAAAAAGTTTCTTTAGTTATAATGAAGTCATGTTAACTGACAGGATTGTTGTAGCTAACTGTGTGGTATCATTCATATATCATCGTAATTGTTAGCTAGCCAAACACTGTTTATCATTGGTAATCTGAAAAACAGCTCTAGCTGTGTTGGGTCAAAGCAAGAAATGGCCAAATGTGAGTTATGTTAATTGCTCAGCAAACTGCTGTACACATACACACATGTCTCAAAATAAACTATCGCTGCAGAACATAAAAAGGTGGCTGCTGAAATAAATAAATGTCTGTTTACAGCTAAGTGTGAAGGCAGAAAGATTCCACGCTTTGGCCTAAATATGATCACTGTGAGAAAACATGGAGAGCGTGATGAACAAATGTAACACATTTTTCCCATTGTGTGAGACTTACCACAGTAACTGCCTATATTTTATCGTACTGACAATTTTTTATTGAGCTCCTTGGTTTTTGATTCCAAACAAATGTAATGGGTTCACACAACAGCATTAACAGCCAACTAACAATGGGAATTCTGACATTAGGCTGCATTTGTGTCCACTGCTAATTAAGACGGGTATTGTAGTCCTTAACAACCTCGTAAAAGCAATGAGGCACAGATGGAAGCTCCGCAAAGCTCGGCGGTATTGAGGGTGAGGTTAAATGAGCAGAGAATAAAGAGTGCTCTGGCCTCTGCTTCACTGTGTTTTCTCACTCATGTAGTCTTGGACAGGGCAGGGTTTAGGTATGTTAGTCTGACCAGCTCAGCTTCTAACAGTGACCGCAAGCCTATAGTAAAACACTAGGAATTAAACCACAACCATATTTAACACAGCAGGTACAATAAACAAAGCTTTTAAAATCTGTCATTAAGCCGGGGATAAAAGGGCAACCTACCTGCATAATTACAAATGTAAAAAACAGGAGATTTCTTGAAGCATCAATGCACGACCAGTTAATAATACCGTGTTTAGATCCTAGAGTTGATGTCATTCTTTTGCAAAACCGTATGACATCAATGCGAGGTCGAGAATATGTATGTTTGGACCTAATTCAGTAATAACAGTGAGTCAGACACATCACATTTTAAGAGACACCTCATATGAGGCTGTTTGTCTTGTCTGTAAATTATACTGCAAACTTTAAAGATCATGTTAGCTGATTGGATGTACAGAAAGAGACATAGCCTTACACCATATAATCCTAACCAATCACAAGCAGTGGCTGGCTAGATTGCTCAAAGTAGATGCATAAATCAGTATGTCACGTTTAAAACATGGCATCACCCTTAAGATAAAACCCTTAAGATAAAAAGGAAGACCAGTTCATGTGATGTTATTGAAGTCACATATTGGGGACCTTGTTTTCTCTGCCAAGAGCCACGTCTTTTTCTCTTTTTCTCCTTTGTGGTTGACAAGCAGCAGCGGTAGTGAAACAGGTCTGAGTTGGAGCAGCAATGAGCAGATGGTCAGCTGCAGTGACAAAGAGAAACTGTGGTTCTGCAGTGACAGAGCAGTGCTTGACAGTAGGAGGAAGTAAATCAGAGTTGCAGTATTGTGTAATGCCAAGAGCCAAGATTTGATGAAATGTAATCATGCAAAAAAGCAAACTTAAATATCTTTTAATATGGGTTTCAGGGTTCCTTCGGACCCAATGAGTATTTCTAAAGCTGGGGTACTCCTTCCTCAGACATCTCAAGAGTAAAATTTTAAGCTGTGCATAATCCAATTGTGCTTAAGCTTCAGGAACGAAATCATGGCCAGACAGTCTCCTTCATGTTTTTCTGACAGGGAGCAGAATTCATGGTTTCATTGAGTATAGCAAGCCGTCCAGGTCATTAAGGAGCAAAGCAGGCCCAGACATCACACTATCATCTTCTCCATTCTGTTGGTTGTTATGAGTTTCTTTGGATGGTGGGATGATGTGTTGTTGTTGGGGTTTTTTTTTAGATTTTTTAGACTACTTCACTTTATTTGACAGAAGATTATCCTAAGATCATCTTCTTATACATTTAATAGTTGCTGAGAAATTTCTAGACCACAGTGTGAAGTGGTTTAACCAACAGGCTAACAACTATCACTATTCCTAGAACACCAACCTTAGCTTTTCTAATAAAAAGTAAACATAGAGTTAGGCCACAAAGTAAAACTCAGCTACTCTCAGTGCCCGCCAGCATCAGCTGACATCTCAGCCAATACTCCAAATTAAAACGCCACATAGGGCATGCATGCCTAGGCTTAGTTGCATCTGCAAACCACATTGCAACCCACCTCATCTTTGCTACTTTGTAACTGCTGTTTTTGACTAAATCGACATAAAAAAAAATACATGTATATCCACAATGGGGGGCAGGTAATGGATCAAAAGGAATCAATGCATTTTGTGTTATTTTGACAATATATCTTGTCTCTTGATGGCTGTTATTCTCCCCTTCTCTGGCATCTCATGTATTTAGAGGTTTGCTCTCCAGGTGCCAAAACAGAGCCATATCAGCAAATATTTTTACTGTAGATGCGATTTACAATGTTTTTTATTTGTTTTGTTTTGGGCTTTTTGTTAACAGTGATCCTGATTGAATGTTATTAATTATACGTAATTGGGTGAAGAGCTCTCAGCCACACTACGTACTATGTCTTACTGTAACTCAGCAGTACAGACAGTTTTCCCACGGTTCCTCACAGTTGTCCCTTGTACATTATTTGCATAACCAAAGCTTTGCTGCGGCTTGGAAAGATTTCCTCCCTCTTTTGCTGTGATTTTGCCTTGTTTGCCACTGCTATAGAGTGGTAAACTATAGTAAACATTTAAAAGGGATATAATGCGGTTGCAAAAACCTCAACAAACCTCTGATGTACAGTTAAGTTCTACGACTGTTTTTATTCACAGTTACGGTTGCTGGCATCATGGCCTGTAAGCTATTGTAGATGGCCAAGGTCATTTGGTTTTGGTCAGGGTCCACTGACAGACAGCCTATTCTCGCAAGTGAAAACACAGCTAATGAACAGAGGAGCTGCCAAAGATAACTTCAGTGAAATTCACCATAACAAAAAACAATGGTTTTCCTGTGCCATTGCTGAAGTGTCTTCTGCACTTGACTACTGTAGAATTGTCTTGTAATCACAGACATAGCTTTTGATAAATGAACAGTAGGTTGTGTCTATTTTTGTTAACCCGATCCCAGCTGAAGTAATTACGTGATGGCAAGAGCAACATTACACAAAACTGCCCGAAGCGGCTTTTACTGCAAGGACTGGGCTCCGCACAACTGGAAGTTTATCTGAAGAAGCAGGAACCACAGTGGAGCTTCTGTGGAGCAGATTTTCTTTCTTTATGATTGATTGTTTGCCTTTTCCTGTTTTCATTCATCTGTGCTAGTCACACATTCAACCAAGTGTAGAAAGATGAAATTGTGCTTTATAGATGTTTTATAGAGTTTTTAGGCAGGATATTACAGGAATGATGAACTTAGAAGGAGAAAGTTATCTGCTGAGCCTGAAATTTAACAGATAAATCAATCTGTTTCATTTTATTTTTTAAATGTTGTAGAGCATTGAATGACTTGGGTGAGCAGAGAGTGTCTGTGAGGTAACGAGAAGTATCATTTAGAGAGGCAATTATGGTCTGCTCATCATAGGGCTGGAACAGAGGTAAGATGGAGGGGTAGTCAGTAATTGGAAGCGAACCCCACAATCTTGACCCCGAGCATTACTGCTCTGGCAAATACAGTCCGCAACTTGGCAGTTGTGACTTTCCATTGCAAAGTTATTCCCTCACCCTTTTGTTAAGGCTTTTTACAGGATTTTTGTGTGTCCATAACACCTCAGTATACAGACTCAAGGAGCCACATCTGGATGCATCCATAAATCTGCACAAAATAATGTTGCAGTGTTTCCAAGCAAGCTTTCTACTAAGGTTTTCCTCATACATATAGCTTTGACCCAGGCATCGTGGTACTCCTATGAATAACATGAGGTTATGGCAATGTGTCATTACATTATGAATTTAATTATATTTCAGGACATCACTCATCTTTCATTTTGATCCATCATTAATCAAGAAAATGGCTAATAAGTGCTGCTCCCTGTCTTGATTGCAAGTCCTCCCTGCCTCATTCTCTATACTGTCTAGAGCATGCAAAACATCAGTCAGTGTTGTATCCCGGCTGTGTGGCAGACGGCGTGAGGACCCTATCTCAAGACCCTGGAGACAGACGTGCACTGGAGTGTAACTTTATTGCTGAGTTACATATGCTTAGAATCCTACACAAAGTGAACGAACAGAACACAGAGAATGACAGGAAGACCAACAACAATGTGACAAAGAACTAAGTAAACTGAGGGCTTAAATACACACAATGGGCAATCAGGGAGACACAAGGTAACACAGGTGAACCCAGTCATACTAATGAGAAAGGGAAGTAGAACTGAACATAATGCACACAGTACAAAAGACTATCACAATAAAACAGGAAGCTGATGGCTCAGACACAGGAAGACGGGGAAAAAACACTGAGACGAGACTGACTAAATATCAAGAGCAAGGGCCACAGAGAGCAAAGAGAGAGACAGAGAGTGACATAACACAGACGAGACCAAGACAACCAGGAGGCAAAAGGGAACAGACTTAATGAAAAAGTAGCTAAGAATCCTGTTGTTTGCAGTGGGCCACAGGCTCTGTTTCATTTGACTATGAACTTAATGAAAGAAAAGAGAAGAAAACAGACTGCCTCTCATTTATTGCTGTAACAAAACATATTCCAAAATGATTTTCATTTCAGTACGACACTCAGCCTGTGATTGATTCTGAAATGAGCACATGCCCCTAAAACCCTGTTACCATTAACAGCCTTTCCTTTTTGACAGTAATGGCTCTGTCGCTTCATTCCAAGCTTTTGCCTGACCTAGACATTTTAAGTGATTCAAATAAGCCTGAGAAAGTACGAAAAAACAGATCCACTTACACATTCAAGTGGGCATTAAAAACATTTGCTGTGCATCATGCTGGTTTCCTCCCGAAGAGGTGGCCAATTTCACCTTCATTCATATCCAACTGTGCATGTCATCCAAAAAACAAAATATAACACAACACACACGGGAACCAAACCACAAAATGAGAGAACTCTATTCATATTTCGGCCTGTTGATACTCTTACTAAGATACCTTTGTGACATGTTAAATTTAGAGTGAGGGCAACCAAAGTGTTTTTTAGTGTTTGTAAATGAAGTGTCACTAAATGTGCTTTACATAAGATTAATGGCATCATTATAATTACTTCTATTATTGTTATTATCAGTAGCGGGATAACTGTTTTACATAGCAACAGTGTGACAAGTCATTAAGTATGGCAGAGAGCCTGTACTGGCAGCAAGTGTATTAAGCTGCCACATTACTCATGGCCAGTTAAGATGTTTTATCACCATGCCAAGCTGCAGTTAGCCTGGTTCCCAATTTTAGTTGTTTTTTTTTAAAGCCTTATTTGTTAAGAAATTACTAAAACGTCCGCTGAAAGCCTTGTTTTGTTCCATGAAGAGGGAACTTCTCTCTTTAGCATTTATGCTTCTATCATTAAGTATAAAGTGTGTGTTAAGGAGATACTGATCTGTCCATCTTGTTCTAAAAGGATATTATTGTCGTAGTTTTGCTTCAAGTGAAGGTATTCACGGTAACTCAGTGTGGCAGCAGATACTCCAGTTTCAGTTGGGAGGACTTAACCTAGACTTTAAATGCAGGATATCATTGTGTCAGTTATGATATATGAAGTGCAGAAAGCCTTGTGAGTGCTACTGAACCCTTTTTCTTGTTATTTTTAGAATTCCATTGAAATCTGAACTACACATAAGAAAAAAGGCATTTTCAAATAATCTTACATCTGGAAAAAGCTTTCAACTTCATATAGTATTTTTTTTATCCTAACAATTATTACAACAGAATAGCTTATCAGTTCCTTTGCTAAACTGAAAGGACTCGATTCTGAATTGATTAATTTGGTACCAAGGTGTTAAATCACTGCTTGCTATATATTACAGTCCCACACTCACAGTGACTAAAAGAATAAATAAAACTAAATTGTTCTTTTAAGAGAGTACTAGTGGAAATGTATTGAGCTGCCAGGGCATGCTCTGAGGACATTGTTTATTTAAGAGGGAAAATTACTGATTTAAAAATCATCTGACACTAAAGTGCAAGTCCAAAACCATCGCACAAATGTCATTACTGTAGGAACCAGGCTAGATGACACTTAAATAAACCCCTGCCTATCAAGACAAATGATTAAAGGCCCTGTCAGCCTGCATCTACTGACATTAGAAAATCACAGAAAATCAGTCTCACAGGCTGATTCTTTCAGTATGCCCATTTTTGGTTCATTTCTAAAAGACCCTAACCAACACATCACTTACGTCTATAAAATCAGCACGCATGCTTGATCCTTTGTTAGCAGTGGAAAAGACTAAAATCTAAAAGCAAAGACTTACATAAAAGATCAGAGCAGATAGAATCCGTACAAAAACTTTACATTTTATACAAATAATGACTTCAAGGAGAGACAATAGTAAAGGAGAGATATGACAACAGCATGCGAGTGGAAAAAGTGACACAGCTAGTCGTGAATGACTGAAAGCCCCTATAAAAATAACATGTGGTGATGGTATAACATCCCTGATGCACGCAAGTTGGTGTTCTATATCCATCGCTGCGATTGATGTTTCACAGACTGCTGTTAACAACATCTTCCTGGCAAATGTATGATCCAAAAGTATTGGGCACATGTGGATGATGCAATGGTTTACTGCTATCAACCAGCTTTTCCACTGAGGCTCATCGAGTGATTTGTTAAAGTCATACTAATTGTTGTCACTGCTTAGGTTTCCTTGATCATGCCTAAAGTCTGAATGTCAGTCCTGTAGCTCTCCTGTAGTGACACATAACCATTAATGAATCCACTGGTCTGAAGTTTTGAACTTTATTTTGACTTTTATTATAATTCTGTCAGCTCAGTCAAGTCCCCTGCCACTCAAAAATGTTTTTGTTAATCTTATATCACTGCTTGTTTTACCTTCACTGTCTAGACTGTTAGATGTGTAGCATTTAATAGAAAAACAGTATACTTGCATAATGAAATGAAATGAAATTAAACTTTAAATCAAACTTTTAAGTTGCCAAAAGACACCTTATCTGATTGTAATGTGAAAACTGGAAACATTCACCACACACTGGAAGAACTTTTCAATTAACTTTGCATATAAGCAGAATTAATTAAATAAAAACACAAAAGAGGGGGATTTCTTGCGACATAATCCCATCAGACAGGAGTTATTATTTAAAGCAGAGTATTTTAATATGTCTCAAAAATGTGTTTAGATGGGGATCAATAAAACTTCATGGGAAGACTGTATCCAACAATGAATCATCGTCTCTTAATACTTTGGAACTGCCTGCACTTACTAATTCAAGCAAAGACAGAAATTGTAAATTCCAGATCTGTGCTCCCCTTCCGGCAGTCATAGCTATTATACACAAACTGCTGACTCGTACTTCTGCTGTACTTGATGTCAGAAGCATGTCCGTCTGACAGACAATTTAACATCTTAATACATACTTAATCTGAACATTGAGTGTGTTTGTATCTTTATCTTTTCCTTTTCTTACATGTAAAGTGTCTTATTGTGTGCTCTGTTCAATCATGTCAAAGAAAGTCAATGAACAAAACGGCAAACGCAATGTCAAATACAATCCTGTCAAGCTACCACTGGAGAACATAATTAACAGGAGATGCACCAGGTTTTGTTTTCAGAGTAGCGCTGGTTGCTACACTTGCTGCACTACCCCCAAATCAGCTAATACCAGAGAGTGATGGCCTAGTCTCTACAGCAAGCCTGGACTATGAAAATTCTCCATCATCCAAGTTAGCTGATTGATGCTATAGTAGTGTTTGCTGATGGTAGATTCAAACACAGGTTGCTCTAACGTCCATGCTCCGTACAAGTTAATGAGAGACAGGCAAAGAAGCAAAAGTATTGCTTTTGATGTGGAATTGCTACTGACTCCAAAAGAAAAGCAACCTCTTCTAGAGTAGGTCATGATTACAACTTCACTTTGGTCCAAAGTGAAATTCAGACAGATTTACTTGGGGCTCATTGGTTTACTCGACATCTAATTTATTGAGCACTTCAGTCGTACAGAGATTCTGTTAAATGTTAAAGTCACACATGCAGCTTAGGTCTTTAAGATATTTTTTGATGACACTGCAACTCAGGAGTATAAAGGGATTAGGAACATTAAGCTCTGGGCATAGAATCCATGTCATTAAGATCAGCTCATTGTTGGTTCTGGACTTTCAATAAATTTATGTGCAATAGAAAATAAAGGGAAATGGTTAGCCTTCTCATTTCCTTTGCAGTATATGTTTTATCACTTTTAATAGATGGTTAATTCAATATAAAATTACACTATTGTGTATGACTTGAGTATGACTTGACAACTTGTTGTCAATCCTAGGCCCCTCTTACCTCTGATGCATATTCCTGTGGGGTGCCAGTCCCTGGAATAAGCATTTTCTGAAGTGGAGACTTGAGCAGGGGTCCCAGCAGAGGGATACCCCCAGCCTTACGAATGGTTCATAATGCTAAAGCCCCACAACAGGCCACCTCTATATCCTCCTCCTGGTTGGGGGTCAGGTTGGCTAAATTAGGAAGGCAGTCCAGCAGCTTTACCTGATTGGAGATATAGACACCCTCAAACATACATGTAGATAAACACACAGATAAAGCTGTGTAAAATCTCTACATAGAAACTCAGTGAGACTGACATAAATTCAGGAACTAAACTGAAAAGTTTGCCTGCAAGATTTGGGTAATAATTGATGGTTCCAGATGGAAATAGCAAGTTTTTGGCCCTGATTACAGGTGTAATTAAAGTTCTATTACCACTGGGTCTGAGAGGATGAAAACACCAGAGATGCTAGGAGTGGAAAACTGTCAGGATAGATGTTGATGTTAGGTCTGAAAAGCCCAGTGTGACCATTTATGGCCATCATTCTGTGTTCTAATCCATAGTTCCTGGCCAGCAAGACAGACCAGGCAAAGCTATTACAGACTGCACAGTTCAAAGGTGGTCTTGTAGCATAGCGTGAAATTAATCTGCCTCCGTGAGCGACTTGCACATGAGAACATCCGATTTGGGGCTGAGGAAAATATACAAGGCATGGTGGCTTTAATCAAAGGTCCCTCCGTCAACAAACATGAATGCAGGTCAGAGGATGTAGGAGACATTCTATCTGGTACCCAGCACCCACTTTCTAATTTTAAAAAAATGGATGACCACTATCGGGCATTTACTGTGTGAAAAGGGAACATAATTCTTTGCTTCAAGGAAGCCAAAACAACAACAACATTTTTACACATTCAACTTTGTTAATATATGGATTTCATCAGAATAAAACACAAAATTTCCAAGTTTTATGAAGTTAGTACAAAAAAGTACTACATCATTAACAAGCTGACATGTGTTTTCAAGGAAAATCTGCCACTGTTGGACATTTTTCATTATTACCAGTACAGAGAAATCAGGTTCAAATCTGCAATGTTTTTTCCTGCTGCGGGATTGTAGAGCTTGAGTCATGTCACACACTTACATTTTACTGTGCTTACACTCACCAGTTTATTGATACCACCATATAACCTGACATTTCTTCTTGCTCTTCGGAACTTGGCCACTTTAGCAATAGTCTCAGCAGCTAAGGCCTTCAGTTCCTTAACTGGTGAGTCCAGGATCTTCTCAATGCTCTGCACGTGCCTCATGTCAACAATAACCAGATGGATTTGTGAGTTGTGGTAAGAACCCATATAACCAGTTAAAAATTACATAATGATAAAGAAACTTATGCCTACAATTGGTCTCTAGTAGCCAAACATTCATTTCCACTAAAAGTAGATAAAATGTTTCAGTACAACCAAGTTGAAAAGCACCAACACACACATCTCATTAGGAATGCTATAGAATAATTGCTACCCCATTTTTTAGACAGCATGCTTTCTACCTTGCACTCATGTTTCTGAAACTAAAACACAAGCTGGCACACATGGCCAGCTCTGTTCATGCCAGCAGGCCATGCAGGTCCAACTTTGCCATGGCTACTCACTTTGCATTTGTGTTCATCTGTATCCAGCAAGTTAAGGAGGACATTAAGGCCACCTGTGTACTGGATAGCCATTTGGCATGACTCCTGCATCAAGTTAAAGTCCATCATGCCACAAAGAGTGTGAACAGTGACAATCTGGTCACCATCCTGAAACAATAATTTCAAACACAATTGAATTTAAAAGTAGGAGAGGAGGAAATAACTGAACATTAAGAAAAGCCTCCCTCCATTCCCCCAAACTTCTCCTTCATCTTACACTCATTGTGTTGTTTCTCGTTATAATGCTACTCCTGCTGTTTTGTTTATGCCATGGTCTTGTACTGTATGTGTTTAGCGTTGTCGTGGTTAACACTGATGGAAAGAAATAATTTGCTAACAAAGAGCACTGTGTTCTGGTTTCATGCAAAAAAGGACAGTATTAACACTGAAACCCTGACACTAATTTTAAGTTAGAATTCAAAAGTTGTGTATTTTGTCAGTTGCTATATATACACATATCAATTTAGACCAGTGATTAGCAACTTAGTAACTACAACACTACTCAGTCAACAAGTGGTTTGAGGGAGGAAAGTCTGGTCTTTGATTTAAATTCAAGCCCCTCGATAAATATGGGGGAGGAAATGGAACTGATTAGATTTTATTGTCACTTAACTTCAATGTGTTCACAAAAAACAGAAAAAAAGAAAAAAGAAGAAGAAAGAAACAATACGGACTTAAAATAGTGCATGTGTGGTCAAATGCTGTCATGCGCCGCAGTTGCAGAACCTTAATTTTATTTTATTGTTTTTTTCTTAAATTTAGAGTCCAAATACTTGTTTTTGTTGGTTTTTTCGTATACTCTTTACATAAATCCACATAATGTCCTAGCTGTGGATGGATGATGACAGCATTACAGCACTTGAAATACCAGCATTACAGTTCTTGCTTTGTGATGGTTAAATGCAGGCAGTGGTGGTGTTTTTGTTTTTTTATGACTGTATTTAGTCTGAATCACATGCAGTTATGTAACAAACTTTGTTCACATACAGTGTTTTCCATCATGAGAGTGAGCATTCACAGCACAAAATGCAAAAGTCTTATTCAGCTTTGACATTCATTTCAATTCAGCTTTATTTATATATCATCAAATCACAACAACAGTTGCCTCAAGACGCTTTATATTTTAAGGTAAAGACCCTACAGCATGCAGAGAAAACCCCAGCAGTCAGATGACCCCCTATGGGGAAGCGCTTTGGTGAGAGTGGGAATAAACAATCCCTTTTAACCAAAAGAAACCTCTGACAGAATCAGGCTCAGGGAGGGTAAGGGTTGGGGGTCAGGTATGTCACTGAAACGTCCAGTCTAAAATATTCTGGCAAGTGAAGCATCAAATATTGCTCCCTTTATTGCACTGATTAAAACATGGCACTGATAGATTCTCCTATAGTAACTCCAAGGCTGCCTCTATGATTCCAAGGCAAACTTTGCACAAACAACTGTGAGCAAAAACAGGACATGAATCTATCATGTTCTGCTAACAGCTACCCATATATGTAGAAAACAGCCAGCGTGTTTTAAGCAGCTGTTGGAGGGGTTGGCTGATCTGGTTAGGCCTATAGCACGGTCTCAAGTAGTGTTTGATCATATCTCGCTCACAAAGCAGTACTCTGACACAGCAGGATAACAGGCACATGTGTTCCCCATATCATGACGCGAGCCTAAATGTGAACCATTTGCCCATTAACAGCAGTGGATCTACTGCTTCCTTTGTCTCCTTCACTCTCACTCTTCAAAGGGTTCGGCGGGCGAGTTTCGTACCTTGTAAAAACAACAAAAAAAGCTGTGTTTAGGAGTGATAGCTGGGAGAAAAACAGATCATGTGCTTTCAGTTTTGGTAGCTTTGGTCTTGAAGTATTGTCGACATTCTTTAAAATACTGACAACATCTGACAATCTTTTATGGTGAAAGATCTTTGACTTTCTCCAAGCGTGATACAGGCAGATGCTCAAGATGGAACGAATTCAACCACCATTCGACCTCAGAACAAGAAATTCAAAGTAGTTCCAGCAAGTTTAATATCTGTTTCATGAGGCCTGGTGAGTGTTTGCATGTTTGGAGGGGGCAAGGACAAGTGAGTCAACAATGTGTAACAACAGCCGTCATGCAAATTCTGCTACATGGTTCACCACTAGGGTGCAAAGGTCTTTGAAAATCAAAGACTAGACGCCATAGGTGAGTTAAGACCCCCTTTTTTTTTATCAGAGCACCCCTAAAGATAACTATTAAGAGTATTAACAATAGTTTATTTTAGTATTATTTTCTGGAATTATCTTCAAATGTTAGACTTTCCTAACTTTCCTATTGATGACAGTACAGGATAGATGTCATGTTACAGTCTCTCACACAAAGGTGTTGGTGTTTTAGCAGCGTCTTTTAGTAGCCTAATAACTATCGTTGCTGCTGCAGAAAGAAGATGCAGAGGTAATTTCATGACACACATCAGTGATGCTTATAAAGCTGTAGCTTCTGTTTTACCTACATTCATTGATTATGAGGATTTCACAAATGTAAGCAGTGTGTTGTCCTGTGGTCGACTGTGGATCCTCCACTTTCTCTTATAAAAATGATTATAACATTATATTTTTACTTATATTTTTACTAAACAGAGCATATTGATAGGAATGCTATCATTTTATAGAATTCATACCACTCTGAACATGGTTCAAAGAGGCTGGCTGCCACTACACTGATGTGTCCGACTACAAATCTGTTCTCCACTCATGAAACTGGGGTACATGATGCTCTGTGCTGAGTCTGCATAATAATGGGAGGGTTTGTATGAATTCAAAAACAGTTTGTGTTGTGGAAGGTTGATGTCTATACTGAATAATGCTACTTTAAGTGCTTAATGATTTGGTGGACTGCCTCTATGTGATTACCAGACTGAAATAACATTGTGCATGTTTCTCATCTGCTTTGCCACAAATAGTTATTTAACTTCTTTAATGACTGAGCCTTTCAGTAAACACAAAATTGCAGTTTTTAAATGATGATTTCATTTATAAAGAGAAAAAAGCTATCCAAACCTACCTGACATTATGTGAAAAAGTAATTAACTCCTAATACTAATACTACCCTTGGCAGTAAGAACTGCAATCAAACATCTGTGATAACTGGCAAACTGGCAAGTCTTTCACATCACTGTGGAGGAATTTTGGCCCACTCTTCTTTGCAGACTTGATTTAATTCACTCATACTGTAGAGTTTTCAGGCATGAACGACCTGTTTAAGGTTATGCCAAAGCATTTCAATTGGATTCAAGTCTGGACCGGACCACTCCAAAACCTTCAATTTGTGTTTTAAGCCATTCAGAGATGGACTTGCTGGTGTGTTTTGGATCATTGTTCTGCTGCATAACCCAAATTCTCTTGAGCTTCGAGACACAAACCGATGATCGAACGTTTTCCTTCATAATTTTCTGGTAGAGAGCAGAATTCATGGTTCCGTCAATACGGTCAAATTGTACAGGTCCTGAAGCAGCAAAGCAGCCCCAGACTATCATGCTACCACTTCCATGTTTGAATGTTGGTATGATGTACTTTTTATCAAGTGCTGTTAGTTTTATGCCAGATGTAACTGGACATAAACTATTCAAAAAGTTCTGTCTGATCAGACCACAGAATATTTTCCCAGAAGTTTCACATGTTGTTCTGGGTTTTTTTTATAACCTCCTTGATGAGTCATCAGTGCACTCTTACAGTAATGTTGTGTGAAATACTTTTTCAGATAGGCCTAGGTCACTTAAAACTTTTTTTCCCTTAATAAATTAAATCTTTATTTAAAAACTGTATTTTGTATTTAGACAGGTTACGTGTGTGTAATATGCAAATATGAAAACAAAAAAACAAAACAAAACTCAGAGAGCGGCAAACACTTTATCAAAGCATGAGATCATGTGAATTATTACTGATAGTATCCTTATTGTGAACTCTTTTGGCTACATTAATCATGGAAAAGAAAGATAACAGTGCCTTTTTTCAGTTTGCACAGCTCTTTGGTCAACCTGTGTTGTTTTTAAACGTGCTCAAAAATAAATGAACTTGCCTTGACATTGACTTGGTTAAAGCCATACAGTGAGGCTATGGAAAAATCATAAAAAAATCAAAATGCAAATAAATTCATACTACATATGCTGTACAGCTTGGTTAATGTATTAAAATACCAGGCACAGATACATGCCAACCACTTTTCTCCACATTAAGGACATCCTATTAAGCACACTTTGGATTTGTCACCATGTAATTAATAAGCTTCATTAATAATCATCCAGCAATAATTGACGACAGTCTTTTAAATGTCTGATGAAATTGCAGTCAAAAATGGGTTAAGAAGGGATTAAGCAGTATAGGATCCAATTGCATTCACAAGCTCCATTGGTGAACTTGACATCAGCCAAATAAAGATGCTTTACACATTTTTTCTCTTTCTTTACTGACAGATGTCTCAGCCTTGAGCTACTAAATAGCAGAAGCCTCCACAGTACTGAATGAAGGTCTTATTCTAGTCTGGTTTCCTCTGGAGCAGCAGACTAGATACTGCAGACACAGATTGCCCTGCCTGTAGGGCTGCCACAAACGATTATTTTGATAGTCGACTAGTCACCGATTATTTTTGCGATTATTCGACTAATCAGATCATGCATCCATTGGACGTAAAACGTACAGCTTATTTCACCAGCATGCATCTGCTCTTATATAACTATCATTAGCTTACAGCTTTAAGTGTGTATGTGCTACCCAAAAATAAAGACAAGATGATAGTTTATTAAATTTTAATGACATTTGCAGATTCTTTCGGTGGAGTTTAATAAACTCAGCCGTCTGCTCCTTACTATCTAAAATATAACAGGACACCAGAGTATATTCTCGAGCATCTCACACTTCTGATAATCAGTTGTCTGCTTGACGTTTATTCAGCTGTGTAAAAACTATAACTTTAATCTCAGCCAAACCAATTTACTCAGGAACAAATAAAATACTAAAAAAAGCCAAACAGTATCATTTTTAAGTTATCTAAGTGACTTATATATCATGTTTAACCTGAGTAGCGAAAGACAGCGGTGGGTTTGAAAACGATTTGCCGGGAGTCCGGTGTTCTCACTGGCTCTAGTGAGCCTTCAACCCCGGGTAGCTATCGACCTGGTGGGTAACAGACGTCTCCGAAAACGTCGGAGCGCTTTTGAAAATATGTGATGTCTTGATAAACTGAGCAGATATTTGAGGTTTACACAGCTACATTCTCGCCTGAAAATATGTTAAACGTTTATTTTGTGACCCAGAAAGATTAATAAGTGATATTAAAACTAACTAGCTGCCGCCATTGTTGAAAACTGAGCAGGGCCGCGCTATGAATTCTGGGACACAGCTTCTTCTTCTTCGGGGTTTAACGGCAGCTGGCATCCTTGTACATGCAGTGCTGCCATCTTCTGTTTCAGTCCGTCATTACACTCTTAAATCCTACTACTTAATCCTGCGTCTTTGGGATCTTACAAAGCTTCAAACAACGTGTCGACTATTAAATTAGTCGTCAACGATTTTAATAGTCGACGTAATCGTGACTAGTCGACTAATCGTGGCAGCCCTACCTGCCTGAGCCTCTCTTGGTCTATAAATCACAGCACTGAGTGTGTGGGAGCTGGGATGGGGTTAACAGTGCTGTCAATGATGGCCTGTTGACCTCAGACATTTTGTGTGTGTGTGTGTGTGTGTGTGTGTGTGTGTGTGTGTGTGTGTATGTGTATGGAGGGCTCAGTGGTGTATTTCTCTTTTTGTGTGTGTTACCTGAACATCCTGTCAGCAGGGGTTAACATGCATATTAAGAATGGTGCTCAAATACATATGAGTGTGTCAGCAATGCTGGATTGGGTGTTTCATAGCAATTATTGTAACACAAAATGATTCAGACTTGGCAGTTTCCATACTTCCATAGAGAGAACAAACCCAATCTCCATCTCTTTCATAGGAAGAGTACTAAAAGGACAGAATGATTGATTACATGTTGTTTCTTGACCCATATTTGATCTCCTGTAATATAAAACCAGATCACTTAATAGGGTTGGCAGTCATAAAATGAGCACAGTACATGTTGGGCAAAGACCTGAGTCTTTGGGTGGCAAAGACTCAGGTCTTTGCCCAGTTGAGCTGAACAGTTGCTTGACTCAAGAACCGATGCAATGTTTCTTGTAAAAATAAATCTCCACATTAGACTTGCTATAAATGCATTACAAGCACTAAAAGCAAAATAGTTTTAACTGAGTGCTGTAGTTATTAAAAGCAGCATCGGGAACAGATAATTATTCACAGTGCAACATAATTAACTCCAAATTCACTGCTGCTGAGAAAATGACGTGACATTGGGATTTTACACACTGGAGATGAATTTCAGTGCAGCCATTAGTAGGATGGCTGTCATTAGAGGAGCGCAGGCCAGTAGTACTGTGACTGCCCAGCAGAGGGGGAGAAACCATAATGAGGGCTGAACACAATGTTGTGTGTGTGTGTGTGTATGTGATGTGTTTAGAGCTAAGGAGAAAGCCTGCTCTAACAGTGACACCTTAGAAACTTTAAAAATCTGATGACAAAAAACATTTAGTTAAGAAAAAACGATAAAGCACATTTGCTTGTTTTAAAATGATTGATTTTAAAACAAGCAAATGTTTTAAAATGATTTATGATTTAATGATTTAAAATTTATTAAAATGTTTACAGCACATAATAATGAAAAGTTTATCTGTTAACTGGTAACATATTTTACATGAGACAAAATATTTGTAGCTGTGAGAATATGAAATTTGTTTTGTGTTTAGAAAGCCATATGTCTAACATAACTGATAGCAGCTGGTGTATTTGTATCTGTTTAACATTGCTTAGTCCCGATAAGTAAAGCAGCCCTTCTTTTGACTCCTTTGCACTTTTTCCATAGCCTGTGTGTTTATAACAATTTGCAGAATTCTTTTCCTAGCATGCACAGCCTTTATCAGCATAAACACATTAGGATACATGCAGGTTACAACTAATAAATAAGGAGTGTAAATTAAAATTTTCATCTATAGCACACTTACAAACATGTTACCGTAGCATAGCCACAGGTCACCGTTATGCAGGTACAAAAACAAACATGTTCTTACATAAATATCATTAAAACACAAAACAGAACATCCATGTGTCACTTTATGAACGTGTTAAACATCCTAGAGTACAAATGGCTGTCTATAGTGCGAAGGAGAAGGAGAAAAAAGATCTCCTCCTAAAATAAAACAGATATTTAACTTGGCTCATGGTAACTTTCAGCGTCTGATGGTAATGATATTATAAAATGACTACTGGACAAACCCCATAAATAACTGTGCTGTGTGGCGTCCAGACAGATAGAAAGCTGGGACATGTTGGTTACGGCATTGTTGCATTGTATTGAAGCAGGAACGCACACACAACCCTAAAGCTCGTGCCACAATCCCACTGAAAAGCACAAAATCTACAAACCAGAGAGTTTTTTGTTTTTCTTTTTTTAAATCTGAATTTCGTATCATTTACATCTTTTTTTCTTTTTTCTGGAACGGAGCAACAGCCTGCTTTTAGAGTGGGAATTTCCTTCCATTATATTCTGTTTAGCTAAGCTAAAAATATTCACCAGGGCTTGTACTTTATGGCAGTGTTTTCTATAAAAGTTTTACTTGCACTGTGAATGATCTTATTTAGCACCAAGCTATGGGCTTCGGAAGCCAAATCAGCAACATCAGGAAATCCCACACTGTGTAAAAATATGAAATCTAGACTAATGTTACACACTGAAATAACACTCATTTTCTTTCAACTGAAACAGCATTTGAGGTATTTTTACGGCTAAATACCAAAGGACAGGCATCCAGCAAAATAGGTTCCTTGAATATCATCTGTTTGAATGATGCTGTGCACATAAACAGATAACTGGGCCCACTGAGTGAGGCAAGGTAATCGCTCAAGTCAAGCGGTCAGAGGTATTCACAGCCAGTCTGAGCAATTGTCATTCTGTCCTTTTTCTTTTCTTTCCATGTTTTGACACATTAATATTCACCATATGCCCCGTCAGACCTATCACGAGTGCATTTCATTTTTATGCTTCTGCGGTGTGGGCAAACGATGCGTACAGCTGCTGCCGTCAGACAGCTCTTTCCCCCTGTGCACTTGGCTCGCATGTGCAACCAAACAGGCCTGTGTCAGAAACCAGGAATCCACGAGCC
Organism: Oreochromis niloticus; assembly: GCF_001858045.2. Lineage (NCBI taxonomy): Eukaryota > Metazoa > Chordata > Actinopteri > Cichliformes > Cichlidae > Oreochromis > Oreochromis niloticus. Next base: position 28,984,212 of record NC_031974.2, read on the forward strand.
GAGTCTACCACTTCAATAAACATCTCCCTACAAAGCAATGTTTTAAATGGGAGCGACCTACACTTCATTTCATCTGACATCCCTTTTGTCGCTGAGTGTGCCTTGATGTGATTGAACAAAACAGACAGGTGGGATTATGTGAAAGGAAAATATCCCATTATAAGTTCTGGTGCGCATCCATGACTAAATATTATTTTCCTTGAAATGCAATTGTGGAGAGTTTGTGGAAATTTGTATGCCGATTCAGGTCAACATCAAGATTCTTGTAGAGACAGCAGGAAAAGATCTAGTCTGTGGCTCAGTTCAATTCACTGTTTTTTGGATGAAATTCATGAGAGGAAGGAAACACTGTTGTGCAGAGTGAACTTCTCATACCTTGAGGTACTTGACCAGTTTCTGGACTTGCCAGTATTCAGAGGGCAGGTCTGTGTTAGTCTCTGGATGGCGATATGGCTGCTCCTCTTCCTCTTCAGTTTCAGTGGAGCTCTCACTGAAAAGTTCCAGCTACTAAAGATTACAACACCAACCGTTTGGGATAAACAATAGAGATAAATAGAGGGATGTAATATAAGATCATGAAATCTCTTGTCTGGTGTTTTAAGCAGCAAGCTGGTTATCCCACACAAGAAGATCCATTAAAGACTCTGAAATTCAAGTCTTAACAGAATTTAAGTAGCAGGAAAATAAAATTGGAATCAATATCACGAGAGGAGTAGAGTCGGCATCATACAGAGTCAAAGTTCTTGCTTGACTACTGATGCAAACAGAAATGCAGATGGTGTTTTAAAGCTGAATGGGCCACTTGGATGAATGTATCATGAAAATAGGGCACTGTAGAGCAATGAAATCTGGTACACATTCAAATGGGCCCACTGAGAGGCAGTTCCCAGGTACATGCAAATAGCATTTCCAGGGGAGCGTATTATCAGACGGGGCTAGCTGATAGATGGGGGTGTTTTCCACTACACAGAATGATAAACACTGAACAAGACCTTCCTGTAGCTGTCAGACCTACACTGATGTGAGGTGATGAGTGTGACTGAGTGAATGCACCCCGGAGTCTTTATTGCATGTATAGAAAATGATGATCAGCAAAGATTGCTGTCAATGACTTAATGATTTATTACATTTGCAGTTTGTATACAGACAACATTAAAGTATGGCGATGGCTTAGGTGCTGTACCTGCCAAGAGCCAAACAAGGAAAAACCTTTTACTTAGCTTCTTGTTCAGAACAATTTTAGCAGGTGACAGTTTTTAAAGCAGAAGTCACTAATAGTGAAAAACATCAGGTTAATTCAGTTTTGGCTTGGGGGGGGGGATTATGAGTATATAACAAACTGTGTCAATATTAAAACAGCAAACCGATGGTTAATAAGTCAAAATTCTTTAACTTAGACCACATGTAATGTTAATGCATTTAAGTGTAGAATGAAGTCACAATAAAAATTCAGCCAAAAAAACTCATCTTTACCAATTTGGGCCAAGCTTTAGTTAGTGTTTTAACTGACTGGAATGTTTTAATATACAGAGGAGTTCATGGCCAACTTAATGACTGCAAGTTGTCCAAGTCCTGTGGCTACAAAACAAGCCCAAGCCATCATAACTACCACCAGAGTGTTTGATAGTTTGTTCTGATATGCTTTCCTTGTTTTTCTCCAAATGTGGTGCTGTGCTTTATGGCCAGACATTACCTGTTCGATCTTTTCTGTCCCAGAAATTTGGCAGTTTGTTCATATGCAATTTTTGCAAAGTAAACTATGTTTCTATGTTATTTTAGAGAGAAATGCCCTTCTCTTGGAGCCTTCCAAAGAAACAATATTTGTTCTGTCATGAAATGTTACATTTGACATGTTATCTAAGACCTGCAGAGTCAAGATGTAACTCTTGGGTAGTCACCTGCTGTTGTTGTTGCATTTTTAAGGATGGCAGTCTGGTTTCTTACTTGGTAAGTCACTTTGCATTAGGTAATTATAAGATAGCTGTGCTGTTCATCGGTCACTTTATAACTTCATTCGTGTAATTACCCTCAATCAGAAATTACATGTGTTATTCCTTTTTGTTACCATGGCAACAGGTGTACTTACATTTGCTTCATGTTGTTGCCTGTACTTTCAAAGTAACCTCTGACCTATTCGGTTTTAATTAGACGTACAATCAGATCTGCTACGGTTCTAACCTTTACTGAGTTTAATTTACCCCAGCTGCAGAGCAAAAAACGAATCCTTATAGGTACCGAAAAAAGGACGTTTCTGGGAGGACAGGTGTCCAAGTAAAGAAGATGCAGAAAACTCTGCTTTCATTTTGGTCATGGCTTTTCTGCCTCAGAATGTTCTTCTGCTCTCCAGAACTCTTAAGGCATTTAGTTTCCTTTGTTTTACTGTAATGCTCTAAAATAAGAGACATTATGGCTGCTTCTATTTTAAAAATGGTTAGTTTTCTAACATAATCTTTATTTAACAATTCAAAAAAGAACTCAGCAGATTTTTTTTTTAGCCAGTGAGACACGTTTATCTTGGTTGTATTTTCAAAGTAATCTCTAAGCTCTTTGTTTTTAATTAGACATACAATCAGATTCCTTGCACTTCTAACCTCTACTGAGTTTAATTTACCCCAGCTGCAGTGCAAGAAGGAACCTTTATAGGTTCTGACAAAAGAGAACTATCTAACCGTGTCTGGGAGGACGTGTCCAGGTGAAGAAGATGCAGAGAATTTTGTTTTCATCTTGCTCTTGGCCCCTTGTCCTAGACTCTTTTATCCTCTTCAGAACTCTTACGGCCTTTATTTTCCTCTGTTTTACTGTAATGATGTGAAATAAGAGTCATTATGCCTGCTTCTATTTTGAAAATTGTTATTTTTCTAACATAATCATTATTTAACAATTCGAGACAGGGCTCAGCAGACTTTTTCTTTTTCTTTTTTTTAGCAATTGAGATACTTTTATCTTGAGCCAGTTTCTCCTCAAATGGGTACAGTTATCACAAGGTACAGCTGCAACAGCTCAGCCCTTGCTAGATCTATTTATCAATCAAAGACCATATGTGATAGATCTTTTGGGGATTTTTTTTTCTCATACTTTTTCCCAAGTTTTGCATCTGTAATTGAGCAGAAAGGGTTTCCATTATATGGAGAATTTATTAACTCTGACTATTGTGTAATGAGGAATATTTGCACTTGCCCTTAAATTTATAAACCATATAACCATCTCTTTATAATGTGTGACTGCTGGCAGATGCACTTAGCACATGTGTTGAAGGCCTGGCATCACAGTCATCTAAAGTTCATCTGCTATTCAAGAAGTATCTCTGCAATGCAACAAAAATTCAGGACACTTCTTACGTGAGGAATTATCGCATACCCACATGTAGACAAGACACAAAGTCCACTCCATCGTGGACATGGTTCATATATCTTCTTGCGGTCTACCCTGTAGAGTGTAGGCTGTAGTTTCTCATGCACATTCTTTTCCTGTTGCTCGTAAGACCTCTGGGGTTGGCCTTGTTCCTCTCCATCAACCGATTCCACATGCTGAATCTTTTGTGTTGATAGTTCTTGAACTGCAGAAACCTGCTGGTAAGGGGGAAAGCCAGAAGCTGAAGACTGAGTGTAAATACCTCTTCAAATTTGCAACAGAATGAGCAAAATCTGATTGTGAAGTGCTTTGTAATCTGGCTGTAAATTTGTCAAGTTTATGCTTATTAAAACAAAAATAGCTATTCTGATTAATCTGTTTCGCATTTATTTCACTTCTTATCAGTCAATGTGGTGTATTTTCCACTTACTCTTTTCAATGATTTGTCTCTTCTCATTATTGGAGAGTCATCGCATATCTATGTGTGACAAAGAATTGCTCATGCTACTCAGAAGGCGAATACTGGAAAACCCTATATGTGGCAAATAAAAACATGAAATTCACATAAAAGCCCCTTCTCAATCCTATGCAGACTTGAAAAACTCTTTATTTTTTCAAATTATTCTTTATTGAGGTACTGAAATAAAATAACAAACTGCCATTGCTTTGCACAGAAGAGGTCTCTCTTGGTTAAATGGCTGAACAATGTCAAGAAGTTTATTGTTTCTCGACATTCACCTAAAACCTTACAGCTTGGCTCAGGCTAAGTAACGCCTTTGTGTCACTGTTATTCAGGTAAAGTTTTCAAGGTCTTTATACCAAACTTTACAACCTACACACAAACCCCAGTAAGACACATATGAAAGGTTTGCAGGCATGAGAGTTTTTAATCACAGACACCTGCTTTTGCAGAAATAGCTCAGTCTGTCATTGGCTGTTAGGAGCTCGAGATTTTTAAGGGCAGGGGAAAAGAATTAAGACGTATTTCTTTGGGTTGTGTTCATGCACAAACTGGAGCCAAGTTTGCCTGATCACTTTTCCAAAGACTTGTTTTTCATAAAACACAATGTGACCTGCTATTGGAAACATAAGTCAATACACCCGACCACAGACCCACATCCTGACTTTATTAGACTAACCAACTTTCTTTAATTCCATTATATGTGAGATGGACAAAGTCCATTTGCTTACGCAGAAGGGAACACTCAACATTTCTTAACATGCTGCAGTAAAAAAACAAAAAACCCAAAACCTTAAACCAGTACAGGTCCAGAGACAAATGCTATGCTAAGCAGGGCTGACGCCTGAAATCTGAAGTTAAAAAAATATTTTTATAGCATGTAACATTACACCATTAGGACATTTCAAGTTTCTTCATTTGTCGTTTTCATAAAGCAATCGACTACTAAAACCTAAACCCCAAATGTTTACATGTGTTTGGGGCAGATTTGTATCTAATTACTTTATCCATACTGATGGAAAATCAGCAGGGCAACAAATTGTGAAGCCAGTGGCCATAAAACATCTGTCAGTGTCAGAATTCCAGCAGCTGCTAGTGAATGGTTATGGCAGTGAGGCAGTCTGTATTAATTTCAGGATGTGAATAACAAAACCAATTGACAACCCAGGGATTTTGTGTTTTTCAGTAAGCATCTTGTGCATGCATACACACAGCATGTCCAATTTCCAATCATGCTGTGATGTCAAAATGAATCCGCAACACTGAACAGAGGAGGCTAGTCTGCTTCCTCCCTGCGTTGCAGCCACCGTCTCCGTTGGCTGCCGCAGCTCATTTGATTGAGGCTGTCCAATCTAATAGAACTGTTAAAAAAGACCTGCTTCCTCAGACTGAAAATGAGCAGATATGTTTGGAGATTAGGTGTTGTTATCTTTGGCTATCGTCTTTTGGGTTTCGGCTCTGTACTGCAATCAGGGAACTGAGGCGGAGCAGTGGAAGACTGTGTTCCTGACAGACTCTGTTGCTGTTGCTTTCTCAAATTAAAACTGCAATGGGCCAGACTGACAATAAGGACTACAATTATTCAGTATCTTGTATGGATGATATAGATTTGATTGATGTCGTCAGCAATAAATCAAATGTATTTCAACGTGATGCATTTTAGTTGCATCACATGAAAAGGATTAGCTGAAGCAGAGGCAGAGAGATCTAGACAAAAGTTACAGGACACTGCATGCTGCACATATCAAAGGAGTTAAAGAATCCAAGAGAAAAAAGACCTTGACAGTGATTTGTGCCTCCACACACTCATTCACAGCTATTTATACGGCTGTTGTCCATCATTTTTAGACCGTTCAGACTAAAGGCATCATTCTTCACAGAGCACTCATAAAACATAAAAGCCTGAATATATGTATATAACTTTCTTTGTTATAGATTTTTTTCTTTCACACAGTTCAGCCTCATACTTCTTACTGGTTTATTGTAGTCATCATAAACCCTATGATGGGTTTCGTAGAACATTTCAGATCTTTACGTCGCCTACTGTATTTAAACATACAGACATCACCGCTGTGCCACAAATATGAAGAAACGACTTTTCTACGATGAAGGCAAAGCTATAAAGACAAGACTAAAACTATCTAAATGATCGATATTTTAGGTCTTACCTAATACGTGTTTAAATCATATATTTATTTTAACACAAAAGGAAGTATGACTGTTCAGAAAAGTGACTGGTACACTGAATATATAGTGCTTTTCTTAAAGGCAAAAATATGGTGGCCCTGAGAGGCCAAACGGACTGCAACTTCTGAAAACACCAGCAATAAGAAAAATGCTGCAAAAGCACACCAAACACAATGGAAATAGGAAAAAACAAAACAGAAATAGGAAAAAACAGATTTCCAAAAGCACAAGGGAAGTGTTTCTGGGGAAACAATAACCCGACAGACCAGTTGCAGGAACCAAAATATGCTAAGAATGCGCTGGGAGACACTTAAAAGAAGTGAAGGTTTATCGGTTTTGTGAGGAAAGAAAAGATGAGAGGTAAGTGTGTTAGCCTAACTATTAGCCTAAAAATCCATCATCAGTATTATATGAATCATGATAAAACACACCTACCATGTTGTGGGTTCCTGTAACTGGTCCGTCGGGTTATTGTCTCCCCTGAAACACTTCCCTTGTGCTTTTGGAAATCTGTCTTTTCCTATTTCTGTTTTCTTTTTTCCTATTTCTGTTATGTTTTGTGTGCTTTTGCGGCGTTTTTCTTATTGCTGGTGTTCTCTTGAGTTGCAGTCCGTTTGGCCTCTCAGGGCCACCGTACAAAAAATGCACTTCTTCCAAAAATAAATAAATAAATCACACTTTGATAATGAGCTAAAATAGCTGAGGGAACACCACGCTGCTGTTAACTGAGAGTAAGTGCAGATCCTAGACTGGTTAGCAAACTCTGGTTTTGAGACCTCAGAGAGGAATAAAGCATTTTCACATCACTGTCTTTGTGACTTCAAAAAACTGAATGTGGCAAATCCCGGTGGAATGTGGCAAACGAAGGGACACTGCAGGCTCATGCCGTAACCGCCCAAACACACTGTAGTCATATCCAAAAGCATACCCTGCTTTCTCATCTATTTGGATTCTAACAATAATTGTAATTTACAAAATGAACATCATATTTTATTCAGTAAGAGGTGAAACTACCAGTTAAGACCATAAATACATCAGGAAAGTGTTCGGTGAGGTCATAAATCGAGAAAGGAAAAGAATGTTTTCCCATAGATTTCCTGGCTTTTAGAGGAGCTGCCTCCTGCTGGCCGCTAGAAACAATGCAGATCTAAGACACTTCCACATTAGATCACTTTTTTCAAACTTGTGTTTAAAACTGTCCATTTTTGGGATATTGCGCCAATGTACCCTAAAAAATATACAAACATGAACAGCTCTTTAATGGTAATGGCAATGCAGTGTATAAGTGTATTATTCCACTGCTAATATTTACAGTTACGATAAGAGCAACAGAGCTGCTGCTGGAAATTCAAAGAATTTTGCAGGTGTTTGTTCTTGAAACAAAGTACTGAAAAAGAGAAGAATTTTGACCTGGATGTGATGCAAGATGAAAACCAAAGAGAATGAGAAAGTGAGCTTAGCCTGATGGGACTTTGTTCCAGTCCAACAAATAGATCTTTTCACTGGATAAATAAAAGCCTGAAGGTTCTGATAAGCTTTGCCTTCTTTCGCCATAGTTTGTGTTTTTCTTCATCTCCTTGTTCTCCTTATTTCCCCTCACAGTTTCACAGCAGATGGTTGCCCTGGGTGTGGTTTTGTCTCTTCCTGTTAAACGGTAGTTCTTTTGCCCCACTATCACCGACTTCTTGTTTATGGGGGATTTTTTGATTGTTGGACTTTTCTCACCGTCCAAAGACATGCAGCTTGTGGGGATAGGTTAATTGGATAATCGAAATTGTCACTAGGTGTGAATGTGCGAGTGAATGTGAGTGTGAATGGTTGTCTGTCCCTGTGTGTTGGCCCTGCGACAGACTGGCGACCTGTCCAGGGTGTACCCCGCCTCTCGCCCTATGACAGCTGGGATAGGCTCCAGCACCCCCCCCGCGACCCTGAAAAGGATAAGCGGATGGATGGATGGATGGATGGATGGACTTTTCTCTCTAGTATTGTAGGCTTTTTGTCATAAATATAATGTACCTTGAAAAGCCTGTTGTTAGTTTTACATAAATAATATTGAACAGAATTGTGCTAAAGTCAGTGCAGATATTTGGATTATCCATATGAATACCATGAATGTCTGCAAAGTGTTTTGAGGGAATCTGTCCAACAGTTGTTGGGAAATTTAGATAGAGGTGGTGGACAACAAACATCCACCACATCCGCAGAGCCATTCTGCCAGTGTGTAGTACTCCTATGAAATAATACTAATATTAGTATTAATGACTGGTAATGACAGTTCGAAGCATGAGATGTAAAGCAAACATCCAAATAAATTCCGACATTAAAAATTAAAAATTATTCAAAGAAACATTTTGTTTTGTTAAAATGACTTCAGCTTTCATCTCAAATGTAGTTTATATGTATCACAGTCCTGCAAAACCACATTATAAATACATTTACATGTCAGTTCTGGTTGATCTTTGTAAATCCTATTACTCATGCTGATCTACTTTTGATTCTTGCTTTGAAAAGCTGTGCAAATACTATTGTTCTTAATCACACTCATACTTTATTTGGATAAGAATGACAGCCAACAAACAAAAAACTAGACAATGATGAAATACCTCGAACCGACCTGATATCCATGCAAAGCAGACAGTAAGCTGTAAGTGCTTTTCAAAAGACCTGATGAGCTTGTGATGATGCCGCATTTTCCAACAAATATCAGCTCGAGTAAGAAAAAAATATGTTTTTAAATGATTAACAGATTTTCGAGAGCAGATGGAGTCCATTATTGAGGCGATTTGTTATGTCGTCAAATTTCTAAAGCAGGAAATAGCACTACTGAATAAATCACACAGATTTCAATGTCTGGAAATGAGCAAGTGTTGGTGTGTGTGTGTGCGTGAGTGTGAGTGTGAAGGGGGTAGGTGGTGGGAGGGATGTGGCTCTGCTGTTTTGATGGTGGAACAGGGAGGAGGTCAATTCAGAAATTTTTCAACACAGTGACAACCAGACACTAGCTCACTAGCGTGGAAGAGCACAGACACTGATTACACAATCCGAACTCTGTTTACGAATATGAGTCACACAGCATCAGAAATCAAATCAAAGTATTAGAGAGAAGGAGCTTGTTCACAAGACAAAGAGGCGTTTCAGCACCCACACATTTTTGCTTCGAGAGTTATAATTCACAGCTAAAATAAAAAGACAAGCCTTAATGTGTTGATGTTAATTGCTTATATTCCACTCCACCTGGTTGTTTATGTTCTCAGCAAAGTGTGGAGATCTGCTCTTCAGAAGTGTTACCAGGTCTTTGTAAGTATCACTTGTTCACTCATATCCATGCTCCTGCCCCTCCTGTTTTATGCCCTGTGAAAACAAAGTGAAAAACAGCTTCATTAATTCTAAAAACCACAATTTTAATGTGGCCCACATGTCAGCTGGAATAGCTAAGGCTAGAAGCTCCAAGTATCTGAAAGCAGAGGAAGTGTAAAATCATACAAGTTGCTGAATTCGGTTAAGATAAAGCTCCTCTTTGAGGTCTCATTTGCATCAATGTCACCCTTTCGGTTTCAGGGTGGACTTTTTTCAACTTGTGTGAACCATTTTCAGTTGAAGAAACAGTAATAGGAGTCTTAAAGCTTGTCAGCTAAGTCACTGGCGGAGTGAAAGGTGTTGTGGCATGTAAAATCCTCTCTTAGAAAAGAGTGCAAAGCATGCAAGAAGCTCTCTTTACAATAGCGGGATAAGAGGGAGTTGCATTGTGGGAGGCCGATAAGTCAATATTTTCACCAGACGGGGTACTGTGCAAGACTCCTGTGTGCAAGAGTCTCCAATTTCTTCATATTTTGCTAGGACATAGGAAATCTATGTAACTTGTGCAAACATACATGGAAGTACAATATTTAAGATGTCGATACACTCACTTTTATACCTCTCTGCGTCCATAATGACATCTCTCATCTTCCAAAGTTTTCTGAATGTGGTGTTTTGAGCTGCCTACCAATACACAAAACAAAACACAAACATGGTCAGGTATAAGAACTGGACTAAAAATGACTGAAGAAGCAGCCAATGTCCAAATAAAACTTTTAACACTAGATTTACTAAACCTGTGCAAATTTGCTTAACTTCCCTAATTCCAACACCCCCTAGAATTACTGGCTTTTTTATTTTCTGGTGCAAGTCCGAGGTGTTAATCACCCCTGCTGAGATTTTCACAGGTCGTCAGCTCGTTTCTCCTCCAGCTTTTGTTGTGCAAACCACCCATTATCCTTGAGGCCTGGCACATTTGCATTTGCTCACTCAGAGTTGCTCAGATCCAAGTCAGGCCAAACCTCTGTTACAACTTTCAGAAATGCCTGCCGTATCCGTATTCTGTCTTAATCAGTTCTTACAGAATAGCCTTGTCTGAAGATACAGCATAGCACAGTGCTTCATAGCTGATTATAGTTTTGCACTTTGCAAAAGAGCACTGTGCTTTATTTCAATATGCTGCCTCTTCCAGCTGGAACAATGTACAGAGGGACTTAAAAATGTCAGAAGAGATTACTGGTGGTGTCAGTTTTTAATGGTGTGGAAAATAGCACTTGTGCTGAATGCATCTGCTTCTTTATTGTCTTTGCTTTGTTCTGGTAGTTTTAGAAACTGCTTATGCATCCCAACTTAATATTGTCTAAGCTCTTTTGCTATGTGTAACACACATTGTTTGATTTATTGCTATAATAATATTCTTTCTGAAGTCTTGTCTTAAACTCACAAAAATATTTCTGCTTAGAATAAAGAAAAATCTAATAATAGTACAGTGTTAAAGTTTGTGGACAATTTCTGCTTAAAACTTGTTTACAACCCAATCACAGAATTTTTACTTGACTTCTAAAAAGAGTTAAATAGAAGCCAGCTGAAGAACTGAGACATTTTATAAATACCATTTTTTAAAATCCAGGAAAACGATCCAATGTTTGCAAAAGGAAACTGTATGTTAGCAACAAATTTAAAGATAAAATTTGAATTATCAATTGCAATAAATGGGATGACAAACAGGTGTCAGTGATCACCCTGTTTTGATGATGACAGTCTGTGTATGAATGGAAGAAACCGAAGCCCATCTTCTATTGAACAGAAGTGGTTAACAGACCAAGGTTATTTAAACAGTGGGGTTTTTGGTAGACTGGGAGGTAAAAATGGAAGCCAGAGTAACTTCTAAATGGCTAAAGATCTCTTTAACTCTGGCCAGTGTCCATGTGTCCATAATCAGGAGAACACTAAACAACAATGGTTTGTATTTCGTGACCACAAAAAGAAAGCGACTTCTCCCCTACGAGAAAAATGCTGCTTAACTGTAGTTTCTGAAAGGTCACATGGGCAAGCCAGAAGACATCTGGAACAATGCAAAGCCAAAATAGATCTTGCTGGTTTAAATGAAAATCATTCTGTTCCATGAAAGGAAAACACTGCATTGCAATGAATGACTTTCACTGTAACTGTGAAATATGGTGGAAGTATCAAAGTTTGGATCTTCTGAATTGCATCAAGGATTTCTAATGGAAAATTTTAAGACAGTTCTCCTTGAATTACACATAAAGAGAAAGTGGGTCAAGCATCTAGGCACCAATCCCATCTTGCCAGTGAATAGTCAAAGAAGGATGAAGATAATGTTTTGGTTTTGTTAAGTCAAAGTATTGATCTTAAACCAACAGAAATGATATGGAAACACCCCCACCCAGCACCACCACCCACTCAGCATCCTGGAGTTACAGCTGCACTTTCATTCCTCCAAGCTGATGTGAAAGACTGACCAACAGTCACTGAAGGCACATAATTTAAAGATTTTTGTGTTATTTGTGTAATATGTTCCCTTACTTTATGGCTTTGTATGAAAATGTGACTATGCTGTAGGTTTGGATAGAAATATAAAAGATCAAAATGTGGATCACAATGCCTTTAATCCTAGTTTTAGCACATTGAGACAAACCCCAGCTGTGCTGCAGGTGATGTGGAGGGTCCCACTGTCATAGGGCTCAATCACAAGGTAGCAAATCTCACCCTGCACCTTCTCTTGATAGTGCACCACAGCCATTTGAAAATTCAAAGTCTAAGCCTCCCACGCCCACTGAAAAAAATGAAATAAATAAATGAATAAAAATAAACAAAAAAAGAACTCTTAAAAATGATTAAGGTATGAAGTGCAGCATGATATCATTTCACAACAGGTTCATCCCCATAGAAGGAAAAAAAACAAACGGTGAAATCATCACATGTTTGGTCTGCTAAAGAGGACATAATATTCTAAGGAGAACAGCATGAACCCAAGGTTGAGCCATGGTTTTACTTGTAATATAAATCATTCTCTAAAAAACTAAGCCATGTGACAACATCATCTTTCAAAGCTGGTTTGGAGAGTACTTTTTTTTTAGAAGTAGAAGGTGTCAATTTAACCAGAGAACACAGGACATAGACTACATTTATCACTTGGTGTGTGATAAATGCTGCTGAATACTTTTATGGGCATGATAAATTTGCTGCAATGAAGCAAATAGCATGACTGAAAAATGACTTGTGAAACTGGAATCTCACAGATACATCTATATTGCCAAAAGTATTCACTTGTTTGCCTTCACATGCATATGAAGTTGAGTGACCTCTCATTCTTAATTCATATGGTTTAATATGATATCCGTCCACTCTTTGCAGCAATAACAGATTCAGTTCTTCTGAGAAGGCTTTCCACAAAGCTTAGGAGTTATTATGAGAATTTCTGACCATTCTTCAAGAAGTGTATTTGTGAGATCAGACATTGATTGCTTGGCTGAGAGTTTTTGCTCTAATTCATTCCAAAGGTGTTCTGTCAGATTGAGGTCAGGACTCTGTGCAGGCCAGTCAAGTTCTTCCACACCAAACTCGCTCATCCATGTCTTTATGGACCTTGCTTTGTGCACAGGTACACAGCCATGTTGGAACTGGAATGGGCCAACCCCAAACTGTACCCACAAAATTGGGAGCATGAAATTGTCCAAAATGTTTTGGTATACTGAAGCATAAGAGTTCCTTTTATAATCCTCCCTTCCCCCAAACTTTACACTTAGCACAGTTAAGTCAAGTACCAATCTCCCGGTGACCGCTGAACCCAGACTTATCTATCAAACTGCCAGACAAAGAAATGTGATTTTTCATGCCAGATATTGCACCTCCACTGTTCTAGAGTCCAGCGGGGAAGTTCTTTACACCACTGCATCAACATGTGCTTGGATGCATCTGTTCAGCCATAGAAACCCATTCCATGTCGTTCTCTATGCACTGTTCTTTAAGTAATTGGAAGGCCACATAAGATTTTGGAGGTCTTTAGTGACTGACTCTGGAGAAAGTTGGTGACGTTTGCGCCAAGGGCGTAGATTTGGTTTTGGCATTGGTGGGGATGGATAATTCAACCACCAAACCCTGCCCTGTTTCTTTTTTTTCCCCTTTTTGTCTTTGCTAAAGATAAAAAAAAGATTAAAAAAAGGAGAAATATACTTGCCTACATTAACCACCAAGTCAGCATCCAAATTCACCTGTGATCTTATATCACCATTACTCTCTGAGCTTTGTGTTGGTTCTTCTGTCACCTGACAAATAGGACATACATGACAATAAGAATAAAATGTGTAGCTGCTTTAGTGTGTCTGTCAGTTTGTGCAGATCTTGACTCATCAGTAATGTTTGTAGGGTGAGTGCAATTTTAAAACAATTTGTGCAAACTGCACTACAGGGTGAAATATTTGCAAAATCATGACTACCTCATGATATTTTGCCTCAAAATTAACCCTATGAATATGTCAGTGCCATTAGGATGAAATTATTGTGTCACCAACATTTTAACATTAGGCATATAATTGTAACAGCCTCTGTAAACTAGTATCCTGGCTTGCTCGAGGCTGCCGTTTTCTCTGACAGTTTCAATCAAAATTAGAAATGCTACTCTGAGACTGAGATAACTAATAGTGCTGCCTGTTATGCAGTTAGTTTCCAAAACACGTTATTCATGGTTACAGACAATTTTAGACTGATGTGGGCCAAAGCCTAGCATAGCCTGTAACGTTATTATGACGGACACATTTTATGAGTGAACTTGACTTTAACTGACTTGCAGGTTTCTTTGAAAAATATTTTTTTATATCCAGGTTCTTCCTTTTTGCTGCCATCCTCCTCTCCTCCTTGCAGGTCCTCGCAGCGCAGGCTTGCCGCTGCTAAAACTAAACAGAGCTCCCTGAAAGGCTCAGCCAATCACATTGGCCATATTTGTCACATGACGTAGGACTCCAGTAGAAAAAGTAATTTAACTCTTTCTTCACCGCTGGGTGAATTGACAGATCGTTTTTTTTTTTTCTTTCTATCGGGTTTGTTTTTCTTTACTCGCAGAGATCAAATTATTTGTTGGGACAATTCAATAATCGCTGGATATTGGTGGGGACATGTCCCTTCCATCCATGCCAAATCTACGCCCTTGCTTTGCGCATTATGTGCCTCAGCATTCTCTGACCATACTCTGTGATTTTACATGCCCTACCACTTCACGGGTGAGTAGTTGTCATTCCCAATCGCTTCCAGTTTGTTATAATACCAATCACAGTTGACTATGCACATATAGCATCCAGTAGCACGCTGGAACAGACTGAGCTCCTGAGAGCAATACATTCTTTCTGCATCCCTATGTGCTTGATTCTTACCCGTCAGCTGTAAAACCCAGAGGGGAAAAAAACAGAGAGGTATTGTCATCACCCCATCAGACCAGTGGGTGGGCTAAGCAGACACCCAACTTTGTGGATGTGATAACTCGAGAATGAAGCCGTGTAGGTGTTTGAAATTGATACCATAAATGTATCTATTAAAAAATCTTGGATGATGCTAATAGAAGTATGAAATGTAATGAATTGATATAATGAAAAACTGAATAAATTAGAGGATCCAGAAATCCTACCAGTGGCTGGACAGAGCCAGACTGAAAGACAGCACAGAGGCAAAGCTAGGCAAGTGGCTCCAGCAGATCCCAAGAACAACATCTGAGATCTCTCTCCAGAAGAGCGCAGTCCTAGGAACAGCAAAGAGCAACCTCAAGCTCCTAGGCCACTGGTAGAGGACCCGAGCTTGATGCCCACAGGGGTGAGAGGGGAATTTATATATATATATATTTTTTTTTTTTTAATTTACTGTTTCACCAAAATCTGTTTGATCGCTATTTTTTTATAAAAGTTGTTTTATAAAAGTTGTTTTATATGAGCTTTTTTACACAGTCTGTGTTACATCCCCCCCACCATGGTGGAGGCAAAGGTAGGAAGGAGACAGCAACACCGGACAACTACAATCAGTGAAGGAGGAGGACAACAGGACAGTTAAGAATCAGGCAGGATTTATTGGTTGCTTGCCTTGATGGTCAAACTTAACAAAAGAAAAAGGTGGGGGAGGAGGACTGGGCGGTTGAGCCAAATCAAAGAAATTAATAAAATAAGTGACTACTGAATACAAATAAATATCAAATATTTCTTTAAGAAGCTTTTCAAGGATCTGTTTGTCCACGTTTGAAACAACAGAAACAGTTTGACCTTGACCCCCTAGTCGTTGGCTAGGCCGTCCTCCTTTCTGTCTACCACACTTACTGCATCAGCATGGGCTTCTCTCTCCAGGCCAGAGGCAAAGCTCCTACCAAGAATCCTAACCACAGGCTCTCTGTTTTCTGACAACACAAGAGGTGAGTTGGATTCATTTTAATCTATCAAAACAGCTGGTCTTGAATGTACTCTGTTTTTTCTTACAAGCTAAGCTAATATTATCTCTCCATAACAAATCCACTGGCAGTATGAAATAAGTATTACTGTATTCATCATGTGTCCATCTGTCAAAGAAATATATATTACTTTATCTCTTGTTGGCAGTGGCCCTAAAGTAAATGCATATCTGTAAAGAATTACCAATGGCAGCATAATTGGATGGCTGTACAGAGTAACAAGGAGGACAAACAAATTAAGTCTGTGGGTTATGGAGGAATGCTGGTGGCTGGACTGCTTGGGATGCAAATTGGACTCAAATTTACCTTCTAGACATGCCCAAACCTCCGCCAGCTTCTTATCATGTGCCAGATGAAGCAGTTTAGAGAGCTGGCTGAAGCTGCGTACATAAACAGTCGGTGGAGAGAGCTGCAACAGTGGATGGCCCTCACTATCTCTTCGTGGGACTGAACATCTGAGTCACTGAGTAGGAAAAAAAACAAAACAGAAACTTGAATTGCCTGAAATGGTTAATGGAGATCTGAGTCTTTGTTTTTGTACATTTCAGGTCCATACTATGAGACACAAAGGAAACCACACACTTAAAGTAGAGCAGACATTCTGATGAAATACAGTGGAACGTTCTCAATCTTACTGAAGCTGAAAAACAAATTAATTACGGTCCACATACAGCTTTGAGTATGTCTAAGGTAAAATACATTTGGACACCATGGTGACAGCATATCCTGCACAGACACATAATACTGAGAGCCAGCCAGCTGCCCGCCTCATGATTAGACCAACCTGATGTCGTAGTCTGTTTTGAAATCAGATGCCACTAAAGTGGTACTCCACTGGAGGGGCTCCTCAAACACATGTTCAGCTTCCTGTGGGTGTTGGGAACTAAAGTGCTCCACAAAGTGCAGGATTTCTTTCAACAGGGACTCATTCATTGGAGTGAATGCCAGTTTGCCAGTACTAGAGCTGACCATGGTCCACTGGGCAGCCCTGGTCAATGATATCCCCATCGCAGTGTCTGGCATATTCTCAAACTTAACATTAACAACAAAACTATTTGAAATAGCATGTGGTTCTTAAAGATTCAGCATGACTCTTCGTTTCTGAGTTTGGACCCCCATGTGGACCTTCATTAAAAAGACCATAAAGGTCAGCTGTTTCATATTCAAACCTTTACTGTCAGTCAGTGATCTTGGACTTTTAATACAGGCTTTAATCTTCTCCTGCCTCATTTTTCATGAGCATCTCAAAGTCCTCCATAGCTTGTTAGTTCAGGGCAAAGCAACTAGACTGCTAACGAAAATATCCAGCGGTCACATATTAAACCTATCCTTGCTTCGCTTCACTGTGAAATTCAGAATCTACTTTAAAATTCTACTATTAGCATAAAAACATAAAGCTCTACATGGACAGGCTTAAATAGCAGAGCTTTTAAGACCTTATCAGTGCAGTCAGCCTCTCCAACCAGGGTCTTCTCGCTCTAAACAATTAATCTGATTAGAAATATATTATGTGAACTATATCACTGTCATATTCAAAAGGGAACTGAAGTCTTTACATGTTCAGACTGTGTTCCTGTGTACGTTTCTCTGCTACTTAGGCTACTACTTATATCATGATTTTTTTTATTAAACTATATGAAGACAAAGGGTTCTTGGAATCTAGTAGAATAGATTTGGATGATTTACAGTAAAACATAATCCTAGCTGCAGCAAATCATTTCATGAACTGTGTTAAACAAGCATTTTGGCTCCTTTTAAGCCATCTTTCTCCTGATTGACATTCCCCTATAAACAAAAGGTTTGATCTCTATGTGCATAGTCAACTGTGATTGGTATCATAACAGCTTCATCTAGATATCCATATTAGGAATATGGCCTTTGATATTTAGAAATCCAAGAGTAGAAAATGTGATAATAGACTGGCCATGATGGCTCATTCAAAACAAATAAAGGCATATGTTTGTGACACAATTTACTCTGCCTTTTTTAAACATGATGGCAAACGAGCTAAGTCAAAACTCACCAAATCCATTCTTTGAAACTAAGGACATTTTTATGTATCTATGTGTGTGTGTGTGTGTGTGTGTGTGTGTGTGTGTGTGTGTGTGTGTACACTAACAGCAGTGGTACTTTACCTGTGTCAAGCCTAACTTTACAGTTAGACTTACAATTGTGAGAGACTCTAAAATGTCAAGTCAAATGTTGTCACAATAATAAAAAAAAAACCCTGTATGCTTTCCTTTTTAGAGTGTCCACATGACCGCATATTTGAGAGCCTATTTCCTCTCTCAGTACTGGTTTGGCACTGTACTGTAGGCAAACACTGGGTAGTGAAAACATTCTATTTGAGAGGATACGCTGTATTTAGGCACAGCAAATAAGTTCACGCAGTTCACTCAAAGTTATTAATATGCCTGTCAATGCAGGTATGTGAAGTCTGATAAAATACTACCTTTGTATGTGTAGACTGACAGTGCCTCTTAGTGTTTTTAATTTAGACAGCTTCTACATTAAAAACACTTCAATGTTGCTTGATTTGGAGGGTGGGTTCAGGCAATGAAGCTCAGACACCAACTCTGACATTAACCACATGCAACTGTGTGTAAGGCAGTAAGAAGAAAAAAATCTAGTGAAGACGTATGGAAGACTAAAAGAAAACAGGGAAGGAAAAAGCAGGATAAATGAGGGTCTTAATACTCAGGGTCTCATTAGCTTGCCTAATTGCTGTTCCTTAAAGGGGATTAAATGAAACGTTCCCCACAGCCTGGGTCTTTTACAAAGTAAAACAAATATACACTGTGCTCAGAAGCACCTGCTCACTCTTAGATCTTCTCAGACTAAAACCTAATACAGCATAATAAACATAACTGCTCTCTGTGCTTTTTCTTTGCAGAGTGAGTTGAGTTACTGATTGGACTGCATGGAAACACACTGACGACACACTAAGAAAGTCAAAGTTGCCTCGTGTCTGTACACACTGACATCGTGATTGCATCCACTCACTGTTCGTCCAGCCACCACAAGACTCCATTAACACCCAGATTAAACATTCACTAAGGTTGTGCATGCGTAACAAGAATGATGATGTGGAGGTGCGCAGACTCCTGCTCCTGGTTTGAAAGAAGCTGGAAAAGCGTGTCTCCTGTATTTCTTTCTTTCTTTGTTTTTCAGGCAAGAGCTCTGATGTTTTTACAGGCATCTTGTCAAATCCAGCTGAGCGCGGCTTATAGCTGTGCGGTTAAAGCAGGAAAGGAAAAGGGTGACACTGGTCATTGTAATGAGCACCTGCAAGATGTGTCTCACTAATCCATGTGAGTTTCTGAAATAGAAAACAGTTTAAGGGACTCTAAGAAGAGGCTGTGACCACATCCCCAACTTGTAAAAAGCTCCAGAAGCCTGTTTGTCTTTTCCCATAATCCTCTGTGTTTTTAGGCATGGAGAACAGGGGGCAAGTGCTTTTAAATTGGATTCAGCATGGGTGACTTATGATTGATAGGAAGCTTGAAGACATGTCATATAACTTTTTTTCCCCCAAGGAATAGTTCATGGCACATGTGTACTACTCTATTGAGCAGCCTTGCTCTGGGTCACAGCTAACAAGGTTATCTTGTTTGAATATGACAGACAATGGTGAGATCATTTGGTGGCTATAAGAACTGCCTGACTTATTGACTGTTTAAATAGGCACCAGTGCGAGAGGCCAATGGAAAGATGCATTAGTCCCCCATTACATCGTAAAGAACAGTAATAGAAGCAAACAGAGCACTGCCAAAGAAAACTGAACATAATTATGCCTCAGCACACACAGAGATTTTACCCACATTAAACAATCATATTGTGATGTTACAATAGATTGAAATAAAGGCAATTAAGGCAAAACCAACCAACACAGGCCTGCGATTGGGAAGGACTTTAGTTACCTTCCCATGTCCCCCCTAAGCCTCCTAAAATGGTGTTGTCAAGTCCATGCAAACTTGGCAAATTATGGGTCAAACAGAGGTATCTTATCAATATGCACAGACAGTTCTTGTGCTATTTATAGATGAGAAACAATGCATTTTAGAAGTTTTGAAAAACCAACTCCTGTTATATTTTCAACTGCCTACCAGTTACTAACTATTCTGCTATGCTAAAGATTTGTTGTTCTCCAGCTACTGAGTAAGACATATTTATAGTTATAATCTGCTTTTTTCCCTTTATTTTCCAAGCTCCATGTTAATTTCGTTTTTTTATTGCGGCAGTGCAGCCATATTGCCCAATGAATAAATGGAACCAGTATATTTGCTGACAAGTCAAATAATTGTAACTCACAAAATATTCAAATAAATTTAATAGGCCCCCTTTGACTGCCCCCTGTCCCTGTGCATTCCCATTTTCAGAAATCCTGGAAACGCCCCTGAACCATGTGAGGTAAGCGTTGGAGTCATAACAATCACTACATGAAAATGATCAAAATCTGTTCCAAATGAATCTCAGCAAACATAATCTGATACTGCTGAGAAATTGTATTTTTTTGAAACTATGTCATTGCTTGAGCTTCTTATGGACATAAACCTGCAATTGTGGCTTCCAAATACTGTGTACAGTATGTATTTCAAGTGGCTATCGCTTAGTGCCAGTGCTTTCTTTGGAATGAACAGACTCTTGTCAAATATAGAAGTAATGCAAGATTTATGACCATAGGCTTTATGGGGAAAACCAATGACAAAGTCTACATCTACATGACTTAAAGCATATATTGTTTATTTTGGTTGCAATTCTGCAAGGCGACACTTGGCTCCTCTAGGAATTCATTGAGGGACTTTACTAGAACTTTTATGTATTTCCAAAGAGGCTGAATGAGCGTATGTAACCACAAAACATATCTTTGAGAAAATCATATCACCCTGAACTAGAATATTCTCAGACCCACTGACTGGCTGATGGGTATGTAGTGTTTGCTTTAAATGTACACGCTGTCATTTAATGTAAAAATAGTAGGCCAAATATGAGGCCATGTTAACAACATGGATGTCATGAGCATAGTTTTGTGCTGTGCAAAACAGATCACTAGTACTGTTTGGATTTCAATTTTATAATTATAGAATTTCATACCAATCATTTTCTTATATATATATGACCTACATTAACCAGTACTGGACATGCTTAACATTTAGTCTTGCACGTTGTAAGCTTGTAAGCATGTTGTAAAATACATATCCATGGTATTTTCTCCGAACTAGCCATATATGAAGTGTTTCATGCCAAGTAGCTAGGTGAAGCTCCAAGCAAACTCCCTGCAGCAGATTTTGGGTAACCTGGGCGAATACTGCAACCTTATCTGCTCTCACATTTCTCTAATGTTCCTGAAAGGTGAGTCAATTTACAATGCATCTGAAAAATATTCACATTTTCCACATTTTGTCATGTTACAGCCTCATTCCAAAAGGGATTAAATTCATTTTCACATCAAAATTCAGTTTTCAGTTCAGTTTTCAGTTTTATTTGTCATATGCAAGTTAGCACAGGGTCAACATCGCAATGAAATGTGTTTGACGAGCAGCGGTCTCTCAGCAGCATGATACAGTAGGAAAAAATATAATAAAATATAATATAATAAAATAAAATAACAAATAGAAAAATAGTAAAGAACAAAATATTAGAGAGACATGGTAAAAGAGAAAAGATGACTAAATATATATGTATCTATAAATATAAATATATGTACACTAGTGATTAAATAAGAAAATCTTGAAAAGAAATATGACAGGAGGGCAGATGGGATATTGCACAGGACATTGCACAGGATATTGCACTGCACACAACACCCCATAATAACGAAGAGAATAATGTTTTCTGAAATACTGTAAACTGTATTTTAACTGCAGTTAGTACAATCCACATAACCGGCCAACGCAAAACACTTTTACCTTCTAGCTGGAAAACTGGCTGTGTTTCTCAAAGATCCAGTGTTGTCCGTAGCTCAGCTACTCTGTTAAGTAGCGCCCTATTGGTTGATCAGCAACAGGTGAGTATGATTGCTCTACAGGTGTCTGGCTCCAAGGCGGGAAACACTCTCTGGCTTGATGTTGCAGAGAAACGCGAATGCCGCCATACACACACACATACAAACATGTACAGTAGGAAACAAGATGCCGAGAGAGAAGGACATCAAACACAACATACAGACATGGCAGGTCGACCGCCGAGGACTAGCGGATTTGGTCTTCTGCTACTGTAGTTCATCTGCTTTAAGTTCCAGTGTTTCAGAACAAGTGGCCATATAGCCATTCTCCTCTGACATCAGACAACAGCATTTTTTTCAATTGATATTAAGTAATTATAATCCCAAAAACTTATTCCAGTAAACTAAAACAATTAACATTGAATTATGAGCCTCTCTGCAAGATCACCACTAATTAGTTTATGTTGTAATTAAGTTGTGTAAATTCACAGAAAAATGTAGTTAATCAAATGTCCAGATCAGTGGGCTAATTTGAGCTATCTGCTTCAGC
The DNA here is from genome assembly GCF_001858045.2 of Oreochromis niloticus. Taxonomy (NCBI): domain Eukaryota; kingdom Metazoa; phylum Chordata; class Actinopteri; order Cichliformes; family Cichlidae; genus Oreochromis; species Oreochromis niloticus. The sequence goes on from NC_031974.2 coordinate 29,006,446, forward strand.
CAGTTATTAATCTGGTCTCGGCCCTGATGGCTATGTGTGCTATATACTAATCACTTAGAGATTAAGCCTTCCCAGTCCAAGTTTGTCCAGTTATCTTTGTTGCATGCCTTCCCTCCTCTACCTTGTTTCTGTCTGTCTGCTAAGGTAATAGCCAAAATGCTCCAAAAAAGTCCTTTTTTAAATTCGTTTTTTTTTTTTTTAAATGAAAAACAAACAAACAAACTAATATAGTGGTTTTCTTTTGTGTAGTTCATGTGAGGTTAGGTTGCCCCCACCTTGACCTGTTCATAAAGTCCTCTGAGTAACCTTGAGCTGCCAAAATCCATTATGTTGGACTGATTGCCTGTTTTTGCCTGCAGATAGCAGCTGCTTCTACTCTTTTAAAATGTTCAGAACACTTAAATAGAAACACAGATCTTCACTCTTCCTTTCCTACTCCTTTCACCTCCTTGCTCCTCTGTCCCCCCTCACTTCATCTTTTATACTATAATTATCATTTTGAAACAGCAGTCTAAGAGACCATCATTGTTTGGCATTGCCACACTTGTTAATGCTTGGGGATCTAAGCATTATACAGTTTGACTTTTGCATTATAGACATCAAAGGACCTTTGTTCTGTCCCTCTTCTGTGTTAGAATGATGGGAAGTTTGATGTGTTGAAAAAGAGAAAATAGGCTAGGCAAGAGGTAATAAAATGACCAAAGGGTAGAGTCAATGAGTGGTCGGCTTGTTTTTGGGAAGAAGAACACGTTGAGGAAAACTGAGACGTGAACTGAGATGAAGATAGATGTTGAATGGAAAATGTAAACGGAAAAGGTGAGGAGAGGAATAAAAGGAGCGACAACAGACAAAGAGGGCAACTTGTTAAGCACTGGTCTCCTGTCCTCCCGTCATTAAAGGAGGTGCTGCTTGAGACCTTTATGTTGGTGCGCTTCCAGTGTTGGCGCCGCCAGGCCAATCAAAAAGAGAAAGGGAGAATATTGCGTCTTGGAAATAGTGAGACATCCACATGAAAGGCACGAAAAGAAAAATAAGACCTTCTTGTGAACAGATAGAATTTAGAGAAGACTTTGCCTGGAGACAACTCTGTTGTTCATCACATCATTTATTCTGAGCCCAGAATAAATGTTGGCTTTTGTAATTTTCCTTTTAGCTTTTATTTTATTTTTCTGAAACTATCCATCTGATCTAACTTAAAACTTTCAATTTTGACCCCTCAGTACAAATCAGCATTGACTTCCATACAGTCTGATCAAAGGGTAGTCTATCGTTTGTTTTTTGTTTAAATACAATTATTTTTAGATGGTGAGCCACTTCTGGATTGTGTGGACTGTATGCTTTGGTTACATTAAAAAGGGAACCAGTGCACTAATCTCAGGTGGGTGCACTTTGATTTAGGTTTTCTTCGATGAAATTGCTGTATTTGTTTATCTAGATCAGTAGTGACTAGTCTCTCTGTCTCTGCTGCTGAAAAATATGCTACCACATGATTTGGTCACCACTGTGGTTCTCAGTAGGGTTGATATTGGCAAATCATAAGCATCGACTGTCGTTCCACAGAGATAGTGCTTAGATTTCTGCCCTAATTGTTATGGTTTCAACTTTTCAGATCAAAGAATCCACTTTCATGGCTGCAGCTGCAATGTTAAGCCAGAAAAACCACGCTCAGGGAGGGGCAGGCATTTGCCATGACCAGTTGAGGGAGAGGGGAAAGAGAAAAGAGCAGAGAGCAAGAGAGAGAATAAAAGACACGCTATGGAAGGAAAAGCCTGAATTTGATAATTACTATTGATTAAATACAGTGATTTACAGTGAACTAATGTTTGTTAAGAAGAACAGCTCAGTGCGTCACGGGAGGCTCAAGGCAGTCCAAACCTATTCCAAAATAACAAAGGCGTCCCTTTGCTGTAGTAACATGGACGTAGCAACAGGTCAGCCTGGGAATGGGGAGAGTCTCAGTGAGCTGACTCTTATCTCTGCGGACGGTGGAGGGAAAGCTGCATGACAGCAAGGCAGTGGAGATGAAGCCTGCACGCTGGGGATCTGCTTCTGTGGGAGAAGATGCAGGGTGATGAGGAGGAAGTCCCTTACCAGGGGGTGTACCGACTCCATCAACCAGGGAAAACCTAAGATACATCCACGCAACTGGCAATTCACTTCCTTCCGGTCTCCCTTTCGGGTAGCTCCAACCACTCACTGCATAGTGATTCCACAGTCTGGATTATTTCCTCTCGGAGCTCATCGGAGGGGTTGAGTGTCACTGGGTCACTCAACCCCATGGTCAGACTGACACAGTGAAGACACGACACTAACCTACATAGTAGGGAAGACACCGACATGGGAGGAACCTAAATAGGGAAACATAGACAACTCAAACAGAACTAACTGAAGTCTTTCAACATAATAATAACCCAAAACATACATCACTCCTGGCAAAGAACCCCCAGACTGACGTGCACAAAGCCCTGAATTAAATTTCATTGAAAATCTGTGGGGTGAACTGAAGACCAAGGTCCATCAAATCAGGAGGAGCTTGACATTTTGTCGAAGAAGAATGGATTGGGAATGCTCAGGAGACATGTGTGACTCTTGTTGAAAACTGCAACAAATGACTGCAGGCTATCATTCATCAAAAAGGACACGCAGCATCAGGGTGGTTGATCCTGGTTGTTTTCATCTTTTATGAAATAATTTTGCTTTTTGTGACTGAGAAACCGTAGGATGTTTAGAAAAACTGTGTTAAAAAATGGGAAAAACCTTTTAAAAAATGAAATTGTCATGTCAGGAGGCTACTAGTCCTGTCCTCATCTGTACTGGGAAGTGGCAAAACCCTTATTTAACTGTAAAATAGCCAGAGTATTTTAGAGTTGTAATCACGTGTAGATTAAAGAAATTCTACTTTGTGAGACCTTTGATTCATCTGAGCTTCTCCCAAGGAGTTAAAGATTTTCTTGTTCAAATATTTTGTCCATTATTTTTTCTTTAACATGGTGGTAGGAGTATGAGTAGAAAAAGTCTAAGACATTTTAGTGTTTTCAATATTTCAAGGCGGTTGTACAACATTTTAGTTGGTAATTTCTTGTTAGGTAGTGAAGAGACAAAGAGCAGTCTATTTAAGTCTAATACTCTATTGCTATTATACTACTTATAAGATTTTTGATATGTATATCTTATTGTAGAATTCTGTATTTCTACTGCTAAAGTGCTCAAAGAAAAGGACCACTATATTTAGGAAGTGTCCACTAGCTGCTGAGGTTGAAAAATTCTGAAAATAAAATATTGCTCTCTACAAGTTGTCTACAAGCCAAGAAAAGGTAGTCAAAGCCAGTGCTGTTCCAGTGCTAACAATGTAGGCTGATCACAAACCTCTGAGGACTAATCAGTCTGTCTGTGGCCTGCGTGTGAGCCCTTCTACACAGACTGCAGAGGGGGTTGAGTTCAGCCTCGAAGGCAGGATACTCTCTGGTGGGAGATCTCTTAGCAGAGTCGTCTGAGTGCCAGGCAGCCAGACTTTGGACCGTGGGCATTTCCTCCTTTCAGATGGATTCAGTTAAAAGGGTGCTTCATTCTCTCAACTTCTGGCTGCTGTAAAAGAGCCTCTCTGAAGAATCACTCATTACGGTATGTTGTCCACAGCCAAACCTCAATCACTCCCCAAGCCACTGCAGCACCACTCCCCGCCATCAACACCTGCTAACACATGACACATAGGCTCCAGCTGACTGCTGCAAGGAACTCCCTTCTGGTCTCCCGCCTTTGCCTAACAAGACCCAAAGCATCTTTTTCTGTTCCTGGCGCCTCTACACGTCATCAGATCCCCTTTTGATTTGCCGTTCCTTTCCTTCCTTTCCATGCTATATTTCCATAGAATCGCCTTAGAGTTCCAAAAGTCATCACACTGGAGTGTAAAACTAACTATTATTAGTTGCCAAAGGTGAACTGCTTTAGGCTTTGTTTGTCCTAAGGCCCCGCCACATGGTTTCTTTCATATGAGTCATGACTGTTTTGACAGTTTAACATGTCATGTGGAACAGACGTTTTTAAATTTTTTTCATCTGTCCACTAGATCTGGCCTGCACAAGAATTGGTAGCCCAGTCTCCTGTCTGCTCAACACATAATATACTGGGATCCTCACTGGACCAATGGCTCTTTATTGGAAATTACATCACGTCGTAAAGGGACATGACCCATTACAAAATCACACAACTTCTCATTATTTCTCCTTTACAAAAAAGAAAGTCTCTCATCCTATTTTCATTTGGTTCCCTTTTTAATTCTTTGTTTGTTTTTTAATCATTTGAGTTCCCATCAAATGATACAAAAGATCATCAAGCCAGGGCAGTTGTTTGATTAGAAACACACAAAGTAAGCACAAAGGAAGTGTGTGCAGCCATCATGTGCTCTTCTTCATGCCTAACTATCCAAAAACAAGGACGACAATATGTCAAAACATGATGTGTAGAGTGCATGGCCTCAAGGTCAAAGGCTTTGAGAACATGATGAAGGATACATGTGTGATTGTCATGAGTCCATGTTGGGCCTGCACCATGTTGATATAAAGATGCCAAAAGCTTCTGACATGTCCCCATGTTTCCCAGAACAATGTAATAACAACTTGACGTCTGACTGACTGTTACAAGGTCTTTGAGTGCAGCAAGAATTCACACTGGTGAAAAGAAATACGTTCTTTCAATCTCTAGGGGTTCACAAGAAGGCTTGTTACATCTGTGGATGTGTTTCAGTACGTGTACCTCTCTTTTATTAGAGGCACGTGGGGTTGTACAACAATCAGTATATTAAAAACAAACATGTCTACAAAATTCTATGGGAAATCCCAAACTGTCATACTATTAGCTCACATATTTCCTCTAACACTAACACTATATTGCTAACACTATCATGTTAGCAATAAAGGGTTTAAAATTTTATTCTGGCTATACATCTTGAAGGACATTGGATATAGATTTAAGGAGATAAAGATTTCTATTAGGGTATTCCATACCATGGTTTCAGTCGCATAAAACAGACCCACCCCTATGCACTTCAAGGTTCTCTAAGCCTAATAATATTCTGAGAAGGTCAGGTGGACTTTTTAACAGAATGATTCATCTTGAATTGGTAGTCATTACATTAGCCATCATCAACTGCTGACAGCTACTGGTTAACATGTTAGCAACTAGCAAGACAAGTCATGCCCTGTGAGCCAAATCAATTACTGCATTATTTTTTAATTTAGTAATCAAAAGGGTCATGATAATTAAGGTAAACTGAAAATTGATAAACATGTACAAAAGTCACTAACTAAAGACAAATATTATTATATTTGTCTTTAGTTAGTGACTTTTGCAGGAAAATAAAAATCTCCTATCAGTTACAAAAAGTTCATGATTCAGCCTGAGGAAGGTTGTTGTGTAACAAATTAGATAACTATAAAAATGACTGTAGGACTGTATACATGTGTGTGTTATGCATGAATTATTGTGCCACATGTGCACATGCACACAACGCTCACAACTGAGAAAAAACTCAATTGGATGTGAAAAACATCCAGTTTTACCTAATGCTTTGTCAAACCCAAATCAAGCTACATTCATAGATGAGTCTTTTTCACAAACTATGACTCAGTTTGACTTCTGATCATTTAAGCTACAGTTGTATTTTTCTATCTCCTAGTGGAGTCAGACTGCAGTACCTCATCTACACTGCATGCTACATTTTCTCTTGCTAGACAGCGAGAGATGAGGAAGAGAATGACGGTGAAATCTTTAGTGGTTCACACATCAGTGTCACCACATGCATCTTCCACTGCATGCAGGAAAGTCAAGTGTAAATAGGTTTTGCAGACTTACGTCTTCCATTGCTACGGTGTAAAATGTCTTCTTTTGGATCCAGAGAAAGAAAATATAGTACCAGAGAGCAGCGGACTGTGGGTGGTGAGTGACCCAGTCGGAAACCAGAGGAACCAGATTGAGACCAAGATTGTTGCAAATGACAAGAAACCTGAAATCCTCTGAATTCACCTTGATAGACCAAGACTGTAAAGTGTGTATATAGATTTAATCATATTTGTCCATGTTGTACAGATCAATTTGAGCATGGGGCTGAATAGGAACAAATAGTAACATTTCCACCATGTTGGATATAAATATCCCATACAAAACACCATAGCCTTGCAAAATTCGTCTGTAAAATTACATCCTGTTCGTATACCAGCAGCTTCCATTTCCATTACCATCTATAAACATATAAAAAACTTAATAATAATAATAATAAATTTCATTTATGAGCGCCTTTCAAGTCACCCAAGGACACTTTACAATAGGATAAAACACAATGGCAGAATAATAACAATAAAACAAAAGCACAACTTGGATTTTTACTTATAATTGTTTGCCTTTGGAGAACTGTATTTGTGGCCTTCATGTAGTTTACAGGCAGTGATTTGTCAAGTATTTGTGCCTGTGAAGATTGCTGTGACGCAATGGGCAAATAAGCACTTAGCTCTAAGAATTGTGTTCTTAGAGCTAAGTGCTCTAAGAACACAGAGATTGTGCACTGGAGATTCAGTGCACAATCTCCACCCTAAGATCGAATCACTAAAATGTTTCTACATTGTAACTACATTAATAGGTCACTAGTGATACCATGCATCATGACCCTTATGCACAGAGTATGGCAATATTGATGGTAAAATGCAAGGGCGTAGATTTGGCATGGACGTAAGGGACATGTCCCCACCAATATCCAGCGATTATTGAATTGTCCCCACCAATAATTTGATCTCTGCGAGTAAAGAAAAACAAACCCGATAGAAAGAAAAAAAACGATCTGCCAGCGTCTCATTCACCCAGCGGTACAGAAAGAGTTAAATTACTTTCTCTACTCGAGTCCTACGTCATGTGACAAATATGGCCAATGTGATTGGCTGTGCCTTTCAGGGAGCTCTGTTTAGTTTTAGCAGCGGCAAGCCTGCGCTGCGAGGAGGAGAGGAGGATGGCAGCAAAAAGGAAGAACCTGGATAGAAGAAAGTATTTTTCAAAGAAACCTGTAAGTCAGTTAAAGCCAAGTTCACTCATAACATGTGCCCGTCATAATAACGTTACAGGCTATGCTAGGCTTTGGCCCACATCAGTCTAAAATTGTATGTAACCATGAATAACGTGTTTTGGAAACTAACTGCACAGCAGGCAGCACTGTTAGTTATCTCAGTCTCAGAGTAGCATTTCTAATTTTGATTCAAACTGTCAGAGAAAACAGCAGCCTCGAGCAAGCCAGGATATTAGTTTACAGAGGCTGTTAAAATTATATGTCTAACGTTAAAATGTTGGTGGCACTGACATATTCATAGGGTTAATTTTTGAGACAAAATGTCATGAGGTAGTCATGATTTTGCAAATATTCCACCTTGTAGTGCAGTTTCCACAAATTGTTTTAAAAATGCTCTCACCCTACAAACATTACTGATGAGTCAAGATCTGCACAAATTGACAGAAACACTGAAGCAGCTACACATTTTATTCTTATTGTCATGTATGTCCTATTTGTCAGGTGACAGAAGAACCAACACAAAGCTCAGAGAGTAATGGTGATATAAGATCACAGGTGAATTTGGATGCTGACTTGGTGGTTAATGTAGGCAAGTATATTTCTCCTTTTTTTAAATCTTTTTTTTTTTTATCTTTAGCAAAGACAAAAAGGGGAAAAAAAAGAAACAGGGCAGGGTTTGGTGGTTGAATTATCCATCCCCACCAATGCCAAAACCAAATCTACGCCCTTGGTGCAAATGTCACCAACTTTCTCCAGAGTCAGTCACTAAAGACCTCCAAAATCTTATGTGGCCTTCCAATTACTTAAAGAACAGTGCATAGAGAACGACATGGAATGGGTTTCTATGGCTGAACAGATGCATCCAAGCATATGTTGATGCAGTGGTATAAAGAACTTCCCCACTGGACTCTAGAACAGTGGAGGTGCAATATCTGGCATGAAAAATTGGTTCATTACTGTATTTAAAGCACATATGTGACTGCATGTATTTGGAATGTCTTGCTGTTATTTATCAGGTGACAGAGGCATCTCTGCCATGTTGTAGCTCGGGCAGAGGTGAAGAGGCGAGGTCACAGGTGACTGACTGATGATTTGGTGCTATAGATCAACTAGTATTTATTATCATGACAATTGTTAGGCTGCTGATGTAAATTGATTCATTAGCGTATATTTGACAAAGAATCTGACAAGTCTCACTTTTTATATGGCACGAATCAATGTGTTATTTTATCAGGTGGCAATATGTCCTAGTGCAGTCAGAGGGGAAGAGCCAGGGCCAAAGGTGAGACACATCAAGCACATAATAATAATTTTAATCTTTAAACACAGGTACTGAGGCTGAAAGAAGCTTCAGTGCTCTCAGAAGACTAAAAAGATGGCTAAGGTCAACAATGACTCAAATGAGATTAAACAATGCTGCTGTATGCCATGTCCACCAGGAGAGACCGGACAGTATAGATGTAAAACCAATATGCCAGCAGTTTATCTCAGTTAATGAGGGGAGAAGGCATGTGGCATTGGCTGCTTCACATAGTGAGTTGTTGTGTATGGCACCAGTAGTCCATGTCTGTTGCTGTAATAGTAGTTCACGTTTAGAATAAAAAATCCCAGCTCACTGATTTGATCAGGGCAATAGTGCCTAAAATGTTGCATAATTTTGCTGAGAGATCTTTTACTTTGTGGCAATCTTAGATGAGTAGTTTTATGGACAAAAACCAGCAGGTCACATTCAGTGTTCCCTTAGTGCTAATGTGTCAGAGATGTTGGTGTACTATAACCAAACTAATGTTGTTAAGTCCTTAAAGTCATATTCATTTATTGTCATGACTGTATTTGAAGCTATTTTTATTTTTGTATGGTACCTGATTCATATGGAATATGGCTGAAGTAAACTAAAGCCTAAAATACTTAGTCAGTCATTTGTTTAATAGTATTTTAACATTATATAATTCACATATAAAACTATGAATTGTAATTTTAAATGGTTTAAATGTAGAATAGCATATGTAGGCAAGTATATTTCTCCTGTTTTTATCAAGAAGCAAAGACAAAAAGGGAAAAAAAAGAAACAGGGCAGGGTTCGGCGGTTGAATCATCCGTCCCCACCAATGCCAAAACCAAATCTACACCCTTGGTAAAATGTCACGTCAAGACATCGTTGGCCTTTTTCACATGTGACATACAGCTTGTCTGCTTCAGATTTGGGCTCACTAATGAAAATTCTCTTTTAGACTCAGCTGGACATTTGAATGTCGAGTTCTTTAGCAGCCTTTGTTAAAGGTTTTGACTGTCAGGTTCTGATTTTTGTTAAAATTTTAAAATAAAAAGCTGTTTGAATCATTATTCCATCACTGTAAACCGAAACATGAAAATCTAAAATATTCCACACAGCTTTCTGTGAACCTGTAACCTCATCTGAGGCGCCTACATGGAACAACAAATCTTGGAGGTCCTGAGCTCCATCCCTGTGGTATAGCCGCTGCCACATGGATGTAACTCTAGAAGACTTAGTATTAATGACCAGTGTCCATGGCCTTCTTGTAATCCACTTACTGTCGTCACACAGGGTCGGCATGGCTACTGCTGCAGGGCTCTCATACCCTAGCTGGACACGGTGCTACATTCCATTTGAGTGGTGTATTGCTGGAAGATGGAGAACCACTGTTTTGCTACTTAAATTTATATTTGGTTCTACAAACTTGTTCAAAAGAGGACGCTGCTAGAAACCCAACAGAATAAAACAGACTACTAAAAGAATGCTTCATTGCAAAGAAAGTGGACACACTTGGAAAGCAGGCAACACTGCAACCAATTTGTAGCAAACACAAGATAGTTCCTGACCCAAAGAGCACTCTAACCTTAAAGATTACATTTCCAAATCAGTGCAATTAAAACTGCTTTAACAGAGGCCAGTAAGACTTGGGGGAGGACCACAGCAAACGTTTAAGAAAATACAGGTGGACAGCTCTAACATAGAAAGTGTCTTGGTCCCTTGACCCTTCTATCGCGCCACATGTGTAGCATGATTTCTTCATCTGCAAGAACCCTCATGATGAACTTTTACCCCTTATTCTAATTTTCAAACATGCGCAGAGTTAATTTAGCCTGCACAGCTCCATCATCAGTGTATACATACACTGCCCTGTGTTAATGAATGGCCGACTGCACAATGACTGAGACATGCTGTTATGATTTCCACACATTCTCATCAGGGTGAAAATGCATTTTCATGCCAAAAGAGAATGAAGAGCATCCCCTGTTCACTTCTCACTCTCCACCCTCAGGTTCCTAAAGCACTGTGACTGAGAAATACGTCTAACGGTAGCATGCCCCAAAGACCCTTTGCCCACAGACATGAGGTAATGGTGAGGCTAATTAGGCTGAGGAGACAGTGTTGGCGGAAGCTCCTGGCCTGAAGCCCCATTAGTCTAGAGTACAGTCTCCCAATGGTCAAGGGCATTTACTCTGGGATGAGGAAAGCAGAGCAGCGTCCCAGGCTGGCTCCTATGGTAAAGCCACGGTGATGGACTGAGTCACCACATGAAAGACTGGGCACAGGGACGATAGTGGAACGAAAGAGAAAAAGGAGACCCAGAGAGAAAGGCTCATTCAGGAAAAAGATGGAGAATCTCAGCGGGACTCCTCTTCCTTCTTACGCACAAGGCATTCTTCTGATGCTCATGATGTACAGTTTGTTATGTTACAGAGGCAGGACGTATCTCATTGAGCCCCATTTAGGATATTGGCCTCAACACAGTCATTTTAAGGCAGTAAATCAAAATGATTGCAGCACATATTGTAAAGCGAGGCAGAGGCATTTTGCTTTAACAGTTCCAGAATCAGGGACATTCAGGGAACCTCTGTGACACATCGCTGGGCTCGGGATGGGCTTTCTGACTTTTGCAATGTTTCTCCTCCTTCTTGCACTGGTCATAATCTGCTAAACAGTGGGTTCAGTTAATGCATGGATTTATGGACATGAAAATAAATATATCAAGCACATCAAAAGATTTGTGAGATTTTACTGCAGTGCAACAGAGCAATATTAATCTTAGGGATTTAAAGAAAAAGCGGAATTTTGCTTCTTATAAATCCTCAGATTCATTACAAGTTCTGTTTAAATGAGGAATAGAGAGGGAGCAAGTGCCTGTTCATGCCTGAGCTGGTGAAGGCACTGCTTGGCCTTTTACTCACATGGCAGCTCACTTCTCAAGGAATATCAAAGAAAGATGATTAAAGAGAATGAAAAAGATTAGTTACCTTAAATCAGTCAGGGGCTACAGGCGGACTTTTATGACTTTTATATGAAGATTTATGAACTCAACTCATTCTTTGCTACTACTTACAGAACTGCACGGCCACTTACTTTTTTATTTCTTCATCATATACGTAGACCTGTATGTATATACATAGTATTTTTCAGTATTACATCATCGCTCTTCTAAAGTACCTTGGCATATGTGGCTGTTTCTCCTCCCTTTGTTATCCACTTTCATAGGAAACCTAATCTGTGAACACATGTTTCTGGCCTCCAGAGCTGGAAGTGAATAAAGCACAGCATCTGGGCAGATTCCACCTCCTCATCACTCTGAAAATGGTGTGGGCTCCTTTAGGTTCATGCTAACTGCATCGAGGAACCAGGAAGCAAAACAGTATGTCAGTCACTACCTCTCATGACACAGCATCAAGGAGCTCATCGTTTGTTACTGACAAATGTCTCGGGGGTGTGGGGAGCAACTTTCCTTTCTAGGGGAACTGTAGTGCTATCAAAACATTGCTTGTCAGCTTCAAGTCAGGCAGAGTCAAATAAACATTTTGGGAAAAAATGGAGCAGATGAGATAGTAGGTGAATAAAGACATGAACTGGAGTATGCCGAGTAAAACCATGTTATGCAACAAGACCTTAGATAAAAGCTAGGTAACAGCTAGGCTGCTTCACGTCTGTGACAGTCTCTACCCTAGAGATGGTTGCTAAAATGATGTAGAGCACTGGAGCGCTTTTCATATTACATATCACAGTTTAGTATTTGTACCCTGGACAACTCGGGGTGACAAACATAGCTCACTGAACTCGATAGCTTTTGGAGAGAAAAACTTTGCTTATTTGACCATTCGTTCACTGAGACTGTGTTTAGCCTGGGGAGCATGGAGGGTTAGTGTCATATTACTGTATGTAAAAGCAGACTTAGAGTATATATGTTTCTCTGTTATCCTAATTAGGAAGAAGAAGTAAGTGGAAGACATTTAAAAGAAGCAATGTGTGGACTAACTACTTCCTCCCTTTGGCCTGAGTAAGTGCCATTACCTTCTCCTGACCTTCCCACTACCTCCTCCTCCTCCCTCACCTTGCTGTGTCCTTATCCACCATGACCATAACAGCCCCCTCCTCTCCTTCTGCTCTGTTCTTTTCTCAAAGTGAGCACTGTGGAAAAGAGGAAACATTAAGGCTAGGGAACCTGATTTGGATCTGTGAGGGATTTCTTTGGAACATCATCAAGCGGAGGCCTGCTGAATCCTCCAGTGCATTGCAAGCTGAACTTCTCAAGAGCCCCCCTTTACCACCCCCACTGACTCCACCCTTTCACAACCTTGGTTCTCAAAGGTCCAGTCACATCTGAGTTAGTAATTTGGCACACATCTATAGCTGGACGCTGGGGTGTAAATAGATTACACTTGCCTGGAGTTTTCCTGAATGAAATATGAATGGATTTTTTCCTGAGACTTATATTCTAGCAAACAAAGAATATAGCTGGAATTTAGCTAAATAAGTCCACTTGATTTTAAAGACATAAAGGGCAATCAGCTCATCCCAGAATTGAGAAGAAAGCAAAATCTGAAGCTACAAGACTTGTAGCAATGTTGATAATAGAGTCAGACTAAGTGGCTAGTTGTGTTGGAAATCAATATCCCAGATCTTAACGCTATGTTAATCTATGATCAAAGCTTACCAAGAAAAGTGCTGGTTTAAAAATGAGTAAGAGAGGCCTGGAGTGAGTGACTCAAATGAACAATCAACTCCTAATAGTCATAAAATCAGATCCAGCTACTTAAGTTAAAATCCTGGTAGTGTACTTTGATAAAGCTTTTTTATGCTAGTAAAAATAAGGACTCCACTCTAATAAAACATAGTTGTCAATAGTTTCCTCTACCTGACATCCAAGAGTGTCCAGTTTTGGAACTTCAAATGATAAAGATGCAATGCTTTTGAATGGACATTACAACACCAAAAAACACAACTGTGTGTGCTCTGTAAGAAAAAAAAAACTAGACTGGAGTGATGAGATCAAAACACTAGATTGAAAAAAGAGATTCTAGTGAAAGAAGCTATCAGAGAGATGGTTCCAGCTAAGATAATGTTAAAGTCACAATAATTGTATATTAAATGTATTTAATAAAAAAAAAACTACTAGCGGATATTGGAAAATATATTAATTACTTTTAAAATAAACTACACTTATTGCCCTTTCTCAAAAGTGTACCTGACAGTGCTTTGCTTGGAATAACAGTCATGGAAGAGTTTAGATGTACAAAAGTCTAGTAGGACAGAAGGTAAGCATGTTTTCCTTTCTCCTCTTTTCCCTGGTGCTGTGCTCTATTACAGACAAACACATGTAAGTTGTCCACAAAGAAGAAATACATCAATCCCTTTGGTTTCTAATGGTCTAATGTCAGAAAACCACTAAAGATGGAGTCCTGGTTGGCCGGATTACTGATGTGCTGGCAGGACTGCTGGTGCTACGATGGTCCAAACTTGTTCCACATTCTGGTTTGCACCAAGGAGCTCCAAGTTGTGGCCATGGTTGTGTGACCCAGACTGAGACCCTGATCAATTTCCAAGTCTTAGATTCTGGAAAGAAGCCTGCAGCCACAACCCGATCACATCTGGTCAGACCTGGAGCTTCCAGACCACAGCTGAGGTCTAAATCCAACCTGATCCCAGGCAGAAGCTTATTTTTAGCTCGATGCAGTTCAGGTATGGCGACACAGCAGCCAGGCACTGTTTTATTCCTGATTTACTTCCCAACACCGTCATTGGCAAATATTTTTTTTTAAAGATAGAAAACCTGCATATTTTTGTCAAAGCGCTTCCCTTTTCTCCTTTTACAGTCAGTATGTCTCTCAGGAGTGAGTCCAGCTGACTGGAATCCAGTGTGTCTCTGTCTCCACTTTCTTTAGTGCCAACTGCAGCTCGCTGAAGGCAACATCAAGGTCGTCGTTGACTATAACCATCTCAAAGAGATGGCTGTACTGAGTCTCCATTGTCTGGGCCGTGTTCACCATCTCCTGAAAGTCTTCCTCCTGGGAAAAGAGGGAAGAGACAAAATAGATGGAAGTTAAAAACACAAAACAGATAAAAGCAGAGACCCTGAAATGAGAATTTCATACAGTCTATCTGCTTCAAAGACAAAACACTTGCCATAGTAAACAAGAAGGGGGATAAGTTCACATGCTGTAAACACAAATTGCACAACCTTGAATGCACAATAAACACAAAGCACCAGATATAAACTCCCAAAGACATGGCACCCACACATGAGCCCTGGCACAGACCACGCACTAAAACTTCTCCATACAACTTGACCTCAAGGAATTTTCATTATTTCCTGCACCAAATACACATGGTCATCCAATTCACAAAGAAAAGAAAATATCTTAAAAATAAGCCAAGGACAAAACACAACCATCATTTTACAAAATACAGACATGTAAAACATACATCATTGCCAGTCTGGATTTTATATGCACGATGGGGAAATGACAGCTTGTGGACAGCACTGAGTCTGGGTTGTATGAACTTCCTGCACAGCTCACCAACTCTACTGGAGTTCACACTGAAGTAAAAGCTGACAAAAATGGACATGGTACAGATTTGGTTTTCAGTCCGCAGTTTTTTATTTTTGAAGGCATATGCCTGGAAGCGATAATGATATGGTTCAGAGCTGTGGGTTCAGTCCTGGATCTGACTTGATTTGATGTGAACATCAGATTTGACCTTGATGTTAACACGAGCGACTCTTGAATTCATGACCCCAAGGGAAAAATGAAAAATATGAAAAAATATACACTGGATCAAGGCTCAAGTCTTTTATATATATAATTGCTATACTGTGTTATGTCTGCATTCAGAATTCACTGACCTGTTACTCAAAAATGTCTAAAACAACATGTTAGCAACAACACAGCTCTGAACATTATCTTCAGACAGGGCAGAATTCAACTTTAGTGCCAGCTACAGCTATAGGTGTCGGTCAGTGGATTGTCACCTTGAGGCTTGAGGATCAATCATTGTGTCTTACTTCAGATCCTTTTGTAAGTACAGCTTCATTACTTGGGAAATGTGTGAATTTTGTAGGGGTATCAGAAATGATGTTAGCAACTTTTGGTCATTAGCTTGAGTATTTTGCAAATACTTACAACTTGTTAGGACTTCAACCTCATCTGTAATACTAAATTCTTTTACAAGACGACAATTCAAACCACACAGACACTAGACTCTTTGGTGTTTATGAAATAGCTTCGATTTTCCGCATAAAAGATGGATGAATGGAAACGATGGCGAGTGATGCAGTAGCCTTACATTCGATATATTTATCTTACAGGAGCTGCTTGGTCATTAAATCCATGTCATGAAGCTCCCAGTGCACCAATTTCTGCTGATGTTAGTGCTGGAGGAGGTCTGGAACTCTGCAGTCACTTACTCAGCAGAACATTGGTGAATTTTATGCACTATGCATCTCAACACCCAGAAACCCTGCTCTGTAACTTTTTACAGAGTTGCTGTGGTTCCTAAAGGTAAATTGCATGTCTATGTGCATGATTTAACAAACATGTGGAACTGAAAACACTTGGACTCAAAGATTTAGAGTATAGCCCTACACTTCTGTCCTTGTAGTGTAGTTAAAAAGTTATGCCAGTGTGACCTGCTTTAAACCCATGTTCTTCATATTCATACGATGCTCCAACATCTTTATGAGAAACACCATCCAGGTACTCCTAGCGGTAACCATGTAGTACACCATTTGAAACAGACCTAATAACTTTACTCCAACTCAGGTACTCAGGCACTTTGCTGTTATTTTTTTAATCTTTGAAAGAAAATGAATTTATGAGCAGTTGGCAACGGCCTGTTTTTTACTTGTTTATTTTGTTTGGGGTTTTTTTTTACCCCACATTAAAAAGCTCTTACTTTGGTTGCTAGGAGTAGATACAAGGGCTGTTAAGAATCAACACTGCAACAGAAACTACATTAAATGACTTTACTGTAAGGTTGTGACAACTTTAAAAAGCAAACAAAACACTGTAGGTATCGGTATTGTATAGACGTGAGAATGTGGCAAACTGTCCTCTTCAATGTGTGGAATTTATCAAAAACAAATTGAAAATAAGTGAGTAAGAAACAATGGGAAAACTAAAGATTTTTTTATACATTTGAGGCTGTGGTGGAGTTAAAGAGCTAGTAATTAGAGGTTAGTTTACAGTACGTCTGTAATTTAAAATGTAGTCCAGTTACGTTATTGAGACCCCCCCGCCCCTCAAGACACATCTTTTGTCAGAAAGTTCAAAACTATATTAGGAAGCTTCATAAAATCTTTGCTTCCTAACATGGAGTCTTTCACAGAGGTCTTTCAGGGCATGTAGAGTTTTCCAAGTCAATATGCAAATCAGCCATGCAGTGTAAAGAATAAAACCACGTGCTAACTGTGTGGCACAGCAAAATAACATATTTTTATCAGGTTGGGAGTAAATATGGCCTACCAGGTGCTCCTGTATTCATAGATAGAGGGTTCTGAAAGAGCTTAGGTATCTCTCTGCGGTAGTCACTTGAAGACTTTCTGGTTTCAGCTGTGTGGGTCCTGGCTGATTCTGCTCTCAGTGCAACAGCACGGCTAAAGTGGCTGCACTGATTTAGCTTTATGTTTTTACTGGGAACACTCAACCTTAGATTTCAGGACAGATATGGGTTTTATAGTGAACCCCTTTGCCAAACAGACAATTATAAATACACAGATGCACATTCATGCTCAAAACCTCTCTCACACACACACACACACGCACGCCTGCAGGATCAAGCTGAGTGTGCACATGTGATGTGTACACACATAAACACGGGCTCGTAAAAGTTTCAAAATCCTAAATGGCTCAGTTTTTAGAGATGCTTCTTCCAGCCAGCAGTTCCTTCAGAATGTTTCTGGTGGTTTTCCGCTTCATAATGGATTAGCTGCGCAGCTAAATATAAACCCTCAGTCGCTGTGACATTCAGAAAAGCCTTGTCTGGTTTTTCTGCCCAGATGTCTACCATGTATCTACCTTACAAACACCAACCCACACACTATCCTACACTCTGTTATCCCTGGTGAGGAAGATGTGATGGTTTTATCATCCCGTGTAGAAGATTTGTGGGCCTGTGGAGCAATCTGTTCCACAGTGCAGCTACGGTAATCTGTACTGAAGCATCCACAGGACTTTCACTGTTGAAGGGAGTCTTACAGATGACCACTGTGTCCAGTGCCAGAAATACAACCCCCTTGACCTGTCCTAAACAAACCTGGAAAACTGTGTGCAGGTTATATGTATCCCTGTTCCTGCCTCCAGGTAAAAAGAACATTAATCAGAGCAGGAAGCTGTTTTAGGGACAGCAAGCTGGGTTTGAGAGACGGAAAGAAAATAGAGACCTAAGACTAGTTTAGGAAGAAAGGGGTGAGGGGATAAATAAAATGAGAGTGAACAGAAACTTCAGCGAGGTTACTGTCTGGCACTGAATTCCAGGTCACTCTCCTCAAAGAGGAGATTGAACTGATGCCTCTTCTGGAGGACCAAACTTGAGAAAAAGCACACACGGGGCTCGTTTATTCCCATTAGGTGGCCTAATTTCCACATGAAGTGATGTAGTATCTTGTGCCTGTTTAAGTACTTTGTCACAGCATAGATAAATTTCATTGCACAGCAACAAAATACTGAGTCACAGTTTAGGTGAACGTTCCCTCTGTTTTTATTGTAATTCTTTTAGTTGTAGTCTTTATACATTTGTTGCTTTTGCCTTACAGGACTATAAATCTTTACCCATTTCAGTGGCATGAAGCAGCACATGTCAGCCTTATTATCTTCTTTTAAAACCAACACATTGACCACGTTCTCTGCTGGACACCTGCTTTGTTGTTCCAATAAAACCCACCTGTCTTTGCATTTTAAAAAAGTGTCAGAAACCAAACAGATTTCCTCAAATCACTTTGAAATGCCTGTGGTTGTTTCAGATTGGGTGCCAGTTTCTATGCTAACCACATTGCAGCTGGGATTTTGCATTACATCAGATTGTTTTGCTTGTTTTCACATCACGCTTCCAGCCAGCTCGACTGAAACAATGAGACGACTGTTCCTCAGCCTTTATCATTAAAGCAGACCTGTCTCTTGCAAAGAAAAATACAGCTGGCGGTGGATTGAAAATGTCTGGGACAACTTGCCCAACAACAGCTTCCCTTTCTTTAATAGTAAATGTGAGATGGGTTTGGTTTTGTCAGTGTACATGAACATTTACACAGAAACTTTGTTTGTTACCTGGTTGAAATACAGCCCCCTGTCACACAGCTTTATAGAGGTATATTTGTATTACATGAGAGAATAACAGAAGCTAATAAAGGGACATTAAAACTGCAACAGACTGTTCACAACCAGATTGCTTCTGACAACTAAAGCTTATTGTTCTCAAGACCCACTGGGAAATAAGGAGCAGACTGAGACAGAATTATGTTTACCTGTGTGAATAGTATAAGCTGACGCTGTGTCTGTATCAAGGTTTAACAAGCTGACCTTCAACCATATATTAGCTGCATGTTCTAGTTGAAAGTGTATTGTACTCTAGCATTTTCCTCAACACTTATTACCCATAAATGCACTAAATTACACCTCAATAAGTCAGATCCTATTGTATTTTGTGTTGATGTGATTTGACTAACTATCAGTTCGTCCATTTTAGCTTTTTATTAGCTTTCAAATTTTTTCTACATTCCTAAACAATGACCCCTTTGGCTCAGATGTCTGCTGGCTATACCAGAAGCCCTGAAATATTGGCAGTTGTCTCCAGAGGCTAAGTCATGAGACTGTATCACTGCAGATTGCATGTGTGTGACTGGTAGTTCATCATAGTGTCATTGCCAGAGACTGCTTATTTTCAGGTCATTTCAGATCAGGTCTAATTATTACCACGTCTTTCATTTTTCTGGGGTTGTGGTGGGGAAATTAATTCATGCCAGGTCATGATTTCTCCATGGTCCATTCTGGTTTAGTTCAAAAGTTGGCAACCTGTTTGCTGTGCCACATATGGGCAGATCCAGTTTCCTATCTTTTCCCATTGCTGACAGTAATACATACTGTGCATCTTTGAAGCTTCATTTTCTTTAAAGTTAACCTTCAGGACAATAAACCACAAAATTTACTTAGTGTATAATAAACCATTTATACCCAGTCCATGGGATTTTTTGCAATGCTTGTGTTTCTGCACTGACAGTAAGTGAAAACCAAGTGTGCCGACACACTGATAGCCGGAACATTAATGACTGTCACTTTAAGAGATATTGGACATGGATATCATTATAAAATTCTAAGAAATGTAATATATTTTAATTTTGTGTCCATCTACTTTATATATAGTCTAAGAAAAAAAACAAAAGTGTGATGCTACAGCTGCATAAAGTGTCATACCTCTGCAAGCGCTGGTTCACACCCCCAGTGCTGCCATCAGTCAGTTTCCATCTCTTTGCTGACCCTTTCTCTGCTCTCCTCACTCCTTATGTTTCTCACCTCCTGTATCCCATCAGGCTGACCCGGGCGTGTTACCCGTGGTGAGTGAGACACACGAGCAAGAAAACCCCAGGCCGATGCTGCTGGGAAAACCATCATCCACATTCACACCTCCACCCCCCAACCCGTCAACTTCACAGCAGCACCGAACACCAGCTAATTGATTTCATCTGTCTTTCTACTGGGCAGGGATAAAGGCATATAAAGAATGACCTCATCTCTCTCTCTCTCTCTCTCTCTCTCTCTCATACACACACACATACACACACAATAAGCACACAGACTGCATTCTTCTTTCTTTTTTTAAAAAAAATTATATTATTGCAAATCCATTTGTTTTATATGGTATAACACCATCTTATCTCAAACTGACTATTACCATGTACAAACATCAATGTCTTCTGTCACCTGCAGCTTCAGTGTTCACACTTTTTGGGCCACGGAAACTACATTTAACCTCCACTGCATTCATGTTTGTATCCCTCTTTTTTAATTTAATTATATTCATCTAATCTGAATACCGATTAGAAACAATCCAGTTTGGGATAATCAGCTTGAGTACCTGATGACTGTGGTTTCCTGCGATCATCTAAATTAAAGCTGAAGTTATTCTGCTCATTTCCGGTTACACATTTTTATTCTTGACTCTACCTGAGTAGCTTTGTATCATTCACAGTTCAGTAAGGAGCAATCATTTAAGACTAAAGATGATTTATTGAGATACAGAAACAAGTTGAGCAATTTGGTGATTAGATTCTGATAACCAATCATTACTGCATAGTGAAAATGAAGACAGAGGTTTGGATGCGGTTCTGTGTGACACCACAGCAGCAAAGACTACTCTGCTGCAGGTAAAGCACCATGTGGTGCCAAAATCCCAAAACCAAAAAGGCAGAATTACAGAAGAGCACTGAGATTTAAATGACACAGAATGGAGGCTGATTGGCTTGGAAAAGGACAAGAAAATGATTAGACAGTGTGGAAAGGTGTAAGTGATTTAAACATAGCAGACTATTAGCAAACATCCAGGAAAACCTGCAGATGATTGATGACAAATCTTTCTTATTGAATTTACACATAAGCTTTATTTCTAACTTTCTTCCGATTGGATGGTCCTAACAAAGTTTGAACAGTAAAT
This sequence comes from Oreochromis niloticus, assembly GCF_001858045.2. Taxonomy (NCBI): domain Eukaryota; kingdom Metazoa; phylum Chordata; class Actinopteri; order Cichliformes; family Cichlidae; genus Oreochromis; species Oreochromis niloticus. The sequence goes on from NC_031974.2 coordinate 29,027,427, forward strand.
CATGTATTCATATTTTTTGTTTGTTTGTTTCTCCAGCTTTTAAAAAAAATCCATTTTATGTACTGTGCATTTTCATAGTAATTTTACAAAAAGCAAGCAATATTTCCACAGCCTCCATCGCAAGTACACTGTACTTTTAGAGGTGCAAGAAAAAGAAAAAAATAATTTTAATTTTAAATGTTGAATCTACTTACAGTATATAGTTGTTACCTACTCATTCTACTCATACCCTTATGTATTTGTAGGTAAATATAATTATGATACCATTTCAAATGAAATACAATACAGCTATTTATACAGCACCAAATCAGAATCAAATCAAAACAACAGTCACCTCAAGGTCCTATATATTGTAAGGTAAAGAGCCTACAATAACACCAAAGACAGTAAAAGAGGTGAGTGAAGAAGAAACACTCAGTGCAACATAGGAAGCCCCTTGCAGCATAGACACATTGCAGGGAGGGTTCAGTGTCAGCTGATCCAGCCGTAACTATAAGCTTTATCAAAAAGGAAAGTTTTAAGCCTAACCCTAAAAGTAGAGAGGGTGTGTGTCTCCTAAATCCAAATTGGGAGCTGGTTCCCCAGAAGAGGGGCCTGAAAGCATCCCATTCTACTTTTAAATATCTTAGCAACCACAAGTAAGCCTGCAATTGCATTGCATTTAACTGCAGGGGAATTACGCCCATAGTTATTATTATTTCCAACTGTTGTAATTTACATACATTTGTGAATACAGAGTAGCACAGGGCCCTCAGCAGGAATAAAATGTGATTACAACAGTGATTAGGACAGAAACAACCTGGAGTGGAGGTGGGTTGAAAAGTAACTTGCAAATGTGCAACAACTGTAGGCAGGCTAAAGCAACTTAAATGGTGTGCCTTTTATGAGATTTGTAGAGAAATTTGTAGAAATGCATCAGCGGAGCCATCAACTGATGTGGAATTAAGATCAGCTAATCTGCTGATGTGCTGGCATTGCAGCTGAGTTTGACTGCTGTCTGAAGTAATGCTATGCTTGATTTGACAACTTTAGGAAGGTTTAACTGTTATAATAGCTCAAACAGAACTGTTGAAAATGAAGAGAAATATTTCTATATCACAGTATCACGTGAGCTGTGATTGAATGAAATGTACAGGATTGTAGGCATTGCTTGTTGGTCTTCAAAACTGCCATTTGTCCAAAGGCCGCACTTTGAAAACATTTGTTTGAATCAACCAAGCAGCATGATCTACCTCAGGCTAAAAATGCATCATGCAGCGGCAGAACAAATCACATAACACTGGTCAAATGTTACTTATAAAGTAGTGGCCACATGTTATAAACACGTTACTAATTAACCACACAGTAGTCTTTTCCTGTCATTGTCTCCATAAGGACTCAAATCACTCTAAACTACACATTTTATTTATAAAAGTCTGATAGGGATTCTGTATGAAAAAACCCTGTTCTCTTTGTTGTCTTTGCCCATTATGATTTTGTTTTGCTTTTTTCTGAACAGAGTGTAGAAAATGTTTTAAAAATTAAATAAAATAGTGTGATTTTTTTCCCCTCAATTGGTTGTCCACTTGTAAAAGTGATAATGATTGCAATATGGGGTTGTCACATGACCCTTCCTAACAGAGTTTGCTGATTGGTAATAAATCTTTTCTTCTCTTCTATTTTTAAGGGAAACTGTTTGCTGACTACAGCTCTGCAAACACTGAAGAGTGGAGGCTTTTCTTCAGTTCTTTCTCATGTTCAACATTAAATCATAAATTTGCGATACATTACTCATCAACGTATTGACCTCTCCTGAATGAATAAGCAAAATGATGAGGGGAAATAGGCAGATTAATTACTAATAAAACAGACCTACTTTCCATAATTCTGAGTAGATCTATGATGTAGTATTTTTTTTTTTTTATTATTATTGTTAACTGTTAATTGTGCATGTTTTAAAAGCTAGCGGGGGATATATATGTTTTCACATCTGCCTGTCTCTTCTTTGTGGTGACAATTTTCTGAAATAACATCACCAATCTGGTCCCCCAGAGGTAGGAGAGAGGCCAGATTTGATTAGCGGTGGCGTCAGGGCTCCTCTGGTTCTGGCACAATGATCCAGGCTTCTCACTGTGCTAATATCAGTGGGTCCAAACCCACAACTGATAACAAGATGGATAAAAACCCAATGGAGAGGCAGCAGAGGAACCGCTGGAAGCATAGCTTTCATCAGTCACTCAGTAAGTCAACATGGGAGCAATAACATGCTTTGACACTGCTACTGATCTGATCTATGAGTCATGTTTAAGAAATGGCCTCACTGTGGAGGTTCATGGTACACACAATATCACAAATGAACGCCAAAAGACAAAAAAACACGGAGCTAAATGTACCCACATGAGCTTTCACAGACTCCTTCCTCCGATTCTGCTTGGGCCTGGGTGGTTTGAAAACGTGCCAAACTAATCTACAGTATGTAATGCCGTATTTGTGCATGTGTGTCATTATCCACTGAGCAAAAACAAACAGAGAAGGTCTGTTGGGGCAGAGACTGGACGATATGGGTCCAAAGCTTTAATTTGACAGGAATCATGCTCAGGGCTTTGTTGGGGCTCAGCATCAAGCTGGCCATTTGTGCAGACTCTGATTGCCACCATCCAAGTCACATAAGCCAAAGAGGAAATCTTCAAATAGAGGAAATTAGCGTAATTGCTCCCCTGAAAATGACTTCTTTAGAAGGCCACTTTGGTAACTCAGCAAACAAACCAGCCCTTTAGGTGAGCTGAGGAACAGGGAGATCTGCTTCTAAGATAGGTAGGTGCCAAAAAGCCTAAGAGTACAGTACAGGGATGGTGAGAAAGAATGGGATACAGAGGAAGAGTTTGTGTCACTAACACGAGGCTGAACATCCAACAAGCACACTTTGTTCTTTGAGAGGATTGAGCGTATCAAGTCCAGACTTCTCCTGTAGTAATTCCCTTTGTACTCACCAGACTTAATGAAACTGAGACACAAAAAGAGGGGAGATGAGAAGATTATCAAGCGAGAAAACACATTTTTTGATCATTATTTTGTGGAGGGATTTGGTTCTAATGCAAAACTAACGTCCCTCGGGAGAAACATTAGAATCTTGCCCTAATCTGCTCGTCTGTGTCAGCACTCTCCAGAGATTCATCTAAGAAATAATGATATATAAAAACCCTACAAATCCACCGAGACAGGAGGATTACTCTTTCAACCGCTGACAGATCTGAAGATAGCATTCTTTAGCGAAACTTTGAAAACCAGACGCTTTGGCCGAGCATGTTTTTATATAATCTTCTGTGCTACCCTTTCAATCAGTAACACCTGTTTGTTCCAGAAAGACCAAAAAGCTTCGCAATGCCAAAACCTTCCCTGCCTTAATTCTCGAGGATTTCAGCTCAACGAACGACTGCATGCAAGCAAACACTTTTCCACCAGATAATCTTCTCCCTTTCACACCAATCAGCCACCAGAGTATTTTTAGCTGGAAACAAGGAGGAGAAAAAAAAGAGAGAGACATGAGAGTAACAACGTGGAAAGAATTTGGAGCTAATAGGACGTATGCTTGCAGTCTGCACTTGACGAGTGTCGGACAGAATGACTGCCTCTGTGTGACTGATGCCATGTAAAAAAGAACGTTTTATGGTAATTGCCCATGTAAGAAAGTTTTACTCAGCTTTTTTTTTTTTTAAAGGAAGCTTAAGACTCTAAAAACCTCATACACGGTTATGGGAAATTTATTTAAGAGCTTACAGTAGCCTGCATTGAAAAGCTCACACCTTGAAGCATTCTGTGCTCTTTGTCAGGCAGGATGTTATATAGATTACCGTAAAGCATGCCAGTGGAGGTTTTTCTATATTGAGAGGATGGACAGTTGCCATTTTAAAACAGAACAGGGCTTCCCTTGGGAAAGTTGTTCAAGCTAAACACACGTTGTTGTGGACCCCGACGCAGAGAGCCTCTTTCGCTGCATTGTTTCTGCTGCATGCAATGAGGCATAACGCAAACAAGTTCATCTCATTCCTCCTCTACTTTGCTGCCTTGTAATTTCAGCGTGCAGTGTCCCACGCATCTACCCCACATCACAGCTCTGTCACTCACCCCTCCGATTCCCTGAAAAACATTGCATGCCTCGACCTACACCGCAACATGGCCTAAATATACAGCCCCCCTTTCCCTTCTTCTCTCTGCATGCTTTGACACTCTGTATGCACTCACCACCGCAGGCTTCCCTCTGTCATATCTCCTGTATGTGTGCGTTTGCGTGCATAAATGTTTTGTATGTGCACCCTACTGTGCTGCTTTTCTGTTTTTTTCCCCTCCAGCTCGTGTGAGACCAGCAGAAAGACATCAATCATTCCCGTGACTATTACAACTTGCATTTCAATTTGTTGGCCGCAAATGTCAAGGCGGGCCGTGGTGTGGCTGCATTCAGGGCGAGTGCCTCAGGGAAGGAGGAAGCAGAGACAGTAGACCTTGGGGCCACTGTCTGGAGATCTGTTACCAGCACAGGACCCGACCCTGTCAACACCAGCTCACACTCGGTTACAGAGACACAGAGACGACTGCGGGCAGGGTGTGTTTGGACAGCGGCAGCAAGCATGGGAGCAGTCAGAGTGCAGCTCTCACTGCTGCTCTGCCTCTAGCGGTTAAGAGCACACACTGAGCAGGACTGTTGTTTGCATTAGAACTCAATATCACATATTTCAAACACAAAGTGTATCAAACATTGTGATGACTGTGTCATGTAGTTAAGATATGCATAACTACTGTATACTGGTGGCCCTATTATGGCTGATGGGGCATTATTATGTCCAGAGTCAGCATTTGGGAAAGTAATCCCCCTGAGTTAAAACCTTAGGCCTTGAATATTTGTTTAGCTCTTGATGATGTCAGCAAGCTCGCAGATCCTTCAAAAACCTTTTGTTTGTGAGGGGAAGCCAATCAGTAATGGACTGGTTCTTATATAGCGCTTTTCTACTCTATCTGAGCACTAAAAGTGCTTTGTACAACTAATTCATTCACCCAATCACACCCATTCATACAAGCACATTTTCTATTCATGCACATTCACACTCCGATGGATAGGTAATAGGTAGTAGCTGACCTGCTCTACCACCTGAGCTACAGCCACCAGAAAGCAGGAAGGTCGGCCTCAAAGGGAGAGCCACTAAAAGAGGTTAATTTCTGACTGTGGATGAACTGAGGGGCTACACAAAGGCCCCGGAAGGAATAAGGATTGAAATGAGCATTATAGGACCTTTTTAAAGAGGCTTATAAAAAGATTTTTAGATATAAAAGTTTGTGTTCTTAAGGTCAAAGGAGTTTGCAAAGAAAAGCGTCTGGACTTCTTTAAGTTGCTTGAAGACGTTTCACCTCTCATCCGAGAAGCTTCTTCAGTTCTAAGGTCAAATGGCCGAGAGTCCCAGATTTAAACCCAGTGGGAGTATCCCCCCAAGGAGGGACAAAGGACCCCCTGGTGATCCTCTAATCACATGCGCCCAGGTGTGAAAGCGGGTGTGGGACCACACCTGGGCGCATGTGATTAGATCACCAGGGGGTCCTTTGTCCCTCCTTCTTTGCAAACTCCTTTGACTACGATGACCTGGATGACTGAGAACCTTCACAGACGTGTTCTTAAGGGTTTTCTGTATCTTCAAAATAGACTTTTTTTAAGTCACTGAGGAGCACCAGCTTTTTCAATTTTATCATTAAGTTTCCATGATTATTTAAAACATTAAGAATAAAGTTTTGAGAAATGGTGATGAACAAGAATACAATTTCACCAGAAAAATTCATAAAAGCTTTCTCCATTGTAATAAACTATAAAGAAGGTATGTTTATAATAGACTTTTTCCTGCATTTGTAAAATATTAGAAATTTGTCATATCCTCCAAATCACACATCTGAATAAACTGTAATGAAAGCATGAAACATGATATGATTTTTTATCCCAGTGACAATGATCCTTTATGTGGAAAAACGTACATTAGTCCACCTCTGGATGTAAACCTTTGAAATTATTATCAGTGATAATTTTCAGTGACTACTAAAAGAATATGTTTAAAATGTATTCGGCAGAATGGATGACAAACAGCAAATTAAAACCAATATAAAGTCTAATGTTTTGGCCAGGACATGAATATCAATTGTTCATCTCTGCCGTATAAAGTCTGAATGTGTGTTGTGATTGAATTCATCAGTTTTGCTTACTTGTTGGTGTGGCTGTCCGTCTCAAAGAGCTGCTTGGACATGAAGTGGTAATCCCCACCATCGGTCTCCTGGTTCTTCTTGGCCCGACTGGTGTCTGAGTGAAAGAAGATGAAGATGGAAAGAGAGGGAGTGATTACCTCAAACCCAGACTGTCTGACTCACTGCTGGGGCAGAGACCATCTGAACTGAGCCCCTTATTACCAGCAGTGGAAGTCTGAAACACAGCACTATGGGTCATGCCAACCCTTGTATGTATTGTTGTGTAATAACTGTAAATGACACAACCTGTAATGCTGCAGCCCCAAACTCAGACACTTAATTGACATTCAGCAGAGCTTTACTGTCTTAATAAATGTGTCTCTTGTAGTGTTGTTAGCGTTAGCCGCCAGCACTCAGGGCTGTAGGGTAACTAAGTTGAGGAGCTCTCATTAACATCAGGTCTCTGCATTTACTTGGCCATAAACCATATAGCCTTGCTGTAAAATGGGTGGTGCGGAGGCACGTGGCAGGAACGTGAGCTGGTGGGTTTGTAAGGGTCAAGGGTTGGCCTTATACTCTGGCTCTTTGCAGAGAAGGTCAGAGGGGAGAGGCTTACACCCCTCAGACACTCTGACCAGCTCCAAAACAAACCATTAAACTTTTATCACCTGCAACCAAGGCTGCCAAGTTGTTCTTTGCTTTCCTCTGAGCTGTTCATGTGTCGACGCTGTACCCTGGTTGTGGACCAGAGTGTTTCCTTTACATGGTCCAGGCTGATCTACAGGGCTCATGGAAAATTAGAGGTGTGATTTAAGCAGTGTCGCTTGTTTGAGAAATTCAGCTGTGATGGAGAGGATGCTGAAGAAGTCCCAGATGGCACACACAGTAGTCTTGTAATAAGATAACATATTCTTATGGCACAGTGGCAAATAGTCTTTCAGTAGTTGCACCAACACCATCCACTGTGCATTATTTTGGCATCTGTTTAGTGGTGCAGAAAACAATTGCAGTACAACAAAAGAATGTGAAGCTGATCATTTGCCAATCGTGGAAAATATCTGTAAGCTTGGACTGGAATCAGAATATTTAACCCCCAGCTCTGACGGCTTATTGCAATGCTCCTTGTGTTTCTTCCACAACTGGTTTGATTTTACAGTGACAAGCAGAGAGACAGAGAGAGAGAGAGACAGACAAAAAAAAGAAGAAGAAAAAACGCATGGCCACAGGCTGGTGGTCTACAAAGCTCCGGTTTTCAAATTAACAAAAAGGGGCAACACTTTCAGGCTTAACCCGAAACAACAGCAAGTGTTAAACATATCCATGTGTCCACTGGCAGCAATCAAACATTCAAAAAGAGCGAGACGAGATACTTTCCGATTCTCTTTCCTCTCAATGAGAGCCAGGACCTGTGCCATACGTTTCCTATATGGGTCTGAATCAGACTGTCTGGGCTGTATTAAACAACAGCAGCACAGGTCACATTTGAGAACAATTAACAGGCTGTGTGGAAAAAAAAAGGCCACGCCAATGGGATTTTAATACCAGGGACATTTCAAGTGTCAGACTTTGACTGGGACACATCCATTATGCCACACGGCGTGTAACAAACATTGCAATTAATATCAGTGGTCCTCATATTTCCTTAAACTTATGTCGCAGTTTCCCTCCAAGCCCCAGATGGTAATTATGCAATTAATACTGCCTTTGCCTTGCTTAAAGGTATAAATCAAAAAGATTTATTTGTCCCAACTTGCTGGCTTTGAGACATCCCTAAAAAGAAGAAAAAGCTTCTGGCAAAGTGTAGGGATCGAGTCGTTCACAGAATAGCTGGATAGTGTTCAGAATTATGGAAAGCTGTTGTTGGGTCCTCAAAAGGAAAAAAGGGAGGAGGCAGTAGAGAAAAAACACAGAAAGAAAGTGAGAAATAAACTGTGAAAGAAAGGAGAGTGGGTAGCTCGGTGCCAGTTGGTGAAGCAGTGGAATGACATGTCTTCGCACACTTTCCTCCATCATTTGGAGCTTGTCCAGCTGTCTGCAAAAACCTGACAATTACACAGGAGTAGAAGCAGCCAGCTCGGCTTTGACGGGAGCAGCCGTGTTGCCTGAGAGCAGCTCTGGGTGTTAATGCCAAACATCTCCCTCCGTATGTATGTGTTTATGTCTCTGACCTGCATTGCTTAAACACTATAAGCAAACCAAAGTGGAACAAGTAAACGAAACATCTTTCACCTAAAGTGATTATTGTGATTTGTAGCTGGGTGCCCTGGGGTGCTCTTACCGCGCTTACATTTCTCCGAAAATGTGTTTCCAATGTGTTTGTTTCAGAGGAAAGACGTATAGAGAGAGATTTCTTGGACATAAATGGATTCAGAGGAGACGAGAAGGAGACATATAATCTATATATTGTTCACTTACTTTTTTGGGGGGGGGGGTTGAGCAACTCGATGTTTATAGGAAGAACTGCTGCAAATCACATTATTTATACAGATAGCTCACTTACCGCCAGACCAAGACAACAAAGTCATAAAGCTTAGTAATAAAAGCTTTTTCTTCAATATTTATGGAAAGAAATATTTCATATAATGAGATTAATGTACAAAGATTTTTATTTGATTCTCGTCCTCAATTTACAGAGAAGAAGAAAGAAAGACAAAAAGTTTAGATTTTGGCACAAAAATGTTCTAATGTTTCTTTAAAGATGAAACAAAGGGTAAAGAGACACATTTCATGGTCAACATGTTAACCACTGTAACCAGCAGGGTGCCCCTCCACAGTTGTTTGCAATTGGCCCGCAGGCCATCCAGCTCACTTGTAAACCTGTGCGAGAGCCAAACAGTGTCTTCATTCCACTTCAAATCCATTTGCCAGTAAACGGCAGATTGAAAACTGGTCTGGTAAAAGGTTTATGGTGGATGGGATGTATAAAACACACTTTCACACATAAAAGGCACACACGTACGCAGAGATAAGAACGAAGAAGTATGCAGCAAGAAAAGAGTGTAAGAGAAATGGAATCTACTCTTCAGCTAAAGTTTGATGGGCTTCAGTCAAAAGAGTGAAATGAACTTATGTGGAATAGTCACACTGAAGTGCTGGGGGTTTTCTTGAGATCACTCAAGAAGACAACTGTGCGCCCTACACACAAACATCATTTTATTACAATTCTTTTCTAAATGCGATTTTTAAAAAAAAACAATCATAAACTACTGCCTGTTAAAAGTGATAAAATCCATTTAAAAGAAAATCTAAATAAAAGCAGCAGTTATCACCAGAGGTACACATTATTAAAAATTTAGCACAAACATTCACAAGAACTTAAGAGTCAGTTCATGATTTTGTGGGTCGAGTCACATCAGAAAGCACATTTTTGGTCTTCAGTCAAAACTTCAAACACTAATATCTGATAGGATCAAATTAAGTAATGAAAATCTGATTATTTACTTTAAAAGGGTTTTCTTGTAATACAGGCTGTCTGAAATTGGATATTTAAAAATGACAAGGTATTTATCTAAGTATGCGCCAACTGTCATATTTTTCCAGAACAACAATCTTAAATGTTGGATAAAGTAAATTTTCAAATTCTTTTGAAACTATGCTGACACATAGAAGTTTTCAACAATAAAAGATTTTTGTTAAGAGAATTCTGATATCTCTTTTTATTGCTCCATAGGTCACAAAACATCGTCAGCTGCAAGAAAAAGTAAATTATTGCCACACTTTTAGGAACAAAACATTTTAGAAATGAAACTGAGAGAAAAATAAGCAGAACCGTCAGTAAAAACCTTCAAAAGAGATAAAAGGATAAACCTGGAAAGTTTGGTGTATTTAATCATTACTAATATGTAAATCTGTGACCCATAGTGTGGAGAAAAAAGAAAATGTGTCCTCAAAAAGTGCACTGTAAAAAAATGTTGACATCAAGCGATGATGACTTGGTCCTGATGTGACTAAACAAGAAAAGGAAGAAACAGAGATTTTGGGATCATCCATTGACAAGGCAGCAATGGGAAGAATTCCATAGTTTGATCCAGGAGTTGAAGCTGTATCACAACCGCTTTCATACATATTTCAAGTTGTCAGCGGGCCAGTTTGAACCTATTGGCAGAGTTGGGAAAACATCTGAGGAGGCAGAGAAATCACGTCAGAGAGCCAGTTGACCCGGAGCAGACTCTACCTGTGTATCTGAGCTTAAATAGTACTATTTTACTTTTTCCACATCATTGAATGTCCAGTACTGATGCACAGTTTTGAGCTGTGCAGTGCTCTGATTGGTCAGATCTGTTTACAACAGATCTTAAAATTGAGGGAAAAAACAAGCTTGGATCAAAGAAATAAATCCTGTAAGATTACGTAGTTGGTGTCAACTGACAAAATGTCTGCATGGATTTACATGTCTAGTGTGTAAAGGCCTTAACTCATTAACTCTAAGAATTAACAACATTTCTCAGCTTTTTTATACTTAAATATTTTCACTATTTTATAAATATTTTATTACTTAAATACCCAGAGTTTGACTTTAATGACAGAATGGGCCTTTGAGCAAAGATAATTGATTTGATGCAATAAATTAATCATAGTTTGTTTTTAATCAGCTTCCAATGCAGGCTGAATGCAGACTGAAGGTAATAAAAGCTTTATGCTGTACTGTCCCAGGTCACCTGGAGTTTCCATCACATCCCCGCTGAGGCAGTGAGTGGGAGTGGAGGGAGGAGTAGTTTCAACATAGGAGATGACCGAATTCAAGGTCAATCAAACTCAGCATATGTATTTATTTATTTTTTTCATTCTAAAGACCAGAAGTATATATTAACAGTCTTTTGAAACCACTCTTAAATGGGTTTAGCTTGGGGAAACTACCCCGGGCTCATTTTTACACTCTGTCTCTGAAAGTCATTTTCCAGTGTTTTGCTTGTTACTAGGGTGCTACAATGTCCTAATTTAAGATGACTGGCATCACTCTCTTCAACAAACTAGACAAGAAATAAGTTTTTGGAGTTACAAGTGCATGGCTGTGGGTTTACCACAGCTCTGCAGCGTGTGGACAGCCAGAGACGGTGCTTGATCTGGGCTCGAGATTCCTTGCATGCCTGACGTTCTGGGCAGACACTACAATCGCATCAGACCCTATTGGAAATTCATTTCCCCAGGCAAATGTGTTTAGCAGGCAGCTCCTCTGAAAAGAAACGGACAATGAGTTCACTCAGCGATGCGGATTAGGTGGAAAGAGAGGGAGGAAAAAAAATGTTGGAAAAGACAAGCTCTCAGGAGAAAGGGTGCTCCTGTTTCCTCTTGTGCTGTCTGTGCTACATTTTATCCGGTGTGAAGCAGGAAGGTTTTAGGGCAATCCACAACCTAATAAATAGGTGTGGACAACAAGGCTCTTTTATGCATCGTCTCCAAACACTGACAGCCTTCACATATAGACAAATTCACACTCCACGCTTCCCCTGTGCTTCAGCACCCAGTAACACATGGTTTTGAGCCCTGTTGCGCGCCTGCTGTAAGTGATAAAAGCTGTTTCCTCAGTGTTTCCTCCTTACTGTGAATTCAAACTGGACAGAAAAAAAAATACAATGGACAGAAACATATGCCTACTTTCTTTAGAAGCATGGTGCAAAGCATTCGGTGGTGTCTCGCATAAACAAGCACATGACCAGGAGGAGACAGCAATCAATCTTAGCAGGGGAGAGAAAGTTTTTCAGGAAGGGAGCCTGAAAGCTGTGAGCTCGGGAGATTTCTGAAAATGAGGAAGTGGAGTTCATTTTGAATTTGTTTCAGAAGCACAGGAGGAATGTGGCGCTGCTGTTTGAACAAGACTGAGGACCGATGTGTTGTAGGTGCTGAAGGTGCCAGAGCATGGTAATAGAGGGCACAGACAGTCTGCCCAGCAGGACACAAACCTCCGTGCAGGCTTGTTTGCCATAATCTGGGTGGAGCTAGCACAGTGGACCAACACAGTCACACATTCTACCCTTGGTATGACCAAAGGCTACACTCATAAAACCATTTTCACCTTGTACATCGCTCCCTTGCTCACCACTTGCAATATCAATGATGCATGGAAGCAGACCGTCTTCAGAATACCTCAGATGGGGATTAAAGCTTTTTCCAGCTGTATCACCATCTGCCAAGGGGGCCCAACAGTCTAACCGGGTCTTTTACAAGCTGAAGCAGTGCCCTGTGGTCCTGTTCCACGGCCCGAACTCTCTGTGCATTGTTTGCTTTTAACAATGCTCCAATACAAAAGCAACATTATAAGTCAGAGCTCTACAGTAAAAAAAAAACAAAAAAAAACATAACTTGTTTTAATTTTCTGGACTAAGGTGCAGTATTTACATTGTGTTTATGTGTTTTCTTTCCCTCCATCTGTCTCGCTGTGTCCTTGCAGATTGCAGTGCCAGTAAAAGTGTCAGACTACATTACCACACTCATTAGAGAAGCTGCCTTTAGCACCATGAGCTTAATAACTTCCAGGCCAAACGGGGAGCCCATCTCTGAAGTTTATGCAGAAAGGCCGAGGACAGGCCTGAGGAGGCCCACCTCTGGGCCCCAGAGCCTCGACCCAGCCTCAACTCTCCCAGCCTGCCTCACATCAAGGGCGAGCAACATTACCACACTGGCTTTACTACTTCCACATTTAAAGTATGACAGTGGTGCAATGTACAAACCACACATCATTTACAATGCAGATTTTCAACAGGGAAAAGTCTTAATATAGAGTTCCAATTTTATATATTTGGATACCACATAAACACCAGTGCATTTGGCATATGTTAGAGCTCAACCCCAGACTGAAAACTTTCAATTCATCAACATCTTACTGTACATTCAGTGTGTCAAGTTACAGGGAAACGTGGAAATCAACACAACATTTTGTCAGGTTAAATAATCAAATTTCTTTCAAAACCAATGGTGGTTTGCTCAAACTATGCGTACAGTATTTAAAATATATATTTTCATTGGCTGTCTTGTTTGAAATTTACAAAAGCCCAGATAAGCATCTTGATTTGTCTTTGAGACAAATCTCAGACTTAAGTAGCAGAGGTGGCTAGCAGGTCATTCATTAGTGGGCACTGTGTACATTTGCATTCACAGTAATGAAGGAATGCCTGCAGGGATTCTTGAAAACTTTAAGAGAAGGGCTTGATATAAAAATAATATGGGGAGAAGGTGCTGTGCTGGAGAGCGGAAAAAGTGCAGCATAGAAGCCAAGTCAGGCGTCAAGGGCTGTGTCCTGTCTGCAATTCTTACAATAATGCAGACTGTACTTTTACAGAAGTACTACACTGACCTTTTGCTAACCCCTTTGCCTTAAAAACACTGGTTATTTTCAGTTTCCCCACATGTTTTGATTGTCTTTGATATAAATTTGAGAAAACCCGTCTTTTTTTAAACAGTGTACAGAACAGATTAAGCAGTATGTTCTGTCCATTAAGTGTTAACTAAGTAACTCTTATCTTAACAGTTTTCTTTCCCTCTAGATAATTGTACACCTAAGAAAAGAGCACATAAGACTTTTAACTAAAAACTAGACAAATGAACAGATATCTATTTACCTGTTACTAATTTAGACTTGATATAACCATTTAATCTCAATGATTCAACTACACAAAGTTCATTGGCAATTGGCTCTATCACTGGTCTAGCCTATTTCAGTTTCTCTTCATGCTGGAAGCGTAAAATAAACCCTCTGCGCATTATCATAGCAACCAGACAGTAACCATGTGGACCAGCTGTCAAAATCAAGCGTTTAGTGACATTTAGTTAGCAAATAGAGTTGAAGTTATTTGTTGCAATCAACACAAGCGCTGCGTGAGCACTATCTTTCATTTTTTCTTTTATCTTACTAATGATCATATATTCATAGTTTATCTATGTATATATGTCTGTATGTACCCCACCCCCAGCTTAACAAGTGGGCCAATCTGAAAAAAAAAAAAGATTGATTGTAATTATCACAATTCTTTTTAATTTTCTTTTATAATATGTAATTCATAAGTGTGAATCTCATGTTAGGTTCCACGTTTGTGTTTATTTCACACGTCATGTTCAACGTAAGAGGAATTCTGGAGTAAGTTGGATGGACTGGTAGAGTGTGTCACTTGGAGGGGACAGTGGTGATTGCAGGGGACTTCAGTGGACATGTAGTCCAGAAGTGATGAGGAAATGTTGTGCAAGTATGGTGTTAAGGATTTTGCAAAAAGCATTGAAATAGCTGTGATGAACATGTTCTTGAAGGAGGAGAACGTGATAGGGTGAGATGGACGCAGATGATCTGCTGTGGCAACCCCTAAAGGGAGTTGCCACTGAAAGAAGAAGAAGAAGACTAGAGACCAGGTAACTGACCAGTCTCTGGGACTGTGTGACTGTTACCTAAGCTGGGAAAAAGACATCTGTTTGTTCCAAATCAGAGAAAGAAAAAAACTGCAAATAGCACTAGAAACTGTATGCTACTTTGTTTAAAAAACAAAACAAAACTATACAATCTGCTTTGATAAAACAAGGAAAAGACACTATTGTTAGAAAGTGATTTTCTCACATATTAAACACACATGTTGAACTTGTGCTAAAGAGTACAGTCTTGCCACTAAACAGACAGAGGCAACAGCAGTTTGAGAGAAAAAGCTTTGGGGTGAACATTTTTGTAATGCGAAAAATCAAGTGACCCTAGGGAGAGGAAGAAGTGGAGAGGCAAGCTGAGAAACATAAAGCAGATCTTGCCTTGGCCCTCTGCTTCGTAATGTGTGAAATTGTCCAAAGGATGTCCTCCAAATTATGGAGGTTAATTGAAAATATTTACATTAGCGTGACAGGTGGGAGAGGTTCAGCATCCTCTGTTTAAGGCTGTGACATGCTGACAGGGAACTGGCTAATTAGCAACACGCCTGATAAAGTCCATGCTCTGTGTGGCGCCTTTAAGTGAACCAAGGCCTGGTCAATCAAGCTGGAAGCACAACTCTGGAAAGAGCGTGTGTAGCAAAGAAAAGAGTTGACCTCGCTGCCAGAGGTTTTCATTTCTATATTAACCTCATGAAAAAAAAAATGCAGCTGGAATAGAACGTCTAAAATGAGAAACTGAAGACCTGAACATATGTTAGAGCTCTCATTCCTTGAGTGCATCTCTTACCTTGATGAATGGAAATATCATGGCAATCACACTGAGAATTTAAAAAATGTTTTGTTCCATCTGTCTGGGACATTCCTGTCATTTTTTGTTACAAGTAGACTTAAAAAAGGGAAAATGTGGAAAAACCTAGAACTCCCTGATTGCACAGGTTGGTCCCGAGGAAGACTGGAGTTTTTACTGTTGCACCTGGCTTAGGATATTGTTCCACCATTCACTGGCAACATTCGTCTCCCAACCGCAAATACAAAATGAGAAACCTTGGCACGTTAAAAAGCACTTTGGAGGGCTTTGCAACACCAACTCCTCCAGGCAAGTGTTAACAATTCCATCGGCTCAAAAAAACTGAAGGGACATTGAGAGCGAGGCGCAGTAAATTAAAGCACAGAATGTGAGTGGTTAATAAGAAGTCTGCTCAGTCGATTTTACTCAGTGCTAAAAGTCTAAATTAAAGAGGATGGCTGCAGGCGAGAACCAATTTCTGGCCTGAGGGTCACAGGGGGGCAGGACTGGGCCACCTTCGGCTTCTGGAGCAACAACGTCACGTCACAGTCATTTCTGTCATCTGTTTGTGACACTGAGCTGGAAGGTGAGGATTTTCATTAAATTCTATGGCCTTCATGATGCCAAGTCTAACAGCGACAGCGTGTGAGGTAAGCACTGACGCTGAGTTTAAGAACTGTTGCATTTTCAGAACACTGGCCTGTGTTTGCTTCCCCTCTGCCTGCAGTACAGGACGACCTCCTCATACATGGGCACAAGTTATATATACCAAGATATATATATCACTCTTCTTAGACTCATACATGCATTTCCAGCTTCTCCTGAACCCATCTGGAAATCAACCAACAGAGAAAACACGAACAATACAAAAGAAGGAAATTCTTTGTCAATAGTGTGTCTATGAGCTGTGTAAAATCCAGCACAACCATATGTACATGTACACATACTGTGCACTTCAATTTATAGTTGTTTCAGGGTCTTGGCAAACACCTCCGCACAGTTCAGTGTCCAAGACCTCATACTGTACAGTGCAGCTCAGTTTTATGACAGCTATCTTTGCTGTAGGTGCAAGAAGTACGCTCAGCCAAACAGTTTCCCTGGATATCACACTCAAACACTTTACTCACATTTTCCCCTGATGACATGTAGCAGATTTTAATTTTCTGCTAATGTGCATAGACATATCTCTTGGAGGCCATGTTAAGGGCTTGGTTTTTACAGTTGCTGTGTACAAAACATTACTGCTTTCAATCAAGGCAGATTTATGTGGGATCTTCTGCCTTCTAAAGACAGATTTCTGTACAACTAAAAAAAAAAAGAAAAAAAAGGCTTGTCTTTAACTATAATTCTATTCAGCAGAATGTGAATTTACTGTGAATCAAGTTTTTTATTTCCAGTTTTTTTTTTAAACTGCAATTCTGTTTGTGTACCCGGCCTATGTATTTGTTATTTTGAGCTCTTTGGTTGGCTGCAAAGGAACAGTTGCCCCATGTGTGCAGACTGCTTTACAACAGCTGTCATCTCTGATTTGTTGATGGTTCACCATGTCCTCTAACTTCTGTCATAAAGACTTCTTAACACACCGATCCAAAAATGTGCACGCCTTCATCTGATTTTCTACGACAGTATCACAATGAGGCATTTACCCCTAATTTGGGAACTATGGTTTCATATTTATCACAAGATGTCATTTGGAGCGAAAGAGGAAATCTCCTAAAGCCAGGACGTCAAATGTCTTAGCTCTGCTTGTTGCCATTCATTGTTACTGCCCTCTCTTCCAGTATTTCAGTTTTTAATCAGTATTCGTTGAACTCAAAGATATGATGCAATATGCTGGAGTGAAATTAAGCCAGCATGAAAATTATGGACTGAAAGAGGAATTGGGAGTTGAGACAGCTCCTGAAACCCACCTCCTTAATACTTTCCACAACATTTTCAAACCACCGTGGGGCTGTGCAGACAAGTAGCAAATACAAAGAGTCTGCATTTTTCTCTCAGTTTGTTCTTTTCCAAACAGCTCCTTAATAAGAGATGGAGCTGTGGACCTACGCTGAGTTACAAATGAAACACGCTGTAAGTCACCGAAACAGAATAATAGTGTTTTTGCATAAGTGTGTGTATATGTAGGAGTGTGCATATTGTGTTACACTGAACATTTAGGGCAGACTTTGTTCCACTGTGGGCAAGATGTGGCTTATGCAGTCACTGCCATTTCTTCTGTGGTTAATCTAGTCATTCAGCACCATCAGACCACCACCCCCCTACCCAGGGAATATTACCCTCTGCCACACAGTGGAAAACATACACTGCTCATCTGCATTTCTGCTGTAAAGACATCAAACTGAAACTAATATCCACAAGGTTGACATCATTACAATAAACACCAGGAGTTTAGTGTTAGTGATATCCTATTGAAAGCAAGTAGAAAATTCTGAAAGTTCTAGGGCAAAAACTCATGCTGGACAATCATTTGGGATTGTATAAACACACTACTGGCTAATTATGATTTAAGTAATACTCTAAAAGTAATGAAATCTGTCTGTCAAGCTGCCTTGTCGTTGGCTCAGACCAAGGCAATTCTGCTACTGCTACTTTTCCACAGGGTAAGCAGGTGTACAGAGTTTAGCTATCTCTCACCAATCTAGTGCTACTCAGATTTACTTATAAAAAACATATTTTAGCTCCCTCCCTTAGGTTTGAGTCATATCTATCTATTAGACTTTGAATTTGTTCATGCAAATGGAGAATCTTCATTACACACCAAGGTTAAGTTTCTGTGTTGAGACCAATTGCATTTACATTATGCATGCTTCACTTCACAGAGTATTATAAAACACCATTGCATATATTTTGCTTGCTATGCAGTTGATACAAAGCTTTTTCTGTCTGTGAAGCCAAATGACACACACCAACAAGTTAAACTACAAGAAAACCGAGGTGATTGTACTTGACCCTAAAAATCTGAGAAATATGGTGTCTAACCAGATACTTATTCTGGATGGCATTACCTTGGCTTTCAGTAACACTGTGGGGAATCTTGGAGTGACCAGGATATGTCCTTCAGTGTGCATATTAAACAAATATGTAGGATTGACTTCTTGCACTTGCACAATATCTCTAAAATTAGGAACATTCTCTCTCAGAGTGATGCTGAAAAACTAGTTCATGCATTTATGACTTCTAGGCTGGATTATTGTATTACCGAGTTGTTCTAACAGCTCCCTAAAAAAACATTCATTTGATACAGAATGCTGCACTAAGAGTACTGTCAGGGACTAGAAAGAGACACCACATTTCTCCCATATTAGTTTCTCTTCTTCTTGCCTGAGATTTTGTTTAAATTGAGTTTTTCCTTCCCATTGTTTCCAACTGCTTGCTCAAGGAAACATCTGATTGCTGGGGTTTTCTCTCTGCTTTTGCAGAGTTTTTACCTTATGATATAAAGCACTTTGAGGAGACCATTGTTGTAATTTGCCACTGTATAAATAAAACTGAATTGAAGACAACTAAATTCAGACCAACTTTGTTCCGATTGGCTGCTGCTCACAAACAGAAGGTGGGTGGATTGCAGTCTCTCCTCCCTCTTGCACTCACCGACATACTCTCTAAATCAACAGGTAACTAATTACAAAACAACAACAACAACTATCCTGTCTTCCTTAAAAATGGAGACAGTATTACAAAGAGAGGATGGAAATGAATGTGCTCCAAATTTTGGAACAAGTCAGGTCTGGTTAAATGAAGCTTGCGCATTTGTTATGGAAAGCCTCATAAGATGATCCAAACATGATCAAGTTACTAAGAGGAAAGGAATTCATGACACAATTGGCACAAAGTTCTGATGCCTCTTTTAATGGTTTGACAGGTCAAATCAAATGTGTTGTTACATTTTGGATTTTGAAAGATTGAGAGCTTAGAAGTAGTAGTGTCCTTGTATGTTTTTCTGCAAAAGAGCATTGAGTGTCTTGGGGTATGGAGTTAGAGTTCCCTTGCCTAAGTTCCATACACATGCACCTTCTAATGGTGTGCACCAGCCCATGACTGGGTAAATTGCCAGAACTGCAACTGAAAACTTGTATAAACACACATATACATGTATTATTTTCTTTCAGTCTTTCTTCTTTAGACACGCACACACACACACACACACATGCACACAGACACACAAAAGCACTTTGATTCAAAGCCCTTTCAGCAAAATAGAAGCACAAAAAAGTGAAGGAAACAAGATGAGCATATTTAACACAGTGTAAACACAAGCTGGGACGACACACACTTACACACAGATACATACACACACACTTGCTTGGACGTCACCTACAGTCCTTCAAGCCCATTTTCCAGTGTGATAATGTCTTACAGCCGCGTAGGAAATTTAGCGTGCATGTAAAGAAAGCACCCGGAGGCTTCAGCAAGCAGTGATTACAAACTGCCCACTCGGACATCAACATCCTGTGAATGGCTACGACCCCGCAACTATAAAAGAAATGACTGCAACAGTAACAAAAGATAAGTACAGTAAAGTAAGACAAATGTTCATAAAAAAAATAACAGATGACTGAAAAAGACTTACGGCAAACATCTGCCATTGGGTATCTGAAAGAGGAGAACTCTGAGAACGATACAACAATACATCAGGTCTTCCAGGCGTCACGCGTAGGCGATCAGCAAGATGACAACGCTGAGAAGAATAAAAGGGATATTTTGCCTCCAATCAAACTTGGTTTTGTGTAAAGTGAGAGACAGAAAAAGTGTGAAGCAGAGAGGAAAGTCTCATCATGAAACCACCTGTTTCAGTGTCCTTTAAGGTGAATGGCCTAACAATAGGAGGCTGTGCTGACAGCTTCAGTGCCATCCTGGCTCTGCCGGCAGGGGCCCTCTGTCTTCAGGACTAACAGAGACAATATCTATAGAATTAGCTAGGCATGGCAGCTGGGGATTAAGTGTGTTTTATGCTCTCGGCTATATGCCACGTGCTGCGGTTTAGTGTTTGTGGGTACCAAATGTGGGAAGCATTACCAGCTCTGTCTGCATTATTATGTGTCCCTATTACTGGCCTGATCAGAGGGGATTCAGGAGGATGCATGGTAGTCATCAAGGCATGGGAGTGATGCTTTCCACACTGTCAGACATTATTTTTCCAACAACAGAGGTAGGAAGTAACAAAGTGCAAATACTCTGTTACTGTACTTTAGTAGAATTTTCAGGTATCTGTACTTTACTTGAGTAGTTCTTTTTTCTGACAACTTTTTACTTTTACTCCCTCCATTTTTAAACAAATATCTGTACTTTCTTCTTCCTATAGAAGATGAGTGAGCATTAATGTGTAACATGTTGTGGCAGGTGATTTCAAATGCAGGGTTTCTAAAAACATCAGCAAACACAAAAACTGTTTGTGTGCAGTTTGTCTCACAGTGTGTTGCTAGCTAAAGGTCCAGCTGCTGTATTTCACAGGGAGAGAATAGAAGGAGAGCTAAGTTATCTCAGAGATGGAGACAGGACAGGAGAGGAGAGGAAGAAGAGAGGTTAGATTTAAAGGTAAGGATGCTCAGTGGGTTTTGATAAACTGGAAATCTAAAGCTTACATGTAAGTCCTCGTGTTTTTAAATCAAATACTGGGTCTGTACATGTGATGTTTTGTTTTTTTAATATTGTGAAACGTTCTGCAAAACAAACTGAGGCAGACTAATTGTGTTACTCAAAGGCTGCATGAAAATCCTCTGCGGGTTAGTGCAGGACAAACAGGTTAGATTGGTGTACTGTGATGGATCACAGCCTGCACATTAAGAAAATCTACTGGAGCTCTCAATAAAAGTTACTGTGAGCTGTGATTTTTTTCCCCACACTGAGCCATTACAACTGATGTTAGGGTTCCCCCACCTTTAACCCACTTTAACCTCTTTTCTACTGTTTAGAGGCAAAGTAAATGTAGGCAACAGAAAATAGATATATTTTTAAAATTTTCCTTCTTCTTCTCTGCTCATGTCCTACTTAACCGATTCAAGCTGAATACATTTATTACAATTAAAGTTTAGACTGAAATAAAGTTTTTATTTCCATCTACTGATATTATTTTATTATTATATAAATATAGCACAAGGCTGAGTTAGCTTTGCCAAAAACAGGGGATAGAAACTTCCTCCAAAGAGCAACTTTTTATTTTATTACTTTGAGTACATTTCAAAGCGGGTAACTTCTTTTACTTTTACTTGAGTAAAGAAGCTGAATCAGTACTTTAACTTTTACTGAAGTATGTGTCAACGCTAGTATCTGTACTTCTACTTAACTACAAAATGTTTGTACTTTTGTCACCTTTCCCCAACAGTGACTACAGGGAAGAGGAGTGGTACTGCTCATGACAAACATACAACAGCCTGGAGACAGAAGAAGTGCTCAGCTCAACTTATCAGTTTGCTTTGCTTGCATAACACAGGTAAGCATGCTAGACTATCTAGAAAAAGCATACGCAGATTTCGGTAGATTTACATTAATATCAATTGTTAAAATACTGTTGCTTGATGTGGGTGGCCAACTAAGGATGATCATTAAACTAGTTAAGATTTCCAGATAAATTTCCAGGAGCACTCTATGGTATGCTAATATTGTACCTACACATTCAGTTTATGTGCTATTCCTTTAACAGTTAGAGTGAAGAACCTCAAAGGGAGACTTCTTTTGGCATGACATTTAAAATATGTAGCAATCCATGGTGCTCAAGTCATTAACAGTGTTATCTGTGGAAAACACATTCTGCAAGGTTTCCATAGCCCTTGCACTAAGCATCTACAAAGTAGTAACCAGCCCAAGTGTTACATACTTGTATGGTGGAATACTGTTGAAGACTTTTGGCTGCAAGAGATCCATTTGTGCTGAACGGTATTTGTTTTTCCCCTCCATCTAATCCCATAGCTCTTTGGGTACAGGAATCTCCTATCTACGAATGATGCTTGATACCTTATGTGTTCAAAAAAAATAATAAAATACAGAAAAACAAAACACAAAACCCACTCACACATGCACATGAACAAACACACACACACACACAAGCATTTCTGCTTTAACCGAGGACCTTGAAGCTGCTATCAACAAGCCAAAAGGGACCTCTGAGTTCCAAAAGTTCTGAGACTTAATGCCTGCTTTCCTGTTTGTCTCATCAGTCTAATGTTCAGACGGAAAAGATGCCATACAACAAATCCTAGGGAAAACAACAAAATCCCATGTCTCTTTTCCAACTCTTTGGACGAGTGGAATGGTTGGGTTGTTAAGAATGATAAAAGCACGGCTGTCTGGCCAGTGCATATACCTGCTATGATTGTATCCAAATGTTGGCCATTCATTAAATTGCATATCATTTAATTCTTATGAAGTGAGGCTGCTCTGCATTTGGACACAAACTGGTGGAAAAAATCACTAATTCCAATGTACTGGCTCCTACCCGCCCACAACAATTGAACCTGCACCCTGATGAACTCATCTCATTTTGATTTTTTTTTAGTTTATAACACTTCTCAATTTTTTCCATAGCTTTCATAATTTGATTGTGAGGTACTGATGGATATCCCAGCCCCAGTCTGTTCTCCATGTCTGATTCGAGGGATTCTAGGGACACTTCACAACTATGCAATGTGAAATATGACTGTACCTACTTATCCGTATTACAGAGGACAGATTTAAATGTCAAAAATTGTCTTTAAAACCCTCAGTGACTATAATAGCCTCTTAACAATGCTTACTAAAGAGATTTCATTCTCAAGTTTACTGGCTGTAAAATCAGGAATTTGTTCATCCCAAAGTAGTGCTCAAGAATCACTCTGGCAATGGACCTTACAGACGTTGCATCATTGAGAGGCATGGAGAGAAAACAAACCAAAAACTAAGGACAACAACTGCCGGCCCCCTCCCACTCCTTTATTTCCTCATGCAACCTCAGTAGCATTGCAAAAGCATCTGTAAGTTCTAAGATTTCAAACTTTTAGGGACAGGCCAACTTTAAATCATACAACCACATCCAACAGGCTGAAAAGCCATGCAGCAAGTACTCTCATAGAGAAGATGTTATTATAACTCACTATTTTTTACTTATCCTTCTCCTGAGGTTCTCTCATTTCATTTAAACCTCGTTCTGGGCTGCTGGACTCAAGAAATGCTGCTAACCCGCTACAGTCCTGGATGTTGTTTGGGTACTTAGGAGGAAGAGGAGAGGGTTAGGTCACTGACCTCATGGAGTAGGCAGGGTGACAGAGAGGGCACGCCTGAAGGGGACAGAAAAGAGTGGGTAAAAAAACGTAATAATGTCTGGCAGAGTTTTGTGAGTGACCCTGATTGAGCTTGGAAGACATGGCTCAAACTTAGTATTTATAAACTTGCGTGTGCTCTGGATATCCTGTGAAATCTGGAGTCTAAATGCTGTAATGTGCAAGGAAAGTTCTCAGGCCAGTTCACCTCTTAACCTCATCTGCATATAGACAAAATTAGATATAAAGAGAAGGAAAGACAAAGCAGAGAGAAATGACTAGATAGATTTGCACATGAGCCAGCTCGGATGGTCTGTGGTCCTCTAGAAGGACGATACCTTATGATTTGTGAGAAAAATGACAGTGGTAATAAAAACATGATGGGAAACATTTTCTGTACAAGACAGGGAATTGGAAGCAGCTCTCTGGAACGGGTTGCAGAACCAAAGTGGGCCATGGTAATTGTCATTAAGTTTGACTGGAACCACATCAACAAGACCGGCCTTCATCCGGACCTCCACAATACAGCGAAGCACACAAACCTTCCTTTTAAGCCAACTCCAACCAGAACCTCTCAAAGAAGTCCTCAGACCCACAGCAGAGGCAGAACAGGATAACTACATACTGCAAATCCATGACATGATCTGCCAGTGCACTCATGCTGTCAGCAAGGGAGCACAAATAGCACAGCATAGTGAGAAAGTACAAAACTACACTTTATGTTTTTATAACAGAGTCCAAGTGAATTATAACGCTCTGAGAGTTAGAAGAACAGGTCAAAGATTTTATTTAATTTTTTTAAATGGTTACTCTTTCTTTGTTCAGCAGTTGTTCTGTCCCATGAAACATGTATGACCTAGTAGTTCTTAAAAGATGATATATGAAGGATTCATGGAGAATAAACAAAACTTTAGTACTTGGCCACTGTCCTCACTTTTATTGTAACAGTGAAATGACCACATCTGGCGGGAAGAGAAGGCAAGAAGACAAAAGAAGACAATCTCTCACCTAGGTGAAATCCACCACTATAATCAGCATCCTCTGGTGATGAAAAGAAACAAAGAAGCCAAAAGAGAACCACAACATCAAGTTAAAGAGAATAGTCAGAAATGAGCTGTGACCCTCTAAATATGATAAAGGGAAAAGGGAAAAACACACAGGTGCTGTTAAGAAGAGAGTGGTCAGAGTGGTTTGGGGTAAATTTTGGTTGAATTACATTTTAAAGTTTGTTCGTTCTTTTTAAATATTGGCCTTTTGCCCAGAATTACAGCCACGCATGTAGAGGTAAATTCAAGGACAGGTTCAATATAACCTCCATCTAGTGAGCAGCTAAAGTTGACCAAAATAAAAAAAATGCTCTTTTTTACTTTACAGAACTAACAATATTGAAAAATGTTGATGATCCAAGCTAACTGACTAAGTCCAATTTAGCCTTACAGGTCACTACATTCTTGGCTGTGGTGTTGGATGATTCTTGGAGACAGTGAATCACTTTGTGCTGTGACTGAGTCCAACAAATATTACTTGTGACGGGATGATTCTCAAAAATGATGTCCACATTTATGAAAATGAGTCGAGGAAAGATGAGGCTTTGTAAAATGTTAAAGTCGATAAAATCTACGAGGAATCATTGAGTGTGACAACTGATGTTACTCTTAAATAGTGAATAGCTTTAATGGGTCAATTGGGGAGATGAGGTAAGAGGAAGACCTCATTACACACAAATAGCATGAAGGGGAACCAATCACAGAGGGTTTGGTTAGTAAAGTCCTACTCAGTGGAGGATGTCAGAAAAGTAGTACCTTCAATCTCTTCTGCTTTGAGTGCACTTTCTATTTTCTTCTATTTAGATAGAAAATATGGATATCCATTGTTACCTAGTGATAACAGTCTGAGGTACATGTCTCTGATGCAGTCACTTTGTCTTTTGTAAATTTAAGGTACCTTCTGAATTCCCTCCAGATGTTCATTTGTGCCCTGCAAACAGCTATAAGAAGAAGATTTGAAAAAGGCAGCAGCGGCAGGGTTGGCTGTGAACATTTGGAGGCATTTATAAATGCTTCCTCCCCTCACAATGCCCCCATTTTGGCCAAACAAGGTTAAATCAAAACATACATAACACCATCTACCACAGTATGAAGCTCACCTTACATCATTGCGTTCATTTTCCTTACATCATTGCGTTCATTTTCCAGAGTGCACCACAGCTCTGGGAGCTGTTACGTCATGGCCCGAATTAATGACTAACCAAAACAGCAGTCAGGACTTATCAGTGCAAGGTTTCAGGCTAGACGCATCAGGCATGAGAGCGGCAACTGTTCTAAAGTGTGTCTACCTTTATCTGACATCTTGTTTCAAATGTTAGTGGTCACGTCAGTTTTCCCACTGATGTTGCCCTCTTCCTGCTCTAATGTGACGTTTTAAGTTGAACCAGCACCTAAACCACATTTTCAGTGGGATGAGAAGTAATGGCAGAGGGGGAGGACAGGGGGAAACTTGAAAGAGGAAACAACAGGGACAATATGAGAATGATAAAGATATCTAAAATTCTTCCCAGTGCTGCCTTTATTACACTTTGGAAGGCTTTCATCTGGTGCCTATCTGCCACAGGAATGGTTTGCATTGCCTAATGGCCTTGTGGCCTTGTACAGCAGCATTCCTAGTTTAATGAAACACCATGCGATAACACTGCAGAATGTGAATCGGCACGGCATAGACTATCTGAAAATGTTTAATGGTGAAAGAAAAACCTTGTCTTTTGCTTTTCACTCAAGTGGTTATAAAAACATCTTAAGAGCAGAACTGATGAGCTGAAGTCATGATCTGATGTGATGGCCAGGCCTGCAGCGATAGTGACAGCCAAGGCTATCATTTAGTGAACACAGAGAGCCTTGGGTGCCCATCTTGCAGCCACAAACTCGCAGACATTCTTAGTATGCAGTCAACCAGTCTACCACCAGTCACCTAACCAGCCTTACTGGGTACTGCACATTCCCCCATGTTGAAAAGCTATAGCACATGTTGCTTATATGCTAAAGGTTCACTGCAGAGAATGGC
Source organism: Oreochromis niloticus (assembly GCF_001858045.2). Taxonomy (NCBI): domain Eukaryota; kingdom Metazoa; phylum Chordata; class Actinopteri; order Cichliformes; family Cichlidae; genus Oreochromis; species Oreochromis niloticus. Next base: position 29,054,040 of record NC_031974.2, read on the forward strand.
AAAAGAGGTGAGATGAGGATATTGATGGAGAGAGGAAAACGATAAAGGTAAGTGAATGTGCTGTTTATTAACGGATAAATCAGGTTTGATGACATGATGGCAACTGAGCTCGAAGGTTCAGACAATCAGACAAGCTGTAAACAAGAGTTTAGCCAGATTAAATAAACAAATTTATTTGAAAGTAAACCCAAAAAGACAGCATGTGGGCACAACTGCTGTAAGTATGATTGGTCCAAGTTTATCAAGAATTCAATCTGTGAGCTGTTAGGGATGTTTACTTTGGACAATTCAGGTAATAGCTTTACTGTTCGTCTTCATTTTCTGTTCCAAATAAATCCGGCAGGGATGCTAAGTAGTTGGATTTTGCAGTTGGAGTCAATCATGGACAATTGCTGAATAACAGGCCGCCATCAAAACCATCCTTGTTATTACCCTCATCATCATCACCCCAAGAGTATAAGTGATTATCCAAATTGCAAGCCAGGCAGCCAAGTGACAATACCAGTTCACATGAACTTGTCTTTTATCTTTGCTATCTGCATTATACCCAGCACAGCCAAACATCCAGCAATACTGCAAAGCTTTTAGAAAATCAATGAGCTATCTCTTTAGTGATAAGAGAACTCAAAGTAATGTCCCCCATTCAGTGCTATGTAAATGATTCAGAATCATGAGCTGATGTCACCCTCGTGGCCAGCCAGCATGCAGATGGCCTTCTCCTTGAACAAACCGGATTCTGTCACTTTCTCTCTTTTCTCAGTGTATCTCTTTAGGTTTCAAACAACGAAAGTGAGACCAGTGGGATTTTCCAGATGACAGAAAATGGGAGCTTGATAATGCATCTTTGGCCATGAAGTATAGAGCTGATTACTCAAAGACAGGATAAAGAAGTGAATGAGAGACAAAGTGGATCTGGGCAGCATTATACAGCTGATTTTAGATATCCCAAAATGTTGCAAGTAAGTCAGCACTCAGACACTGACAATGAACCAAAACACTGGGTGTTTTAATGCAAAGGGAAAAGAATAACAGTTTGATCTATAAAACTTCAATGGTGGTCTCCACTGGGTTGTTTGGCCCTCAACTTTGAGAATAACATGTATACTCCTGCACCCATAGTGCTTCTTAATCTACTCCCCTGTCTGTAAGCATTTAAGCTGAAAAATGAAATGGACGGAAAAATTGAACACAGGTCCAGGTTCAGGGCCACTTAAGACCAATCTCGGGCGCCATTTCGAAACGGTTCAGCTGCTCACTGGAGAGAGAGGGAGCAAGATAAAGAGGAATAGTGCTATAATGTATGGAGAGAGACATAGAAAGACCCCAAGGTGAGCAATAAGTATGTCCACGTGTTTAGCAGACTGAAAAACAAAGTAAAGAATCAGACAGCGGAGAGGTTTGCATGTCAGACAGACCAAAAGACATGCTGTAAGAAAGTCCAGAGAGCTGTCAGGATGTTCAGAGCAAGAGATGGTGGGGGGAGAGCCAAGTATTGATGGAAGGTGGCTAAGTAAAAAAGGAAAAAAGGAAGGAGGCAGGTATGCAAGGTGAAGTAAAATTGGTGTTCCAACAGGGAGCTGGTAAATAACTGGTTTAAACAGTGCAACTTTAAACATCAGTTTCATAACCAAAGAATACATCAATGAAAGCAGTGAGCAGAACAGCAAGGAAAGAGATTATTTATATCTTGCAAATGTCGAGCGTAAATGGACACGGTTAAGCAACGCTCGCCACAATCCTTTGCCAAGACCAATATTGTTCCAGCCGATGGAGCTTCTGGGCTGGAAAGAGAGAGAGAGGGAAAAGGACCCCCTCTTCAATCACCACCTCTGTCCTCCGCTCAATAACAGTGGGGTCTCCACGGTACCCTTCAATTAGGTTGTAGTTTATGGCCCCAGGGCCAAGCCGGGCCAGCCCTGCACCGGCTCCTGAGCCAAGCTTTGTCTCCCTCCATCTCTATTGACCCAGCCACCACAGCTCCACAGGGCCACATCTGCTACTGAATGTGACCCATCAACAGCTTCTCTCTCTATCCATTATACTTTATAGCATTTTTTGTTGAGTTTCCTCAAATTGTATTTTCTCTTTTGAAAGGTTGTTCATTAATGTTTATGTGAATTTCTGAGAGAAAAGAGAGAGAACTGTTATCATTCCCCAGTTATTTGTCAAAGCCTCATCAGAACTGCTACTACTGCTGTACATAAAACTAATTCTTGCAGCATGCAGAACATTAGGAAAAAAATATTGCTACAACTCAAAAAGACTTATCCTCCCCTGGTAGGGGCTGTAGCAGAGGACATTTTGCACCTGCCCTCTGTGCATATAGGCAAGGGGGCTACAAATCCCATAACCCATGAGAGGAACTGGACCATTAAAATGAAATAGTAAGGGAACAGTGCAGCACTGTCTGTCTAAAACTTTTTAGCAGGCTATTTTTGGCTATCCACCATCATGTATGCCAGTATGCGGTTGAACATAACCAGGAAATGACAACATCTATAATTCACCCGTAGGCTTGAATCAGAGGTAAAAGAGCCTAAGTTTAGAGGTGGTCAGTGTTGTTCTGTTGGTTATTTCAGAGCTTCATATTGGAAGAGTCACATTACATTAAGAGCTCACCACCAAGCTGGAGGAAACAAGTAGTCAAATGGACATGTCCATCTCAAAGTGGTAATCTACAGTGAAAACTATGGCCAATAAGAACTAGGTTTTAGTTCAATGGGGTCATTGTGAGACCAAAGTAGGTTTATAAAGCCAAGTACAAGTGTAGTGTATCTTACTGAGGTTTTGTATATTTGGAAAAGGCAGAATAAAAGGAAGGAGACAAGTAACATATTGCAGAACAGAACCAATATACTTTCATTAGGATTAAATATATGGTTACATGGTTGGACCAGAAACTGACTAAAGGCAGGGAGACAATGAGAGGAGAGGAATGATTATTTAGAAGACATAAAAAAGAGATGGCAGGGCTAGCATGTTTGACTGAATGAGAAAGTGCAAAAACATTAATTGCTGTGAAGTAGTATGGATGATGACATAGCCACCCACTCATTTATGAATTCACGTTGTAAAGCCTCAATCTGACCATTTTGGCCATCACCAGTGCAAGTTTTTGAAATTTTATGGCAAGTGAGTCAGTGGCTCTGGCTTTAAAACTTAAGGGGACTGTATGCTCAGACGATCATGACTTGTAAATCAATTCATCGTAAGGTAGAGTCCCTACAATAATACAAAGAGGAAGTGTTAAAATAGGCCTTCTGTAAAACTTATTTCTCCATTTTCACTCTAATCAGACCACAGTTTAAAAAAATGGTCAACATGTTGTATTTATCATACTAAATGCTTAATGAAAAAAAAGACTGTAATGGACAATGTCCTAATTCAAGAATGTCATTTTCCTATAAACTTCTATATATCCAACTTCTCTTTCCAATCACAGGAGTCACCCCTTGCTGGAAAGTAGGGAATATAAATCAGGTATAAGGTAATTCTGATCAGTTATTGCTTTGGTAAGGAAGCTATGCTAGGAACTCGTACATTTCATCTGTTTATGTTGCAGGAGGAAGAAGTAAAATTAAGTAAATTAAGTAAAGCAACTGGAAGACCTGAGTGTGTGTTGGGTGGTTGGTCAACAGGTTCTGCAAAATTTCCAGTGGATATTAGCAGCATGGATTTGTCCTCCACCCTACAGGCAGGCACACACAGTTAGTTTCTCATGTGTAGTCAGGTTGCCAGTTGGCCAGCCTTCTGTTGGTACACTCGAGCTCACAGTATACAAATCAAATTGCTGTTTGGCAGCTGTTTGTAAATTGTAACTTATGTCTTTGTCATTTTGAGACATTTTTGTCAGGGAATGTCTTTACAGAGTTTTTCAGTTAAAAAAAGTCCTGCAAATGATTGTGGCATAAAAAGCAGATGGGGCTTGTGGGTGGGCGTCTTTCAGAGCTAAGGCTGCAACTAAACTGCCATCTCCAAACTACTTCTGTCTACATTTCTCTGGTGGTTGGCATGAATTAGGTTGGTGGAAACACTCAAGTCACTTAATAGCACAGTATGTTTGTTTGTCAGCAATAACAGCCTTATTTTGTTTTGTTATTTGATTCGACTGCTTTTTTTGCTCGTTGAGTGCTGTCATAATTCCATATTGCTGACCATAACAGCCACAAGCAAATATGTAGTCTATGGAAAATAGGGGCCATTATCTGCAATTTAATTCAGCTGGTCTGTATAAACCTGACTCTAAGGTATACTCTCAGACACCATTTATCTGAACTTTATGACATCTGGCTGATTGATTCAAAGTTATCCTGTAAAACATTTGAGACTTGTTCTAAACTTAAAATCAGCTTCTATAGGCCATCCTTAATTTTTTTTTTCTGCCGCAGTTTTTGTTCAGCATGGCTTAACTTCTGTCTTTATTATGAAGCAATCAACAATCTTTGATTTATTGGGGTAATTTAGCTATAATCCCCCCATTTCCTGGTTTCTTACCTTCCTGCACATTATAACACATTTCTGCTAAAAACATTCTCTCTAACTTTGCTGCACCAACAGACCACAGTTAGGGTTAAGGTAATTATACAGGGTATATTAATGTGCTCCACAGAGCAGCTCTATCACAACTGTAGGTCTAGTATTAGACAATTAATCAGTCATTAGGTTCTTTGAGATGGTAAGCTTGCTGGCATTTTGACTAGAGAGTGTGAAGGCTTAGAGGGGTTTTCCAGAGAGCAAACTTTCTCCTACCTCACATTAAAGCTCCTGCATGACTTAGACCATATCAACACACAAAGAGACTGTAGGGGACCAAGGGAAGAGAGTCTAGCCAGAAATTCAGAGTGAAATATCGAGCAGACAGGAAGGAAAATGAAAACAAAGGTAAATCAAAAATACATCTCCTGATGACCAGCGTGAACTACACAACTACACAAATCGCCATTCTTCACTTTTGCCATCCCTTCTCTTCATCCCATCCACCTGTTAAAGAGAACTGTCTTGTTGTGGTTTGTTAGTCGCTAAAACAGCAAATAATATATGCTTACATGGTCCTCAGGGCTGAGGGCGTGCAAGTCTCCTGAAAGCAAAAAGATGGATAAAGAAAGAAGAAAAAGGAAAGAACAGAAAAAAGAAAACCATCAGTTTTCATGGCCACTCTGGGAATAATAAACACTCTGCTATGCTACAGAAACCCTGCTCTACAATATCCTTCATTTCTATTCTGTCAGCTGAGACTGGTGAAACCAAAGATTGAGGAGGTGAAGGACAGAACATCTTTCTATTGACAAAAGTGGATGAATAAACCTGAATATAAAATGTTCTACTTGATCCCTTACTCTTCAGCCTTCCTCTTTCTGCCTGAGCCTCCTGAGTTCTGTGTTGCTCTGATGTGTGTTTTCCATCCACTTGCAGTTCAATGTGGATCGGTACCAGCGCTATCATTTTCTGTCATTACTCACTTTGGACCAGACAATGTGTGGAAACCCAGACTACTTTGGCCGAGTGAAGCAAGAATACATGGAGTAAAGAGGGAGAGAAAGGAGATGGAACATCTATAACAGTGACAGCACTGAAGCCAATAAGGTCAGCCTTGTAAACAGGCAGGTGTTTCTCACCTCTCCTGGAACTGTTTGGATGGTATTAAGCCAGCACCAGGATTTGTGTCACCCGCGCGTTTGTCCTGCTACCAGGTTGCATCATCTTGGCTCATGATCTGTAGGATGCAACCCTTCTTGAAGGCCAAACCAGCTTCCTTACATGGGATGGCTTTGTCATCCTTCCTGGATCATAGCCAGAGTACCAGAATAAGCATCTGAACATTCATCATGAAGGAAAGGCAAGAAAACAAAGAGGCGGATTAAAGACACAACAAGAAAAAGTTCATAGTAAATTACGTTTCCATTCTAAAACGTTGTCATCATGGTTAAAGGTGCTTTACCAAAGCTCAGAGTGATTATTCTCAAAAGGTCAAAGCAATTAGATGGTAAACGCTTCAAGTGATGGCCAGGATGGTATCTTAATGGCATTTCAGAGACAGTTGTGATGGACTAATGCTTATGACTGCTAGATGTGCTAAATATCTCTCTTCCACCATGTTACTTTCTCCAATTCAAAGCACAAGCCAATAAATCTATACATAGAAAAAAGTTGTTTTCTCTCTTCTAAATTTAATTTTCTTGAGCACTGAGTGTGTATACCTCATCAACACAAAGCAAGCTGGACCTCATAGCGGAAAAATCTCTACAACTTTCCCTGTTGTGGCCAACTAGCGCCAACCTAAAGCGCCTCGCTGTGTCTTCTGTCTAAATTAAGTGTTGTCATAATGTGTTATCGGTCCTAAGACACCTCAATACATGTGGAAACAGAGAAGGGAAGTGTGTGTACTCATGTGAGAGAGAAAATGAGGAAGGGAGGGAGAGATTAAATTTTTTGGTGTCCTGTTGATTTAAAGAGTGCTTTGTCCTATGTAGAGAAATTATGTTTAAGCAGAGATGTTTTGTTTGGGTCATAACAGCCGCTTTGGCTGCTAAACTCTCCAGCAGCACACAATCATACATCTTAAGATGTCCTGATTTTCTTCTCTTGGCTTGTCTTATTTTGGCCAGCACATGTTCAGACACTTAGCTGCCCCTTGATACATTTACACAACCTGATGTAAGAGCACAGGCTATTTGAATGAAGGAGTGGCTGATTATTTGGCACTAACATCTCATTATTCAGACAAATTCCTTAAACATCCAGACAAATTTCAACCATTACATAATGACAACGGAAGTAAGTGGACCACCCTGTCTTCTCCATCTCTGTTACACATACAGAATGGGCTATTATGGATAATGATCAACAGCCTTTGACCCTTGGGCCTGGAGAGCAGATCCAGATTGACTACAGCTTTTAGATGAATATGTGAGAGATGGTGCTTCAACACCACAGTGTGTGAGAAGGATGGCATGCTGGTTGAAGTGACAGTTAAGAGATCTTCAAAACGGATTGCTAAAAGCCCCTGTCTACATGACTGATAATAATCTTGTGCTATACTGTATGTAGCTGGGCATCAAGCCTCAATATTGTCTTTATACCAGAACTGCATCCTTAGTAGTAAGGTTGGGTAGCGAGTCCTGGTTTGTTCTGACAAGAGAGCATGTTTAAGCCAAAGTGTTACTCTTTTTGGGGTTCATAGCAAAATATGTTTATAATACTCAAAGTAAGGTAGAGCATATATGGTCTGTGTACATTGTACAGAGAGCCTGGCTACTCATTTATCCCTTTAGTACCTTTCTACATCTCATTTTTCTTTGCAAAGTATCACACTGAAGCATGAAGTTCTTGTTTATGACATTGATGAAAAGGATGTATACTAATTGGTCTGATGTAGTCTGATGTAATTAGCAACAGTTGCCTCAAGGAACTTTATATTGTAAGGTAGACCCTACAATAATACATACAGAGAAAGACTCAACAATCATATGACCCCCTATGAGCAAACACTTTGGCAACAGTGGGAAGGAAAAACTCCCTTTTAACAGGAAGAAGCCACAGAACCAGGCTTAGGCAGGGGCAGCCATCTGCCATGACCGGTTGGGGTGAGAGAAGGAAAACAGGACAAAAGACATGCGCAGAGAGAGCGAACGCCAAGTGACATCACCACCCAAAGGAGAGGAATATAACTGTTGGGCACACTAGCGAAGATAAACAGCCCGTGGCCTCAATAAGGTGGTTGAGGATTCCATAGAGTGGAGTGGATGAGCTCGGAAAATTAGGAAGGAATGGCGGGAGAAGAAATCAAAAGAAATTTCGCACAACGAAAGACCTTAATAGATGAATGAGGGGAACCCTTGATCATGTAGCAACGTGGATCAACTCTGAACCGAAGCTCTGACAGTGACGCATTCTGGGATTTTAAGACTTGAGGTAATGGCTTGACGGCTCGTAAAAGCTTATGTGACCTTGTCTTGCAGTAGTAGATGGAGAGGGGGTGCCTAGCTGGTTGATTTACCAGCGATAACTACTGTGTCGATTTCTGAAACAAACAGAAGGGTTTCCTGCTGCATCTTGCAAGAGGAGGGAACAAAGCAGAGAACTGAGATCCTGGTGTGAGGAATGTTTACTGATGTGTTTGCAAATGACCAATAGACGACCGGAGACGAAGACTGGCAACACGGTACCAGGAATGTGCACTGTTACATTTTGTGAAAGATGGTTAGATGCAGGGAAATTGGCACTGGCAGTGGGGAAAGCTTGCTGCTACATTTGTGAAAGAGAGATAGAGGGAAGAGAAACTGGCATCCCAGTGCCATAACATTTTGCTACTACAAATTGCAAAGGAGGGATAGTAGAGCAATAAACTGGCAACCCAGAGCTGATAGGTTGGGGGTTTTGGGGGGGTTCCAAATGATTGATGGCAGAAGCTCCCAGGCCAGTGCTGGAAGAGTGAGTTGCTGTATTTTACAAAGGAGGGTTAGGGAAGAGAGAACCTGTCATCCTGGTGCAAAAAGCTTTTCTTCTGCATTTGCAAATGAGAGACAGAGACAGAGAACCATTCCTTTAGGCTACGTTCACACTGCAGGTCTTAATGCTCAATTCCGATTTTTTGATCAAATCCGATTTTTTTGTCTGCTTGTTCACACTACAAATAAAATGCGACACCAAACGCGCTCTAGTGTGAACCCTCAAAGCGGCCCGCATGCGCAAAAGAAGATGTCACACACAACGCGCTCTGTTTAGACCCAGACCAAACAGTATTGTTTGACTGATGGCCCTTAATATAAAGACTTCGGACTTTACGTTTCCCATTTTTGCTTTAAGTTATTTTGTTATTTACATAATAATGTAAATAACCTAATAATTATCCTTATTGCTGTTTTAGAGGAGCGGTGCTTCAAAGGGTAGTTGCAGATTTCTGTCAGAATCTGCAGATTATACAGTACAAATAAAATGTTCACGTTTCTCCAACGTTGTCTTCCCAACAGTTTCACTAACATCTACACTGGATGGCCAGGAAGCGTTCGCAATGTCTTCTCAGGCGCTTCTCCGGCGCTGATAATTGGCGTCTGTCTTGTGTTAGTGACGTAAAAGACGGATTTAATGCGACATGACCGTTCAAACAGCAATCGGATATGTATCGGATTCAGTACCACATACGAAAGTGACCCAGATCGGATTTGAAAATATCGGATTTGTGCCGTTCACACTGTCATACCATGATCGGATATGGGTCGCATAGGGTCAAAAAAATCGGATTTGATGCGCTTTCGCCTGCAGTGTGAACGTAGCCTTTGTGCCTTAAGGAATGCCTGCTTCTTAGCATATGAGGGCTAAATGCGGAGAAACTGGCATCCCAGTAGTAGAAAAACTTGCTTCTGCATTTTGCAAATGAGAACCTGCATCTCGGTGTCAGGAAGTTTGCTGCTGCGTATTGCAAGAGGATTGACAGTAGATAGTATTTTTTTTTCTGCAAATGCTAGATGGCAGAGAACTGACATCCTGACGGCAGAAGGGTTCCCTGCAAGCGGATACGCTTGTTGCTGCATTTTGCGAATGACGGATAGAGAAACAATCTGACATCCCCCTACTGGAAGGGTTCACTGCTGCTTTGCATATGAAGGACCAATACGAAAAAACAAGAAACTCAGTGGCAGAAAATTCGCTGCTGCATTTGCAAAGGAGGGATAGAGGGAAGAGAACCTGGCATCCTGCTGCCAAAAGCTTGCCGCGGCATTTGAAAAGGAGGTATAGAGGAAGAGAATCTGGCATCCCGGTGCCAAAAGCTTGCTGTTGTGTTTTCAAAGGAAGGATAGAGAGAGAGAACCTGGCATCCCCATGCCAAAAGCTTGCTGCGGCATTTGCAAAGGAGGGATAGAGAAAGAGAACCTGGCATCCTGCTGCCAAATCTTGCTTCTGCGTTTGCAAAGAAGAGAAGAGAACATGGCATCCCGGCGCCATAAAACCATGCAGCTGCATTTCCCAAGGAGGGATAGAGGGAAGGGGAACTGGCAACCCAGTGCCCTTTTTTGGCGCAAATGATAGATGGCAGAAAACTGACATCCTGGAGGGATAAGGGTTCACTGCTGCTTTTGCGATGATAGATGCAGAGAAAGTGGCAAGTTGTTGTTAGAAAAGCTTGCTGCTGCGTTTGCGAATGAGAAACGAGAGCCTGGAATCCCGGTGCAAAAGCTTGCTGCTGCATTTGTAAAAGAGGGATTAAGGGAAGGGGAACTGGCAACCTGGTGGCAACTTGGTGGTAGGAAGCTTGCTGCTGCATTTTGTAAATGACGGATGTAGAAAGAACCTGGCATACCAGTGCTAGAATGGTTCACCGCTGCTTTTTGCAACAATAGATGCGGAGAAACTGACAACTCGGTGGTAAAAAAGCTTGCTGCTGCGTTTGCGAAAAAGGAATAAAGAAAGAACCTGGCATCCCAGTGCCAGAAGAGAAACTGGCAACTACCAAACTTGCTTCTGCAGTTGCAGAAGGAGGGATAGAAAACATACAAGCTGGCATCCCATGCCTAGCAGAGATAAACGGCTATGGAGGAGCAGCAGAGCATGGAACTAGCAACTGATTTCCAGCTGCGCGTTAAATGGTGTTAGGAGGCAGGTGCACAGAACTGAGTTTGTCCCTGCTACCTGGCGCTGATGGGTGGGTGGAGCACATGGTACATACAAGGCAGCTATGCAGTAGCTTTTGCTGTTGGAGGTGCGTGGGAACAGCGTGGCTTCTGGGTCCGGTGATAACGTCTATCGGCTTTTCAACTAACTGACCCGGCCTGTGGGCTTGATTCAGAGCAACATGAGTGGAGCTCTGCGCTTTGCTGGTTGGTGATCTTGCTGAATTTATGGAGGTGGCAAGCGGACGGAGTTACTTCTTAACTGGATTTAGCGGAGAAATGAATGGATGGATCAATGTAGCAGACCGGATTGTTGGCTGGTGAGAAAAGTGCTAGGAAGTTCCCCAGGATGGCCGGCGGCATTCAGTCTCTCTGAAGCGCCACCATGACGTTCAGTGTGTTTGAGTTTCTTGGATTGCCTGGAGGGAAACCAATGACGCAGAGCTCTATGGTTCTTCGTCTGATATACTGACGGATGAGAGGGCAATTGTAAGCAAATGGAAGGGTGGGTAAAATTATGTTGTTGTAAAATAAGCTGTGTTAAAGACGTTCTTGGAAGGTGTTCACACGGGAACGGATGAAAATGAGGAGGAACCGTGTTTGCAGGAAAACAAAAACGAACAGCTTGTGGGGAAGCATTTATAGATAAGAACCAGAAGGAGCATTTTTGGATGTATGGTCCTGCTCCTGAAATTCAGATACTTTATCTCCATAAAAAAGCAACCCAACCCTGCCTACAAAGAGCAGCACTAGGTTTCAAATGTCACATAATGTTACTGAAAACCTTAGATCCTCATTGTCACACTAAGATATTTCTGTTCTTCAACATAGCCTGAGCCTTCAACATGAGATTTTTGCTGTGATGTAAAAAAGAACACAATCCAGCAGAACTGCAGAGTGTCAAAAGAGGCTTGGACCAGAAAATAGAATTATGAAAGGATCTAAATCAATTAACAAGTAGACAAACCTAAAAATTGAGAAAAGACAGGGCCTACCTGTGGTCTCTTTCTTGGCACCTCGCCCTTTGCACCATGGACAACTTTAAAGGTAATGACTCCTTGTGACTGGGCCTAGAAGTCACAGTAACTTTAGTGGAGGGATGGTGGGAATGGCATTGATTGAGTTTTCAACAAAGGAAGGATTAGTGTTAGAATGGTTGGAAGAAACAGAGATTATGGAGTGGTGCTTTAAAGGAAGTGTGTTGAGAGCTCCGGAGGCTTTTGTGTCTGAGAAGGCCTTCAGCAATTGAGAGTCCAGGCTCTTGACAGAACTCATTTAAGGACTCTGGCAAAAGCTGCTTGGAGGAACTACACAGCAACGGCCTCATCCAGGAAGGTCGTCCGGCTCATTGCATGTGGTCTGTTGGCCAGGACTTGTAGAGAAAGGCCAGTGTTTGGTTTTCAGCACAGCGATGGGAGGCCCTGGGTCCTGGATGAGTTAAGGAAGGTTTCTGCCATCACAAACAAGGACTGCTATTTTCACCAAGGGAGTGGAGCTGAAACACCCTCAAAGTTTTTGGACAGTCTCACAAACGTCCACAGAAAGATGAGACTTACCAGAATATGAATGATTTCCTCCAGTTATTGTCATCCGCAGGGATTCCATTGACCTTCTTCAGTTCATCCCCAACATGAATCAAGCCTGCCACACATAAACACACATGTTACAAATCTGCAGTCATTCTGGTATTCCATTATTTTAATGCCCTATTGTAAGTGAACTACTAAATTAAGTAGATTTTAAGCTTGAGGATGTGTACAGTGCAGCTGATTAATAATTATTGTTACATTAGAAATTGAAAAAGAAACTGAATATTATTGCCGACATGTGGAAATCTGCCTTTTGCTTGACTGCAAACAAGTTGAAACACAGACTGGATACACAATCAAACAGAAAACACAGACAAAAAGCAGAGCTTCACAGTATACTTCCTCTTCATGTTCATTTTTACATAGCAGCTCGATACACTCTCTGGTGATGAACAGAGGTAAATGTGCTAAATTCAGGCTCACAGATAATTTATTTATCGGCTCATGGATAAAACTGGCATGTCTGATTCCACACACATACTCAAATGTTTCGAGAGACTCAAACCTACAAGCACACGGACAAACATCTACAAGAGAAAGAGGGCTGGAACAAACCACTTCTGTTGGCCACCTCTTCCCTAATGATCTGGGCCACAATGATGGCTCATGTGTGCTGTAATCATTCCTGTTCCAAAAAAACTCTGTCCATGGGAAAATAATGATTACAGACCTGTAGCGCTAACATCAATTATGGTAGAGAAATTATGGAGTGAAGTACATCTTTTTGACCATTGCCAATTTGAATATAAGGCTGGGAGGAGCATAATACTTATGCACTGTTAAATATCATGAAGGTCAGTTTCCATATAATTAGATGGTACTTGGCCTTTTTAATTAAAAGACAGCCCTCAGTCAATATTTTAAGTTAAATATGGACGAATTTTCTTTAGAGCCATTATGATTTAAATTACTGCATGGTGATAGGCGAAATTATGAATGAGTGTCTGTATATGTGCTATCTTATATAATGTGTTTATTCCGTTGGTCCAAGATAAAATTTTCCCAAGGGGGACAATAAAGGATAATCTAATCTAATCTAATCTTATCATCACACCTTACTATTGCTCCCCACGAATGAAAGAGTTGTTTAAAATGAGTTAAATGTTACAATTTTTAAACGGCAATTACCTAAAATTACTGTAAAAGATATCAAGTTAAAATTCACAAACTAGATAAACTGCACACAGGTTGAGCATTGTTAAGAGCATGGCTAATTTGTGATTACTTTCCCTGAAAAGATGGAATATGTTTTCTTTTGGAGCAAAGTATACTCAGCTTGGACATTTATTAGAACAAATCTACATTAATCGGTCAAAAGGAGTTTGTCTCATTTATACAAATGTATGTTTTTCAGTTCTATTCTATTTTATGTATTTTATGTGTATTGTGGTGCAGGGAATAGCATTAGGTTACTTTCACATATTTTCTACACGATAATGGAACTGTCCTTCTGTCATCTTTCCATTTTAAATGCATGTGCACTTAACTGATAAGAAAACAAAGGTACAGTAGGCCAGGAAGACAAAACCAAATCTTGATATTAAAACCTTGAATGACAACCCATTTCTCAGGTTAGAACATAATACTATTAGTAATATTAAGATGAAACGTAGACAATGATACATTGAAGGAGAGGGGAGAAGCTACAAGGTAGAGGAGCCACAGTACACCCACAAATGCCTTCCTCGCCTGCATTTATAAGCTTGGTGCTTAGCCAAAATTACACACGGGGAAGAGTATACAGTTTCATCTTCCTTATTTGAAATGACAGCATTCAGTGGTGATGCATTTACCAGTACACCCAAAATGCCTTTTTTCCCCAGTACAATAAAACAATAGGCTCAGTGGGTGCCAACCTGTCACGACCCTCCCACAAACATCATTCAGACACCATCCTGGCTGGGATTTAGGATGGAATAAGATAGCAAACTGCAACCCATTGTGTGCCGTCATCCTTGCTTGGGCCTAACGACCTGAACCAGACGGAGGATGTGTCGTCTAGTCAACACATAGTTTGTCGTGGCTGCAACTCATCCTTCCACCCTTTCTTAGCTGTTTTTCCCATCATCCGCAAAGACTGTTTTTATTTCTGGTAAAAATGAAATAAGGTTGGAGCTTTTCTTGCCTCATCCAGCTGCTTTGCTTTATTTCAACTGTCCTAACCCACTGCTGCCTGGGTCAATGACTAGACTGGAGCTCACCACACCACTCAGGATTGTGTCATTCCTTTGACACATCCAAAGTAGTTTGAACTACTACCATCAATTGAGGTATTTAAAAGGCTCCTCAAAGACCAGAAGAGCCTCTGTTTTGTGCCACTTTAGTGATCATTAGCATGTCATCTTGGTTGTTTTCTTAACCCATCCATACTTAATGGTTTTCGTCTTAGATAATGGTGTTCTCAAGGCCTTTGCTGTGCATTTAGAGATGGAAATTGAGAACAACTGCAGAGAGCTCCAAAAAGTAATAGAATAATTGTCTAATTAAACACACCTGAGAGTGTTCAGTAGGAGAGAAATCAGCGGGGCAGGTCACTGAGAAGGGATGGCACTGTCAGAACTTGGTGTCAGGGTCACAATGTAGTGTGACCCTGACACTGCAGCTGACTTAAAGCAGCTGTATATGATGCAATGGTCTCCAGAGAGATAGAGAAGCCCTTTGGAGTTAGTGTCTGAAAGAATAGTGCTTTACAGAGAGACTATGACAGACAACAGGGTGAAATGGGGAGTCTGCAGGAAATCTCACAAGAGTACTCAGACATGTGGTCATAAACTTTCTTTCACTACATTTTCATTTGGACTCACTTTTTTTGAGCTGGCGGATGACCAGTGGCGTGATGGATGTTTTTATTGTATCCCTTGGGGTGACTGTTGGCTGGTGGCAGTCTTAAGGCCAACTATCTGTATAGAAGGAGTCCTCAACTCAGAGGATATAATGACAATAGGTCATCTGCAGGCTATGAATATGTGCATATATGTTTAGTGTAGCTATACATTGTGTTTTGACACATGTGACTTAAATCACATGTTGAAACCCTGTTGCCATTTACAAAGACCACTTTTACATCTTGTATTTGTAAGTGCGAATTGTGATTATAGGGTAGAATATTTAGAATGAAAATATGGAATAAATGGGACTGTAAACCTTCATAGTCATCCACATGACTATGAAGGGTGCAGGAATTAACATGATTTAGAAATGTCTTTTTTTTTTTATTTACAGATATCAACATTGCTGTTATCAACACTATTTATTATGTGTTAGCCTGCGGATTTGTTCAGTACACAGGGGTTGTTCTTTTTTTTTATTTTACATTTTCCTGTTTTTTTAACTGGTTTATTTATTCCAAATAATCAACTTATTTGTTTGTAACCAGGTTAAAACTGTAATTTATTCAAATGTGTTGAAATGTTAAAAATGTTAAAATGTAAAATAATAATGGTTAAAGTATTAAGAAATATTTTGGAATTCCTTTTAAAAGGAGTAAAATGTGTTCAATCCTGTTTTATTGTGAAGAGCTTTGTAAAAGGAAGTGAATGTGGCTGTGATCGGACTGAAAGAAGTTGTGACAGAAAGTGCGTGAAGTTTGGGCAAGTGTGTATGTATGAACTGGTAAACAGTCTTTGTTGATGTGCACATTTTGCAAACTACCTGTGAGAAGCTCGGGAGATTTGTCCTTGAAATCCACAGTGCAGCTGCTCACTTTTGTTTTAGCGTCAACGGCCATCTTGGAGATGTCTGCTGATCACTCTGCATTCTTTCACACATTACTGTTTCTGTACATGAAACATGCCCTCCACCCTATGGAAACATGGGACTACAGGCCTTATAGAAGCATTATAAAACCATGTCTAAAACGAGTCTTAGTTTGTCACAAGGACTACATTTGGACTATAAATAGCCCGTACATGGAGGTCCTATGGACGTCAATGCTAGACACTCGGTAGACGCTGAAAAACTTTTGTTAAAAATTAATTCCAAGTAATGTATTAGGTCAAATTACACAATAAATGCAAAGTATCTGGTTGAATTTAAATACACTTTCTTTAAGTATGATTATTCTTGTGAAAATTAATCCATCCATCCATCAGTTTTCTTCTGCTTATCTGGGACTGGTTAATGGGGGCAGGAGCCTAGGCAGAGAAACCCAGATGTCTCTGTCCCTAGCCACCTCTGCTAGCTTATCTGGAGGAACACGAAGGCATTCTCAGACAAGCCAAGATATATAATCTCTCCAGCATGTCCTGGGTCTAGCCTAGGGTGTCCTCCTACTGGAACATGGACTTTACTTTACTTTACTTTACTTTAATGCTCAGCATCACCAGTACTGCATCATCTACTTCCCTCTTCCCTCACTTTTGAAAAAGTGTATACCCAAGATACTTAAAGTCCTCAACTTGGGGCAGCAGCTCTTCCCTCACCCAAAATGGGCACTCCACCCTTTTCCATCTGAGGACCACAACCTCAAATTTTTAGGTCCCAATTTTCATACCGACCACTTCACACTCAACTGCAAACCCCTCCATTGTGAGCTGGAGGCCACCACTTGTTGAAGCCAACAGGGGCATATCATCAGGAAAAGTAAAGATGAGATTTTGTGGGCACAAAGACAATGCCTTCTGCCATCTGTCTGTGCCTAGAAATTCTGTGTATAAAGTTTATAAACAGAATCAGTGAGAAAGGGCACCTCTGGTGGAGTCCAACACTCATTGGAAGTGAATTTGGGAGTAACCGAGATGGTGGCAATGCAGACCAAGGGCTCCCTTCGGTTGTAAAAGGACTGAATGGCTTTTAACAACGAGCTAGAGGAACCCAATCGAATGCCTTTTCCAGGTCCACTAAACACATGCAGACTGGATCACATGCAGACTGGATGAGCAAAGTCCTACTTCCTTTCAAATATCCTTCAGAGGCCAAAGAGCTGGCCTAGCATTTACCAGCCAGGAAACAAATATGCATTGTTACCCCTGAATGTGAGATTCGACTAACGGATGACGGCATAGACTTCCCGAGGAGGTTCAAAAGTGTGACTGACTTTTGTTGGAGCAAATCCATCACTGAACCTGCAAACTAGGACCTATTGGTGGCACGTGAAAATATGGACATCTTTATATTCAAACATGCTGATCATCATGGACATACTTTGAATTGCGCAGTCCAAAACTTGCTTTTATTCTCAAATCATTTTCCATTATACTTTTTTCTTCTATAATTATTGAGCAGGGTGGCTAGAAAAGCTATGGTCCTCTTCACCATTTTTAGCTGTATTCCAAACTGTACACTTTTCCCCAACTAGGTGAAAGTTGGGAAAATGTATATTTTAAGAATTTTTAAGACATATGGGTCTTGTGTTACTGAAAAACATTTTTACACATAAGAAACTATTCAGAATAATGCAATGCTTTATTGAGGTTTGCAAAGTGTGTGTCAGCTCCTAACACCCACATATGAGGATATTCGTTTACAATTTCAATAGAACAGTGGCAGTATAATGTCCTCGTAAATGGATATCAGGCCCTTGTACAGCAAAATCTAGTGTTTTGGTCTAGACAACCCAAAATGTGATGTCCAAATATGTGGACGCCAGGTCCTAGGAGGTTAAGGATTGTCTCCGCAGAGGCATAATGCCACTTTAAGATGGAAAACAAAACAGAAAGACAAAAATTAAAAGCAGAAAGGAAAAGCAAAGTCCTGTCTCAGGATAAAAGCAAACAGGTGTGATGATAGCTGGGGCCACTTCACATCAGTGGCAGCACTCTGGCCCTTATTATCTTAACCACAAAGTGTTGGAATAATCAGCAGCACCCTGCATATTCATGTTTTTCTTTCTTGGTTCCCAAGTTCTTGTAAGCATTTTTTTCACAACCCTTGATGCACACTCCCCTCCTCCTCGTTATAGTCTACAGTCAGACTTCATTATTTCAATCCTCCAGGGGTATATCAGCCTCTCCTGGAGGCCTGACGAATGCTTTGGAAGCACTGAGAGGCGCTGATCTAACAAAGAGGGCAAATCCAACCTCCTAAACTCAGCATCACCTTCCCTGTGCCACAATACTCTATGGGTGCAATTGTCAGAATCCAGCCATGAGTAGTCACTATAAAGGACTGCCTGCTCTGTTAAGTAAATACATAAACATCTAGGTTAGATGCTAAACAAGCTGCATGGTTTGTGTGTGTGGTGGGCAGTACTTCAAAAAGAAATGCATGGGTAAAGACCCTTAAGCACCGAGATGGGCTTCCTGATATAGCAGCTAAATATCAACATGGACTTTGGGCAAGGTTTACACTGACCCTTCAACACCTACTGGCACATGGAAGCCATTTCAGACTTTTTCTTGTGCATAAAAACTGTGCAGGAAGTCAGAGAGAAAAAGTCTGTCAAAGCAAATACATGCATGGGCGACAGGATGTGTAGGTGTGTAGTATGTATGCAAGTGTGTCTGTGTGTGCTTCTAGAAGAGTACAGCCATGGATTCCAACCAGAAGTCAGCCCAAGGAGGCCCAAGAGAAATCTCAAAAGATAGGATGATTGATGCTGGACAGTCACTAAGTCTGATGAATAGACCATGCTATGTTAGCAATTAAAGACAAAGCGCTACTTAACCATCAAGTGGTGCAGTCTGCTCTATGAATGGAAAAAGATGGAAACTTATGATGTCAAGGGATGGGTTCTCTCTTCCTGTTGTCAACTATTACTGTAACCAGTCTCTGTAGAAATTAAATGTTTGACAAAAAAGCAGCAGCAGAGAAATTCACCATCAAAAATAAATACAAGAAGGGAGTCATCCTGGCCTAAGGTAAGCCTTCAAGTTGTGCTCGATTAGTCACCAGTAAGGTGATCCTACTGCTAACTTGATCAACTCCATATGCAGCTAGGTCTTTATCTCCATTTCTAACACTTAAATGAATCTGACTGTTATTGTTGGGCTGGCCCAAATGCAACAGCTTAGTCTCTGCTGTGTGATGAGGAGAAGTGGAGCGACGCTTGTCCATATCAAGCTATCCCCCCTTGCAGTGCATGCACTCGAGCGCAAATGCTCACATGGCAGCCACATTAAGTATGTGATGACAAATGGCTCACACCTCATTCAGTGCAGACAAAAAAAGAGAGAATAGGGACTGAAATTTGGATCTCCTTATGTATGAGAGTGTGCGTTTATTAGAGGGAATGGAATGGAGATGAGATTGTCCAGTGAGCTGTCAGCACGCAGTAGTGCCACAAAATTTTCAGCAGATAAGAAAAGTAAGACAAGCTGAATGTTGGATTTCTCATCACATTTGGTTAGCTCATATTTGCACGTAGGTTCACTGGCAAACTGAGTATTTATGTGGCAGTTAGAGTGCCCCCTGGCTGATGGAGTGGATGGATGGCTGGATGACATGATGGAAGCTGGCTACCTTGTACTCTGGTTGCACAGATGACGAGAGAGTTGGCTAGTTGTCTTGGCACAGCTCATCACACGTCTTGGGGTCTGGGGCAGGCTATGTGTGGCCTGTCTGGTGAGTCCCACAGTGGAACAGATGGATGCTCGAATCTCTCTACCTTCGCCACGGCCACAACTAAAGCCACTCCACTATTCCTAACCCGCCAGGGAAAACAAGCAGAGTGATCCATTTCAAACACACAGGCCTCACACCGTAACGACCACTCAAAATATTCGCCCTCTGAACCGAGCCGAATGCCGTGGCATTTGACAAACATTATTTCTCCCTCTAAATTGAGACTGACAAGGGAAAACAAACAGACAGAGACGCCGACGTGTTTTGACATGATGTCACTTAACAGCAAAAGTGTAACGGCGACAATAAACTCCCGCTGACCACTGTGTTGACTGCTCTGTTTAGAGGTATAAATATGAGTGTAGTGGAAACACATGCTGGCGTTCTTCGCACCAGATGTCGACCATGGAAAAAGCAAATACAAAGTGGGATCGGGCCTCCTGGACATTAAAATACAATTACCTCCAATCATATCTGGTGTTGGAGTGTGTCATTTCATCTTACCTCACTGACATGGCATAGAGCCCCACGTACATAACACGCATGACCGTTCCACACGCTGAGCCCAGCATATTTATGAGTTCTTACATACTTCCATGAAGGCCGCTGCTTAGAAGGAGTAAAATCATGTAAGATTAGTATATTTGGTCAAGATCAGAAAATCCATTTAGTGTTATGGCCACCTATAAAGATTAATATAGCACTGTAACAAATTAGCTAGAGTCCAGATGTAAATCGACAATTTTGCTGCAAAAATGAATAAAAAAGAAGTCGGAGAGCAGTGAAAGGGGCTTGAGATTTTATGTCAAATGATTTTTCTAGGTGATGCAATAGAGCTGCTGCAATCCCCTTTGGGTGACCTGTTTCATGACTTTCCACCTGTTCTATTAAATCACTTACAAATGCAACTAATAAAAGCTACTCCTCCCAAAGTACCCTTCCTCCTTCATTCCCAGACTCCCTCTCAGCACTTAAGTAGGCTCTGGTTTCCTTTTTTATTTCCTTAACCTTAGTCTTCACCTACCAGCTATAATTAATAAGTATACTGAAAAAAGGCAAATTGCGGGACCTTATTATGATAATTACAGAAAGCAGGAGGGGTAGAGAACCAGGCAGGTAATGTAACGCAGAGGTCGCTCCAACAAGACAGCTCACCATCATTTGTCTTCCTACAGCACCTCTTTCCTTTCCTCCATTCCCTCTTTAAACTTTAATGTTAAAGCAAGTTGCCCAGTTGCTGTGAAAACAAATTTAACTGCCCACCTCAGAACTTCAGACAGGTGACTGTGAATTTGTGTGCATGAATCTGGGTATAAACGTGTGGTTATCTCACCAAGAGTGTGTGTTTGTTTCCATACTGTTTGCATGAATCACTGTGCTGACACTATGGTGATTCATGTAGACCAAGTGGAATTGCCGTCTCCTTGCAATAAGCTGGACAGTGCCAGATATTTAGTCATTATGTACTGTATGCGTGTGTGTGAAAGTACCTACAAAGAGACAGTTGTGTCAGAAGCAGTCTATCTCTGCTCTGGCATTGTTTAGTCTTTTCCCTGTCGTTATCCCCTGTAAAAGAAAACAGCACTTTCACATGCCGCTTCTCATTTGGGCTGGGAATCAGGGCCGCTGAGGAGCAGCCGGCCTGATGGGCAACAATGCCCACATTCAGCCTCTGAGCTCTCTGGCTCTCAGACACAGAGCGGAAAACAGTAAGAGCGCTGGGTTGTGTGTCCACATTTATGATTACACATGATGGGAGGAAGACATTTTATTTAGGTGGGCTGTGAGATTAGGATCTGGGAATGCCTCAGATGTGGCTTTGGAAGTCGTATGTGTTTTCACATTCACAACTCAACAGGCTGCAGGGGCAGTCTAATAGCCACTTGACTGAGTGTTGTACAAGTACACACATTTGAACAAACATAAGAGGATTTTTCATGACTGCTTTAAACTACTTTGCTTTCTTTGTACTGATTTTATTGGACAGGACAAAAATACACGTCTGACTATATTAGCCTCTAGTTTTCTGGACAGAGTTCCCACAAATTTACATTTCTATTATAATGATGTAAAGTTGCAAGAATAGTTTATATCCACAGACACACAAGTTGATGCACAAACATATAATGTATGTACACTTTACATTACAACCCGAAATAATACTAATACTTCTTACAGTGTGCAAGCTTGCATATGCAAACAAATAATAGTGCAATCTTACAAAAAATCAGCACAAAGAGCCTTCACATTAGCACATGTCAACCTACAGAAAAAATCAAGCAAGTAGACAGGAAAAATAGCCTGAGTAGGCAGCTTAACATAGGCCTCACCACAGACACACACCACGACACAGTGAAGTACTCCATCTTCCTTTGCAGCACCCCCAAGACACTGGCTCAATCCATCAAGTAAAAGATGTATTGCTTTTAAAGCACATGGGTTTATCTGTAAAACACTAACATGTGTGCTGTCTGCTTGAATCTCATTAGCTTCCCCATTCATTCTCAGCCAGCGTCATTACTTGCTCACCATTTTGATGTAAACAGACAACAGGAAAGTCATTTTCGTTAAACATATACATCTATCTAGTCTCTTCATTCGATAACGGTCTCAATTAAGAACTTCTAACCAGGATTTGCAGTTTCACTCACACTATATTCACTGTGGAAACCTGCAATTGTGTACATTCACACCAGTGCAAATTAAACGTGAATACCGTTCAGGCTCAGTTGAGGCAGACATTGGCTGTCTGAATCAGTGTGTTCATGAAGGCTTCCAGACAAATGGAATCAGAGGAGCCATGATCCAACCGTCCTAATTGTGTCAGAGAGAAGAGTAGGCCTGTCTGCCACAGATGAGAAAAGCATGGCATGTCAAGTTGCCAGCAGCTCATTCCAGTGAGTGTCATTCATGGAAAACCAACTACGTCATGAACTGAATCGATCACAAGACCTTCCTGTCTCAATGCAACAATCAGCTACCTTATTAAGGAAAGACAATCCACAGACATCAATCATGTAATTTGAGCATTTAAAATAATAATGCCCTCTACATTAATTTGTGCAGCGGTTACTATAGCTCTGAAGTCTAACCAGTACTATTTGTGGGTCTGTAATGAGAAGTCCAGCTGATCCACTGGTATTCAATTGCTGGTGTGGCCGGGTGGCCAGGCCCGCTAGTGGTATGTCCTTATTGATTGGTTCTAGCTGATGCCAGGCAGAACATTATGTAGACTGGCATTGCCAACTGGATGGCATGGACTCTGAAGTCTACTGTTTCCACTAAACTGCACCCAATGACATCTAATCGTAATGGGAAAAGCAATCCTGTGAGAGCAACGACACAAAGCAGACAGAAAAAAAGGAAGAAGAGAGGGAAGAGAGGGAAGAGAGTGATAGAGCCTGACATCGGTCCTGTCACATTCCTGGCAGAGGGGATTTTATAGCTGCTAATGATGCCTAACAACCTGGAATGGAAGATTTAAAGGAGAATGGGATGGAGGGAGTGCTAATTTTGCCCCAGTACTGAGAAAACAGGAATGTGGAAAGGTCCTTAAAATCTATACTTCTGACCTGAAGGTAAATACAGCATAGATAAGGAACTCTAAAACACCCCAATGAGTTTAGATTAACTTAAATAAAAAGGGTTTTATAAAACGTTGAAACACGCAAGATTGACTGAAAAAAGTGGCCCTGATAGTAAAACCAGATGAAAAACATGAACTCAACTCTGGAACAAGAAAAAAACAGGGATGGAGTGCTAGTAGGAGTATAACTAAAGATGAACTTAGTGGGTGAAGTAAATGAATGTTCCTCCAACAGCAATGAGAGCCGGCACCGACTGAGTGGCACTAAGCGAGCCAGCACGTGATGTAAAAAAATTAAGGCGAGCACAGTGGGGCAAATGTGGCGAGCATGTCCAAGTCTGCTATTCACATCTGCATCACACAGCTTCCAGTCTATCCAAATGAGAGGAACAGAGACGACCACAGCAGGCTTGTCAACCTCTAATGTTCTCACATCATAGTGATGGTCACCCCAAGCAGCAGTGGTGTGCCCTTCTGTGGGCGTTTTGGATTTTCCAGGATGCTTTGGGGTGACACTGTGACTCCTCCACAACAAGGAAATGTCACTCAATGAGTTTTTTAACCACCAATTTAAACAATGAGGAATATGAAGAAGATTAAAATACCAGAAGAGATACCAGAACAAAAAAATACTAGAAAAACAAAAATCAAATCAAATGTCTTGAACAGTAACACACTGAGTATCTGAGCATCTGTGCAAATAACAATTAGCACTCTAAGTCTGAGGCCATGGCTCTCAGCTGGAAATAACAGCGTCCATCTATTCTGGGTGAGGAATGAATAGA
Source organism: Oreochromis niloticus (assembly GCF_001858045.2). Lineage (NCBI taxonomy): Eukaryota > Metazoa > Chordata > Actinopteri > Cichliformes > Cichlidae > Oreochromis > Oreochromis niloticus. The sequence continues at coordinate 29,078,107 of NC_031974.2, forward strand.
GAATGGGAGATTGACATACTGACTGGCATGGCATGTGCAGTGTTTTAACGGCCTGTGTTCCTACCCTCATTTATGGCCACAAACTATGGTTAGCGAACAAAAGAATAAGACAAGAGCAGCAAAAATGGACCGTCTGAAGGGTGTCTGAGCTAAAAGTGAAGCGCTCAGTCTTTCAGGAGGGACTCAGAGTCAAGCTGCTGCTGCACTTCTAGATAGAAACGTCCTAGCGGAGGAGTTTTTGGCTAAACCAGGGGAGGGGTAGTGCCTAAGGGCTGGCTTGGGATAACCGGTTTCCCTCTGGAAGAGCTGGAGACACTGACAACTCTGCTTACAGTGCTGTCTCTAGATAAGCAGTAGAAAATAGATGGATGGAAATATCTTCTTTTGACAATAATGGTCTTGACTGAAATACTTGCTTTCTAACAGTTAAGGTAATGTTTTAGGCCTCTCAAACTCAAAACTGATGGACCTGTCTGACTTTTGGGAGGGGGGCTAAGAGACAAAAATTGTGTAACACCAGTGCATTCTACTTCCTCCAACTTTTGTCTACAGCTTTCCTATTACTCAGTCTGCACTCGAGCCCTTTATCGCTGCAGGCAAACTTCCCAAGTATATCAGCTACACTGCCGCGTACTCGACTCTGATGCAACCCTTCCAACACTCCAATTTATACCCCCACCTAAACAGCCCCGAAACTTTATCCAAAATAACACATTCTTTCAATAAAAAGACACAGTTGAGCTGATATATCTGTATGTGCGCACATGTTTATGCTGTACTCCAAACCCAATTATTTCACTGGCCCGACATATGAGCTGATAAATCAGCCCACTTGGGACAGCAGCAGGAGAGCAAGGAGTATAACACAAAGAGAGGGAAGACTTTTTACAGTTTCTCTAAAATGTGTCATGAAGTCACGTTCCAAGAAAGGATAGCAATTTATCAGAGCTACTGAATACAATCCACTCCACTAATCACAATTTACTTAATGAATAACTCATGAGTACAAGAGGCCTTCGTGCTAACTACACTGTAGTCCCTGCGTCATCCAGAGCTATACAATGAGAAACAGGAAGAAAGAGGCAAAATGTGACAGAGAAAATAAAAGAGAGCAAAATAAGGAGGGATGTAAGGGAAATTAGATATTGTACAACCCTGTTGTTATGATGTCAAGTTTCAGACTGATTATATGAAATTGCAAGTTAAAGGGCAACATCTAAATCAATTTGGTGTAGCGGTGAATGCAGACCCAGAACAATTAGAGGTTTTTTGTTTTTTCCTCTCTTTTATTGGATGCCGGAATGGCTTTGACTTCTCCATGAACATCTATGCGACTGGCTGCTTCCTTAATGTAAGATCTAACTGGTCATTCGGGCCAGATCCACTTCAAAGACATAACAAATGAGAGTCCAGAGGTAGTTGGGTAAATGCAGAACTGTAACACTCGCAAGGGTACATGCACTCACAAGCAGACTAGCTTTGGGTGCCAAAATGTCTATAGTAGATGATAATGTAGTTCTGTCCATCAAGTTTGCTACAGTATTTTACTTGCTTCGTGAACTGTTTGAGTAATACACGTTTTACTTTCATGTTTAGATGAAAGTCATGACCAAAAGCGTGTGGATCCTTGTTCTTGCTCAATATTGAAGCCAAAATAGAGTGTGTTCAGGTTTCCTTTGACTTTGCTCCCATAGTAGGCTCCAAACACAAGCCATAACATGTGCCATTTCTGGGACGTCTCACAGCCACAAAAGCCATCCTTCAGTATTCATTGTTTTCTTTCATGCATCCACAGAATAAACTGTGCCCTGCACTATAATCCTACTGTTGTCCACACCATGGTCAGGCCTAAATTATAAGCATGGGAGATTATGGGCAGCAGCTGTTCCCTGTGGGTCCTTTGGGCACCACTGTGTTGCAACTTCAGACTGAAACTTGTTTCCCATTACTGCAGTGTGTACCGTGTTACTGTATTTCTTGAGTTTTATTTTCTCACTGCTGTGGAATTTGTTGCAACCACAATTTCAATGGCTGACACTATTACCTGAAAAAATGAAATGCACTTTTATGCAGTGTGGTTGGGAGTTGTGTATCAGATAAAAACACCCTATAATGAATTGATTTCCTGCTATAAATACAAAAAGTGTATCCTGTTTTGTTTTTGAGCCTGTAGGGAATAAACTAAATTAAATATACTGGTAGGAAGTTGAGCCACCGCTGCCACAATATTGTGGCAATACAGTCGAATGATCAAATATAAAGGGCCACAATGAATTTATAAAAGTAACCTTGTACTGACCTCTTAGAAAAACACTAGGGGCACAGCACTTTTTTACTTCAGACACAGCAACCAGTGTCTACCCATAACCTATAAACTAACCACTATATGACTGCAAAATATACTCTGCATAATTAACACCTTCAGTATTGTGCAATAATACACAATATCACACATTATTAAATGTGTGTTTCAGATATTTTAAGGTACCAAATCAGTTAAAGTAAAAACATCAAGACGTGTAATGGAATAACACCCCCTAGATGATTGAGCTGACCAGGGCGGGTGTAAATCACTTTATGGTTTCAGGGAATGCGATCCAACAACGGGCTCGGGAGAAGCCAGAGCAGGAAGCATCCACGACAATGTGTGTTGTGAGAGGGAAAAAGCGAGAATTCCTCCAAGCCACATTATTACGTTCAGCAGCTCCAGAGAACATGCAACAGGCAGGAACCCAAAAATGGCTTAGGTGTGTTCTCCTTCCCCCAGGGTGTGGTGAGAGGAGCGCGCCGGCCTGGAGCCAAGATGGCGGTCAGGGTGAAAACCACAAAGTGAAAATAGAGGCAGCCGGGGCCAGGACATGTCCGACACAGATCAAAGATGGGCAGGGCCTCAGAACATAATAAAGTGCTGAGAGGACAGAAGGAGGTTTTTCAAAGGCCATCGAGGACTTTTGTAGTGGAGTGTTTATGTGCTGGAGGACACTAAGTTAACAGAAAATAACTTCAAAACAAAGGGACAATCGGCATTATCATGGAAAAAAATGAGTTCAGATAATCCAACGAAAACCAACCAGGTTTGGTGGCGTTACAGAAGCCCATTCCCAAATGTGCCAGACTGGCTGACAAGGCATGAGGAATGCAAGGAATGGCAGTCATCAGGCGATGCAGACACCGAGGATGTTGAGGGGTGGAGTGAAAATGAGAATGTCAGCCAACATGTCCGAGTGGATTTGGGGCCCGAGGCGGAGAGAGATGGGTGGTTGTTGATGTTTGAGACAATGTCTAAAGAGCGTGGACATGAGAGACTTGTCACAGTCAGAGAGCAACACTGACCAGGATAGAAGAGGAAGCTGATCGCAGACACCAAGCCTAGACTGACTCAAAATACTCATGCCCAAGAGCAGGGTAATTGTGGTCCGTTTTGGTGTGCTTACAACTTCAAGGTTGTGGGCTGGATTCCCACAAAAAGCATGTATGGTATTGGCTCAGCTTGTTGTGTGGATAAGAGAGGTAGCTGGAAATACAGGGCTAAGCAAGCAAAGCCTAGATAACAGGATTTGAAGAGAAATGTATGCACCCACTGTTGATTTTATACCTTCAATGAAAGTTGACAGTAGAAGAAAGGCTGAGAGCAACAAGCAGATCAGATACCTCTAGGCTACAATATTTTATTATAAGCTGTTAACATCTGCAAAAGTATCTGGAACATTTAAAAACTGCTAAAAACTCTTAAATACAAATCAAATACATAATGTCTGAAGATGACTGACAAAGTTACTTACCAGTGGCTCCTTATTCTTGACCAATCTTATACTTTTCACAGAATCTTCATCATCATCGATGTCTTCAGGCAGCGGTGGTAGTTCTGGGTCGTACTTCTTTTGGGCAACTGCATCGTGGACAGACAGGAGAAAATAGGATTTATGGGAGGAAACACATAACAGGCAAGGGTTATCTGTCAAGCCATGAAGGCCTCAACTTTACCCCAGTCCACTTAGCTAAATAAAGTATGGCCATGCATGCTATTAAGAGTCCGATCTATCACTTCCTTTTTTAAGCAGGACAGAAAAACTGCAGACTGCAGGGAGGATGGTTATGAATTGGGTTGTCTCCCTCATGTGCTGGGTGATGGATTTGAAAGCATTCAAGGCCAAAGCTTGTAGATGAACAAGCGTTAATTGCCATTAGGCCCGTGCTCTCCCTCCATACATCTCTCTGATTAAAGGCAACCCAGGCTCGCCCTGCACCATTGCTCAGCAGGAGCTGCAAGTGGAAGGGAAGGGGGGGCAATGTGACCACCACAAAATCAGCACTTTGCAGGGTAAGGTGGTGAAGACTCAAAAGCGATGTTCTTCACTGTTCAGCGGCAAGCTCAAAGTAATGAAGTTCTCAGCTGCCTTAGATATTTCACACTTTCACGAGCAGACATAAAAAGAGACGGGACGCAGACGAGAATGATGCCATTGAGGCATTCATTTTTCAAAGTATTTAACAACTGCGTGTCCGGACCAAGATGCAGCTGGACGCGTGCTGCTTTTTCCGTGGTTTAGGAGGGGGGGAAAAGTGAGAAAAACATCTTCCAACCAAAGCGCCAGACAAAAGTAGAGGGGTGGAGAGCAAGAGAAACAGGCAAGAAAGAGAAGGATATGGTGAGAAGAGAACCAGTGTGTTTTATGACATGGGAGCATGCTGCAGTACAGCATTCAAGATGTTGCTAAATGGGAGCAGATGAGAGGAGGAGACACAACTGGAGCTATGTGTCCGGGATCCATGCACAGACAAGCTCCCCAGAATACCGTCTGTATCCTGTAAACTTCACCGAATCCTTAAAGAATCATTTTTATTCGTTGTTTGTAGTTGGATATTATTAACACCAGGAGAACTGGATTTGAAGGTCCTGACCACTAACCACTGAAGTCTGATGATCTCTTTACTCAGAGCTTAAAGTGTTCTCAAAATTAGCATTCATATATCACAAATATATGCTCGGAAATACAGAAAAAAACTTGATACAATTTATAAACTAGCTTTCAAGATGTTCAAACTTATTTATAGGACATAAAAAATAGAATAATAACATAATTCCAATATGTTATAGATAAAGCCTTTTAGATAAACTCTTGGTGTGCCAACCACCTGTTTAATCATGTTTCTTTGGCTTTGCTGTGATTCTCTTGGCTTAGAATTGGTCTTTGGAATGCAAAACAATAATAAGCATAATTGGCCCTTTGCAAAGTAAATGCAATGTATGTGTTACCTTATTATCCATCAACATAAGAATTGCTTTTGATTAAAACCATCATTAACAAAATATGTAAAGAAAATCTGTTTTACAGGCTGTTTCGCTCTGGCTGAAACATCTATGCAGGAACAATCCTGTATAATCAATAGAAGCAATCCAAAAGTTGGAAAGTTCAAGGTGGGGGGGGCAACTTCTCTGTTACTACTGTCACAACAACAACTCAAATGTTACTACTCAATCAAACTAACAGAGCTTCAATTAGCTTTTAGCAGGGCTCAACTTGCTGCTGGTTACTAACTTTGTTCATATACAACAGCGTTATACCTCGTTGCAGTGCTCAAATTCTTCAGTCTGATGAAAACATGAGTTTTTCTCAGCAATGTGAAACAATGGTTTTGCATTTCCTCATCACACCCTATTTGGAGGGACTGAGAGGTCAGAGCATAGAAGTTTGAAACCTGTACGTGTGAATCCTCCCATAACCCTATATTGATAATTCCCAGAAACAATTTTCCAACTCTAAACTAACCCAGTGGAGACCAGATGATTAAACACTGACTCATATTCCAAGAGGAGAACATATTTAATTCTATGATTTCTCCTTTCATTCTCGTCGTTCCTCCTTGAAATGCTTTCTCTCTAAATCCTCTTGTCTAGACTCCTTTCAAATGCCATTAATCCTTTCTATATTCTTGTTTGCTCCTCTTCAGTTTTATCTTTCATGCATTCCCCTCCCCCACAAAATATTCATTCTGTTCATTTCTCAGAACAGGGCTAACAATGTCTTCCTGGCTTTCGTCCGCTCTGTACATAAATATACATATTGCATTGTATTGTATGTCTGGGTTTGCTGTCATTATGGTATTGAAATATTCTCTTGGAACGCTAGAACACAAAACTGTTTGCAGATGAGAACAATAAAGCAAAAGGGATGGAAATTGGATCCCAAACCTGTGCTTGATGATAAACATGAGGTTAGTATCAGCATATCCAGACATGGAATGAGAGTTTGCCTTTACAGTTTATTCAAAAACTTGATGAGATCAGTAATGTTACATATACATAAGTAGATATAAATAAATGAGACTTAATAACAAAGCTGTAGCTAATGAAGTGAAGCAGTGCAATGTTCACAGCTGAATAAAATATCACAAGGCATACAAGGCATATATTTATAGATGAAAGCTTCTAACTTTGAGGCCACCATCTTTTGTTTTTCTTTATTTTCCTTTCCCTTTTTTTTTTTTACCAGAAAACCAGTTTAATTTGGAGCTGTATCAACTTCACTTAGCTTTCCAAAAACATCCTGTGGTAAAAGCCAGCCTGCAGGATGACAGCAAATCTGGGGAAAGGTTTTAGTTTGAGGCTGGACACGTGTAGGGTTGCAGCTCTCTTTATGGTGTTGGACTGTCAGTCACAGCACCTGATCCAGGTCGAAAAAACATAAGGGTCAGCCAAGCGTCTATCACTCTCTCAGCAGGGTGCGACAGCCATGTGCAGCAGTAGTCCCCAGAATCAATAAATATCTGTTTTGACAGTTGATTGAGCACTTTTTTGGATGCTGTTTACATTCCATTTCCATTGGTATTTGAATGTCATTATCCAATTTCAACCTGCACAGATAAATCAAACTCGTACACAATTTGGACTTTAAGGAAAAAAAAAAACAAATCCAGTTCATAAATTGTGGTATCACTACTTTCGTAAACATTATCGAGTACCACAGAACAACAATGTGGTTCCTCCACTAACCTGCTGATTGTTGTTTTCTTAGAACTCTATCCACTAGGCCTAATATCCTGACCTTTAAGTGTCTTCTCATCAATTGCCACTTCCTTAAATCCAGTATTGCTCCACATTGCCACATCCTCCCCTAAGGCTGTGCCTAACAACCCGTAACAGAGCCACAGCTAATTCCTTGTAAAAACTTTCTGGGAAGTAGCAAAAACAGCTGTATGCTAATAGATAGCACATGGTACATGCCCTGTATGGTGACCGCTGACATGGAGTACAGCTACACAGGTACAAATGTTTCTGTCACTTACACACACACGCACATGCACACATGTCTCTGCATGGAGGCTTCCTCACTGGGTTGATATGTGTTAGTGGGTCTTGTTATGCCTCAGTGTTGGTGGATTAGCCATCTAATCAAATCTAGAGTTATGCCCTTGGAAAGTTCCTGGAACTAAAGAGGAAAGAAGAAGGGTGGGGAGAAGGAAAGAAAGATGAAGGGAAGCAAAACCATCCTTGTTTTCCAGGCATCCCTGTCTTTCTCAGTTCATGTTTGTATTCATTAGGCATAATAGGGATCCTAGAAAAACAGATCACTGATCTTGACTAAATAAACCTGCCCATACATTCCTGGCACTGGCCTCTCATTAAAGCCCCGGCTCTGTCCGCAGCCCGCCTCGTTTTTAAGCTACAGGATATGGATTGGTGCAAGGTAACTGTTTTCTCTAAGCAGGGAGGCACCCTGCCGTTAGGCTCTGCCTCGGAGGCACTGCTGTAGGCCAACTGGGATACACACATCTTCACTGAGCCTTGAACTTTAGCATGCGCCCATTTGAGTCAAACCCATTCTACTAAAATGCATACACAACCCCAAGTCCACACACGAGGGCGGAAACAGCCGGTCATGATAATTGGCACTTTCATCACTGTCAATATTAGTCTTGCTGAGGGGGGCTAATATAGGTGAAAGTTGTTTTCGCATGTGCAAATCATAAAAAGACAAAATTTGAGGCAGAGAGGGAAAGAGAACGAAAGAAAGAGAGTGGGGAGTTTTAAAGAGCCTGATTTATATCCCCACCTTAGAAATGGATCATTTCAGCTATAATTAAGAGTGATACAGTTACTATCGCACAGAGACGCCATTCAAAGGCAGCAGCCATCTGCTTATGTTTTACACCCACATCCCTGTGATTTACACTGAGGCTGGCTGATACAGTATCAAGTGCCCAGGAAGACAGATGGATAAGAAAGACAGCAAAGTTTAAATGACCTTTTAGTTTTGTTTTGTTTTTTTATGCTTTTTTTTATTATTGTTTTGGGGGGTTGGGGGGGGTTAATACTCACAAAATCTGCCTTCATGCCTCAGTATGTAACAGTCCCTCCCTCTAAACAAAGATGCCTAAGGTAATTTATTGTCGACCCAGTGTTCCAGATCAAAATGGCCGGAGTGTGTAACTTGGTACTTTGACATACAGGAGCCCAGGATTGTGATAAACGTGTACCAAAACACAAGAGTAAAGGTTTGTGAACACATGCAAATGCTGATAGCTCAACATGTATAGGACAATAGTTACAGGGAGTCCCTGAGGGCTTCTGACACCTTTTTTCCCCCGGTATTTGCAGTACCAAAAGGAACGCTGACATAAAAATAATAGTCTGCTGGTGGTTTCTTTGTTAAACTGCTACTTCCTGAATCTCACTTTAAAAGGTAAAATGTTTCCACTTGTAGCATCATAGAGCAATACCTCCATAAACAGGTTCCTTTACGTGCTGGATGTCTTCTAAGAAGTGTTTCAGTGGTGTCTCGTAGCCAGGAAATCTTTAAAAATGGTTGGTTGTAATCCTAGTTCAGAGATAAAATGCCACTCCTCTCCAGGTTGTCTCCTTTGGCTTGTGCTGCTAAACTGTCTGCCAAAATGCACTGGCCAGCAATGGAGGAAGCAGTAGCAGAATATTTTCCATTGTTTGGTGGGGAATTGTTTGGCTGACCCCGTTCTGCACTGGAGCTGAAGGCAGCTCGACAGTGTTTGGAGGTGGTGGGTGAAAAGAATGACAGCAAGTGAGCAGAGAAAATAAATAGACAGAGTGGAAACAAGTAAATACTTATGGGGCTCTTCCTGAATAGATAACGCTAGAGTTGGAGATTTGCCACTGCAGACGTGCCACTGTTTCTCTCTTGAAGCACAAAGCCACAGCAGGTAGTCCGAACATCACAATAGATGTTTGAAGCTATCATGTTTTTGTTAATGGATGGACTTGCCCATCTGGCAGTTTTCTGATGTGAGCAGGAAATCTTGTTTTATTGGGTTTTGTTTAAAAAGAACTCAACCAGGCTGAAAAGCACCATGGTATCCCCTCTGGCTAAATGTTTCAAGTTCTGTCCACCAGTACACATATCCAGTGATGTCACCACATACTATTAGATCAGTCATTAATACCCTGAGGCCATAATAGTGTACACATCTACACATCTGCTGGGTTTTTTTTTTCTCTTTGGAAACTTCCCCTTGTAAACTACCTGGACACAAAGTCTACTGTTTATATACGGTCTATGCTACCAATCCACATCAGATAATGGCTCAGCTGATACCAAACTGGTCTGTCTCATATATAGTGTTCTTTTTAAGCTTAAGTCTCTGTCCCTGACTTTCCAAGTATGAAAATGAAAAATCCAATCAGTGGTCCCAGTAAGAGTCATGCCATCAAATCTTAACTACTGCAATGGTTCTACAAAGGAGTATTAAGCAACAGTAAGAAAAAAAATATTATTGATTATTTTTAGAATAAAGTCAAAATTACCAGAAAAAAGTCAAAATGTGCAGATTACAGTAGACAAAGTGCCACTGCTGCTATACCCTGTAGAAAATGTTTTATGTAGATGAGTTAGAGAAACAGATCATTTTCTTAATATAGCCCAAATACTCTGCCGTGTGGCTCTGAGTGAATGATGGCTTTTGATTCATAAAGTTTTGTGATCCTACATATAGTAGTACATCACTGCAAGAAACTTAAACCCACTGGAGATTAAGCTCTTTTAGGTGCTCAGGAGTTGCCCTTTAATTTCAGTAAAGAATAAGAAAGTACACTGGTCCGTCATTTATCCCGGGAGTTACGTTCTAAAAATAACCCGCGATAGGTGAAATCCGCGAAGTAGCCAACTTTATTTTTTACAATTATTCTAGATGTTTTAAGGCTGTAAAACCTCTCACTACACACTTTATACACTTTTCTCAGACAGGCATGAACATTTTCACACTTTTCTCTCGTTTAAACTCTCTCAAGGTTCAAACCTTCGTAGAAAAATAAGTCCAGTATTATAGAATGAGAAAAAAATGCGAAATGGTGAGGCTACGAAAGGTGAACCGCATTATAGCGAAGGACCACTGTACTCACTCTAAAATAAAAAGCTTTTTTTTCTTTCCAAAATAAGTCCATTTTGGTTTTCTCCAAAAACGAAGGTTGGAATAAGAACTTAGGGTTTGGACTGTGACTGATGATGACGTTTTAGTCTTAAATAATGAGCAAATGTTATTAGTGGCCATCACAAAAATGACCCATTAGCCATCCAAAAGGTTGCAGATGGCTGGACAATTACAGCACTCATTGTATGCGCAATGTGAAAATCATAATGATTTTCTGTCAGATAGATATATAAAAAATATCAAATTCCATTAGTCACATAAACTGAAAGGACATGATGGTATCTGATGGTTAAAAACTATGAAAACCTTGTGTGAGTACACCTGGTCCCTTCTCCAGTCTTCACCTTTCCTCATCTTGTCAGATGAGGTCGCCAAGCTCCTTGAGCAATGACTTTCACAAGCACCGTGTTTTTGATGGATTGACCTTTTCCCATGACAAATACCTTCACTGTAAGCATAATTAAAATAAAAAAAACACAGAATTTCTGACACAAGCATGCTTCATGGCGAGACCAGTAATGCTTGGCCGATGCACTTCATTTTGGGGTTGACAAAGACAAAGGAGATGTCCACGTGTAGGAAAGTAGGAGAGCAAAGTAATGATAAATTCTAACTATTTGCCTCTGAGATGGAGGCTGTGTGTCCACAATATGTGTGTGTGTTGATTGGTGATGAACAACATGTGTATCTGTACCTATAGCACCTGTCAGTTCATATGCTCCAAACTTGTGTCTTTGAACAGATTAATGTAGTTGTTCTTAATGTCGTTACTTAATGTGTTTGGAGAATTTAGGAAATGAATCATAATTACCAGCTCAGACATTGAAAAATCCACATTTGGGAACCACCATCTCTTGAATCCCTGCTGTTTGACACTGATAGGTATTGAATATTTGCATGTACTGTAAGTGTGTGTGTGTGTGCTATGTTGGGGGAGCACTAGAGAGCTGTTGTTTCTGGCAGAGCCCAAACAAGCATGACGACAGCGCATTAAAAACGGAGCCTGTCCAACTCTGCTTCTATCCTGCCGTCGTGAAGGCAGCTCTGTCTGGCTGAGACACCTGGAGGCCCTGATGGATGGCCCCAGTTATGCATTAGAAAATAAAAATGTGTAAATTTATTTTGTAGCTGTCTGCATCTGGCTAACGAGGTCAGCAACGCCAGCCAAGAAAACGAGACAAGGCCTGGATCTAACAGGCGTGTTATTTTGTGTACAGCACGATGATTGTAACGCTTTAATGTGGCTGCTGTGCAAACAGCAAAGATCCAGAGCCAGAATTGCCAAATGCTTTGCTGTTTTTTGGATGGAATAATACAATCCTCCACAAAGAGAATATGTGGTTTTAGTTTTTTAAAATCTACTCAGTACAAAATAAGCAAATCCAGCCATGAAGAACAGAAGCCAAACTCACCTTTACATGTGGGTTTGCCAGCAGTTTAAGAAGCTCTTTGACATCCTGACTGGCTGATTTGCCTTCCAGCTCATCAGACACCTGAAAAAAGTCAAGGACACAATGTTCACAAAAATGTGCTCGACCATTAAGCATGCTTTCAACATTCAAGATGTTTTACTGGATTTATGCTTTGACAAGAAGACAACAGCAGTCTGAAATATGTCTGTGAAGGTTCTCAGTCATCCAGGTCATGGTAGTCTAAAGAGCTTGGAAAGAAAAGCGTCTGGACTTGTTTAAGAGTTGCTTGAAGACGTTTCACCTCTCAACCCAGAAGCTTCTTCAGTTCTACGGTCAAATTGTGGAGAGTCCCAGATTTCAGTCCTTGGGGAGTGTCCCCCAAGGGGATCATGAACCCCCGGTTGACCCTCTACCTAATCACATGAGCCAAGGTGTGAAAGCAGGTGTAGGTCACAATCAGCCAAGGTTTCGGGTGAACACACTGTGAAGCCTAGCCCCACCCTATCATGTGATTTCCTGAGGTCAACAGGCCCAGGATGTCAGTGGGCGTTAAGGCGTCTGGGAAAGGATCTCAAAACTGGATTATTGGTGGCAGACAGTTGGTGTTGTAAACCACCACCTCTGTTCAAAGATGGTCGTTTACAGTGGACATAAATGGCTTCTTTCACTCCATGTGTCTTCTCTGTCCAAAATGTGAACATTGGCGATCTCAAAAGAGTGACCTTTAGCCTTTAGATGTAGATGGACAGCCAAGTCTTCTCCCGTCGAGGTGGCGCTTCTATGTTGTGCCATGTGTTTATGAAGGGGGTGTTTGGTCTCTCCAATGTAGAGGTCTGAGCATTCCTCGCTACACTGTACAACATATACTACGTTGCTAAGTTTGTGTTTAGGAGTTTTGTCTTTGGGATGAACCAGTTTTTGTCTGAGTGTTTGGCTGGGTCTGACGTACACTGGGATGTCATGGTTGGAGAAGACTCTCAATGTTGTTGCATTCGTGCAGTCTGCAATATGAAAAATCACTCGGACAAATCACCAGTATGAGAATGAAGCAGTTAACTGTGCTGTGAATTCACACCAAACACAAATGCCCTGTGTATCTCCAGGGGTGAGAACACGTGAGAAGACAATCTTTGTTTAACTTTGGAAAATATCCCAACCTGATTCTCTCCAAATCATGTAGAGTTCAAATTATTCTAAATCAGCTTTTATGAATCAGGAGAGGAAGGTTTGATCAAACAGCAGATTATACCCTCTCGAAGTAAAGGTTTTCTAAAACGTAAAACGTACAGCTTGATACTCAAGAGTACTGCCTGTGGTAGTAGTTTTAGGAGATCCTGTGCAACAGACAGGAAAGGTTATGTTGTCTTAAATTAGGTACATCACAGTGGGAGTTCTAGGCCACACTTTGTCATGTGTCCTAGAACTCCCACTTATTGGCACCTGCCCTTTGATAAATGTTCTATTGTGCCAGATCATTTTTCAATGAGAATCTCAGGAACTAAAGAAAACAGTCGGTTAGACCTGGAAACAATGGGAGCTCTGAGAGCATCACTGATCACTGGGCCTGAGCTGAACTACATTATGATAAATGAGTGGTAGCTCTGAGACGAGTGACTCTGCTTCTAAAGCCCAGGCCACGCTCCTCCATCTGTGCTCTGATTTATGGAAGATCCTCCTGGACGTGGTTGGAGTGTGGAAAGGAGCAGCAAGCCATCCCACACAAAGATCTGTCTGTGCTGAACTGGGATCATGAGCGACTAAACAAAGAGAGCTGGTAGCAGTTACAGACACAGGTTTATGCATATAAGTGTAGGCTGAAGGGAAAGTTAGCAGTAATGCCTTAATGACACATATGCACAAACATATTTCTTCTCTTGAGTGTGGTGAGATAACATTACATATCACTGCTTTGTGTGCTTTGCTTTTACTTTAGCTAATTCAAGTAGCAATATTTAAGGAATGAAAATGCAGAGCTGAAGTGATTAGTCATCAAATTAGTCATCCGCTACTTTAATGAAGTACCGCATTTTTCGGACCATAAGGCACACCTGATTATAAGGCGCACTGTCAATGAACAGGTCTGTTTTCATACACTGGATTATAAGGCGCATTAAGCGAAACAAAACAGTCAGATAAGTCAAACTTTACTCAACTCATTCTTCTTGCTTCCTCCACTTCCGTACCATTGATTCATTAATGATGAATTCTCTCGCAGCTGCTCTATTCCCATGTTGTTGTAATATATTAATGACTAACCTCGTATCCTGGATGAATTATCTCAGTTGTGCTCCTGACTGAAGTTTGGTCCGTTTACAGCATCCTGCGTTGCGATTGCATTTGCCCCTAACCATTGGGAACCCTCACATTAACTTTTAAAGAGTGTAAAAAAGTTAGCGTTCATCCTCCAGCTTCACTGTTTATGTTATGCTAACATAGCTGTGTTGCTAGCGATCACGTAACAAATCATTATATACCAGCTAGTCCAAATTCAGTAACCCTACAAAAGTCACGGCTGTTTAGTTTTCTGTCTTCATTTATGTTGGAAGTGATAGCAGAGCTGCACAATTTATTTTTTTCAGAAATGCCTGTATGTTAAACTTAATTATTACACCTGGTAAAGCAGCAACGCTGATCATTTTATTAATGATGAAAGAATTTTGATAGTTTTTAACTCTCAGTGATGCTGCAGTGTTCGTTTGACTTTGGGACCTGAAGAGGGCGGAGTTTGGGACCCAGATTACTCTGCGAGGCTCCTGACTACAAGCTAACAATCAGCTTACCAAAGTCGTACAACAACATTTTTTGACAGATTTTTGAGCACAACCACATAAAATCGGTTCGAGGCCAGTAAGCACAACCAGAATTCATATATAAGGCGCACCGGATTATAAGGCGCCTATAGTGCGGAAAATACGGTAAACGAACAGCCATACTTTCATCACTGCAAACTGACTATGTCTTTGTTTTGGACAACTGCAACATCCATGAGTTCAGGCTGTAGGACAAGACTTATTGATTTTTCACAACATATTACAAGTTACACAAAAAATTACTCAAAAATTACTTTTTTTGTTTTTGTTTTTTTTACATTGAAATCCTATATTATCTGACGAATTATTGGAAACATGTTTATCGAAAACAATGAAGCAGGAATTTTGATTGATAAAAATTACAGTAAATAGGAATACTACCTTATTAATCAACATTCAGCAGTTAAACACACTTGTGGTTTTTTCCTACAATATACAAAACATTGTTTGAAAAGTTTGTCCTGAAATGGTTGCACAACTTACCAAAAATGTGTTCCTCTTGTGCTTTCACACTTCTGTCCAATTTCTCTAAAACAGCTTGATCTGGGTGACGTGATTGTCTTCCTTCATTTGAAACCGACTTTTTTGCTGTGGGATGAACTCCTGACCAATTAATTCTTCAACCTTTCTTACTTGCCTGTTTTCCGCTCATTCCAACAGCGTGATAGGCTGTAATCCTTGTGCAAATGAAGGGCTTAGAATTAATTAACAAAAGCTGGGTCACCTGTATGGATTATTTTCATTAGCTTTCATGGCTTAATTTACTTCCATTACTACAGGAAAGCTGGAAGTTAACCAATGTTTTAGTCCCTGAAAATACCTTGGGTAGTTTACCTCTTGAGTTGTAAAGTTTTTTGATTTCAATAAAAGCTAATGTATGTAACGGACTCTACTTAATATTACATCTCATTTTATATATGTCCTGTAAAGCACTGCTTCTACTTCTGCCTTATCTATGTCCTAAATATCTGTTTATTTAGTATACAGGGTCCCTTCTCTCTTTCCCTGTGTGAGGTTTCTCTCTGGTTGTTCTCACCAGTTTTCCACTAAAAGCTTGGAAACTTGGAAATTTTAGGTGTAATTTAAAAAATAATTGTGAATTTGTGATGTTAGGTTAAATAACTGCAACTAACTATATATAAGGGAAAACTGTTACCCAAGAGTAAATGAAATCAACAGACATAATGGCTGGCTGCTCCAAGTATATTGAGAGTTTCGCCATGGAGCAGTAACAAAGTGTTAAGAAACACATTGCTCATTTTGGTGTCTATGCTGTCATCACATACAGATAAACTGAACATGGAAATCTCCCAAAAACATCAGTAACTCCTTCGCGTGTGGCGTTCTGTGAGATGATGATAGAGTTTGGAAAAACCCAGAGTTTGTTTGACTAAAGATCCCTGCAGTGTGGGTATAAGGAAACAGAGGTGAGGCAGAGGTAAACCCAGGGGTCTGAAGGTTAGGCTGGGGTTTGGGAGGATGCTATGTCACTCTGACTATAGCAAAATGTGCTTTTCACTAAGGAGGCGTTGGGGTCTTTTCATTATTTCCATTAGTTCTGATCAACCCTCAAGGGTCCAGAAGATGTCAAGAATTAATGGTCACAGTGGTCAAGGTTACTCTTGCGAAAATTCACTCAACCCTGCATTATTTCACTTTATCAAATGTTCAAAATATTTTTAAAAAGAAGGAAAAATAAACATCTGAATAGAATAAAGGAGACTAAAAGTAGGATACGAGACTGAGGGAGAGAAGAAAACCTAGATAGATGGGGTGATACATACCATATCCTCAACATTGTTTCAAGTGAAGGAGGCATAAAAAGTCGGAAACCTGTACATTTCCAGTTCTCAGTGTTCTCCTAATAAGATGTCCCATATCTCAGCATGAAGAGCAGATTGGGCATGTTTGACAACACATTCCTCTGTCTACCTTTACACTCCCATGATGGAATCACATTTTCCAACCGTCAGACCTTCACAGAGAGCAAGGCAGGGGGCAAACAATAATACTGGTCTCCTCTGAGACTGCGTGCACTTCATTCGTTAAATGTCAAAGCAGATACTGCGGTGTTTAGATATGTTTGATCCCAACAACTCTCCCATTACCTACAATGGCTAAAGGTTTATTACTTTAATACATATCTGCCAACACATTTATGTAACCTACTTCCAGGTATCTTGTATTAAAATTTATTAAAACTGCTAACCTTGTAATATTGAAAGCCAGGCTGCGTCATTCATTTCCTATGATGAATAAAATGCACATTGGCTGTATTTATTCTGTAACTGATCAATAATATACTGGTTGACTGCAATCAGCGTTTAACATGAAGTCCCTCCAATGCACCATTTTGATTAGATTTTACAGTCATGCACCGAGATGTTTTCCTATTATTATATTTTATGGGTTTCAATAAACATTTTAAAGTCTCACGCTCTAAATACTGGCTTTCACACTCCTAGATAAATGAAATCAAAAAGGAAAATATTAATATGCAATTCTTTCTCATGCAAATAATCAAATTTAAAGAGACTCTAAATAGGAATAAAAAGGTCTGTAATGACGTGTTCGATACAAATTTACTATTAATGAGGTCATTCTAAAAATATGCTTAGTATGTCACTGGAGCTAAACAGAACTGGGTAAGGTTTTGTATTTTAATCAACAATAGAGATCATAGAATATTAATCCTATCTTCTGCATGGGGAAAAATAGGTCCTGGCATTAATGTCAATCTACACTTTACTGCCAAAAGTATTTGCTCATCTACCATATGAGCTTGAGTGACATCCTGTTCTAAAGCCATAGTGTTGCCATACGATGTTGCCCACCCTTTGCAACAATATATCAACTTTTCTTTGAAGGCTTTCCACAAGGTTTGGGGGTGTGTTTATGATAATTTCTGACCATTATTCCAGATTTGTGAGGTCAGAAACTGATGTTGAACAGGAAGGTTTTGCTCACAGTCTCTGCTCTAATTCATCCCAAATGTGTTGTATTGGGGGTGTGATCTGGACTCTGTACAGGCCAGTCCAGTTCTTCCACACCAAACTCTCTCATCCATGTCTTAATGGACCTTGTTTTGTGCACTGGTGCACAGTCATGTTCCAGCATGTTGGAACAAGACCATTGTTCTTTGATCACAACAGATAGCTCCTCCCTGAGCCTGGTTGTGATGACGTTTTCTTCTTATTAAAAGGGAGTTTTTCCTTCCCGCTATCGCCAAGTGCTGATTGGAGTTTTCACTCTAGGGTCTCTGCCTTATATTATAAACTACCTTCAGCTGACTATTGTTATTATTTGCTGCTATATAAATAAAACTGAAGTGGTTTGAATTTGAATTGAGTGGATTGAACTGAATGTGGATTTTAGTTTGGGCGCATATCATAAACCTTATGGCAGACACTGCTGTTTTTTTTTTCTGGCTTTATTCGATAGGGTACAGTGAAGAGTGACAGAAAAACAGAGGGAGAGAGAGCGTAAGACATGCAGGCGAAGGGCCACAGATCGGACTAGTACCCAGGCCGGCCGCTGTCGGCCATACAGCATATGGTTGCCTGCTCATTCCAATGAGCTAAACCCGTACCTGACACTGCTGTTTGTAAAATTACCTTCAAACCCAGTTTACAATCCAATCAAGCATCTGCAGAATGCACCGCAACAAGTTCAGTCAATGATCTGCTTCCAACATCCCTGTGGGAGACATCATAGGACAGTTCCAGAGATCCCATGTGTACACCTAAGGAGTCAGAGCTGGTTTGCAACATGAGGGAAATCTACAATACTGAGCATGCAGTTTTAGTAAAGGAAGAAAAGGTGAAAAAGCTATTAGATAGTTGGTCTCACAATATATTTGACTTTAGATATTATTGATTATTTTAATAATTATTTTTCTCAAAGGTACTTTCACTCCACACAGCTTCCTGATATGCAAGTTAAGCTTTTCCCCAGACAACAGTATAAACTGTTTGACTGTTTGATAATCTTTTCAGCTATGCATAATTATTATTGTTATTATCATTAATTAGCATGTAGTGCAGTAGTGTTGACTGCTTTTTATGTCTGAATGAGCAGTACAATCAGGTCAGAGACGGATAGATTAATACTACAAAAAGCTTTTCATTCCTCCATTATTTATGTGTTGACAGTGGAAATATTATCTAGTCAACCTGTAAAAAAAGACCCTAGAATAATGTTACTGGCAATCATACAATATTAATTGCTGTTGTTCTCAAAGTGTGCTTTCACATTTACAGACTATACCTACCTAACGCTTCACAGTAAAAACTGACATGAAAGCCACTTGACACTGATGAACCCTTTCTCTGTGTTTGTATTTTTCCTATCTGATGCTGCAGGAATAAAATGCAGACCAGTGCTCTCTGATGGCACCAAGTGGTCTGTCCAAGTAACAGCAGAGTTTGTATGAAGATGTTTGGAAGTCAGCCACAAGAGGAAAAGGATTCTCCAACAGGGAGAAGGATACAAGTCAGCCATGACAACCATACAGTTCTAGATCAGTGGCCATCACTTGAACTATGGGTTGCCATTCAACGTACTGCTGATGTGTGTCTAGCTTTCACATTTGATAGTCTAATTGAATCGATAAATCGGAACATGTGCGAGGCTAATTTGCCTTTGTTGATTAAAGTAGTGTGATTTTTTTTTTATTCCATTATAAGGCAAGAGTACCTCTATTTCATTTTTGATGAAGGCTTGAGAAAGACCGTGTGTGGAGATGTGATTGTGTCTGTGCATACTCATGGAAGAGTGTGTGCAGTCACCAGCTGACATGTCTTTATATGTATGTAATACAGTACTCTTCCCAGAGCCAAGTATTGATCATGTTTCAGGCGAGATGGGCCATGCTGGTTTCACTTGAGCGGTGGCAGTCACCTGCTGGGAGTTCTAGACAGTGCGGCCGGGGGCCAGACGGAGGTTGAAGTGTCATTTTATGTTACTCAATAAATTAAGCCTCCATTAACCGAAACCCAAGCCTGAGATGAATTTCATCTAACTGTAGATCTCTCCACTTGCACTTGAGTCCTTAGCCACCACTTCAATAGTGTTCATTTGGAGCGGTGACACGGGTGAAAAACAATCTGCTTTAAAAATATACCACAATGCTCTGGGTTGAGCCGAGGAAGGGAGACTCAGGACTGCGGTGTGCTGTGAGATGCTTTGATACACCGTTTCTGAGCTTTACCCTGATATCTGATAATCCCTGGGAGACGCTTTGCGGGGCATTTACCAGGAAGCATAAATTTGAAAGTCTGTAATTTGACAAAAAGAATGAGAAAGAAAATCTGTAAGGAAGATGTTGAGATGATGAGAGTTGGGGGTCTCTTCAACCATCTGTGGACTCTTGCCACAGCCTGGGGAGGCAGAGGCAAGACTTAGGAAAGAGAAACATAAGTGATCCTTCTCTTCTGTTTTTAGGTTCTTGAATATGCTGGAATTCTTGTTCTGGTGTTATCTGGTTAGCCATGTCTATTGCCAGTACTAACAGCAGGGTAGAACAAACACACAGAAGGAAAAGGAGCTATAAAATGTATTTTTGAGAATATTACACATTCAGACTCAACCATCCTGGTTCGGTTAAGGGTCTGGGGCGGTTTGGGACTTCTGTCATCTCGACTGGTGTGTGTGAACTCTAAGGATGGAACATTCTGACTCCTCCCATGATACTTGTAGCCTGTAAAGGTCAGGAAAACCGCTCTGGACCACATGATGGCCTTCCTCTCGTGACAGACTAAGGACACTTTGGGCTCTGCCCTCCTCGATCTTTTCCCCAACCAACTGCAAGAGTTTCAGCCCCCTTTCTCTCGTCTTTCCTTTGACTCAGTACTAATTAAGATGATGTATGGCTGCGGGTTCTTTAGAAGGGGTGGAATAGATGGAGGCACTTTGATTACAATAAACAGAGCTGGGGATATCAAACAAAACCACACACTAGTAAAAGTGCTTTTCCTCCTCTCGGCTCACCAGCCTGACTCTGGGGTTTACACAGGTGTGTGTGTGTGTGTGTGTGTGTGTGTGTGTGTGTGTGTGTGTGTGTGTGTGTGTGTGTGTGTGCAAGAGAGAGAGAGAGGAGGAAACTTATGTTCACATATGGCTTTGAATAAATATTGCAGATGAACAATACAGTAACAAATGTCAAGACATTTGGTTAATAAATCAAGCTAAATATCTTTTGCAGCTTCACGAGAGCTGCAAGTCCAGTGGAAGAAAAGCCTCATCAGTGCTGCTGCTGTTACTCTTATTATTCATTTACTGACAGAAGTGACTCCTAACAGGCTAACTAATGAAGAGAGGCCGTATGCAATAGGTGACACTGCAATAACACTTCCTCTAGCTGGAGTTCATGTTCTTTCTGACTCGTGCTAACTCGGTCCATCTTAGTTTGCCTGCTGAAATAATCTGTCATAGCACACCCATCAATCCTCAGACTGCATGTGACTGAGTCCTTCTATCCAGTCTGTGCCCAAAGAAAATGATCAGTCTGTCTTCGAAGAGCTGGATTTCCGATTTGGTGGTGCATGACTAGACATTTGGGCAGCAAAAGCAGTCGTGAGGGTAGGCAGTGAGTCCAGAGTAGGCAGAGGCTAGTGTTTGTATAACAGTGACCAAGTCTAGAAAACGAAGAGGTGAAAGAGGATAAACAGCCTGAAGCTACTTTACATTATAATGTAAAATGTGTATTTATGACTCTGTGTGTGTTTTTAATGGAATATTCTTGTCTAAAGGAAGGTTTAACTACAGACACTGTTTATCAAGAGTTCTCAGTTTGTTATGTTATGACTGACAACCCAACACAAAAGAAAGCTTTGTATTGAAAATGAATGCAAAAAAGATTGTGGCCCAAAAATTTGCAATCTGTGCATCACAGATGCTCATGCTTTTGGTGCTTTAATCGATTCATTTGCCTCCCAGCCAATAAAAAGATCAATCATTTTAAACAAGTTTTTTAAAACACTTACGTCACGTGCCAGAGGAGCAGCTCCTTCCAGGACGGGGACGGGCTTGCTCTCTTCATAGTGCTGCAGCCGTTCGTGGATCTGAAAGGACAGATTGTATTCATTAGTAAGGCAGAGATAGTAGTCAGCACATGTGGAAGAAAAAATGTGCACGCTAGAAGCCGTGTGAAACGTCTCCAAACACACGTGTAAGAAAACATGTACAACCTTCATCAGCACCATCTTGTACATACACAGAGTTCATCAAACCAGCAATCATGTCCTTAAATACCAAAAGCACACACAAAGATCTTTCACTCCCTCGATCCTCTAAGTATTTCAGTTAGCTTAGCCACTGCACAAACAATCCAGTTTTCCACCATGCATTCGATATGTCCCAGTGGCCCCGTGATGATTCCAAATCATTTCAACAGTCTGGTGAAATTGGCTAAACATTTCCTTATCAGCCTCAGTGCTGTGACTGCACAGTGTTGAGAGACAGAGCTGCGTCTCTGGAGAGTTGCTAAAATGGAAAGTAAGCCTGACTCGTGCGTTCACTTTCACTCATTTATATACGCAAAACCACTTCATCATATGTGGAGCAGAGACGGAATAATTTATATACACACAAAGCACACGTTCACACCCACGCACACATCGTCAAAGGCACAGTTGCACACTTGTGCTCTGGCCTACGCACACACAGACTCACAAAAAACACTACAGATGTCCCATTTGTGATTTAAAAGCAGCTGCGCAGGAATGCGTTGACAGCCTACAGGCTGCTGTCAGATCCCATCAGGGAACAGACAGGGACAGCTTTTCTCCCAGCAGCCACTCCTGCATCTCTCCTTCCTCAGGCCCAGCATGGTGAAGGGGATCTGGGCCATGGGTCTGACTGATAGCTGGGCCCCAAGCCTGGAGCTTCCAGCTGGATGTCCTAGAAAGCATTCCAGGAGGATGGTGGAACAGAGGAGCCTCTGGCTGAGGAGAGAGTGACAGAGACGCTCTGGGCCACTTCTATATCTAAAGGGCCAAATCCACACATGCAGGAGTGCACACACACACACACACACACACACACACACACACACACACACAGATGGAGCAGTGACAAAGTGTGACAGAAAATCACTCAGCAGGACAGAAAAAGACAAGAAAAGCAGTTTGTTTGCTGTCACACTGAACAGCTACAGATGCTGTGTGCAATTAAAACATCTGTTTTAGGAATGTTAGACATAGTTTTTACTCCTCACAACACAACTGATTATGTTTTAAAGCTAGACGGTAGCAGTACTGTAAATACGGAGGAAAGCTCGTCAGAGTCAGTTGAATGTTCTGACACAATCACTGGACGGTATTTGTCCTCAATGTTTTCGGCCCTGGCAATAGCTCTGATTAGCAACAACATGAGCAGCGTTTGTAGATGAGTTGATTTGAGTCTCTTCAAGCTGTCATCTGTCTTCGATAATCACCAGGGACCAGCACCAAACTCCAAAACATGATGTCATTCAAAAACATTACCCAAACACCAAATGTCACCCATCAAAATGCACTTTTATAACTTTCCAGTGAAGAAAAAGCGATGCAACAACGTGTGAAATGTCTTTACATCGTCTCTCCCCATCAAGATTCCAGTTTAAATCTTGGCCTTAAACAGCTACAGCCATTTCAGCTGGACTTATCCACACAGTCTGCCGAGATAAATCACAGCCTGTTAGGACTCTGTCTTGGCCAGCACAACAGTCATGTTTCAAGGTCAGCTTAGAAGTTCAAATCCTGCATAAAGCTGTTATTACTCGGCAATAAAACACGGTGCATTAGGCGTGTCGTGGAGGTAATCTGTTGAATGTTGCAGGGAGGGAGACGGTTGCTTTCGTACTTGCTTTTGTAAGAAAAAGCCTTGACTTGAAGACATAAGAACAAAACAGCTGAGACATGAAGTTAGACAAATGGTTGAAGAAAGGGCAAGCAATATACCAGAGGGACTTGAAATAGCGTGGTGATAATAAGAAAGATAAAACATTAGAACAAGCTTGGAGTGTTGTTAACATAACTAAACTAGACCTCAGTGTTTGAGTGGTGCTGAGTTAAACTGCTGTCATAATGTTCCATGTTCTGTGCCATCAAGTTTAAGACTGCCACTCAAGGGCCATTCCTAAAAATGTTTATCCTCATCTGTTTAACCTGAAGTCCCAATAACTCCACCCTCGTTCAAGATCCTCTGTCTGTTCTTCTGCAGTAGAAGGCCGTAAAAGGAAAGGCAGGCAGCTCGGGTTACTTCATCTGTCCTCATCATCTTTGTAAGAAAACAGATGAAATGAATGAGTGAGGTTGCCAGTGTCTTCAGCGCTTCCAACATACCACAATCCTTGTGACATCTGCTTAGGTAGTTGTTGCTCCGCCACCTCAACTTACTTACTTAGTGTGGAATTTCTCCTCTACTCGGTGAGTAAATGCAAGATTCAAATGCTTTTATTTACAGTTCAGTACACTTTCCAAGAGCCTGTCCATGACGCAGTAATGTCTTTTAAAGTCATTACTTGGATTTTTGCATAGCGCATTCTCTGTACCCGTGGTGAGGCAGCAGTGATGCTGGCAAATAGGAAAAGTGGCCTGTTGGAATTTCAAAAAAAGAAAAAAATATGGAAAAAAAATAAAAATAGTGAGGGACAGTATGCCAGAGCAAAGGAGGGCTTAACTGAAACCAGAGCACAATCCAGGACATACAGTCCTATCTAAGCCTTGAGCTCTAAATCTTCTCTTTTTATAAATGAAATACAATTTTTATATTAAATAGGGCAAATGAGTCAAAAGGAAAATGCCCAGAATGCCTTAAGATATAAGCAGAGACCGGCAAAAGATTGACCAACAAACATCTTCATTCAGAAATTTTTTTTAAAAATGCTACAGAAGGATTAGTGTGTCCTGTCCCGGTGAGGCCTCGGGTAAGTTGTGTTTGCTTCCACAAACGCACCTCAGGCTTTAAATATACATAACAAGAAAAAAAGAGGAAAAACACTAACAGAGGTAACTGAAATCAAAAAATGACAACAAGGATGGAACAAAGACATAACATCCATCTTCACCTCTTTCAGACAAGAGCCACTGCTGTAGCTCAGTGCTAACGGTCAGGGTGGCATGCTTTGGAGACCTTTCAAGTACCTGAAGTCACGAAATCTAGTATTTCAAACTCTAAATTCTTTCCTGATCACAGTGCATGCAACAGCTGGAAGAACGATGACTAATTCTGGCCCCAATTGTCAACATGGAGATATAGTGGAGGAAAAAGGCATGTATTATGAACACTAATCCAGAGACTTTACAGCAAGTAAATTCTGGCAAAAAAAGGGGGCCTGCAAGAGACCAAACACTTGATAGATGGAGAGGTGCGCTGATGGAAGGAGAAAGAGAGGTCTGGAGATCACAGGGCTGGATAGTGTTTCCCTGCAAGGAGGCTCAAGGCCTCTGGTTAATGTCCACTGCCCAGAATACTTCATATCAGACCTGTTAAAGCTGACAATCTTTCTCCCACTCCTGCTTCTATACATCTACCCACCAGAGTGGATCCAGTATCAAACCTCCATTAATCCACCCAGGTCTAAACTCTCGGTCAGATCCAGAACACCTTGTCAAGGCACCCTGGCCTGGTCGACTAGACCAAGTTAGGGAGACAGGAGGTGGGGGCAGCGGGTGGAGGATCATAGACAGACTGGAACAGCTGTGAGGTGATATGTTTGCTTAAGAAGAAAAAGGGGAAAATTGAAATTTGCTTTTTCTCCTGTCACAGTGGGTCAGATTACAGAATTTTGGCTTTTGCCCCAGCATAATGGCATCAGGTCCTGGATGCTGTGCTGTGGTTTGTGAACAGTCTTGCAGATGACACTACCATTCGCTGTCTTTTGAGAGTAAAACATAGTATTCTAGTAGACCGACTAGTCTCGCTAAATTATGTTTATGCAGATGAAAAGCACTTTCAACCGGCTATCAGTGAGAAGATATAAAAATGTTACAGCATGAGGCAGCACTGTGATTAATACTTAAAATGTTCACAAAATTAAAGCAAATTAAAAAATTTCTCCTGAAAGACCAGCCATTTAAAAATACCTCCTTCTCAGGACACTTTTCTGTGGTGGCTGATCTGCTAAATCTTTTTTGGTGTGTGCTTCTGTTCCATCCTTAAATTAAGGAGACAATTCACATCCAAGACTCACGATTATATTGACGCTTACTGAGACATTTAACACACTGAAGAAACAAGTAGTAGCCTACAAATGTAACACACCTAATTTTAAAGAGCAACTTCATTTCAATATAAATTGCTGAGGTTTAATACTATTATTATTCAATGATGATCACTGATCAACAGTGTTGGTCAAGTTACTTGAAAAAAGTAATCAGTAACTAATTACTGATTACTTCCCCCAAAAAGTAATCCCGTTACTTTACCGATTACTTATTTTCAAAAGTAATTAATTACTTAGTTACTTAGTTACTTTTTAAAAACACAATTTACAACCTGAATAGGTGATAAGGCGATAGATCTTTCAGCCCAATTCTACTTTTTCTGCATAATCCATCATACAAAATGTAATCAAATGGAAAAGTCTCTTCTTAAAACTTGTTTTATTGGTTTTAATCTTTTAACTTTATGCATCAAGCAAAAATTAAATTATATGCAACATTCTCTGACTGGAAGAAATTTGTTTAACATTTAAACCTATTTTCTGCACATTCCAGCACATAAAATAAAATAATTTTTTTTGTGTTTACACTCACTCTTTCAAATAGATGCAAGTAAAACACAGCAGAAAATAAATCAAGTCAAAGACTAGTTGCTCTATTTTCACCTGTAAAGCAGGACTGGGGTAGGCGGAGGTTTGCCCTGGTGCAGGTGTGCCGCAGCGGTCAGTTGAAGACTCCGCGAGTTTCTCTGTGAATTTCCCATTACAGTCGTAGCGCACTCGTTGCTTGCTCGGAAGTTTAGGGGGGGGTTCGCTGTAAAAAGAAGTTTTCTTCCCACGCACAACGGACACTAATGTTTTTGTCACTTTTTATGGAATCAAACTCAAAATAAGGTCAGTACTTCCACACTTTAAACGCTGCACGCTCATACTCTCTCCCGCACTCGATATATTATCCATTGTTGATCTGCAGACAGCTGTTGTCACGAACATCGCACTCACTTACGCAGTGGCGGTCCTAGCCTGTTTGGCGCCCTGGGGGAACACTCCCTCTGCCCCCCCCCCCCCCCCCCCCACACACACACACACACACACACACACAGACACACACACACAAACAAAACATATTAAGGATCGTACATTAACATAAAACTGTTGTCCACACACACATATGAAGAGAGACAGAGTATGCATAGTATGCAAACGGCTACCAAACAGCCATCATAATTCTTCATACAATGAGAATGGGACAAATCAACAACTGACAATGACTAATTAATATTAAAATCTGTAACATAATGTATTGTTTGGAGTTTAATCTGTTAGTGTTGCTATCTTTACAATTTCTTCTTGGAGCAACTGTAACCCACATTATTTCCTTAGTAAAGTATTAATAAAGTATTCTGATTCTGATTGTTTCAGGATGACCTGCCATTATCCAATGACACATCTGCTTACCTGTATCTTTTGCTCGTTTCTCCTCCTCTTCTTTTCTATTTTTTCTAAACTGAGCACCTGATGGCTTTGAACTTTTCTTGTCCATCTTCCGTTGGTTTTAATTTTGCACTGCAGTATGAACACCCATCCCTCAACCCAAGGATCACCACAACATAAGCTAACAGACCTACACCTTAGTTCACAGATTCACTTTGTCTAGGGTGCATTTCTGAGATTTCACACAACCCAGGATTCAAATCATGAATACATAATAGACTTGGATTTACAACATTAGGAATGAAATGTGCTCGATTTGGAAGCAGCTGGGGCTCCTCCCCTTTCGACTGGTTGTGTGTGAGACTTTAAATCATCAAACTGTAAATTTTGAATTGTCATTGATCCCTTTACCCCGAGTCCTAAAGTGTATATTTATTTTCTTACTCTTCTTATATTTATTGTTTGTTTACTTGCACTGCTGTAACTGGAGCCTCGTCGTCTCGTCTCTCTAGATACTGGACTGTATGTAGCGGAGATGACAATAAAGTTTACTTTGACTTCAGCAGCGAGGAGGCGCACCGAGGGCTCTCGCGCTCTCGCGCTCTCGCGCTCTCGCGCTCACTTTTCGTGTATAGAATTTTGAAAAAACATCGGTGCAAATTATAAGTCTGTATCATGATGTCTGGTGTTTTCGTGTTTGTTATTTTGTTTTATTTTGCTAGTTGGTTATTAGATGCTGCTCCAGTCAGCCAGAGAATCCCCCGCCGCCCCGCCCTCTCCTCTCTGCGCCGCAAGCAGCAGGCGCACCACACAAACGGAGGGCGCCCTTACTGCCAGCAAATGGGCGATAGAAAACCGATCGATGCCTGTGCCATTCCCAATATGCGCTGGCTGCCGTAGGGGCAGCATGAGTACGAGCGTTTTTGTTTTTTTTTCTTTTTTGCCGATGCCCGTGATGCCGCCCCCCATCACGATGCCGCCCCGGGCAACCGCCCGTGTCGCCCGTATCTAAAACCACTACTGCGCTTACGTCACTGTCATGAGACATTCTCGCAAAAAACTCACGGTTTTAGTAACGCAGTAACACAGCATTCCTACGGGAAAGTAACGGTAATCTAATTACCGTTTTTGCAGTGTAATCCCTTACATTACTCGTTACTTGAAAAAAGTAATCGGATTACGGTAACGGATTACGGTAACGCGTTACAAGTAACGCGTTACTGCCCATCTCTGCTGATCAAAGACTGGCTAATTGGTACAACTGCCTGAGGAAAGTCTGGAAGAGAACGTCGTGCTGCCAAATGCAAACTGGCAGTTGTGGAGTGGAGACCAGGTCTGTTTATTAATGAAGCCTGTACAGGACAGAGAGGGACTGAAGGAAGAGGAAGAGGCAGCTTGGAAGAAGAGAGGGCTCAACTCTATGCTCGAGTCAGGGCTCGTGAGAGCACGGCACACAACAGCAATACCTGCGCCGCCACCACCGACAAAAGTGGTTGACAATGCATTACGATGGTTACTGGGTGAGGGGCCCTTGCCCAACCCTGTGAGTAACCTGTTTGTTTCCTCTTCTGATCTAACAACTAGCCTTAGGCAGCAGGAGTTCCAAAGGACATGCAGGATTGGTAGTGGCTGTACTGTCTGGATTGTGTAAAACAGAGTACTGCCCACATTTTGTCCTTTTCTGAGAGTTGCTGATGAAGCAGCCTGGAAGCGGTATTGGGAGCAAGCCACTGGAGTCAAGGAAGGACTGGTGGTCAGCTGAGGGCTTCCCTGTTCAAAAAAATGAGAGTTTCCAGAGTATACAGGACCTGATGCCGTTATGCCAGTCTTCAAGCTGCAGAATTGAATGATTTAGGTGATAGTTGGTGCTAGTGTTAGAGATTGGAAGACTACTGTTATACCCCCTAGGCAGTACCAAAAGACTAGATACAGCTGTTATTCATAAGCTGATTTCATACTACAAGAGTTGACAGCAAGAAAGGGTTCACAACTGAAAGTAAAAGGGTATGCAGTTAATACTTATTCATATTAGTTGACATACGCATAAAAACAATGTAAATAGGGTGAGAAAATTGTTAAAAAGTTATTGTTTTTCATGTTGCATTAAGGTTTGTGTGATTTTACCAAGAGAACTGTGATCGGTACTTTATTATTATTTTGGTGTATTAATTAGCTCTTTCTTCCACTGTGTGACATTGAGCAGCACAAGGACTTCAAGCCTGATTTTAGTTTTTATTGTTTTTTAAATGCCGTGGGCTTTTTTATTGTAAATAAATGATTTTCTTTTGTACTCCTTGGCTACCACCTCCTTTTATTTTTTTTTAGCTGCTCTCCAGCCAGTGGAAAAGGACCTCCCTCTTCCATCCCCTTTTCCCTCTTCATTTTCCTGTGCTCATTTTTTTTTATTGGGTTTCATTTTTTAAGGATAATGTTTAACTGTTTATACTATTTATATAATTCTATAATTTGTATATCCATATACAATTAATCTTGATGAACTCCCTGGAAAGGGGTCTGGGCCCAAGTTTGTTTCTCTTTCACTGTGGGCCATTCTCCAGGCTGTGAGGCCTGGAGAATGTGACAGCTAATTAAGAAGTGGCCAGAGATCCAGTGGATGGATGAGAGATCAGAGGTGGACAAAGGCACACTCATGTACATACAGAGAACATCTTGAGAAACACCTAAAATCCTGCACATTTTATGTCAGTTTTTCAACATCTGAATTTGCAGCCTACGAAAACATTACCTGCAAAAAAACAAAGGAAAGTGGTATATATTAATCAAGCAAATCCTGTGACATACTATAGCCACTATTGGATAAGGAAGCATGAATGATTGAGGGCATTAAGCCAGGACAAATGCATCTGACTTACTAAATCAGACTGATTTGAGTACAAGAGAGGCAGTCAATTCAACATCTAAATTTGCACAGAATATGTTTAAAAGCTCCAGGTGAGCCCATGATATCTTCAGGCAGTTCTTGGGCCATGAGGGAACCATAAATACACTATATGGCACCATGAACCTCATTTTCCATATTTTGTGTCTTGCTGCTTCACTCCATGTCCTATTAAGATTGGCTTTGTATCATGTAGACCTTCTGGTTTCACTTTGAGACATTTTTTTCCAAAGAAATACAAATTTGAGGTCAACCAAAGTGACCTGGAATAATGGCTGTGGGATCACTCCAGAGATTTTCCTTGATTACCAATACAGACATTTGAATGATAGAATAGGGACTGGTGGACCTGTAGCTTTCTTCTTATTTTAATTGTCCCTCCAGTGTGCTAGACATGGTTCAAAAAGTTTTTCAGTAGTCAACAGCATACTGAGACCTGTCTGCTGCAATATGGAGTTTCCTTCTTCCTTCCCCTGTCCCTATCATAACCTTGCATTTGGCTTCATCTATCATCATCTAGCCCCTTTTGGCTCATTTCAGAGGTGCTTGTTTGTGGACAACATGCTTGATTCGGTGACTCTGGGCTGCAGTCGACCATTGAACTTTAATGAAAATATTTGGAAGGTAGCCTAAATACAAAGTAAGACAGTGCAAGGAAGGGGATATATTTTAGATTCAAGTGATGCTTTCAAACTATAAATAAGCACCTGGCTCGTGTCATGAAAATATTTTATAGCAACAAATGGCAAGTTGATTTTTTTTAAATGAACAATCACAACCTTGCCAAAACCAAAGCTTTTAAATGAGAGCACTTCAAAAATGCAATATGATATAGGTTTATGCTTTACCTTCCTCAGTTAGTCATGATAAGCCAGATTTTATTCATAAAATTTCTACAATTAATTTCCTCTAATTTATAATTTATTTATTTTCCATCACATAGCCTGCTCAACTCAGAAAATAGTTACCAAATTACAAGGTGGTGCTTCTTACCATGTGTACCGTTACTCTTGAGTCGAGAGTAGAGTACTAAAATGAAGTGGTGTGTCAACCTTCATTCCTATGTTGCACAACTTTCTGTATTATCAAGAACTGTGAGCCCATGCTAGTTTTTCTCTGACAGTACCATCCTGCTCATTAAACAGCACACTATTCCACTTAATTGCTTACCTAGAGACTGCAGGGTGCTCTTCAACAGATCGTTTATTGTCTTACTGGTTTTGTCAGAAACAAAGATCATGCCAAGTAGTTGTATGGACATTGCAGAGTGAGCCACAAAACTTGGAAGGCTCTGGAGCTTAATCCAGTTATTGGTTCTTCTTGGTACTCACTGAATTCAGTTGAAAATTAGCTCATTCATCAAAAGTAGATGAAACTTTCCACTTTGGTACATGCATCAGCTGCAGCACCTTTGCATGTCATTAAAGGCTCACAACTTTACGGTGCAAGGGCCAAGCCTATTAACAACTAACAACAGCAACATTTATGGGACATGACCAGCCACAAAATGAGGAATCCCAAAGCATGCCTTAAGGTCTGCTGACAGAATCTTGGTCTTCATGGAGAGCCCCACCTGATGCAGGTGGAAATTAAATATTGTATAATATTTCCTGTGGCTTTTCGTGGAGCTGGAACTTGGCAGTGGAACAGTGAGTGTAGTGAAATTTATAGAAAGTGCTCCTTGAGTAACCCCCTTTAATTAAAGAGTCAGACTGTCTGCAGCGTTTTAGTTCTGCTAGCTACACACCCAAGCACTCACATTTCATGTCAATTCCGATGCTGCACCAATGAAAAGTGCAAAATGAGGCTAACTTGCGAGACACAAGCACCGCTGAAAGATGATATTGGACAATAGTTCTTTCATCTCTGTAACATAATCGGATTAGGAGGGATGTGAGACGTCCCGACCATCTGGTGAGTACAGGTGAGGAGAGACAGAAAGAGCATATGTCTGGTTTAAGTCTTCATGTTGGTCTGAACTTCTTTCTTGTCTCTCTCTCCATCTGTGACACCTCCTCTGGACCGTCTCTCTCCTTCCAGACAGAGTGACCAATAACTGGCTGTAATTACCCAGGTGAGGCATGAGCGTTTCCATATGAGCGACCTGGGTTAGGAAGCCTGTCAGATTAATTTGATGTGTGTGTTTTCTCTCTGCTGTTTCCTTCGTATCCCCTCTACAACTTTACACAAGCTCAAAATAAAGGTGGAATCTGTGGAGATTTGGTGGCAGAGCTTTAGGAAGAGGACAATTAAGGTTTTATTAATGGTGTGTCCATGATGTTAGCCACGTACACCTGAACGCTGCATCTGACTACTGGTTTCTGAGTAAGACGAGATGGTTGTTTGGTACTTCTGTGTGTTTTAAAGTCTGCCTGTCTGTCCATTTGGCTCACTAGATGACAGGCTGGCTTACATCTCAGTACCAAGTAGAAAGCAGAGGAAACACATAGTTTTGCTTGTCTGAAGCAGGGCAGTTTCCACTTTTGGCTTTGTGCTAACAATAAGAGACACTAGAGTTGCTCAGTTTCTACTGAACAAAAGGGAAGAATAAAAAAGCTGGGAAGGGGCAAAATCTGGAAAGAACTGCTTGTGGTTTCTTGATGCAATACTGATGTATTTGATCTTTTTATGGTTGTGATGCCAAGACTTGACCACAACATATTGTAGTTGGTATATTTATTCTGCTACAGTAGTAGTAGTAAATTGAACCACATTAGCTTAGACTTTGATTGGTACTTAGTGAATTGCATTGACATAGGCCCCAAAGTGAGAGTCACTCAGTATGTTGCTGGCACCTGAACACAGTGGTATTCAAATTTCATAATGTCATTTAGTGATTTCGTTTTACCATTGAACCCTTCTTTCAAGAAGGTCACAGTACTCCCAGTATTTGCCTTTTGATAGAGTTGGTAATGCAGACATCTTGCTCCTGTGTATACGCCTATCCATCACTACTGATTTAGCTAGACAACTACCGGTAAGTAAAGTAAGTTTCTCCGGCTCCACCTGGAGGATTCCAAGTTGTACTCCTAAGGAAAATATAAGATGCTTGAATAATTTTAAATAGCCCTTTGCAGTAAAAGAATCACTACTACTTGCTTAAAGCTTTCTCCCTAAAGGTAAACCTAAAACCAGGGGAAAAGAAAATTAATTTTGAAGGTATCTACAGCCAAATTATTTCCGCCCTTGGTACGTAAATGCTCAGCTCCTTCTTCACCACAAGGTTGTTTCCTGCAAACACTGAACTGATCTTCCACCTCAATATTTCTGCATTTCTCTTTTTGCACAATCAAAATTGTTGGAGAAACAGCTAATCCAGATGAAAACTCTTCTAGTAATTTAAGCTTTTCAAAAAAGGCGGGTAAAAGCCAGTGAGGGCATGGCACTCTTGTGTGAATAGGACTGACACAGCCTTCCCTTTGGGTTCCTCTTGACAGATTAGCCAGGGATAATCAGGAGTGGTTAGTGGGCTAGGTGAAGTATGAGCTCCACCCTTATGCCTGGCTAAATATCACAGAAACATAATGCCACCTTCATTAGCATCAGTCTATCTGCCCCACACTATGTGCTGTTTTCTTTGGGGCCAGGGAGAAAGAGCCTGAACATGCACAGGCCCTGCCCATCATTATCCGTGTTCAAGTGCCTTATTCTTTGGCCATCCATAACAATCCAGGAATCAAATGAAACCCTTCTGGTTTCCTCAAGTCCCGACATCAGGGCTTTACTTGAGCGCCTGAGGTATGCCATAATTCAGACATTTTTACATGCTCACACTGGTGGGTTACAACCCTGGATCCTGAACAAACATGCTTATTTGGTAAAGATGTATTTAAAGAAAGGGTTGAAAATTATGTCGATTTTTCTTTCTCAATTGTCTCTGTGACATAATGATTCTGGCTAGAAAAAGATAGACCACCAAAGGAGGAAATTTAACATGCCAGCACATGAAAATGTGTATTCTTTCAAAATGGAGACCATGTACAAAGGATACAGCCAAATGTAGCTGTAACAATTAGAGAGGTAATTGAGCAATAAAGCATTTACAGTTAAATATATCCATCAGAGACAAAGGTGAAGTGGGTCCGAATTTCCCGGAGGAACCCACCCGAGGGATTAATAAAGTTTCATCTAATCTAATCTAATCTATATTTACTTAATAACACAGGCTGGAAAGCCGATTTACAGCACAACAAAATCCATCTGCAGCGTAAAAAAAGTTGTTCCTTATTCAATAACAAAAGCCAGAGAAAGAAATCAGCTGCAGATTTTAGAGAAACCCAAGTGATGATGAGATTATACCAGACAGAATGTGTTACATTCATTACTTCAGTCTGTCTGCTGCATATAAAGATGTCAAGTGTGCTCATCTTCTTCCTCATCTCTCCAGCTATCTAGTTTAATACGCAGTAACCAAACCACAGGCCCCTTCCCGCTGGTAGAGGAAGGAATTAGAAGATCTGGGCGGGTAAACGGGGCAACAGGCTCCGTAATGTAAGAATGAGACTGCAAAGAAGGAAGGAGGGTGAATAAATCTGGCTTAAACAGAGCTGGAATTGTAACTGGTTCATGTGATCTTGAGAGGTAGACTAATGGGTGGGGAAGAAAGTGGATGGATGGAAACTGTCCCTCCATCCATCCAAAAAACCTTACAGGATGTATATTGTAAGAAAAAAAGGCACAATCTGCATATGCATGAATACATACACAGATGCACAAGCAACAAAAACACATTAAGCCCTATACTAGTCCCTTTAAGAAGGACATGTCCTAGAAAAAAACAAGTAAAAAAAGAAACCCACACTTTAAATTATTACAAGGTAGCTAACAGACAATGATATCATTGTTCTGCTTGTTACTGGAAACAAAAAGAAACATAAAGGCAATAAAGTCCTTGATATATTCCCAGCTTTTCCTGTTGTTCTATCTGATTAGAAAAAACACTGAACATCATGTCAGGCAACTAAGAATCCCACTTCTTTTTGATCAGTTGAAAAGTTCAATATGAATCTTATTCTTTTTTTTTTTATTAAAACAGATGGCACATATGCCTCACGAGGGTTTCCATGCTCACATCTTTGCTGTCTGTAAACACTCAATTTTCTGTAGTAAAGCACGTGTGTTTGCTAAACAAAAAGAAAGCGTACTCAA
Organism: Oreochromis niloticus; assembly: GCF_001858045.2. Lineage (NCBI taxonomy): Eukaryota > Metazoa > Chordata > Actinopteri > Cichliformes > Cichlidae > Oreochromis > Oreochromis niloticus. The sequence goes on from NC_031974.2 coordinate 29,113,351, forward strand.
TATAAATTGTCTATATCGCTTTTCTAATGAGTTGGTTGTCAGTCTTTTTATATAAGTGCAATTCGACTGCTCTGAACTCTTTCAACAACTGAATGTGAAGTAAGTGAAATGAACAGGCTTGGCTTTAGACCAAATGATGCCATGAGTGCACAAGGACAGCACTTTTTTTGCATTAATCCAGGTCTATGTGAGCCATGCACAGGTCATAACTATAGCATGTGTAAGGTTTGTTGGTTACAGTGTGAGACTCGTGGAACAAGAGGCCTGTGGCTAAATCTGAATCCTCTCAGAACAACACATGCTGAAATCCACAAGGCCTTTTACTCACCCAGCTTATAAAAAGAATGAAGATTTCAAATTCAATTTAAAGAGAACCAGACTGGGGAGCTGATGGTTTCAAGATTAAGCAGGGGGGAGGTGAAGCACTCAAGATGGAGAGAGCACAAAACCAGTGAGTGAGTGGGGTTACAGCCAAACACAACACAGTCTCGGAGCACAGCTGATGGAGAGTGGTAGCAGATACTTGTTTGCTGATCACTTCTCGTCCTCAGCGTGGCTGTGATCCACCAAACTAGGTGATGCATTAAAGGTCAGGCTTATACTGAATGCAGTCAAGCTGTATCAAAGACCCCTTCACTAATTCTCCAGAAAAGGCCCCCCAGTTTCAAACTCCACTAACACAACCACACGGTGCTTGAAAGCCTTTGAACTAACACTGATCACGTGAAGAAGTTCTAAACATATCTACAGCAGAGCCACTGAAACGTCAAAACAAAGACAAGTGGCTTGGCTACCTCTCTGAGAGTGTCTTTCATCAGAGCACAGGGCAACAGAGAGAAAGGAGAGAGAAAAAAAGAAACTCACCACAGACAGAAGCAGAGTAAGTCAGAGCTGAAAATGACTGATTGATGGTTGACGTTGACTGCTGCTGAGCGACTGACTGAACTGGCTTCTAACCGGGTTAGAGTCAGCGTGTGCTGGCAGCTCTGAACGTTTTGTGGGAGAGCTGATGTCATGCTCTCCTGCTGCTGCTGTTGGGCACCCAGACAGACGGACGGTCATCTGCCACTCTGAACTCCCTGCTTTCCATTTGGAGCTGATTAGAGCTTTGAGTCTCTGAGATCTTTAAGTGGACATACAGCACAGGATACATCAGTATGATATCCTGCCCTTTTCTCTAATCCCCAACACGATTCCTGTGCAGTGTTAGCGCCTCATACCTCACCGTTTCTCTGGTGAAGAAAACCGTACAACAAAAGGGGGGCCAAGAGAACTTTTACACACAACACATGTGCACACATGTCATTAGACTAAACCCTGTGGTTTTACTGTATCATGGTGTATGATATTATCCCTGGTATGGGACCATGCAGTGCCTAGTTCTGGCATCCTCATCATCAGAAAGTTTGCTTTGTAGCTAACAAAAGCTGTCTGAGGGCAGCTGGTCCTCTCAATCATTTACAACTTGGAACTCCCTACAGAACATCTCACATAATATATTCAAAAAAGGATTTAAAGAGACATGGGATGAGGTGATGGGTGTAGAAAGGGCAGAGGAGGGAAAGAGATATGGTAATGTCATTAGTACTGGCAGTTCTGAGATACTTGGTCGGGGGGAGGGAAAGAGCAAGAGTCCCATAGAATTTTTTTTCTCGCAGGTGTGAAGTCTCCCCTCCTGTCCACGCTCTCGGTGACTGAACTCTTTATTCCTATTGACAACAGTTCCTTCTTGTCCCTGCTGAGAAAACCTCAACAGCTTGTGTGATGCTAGTGCCAATGGGACATGATGGGAAACACATCAACTCCATTAGCAGGTCAGAAAAAAATGGACAAAAAGATAAGAGGAAAAGCTGCCACTGTACTCGTCTTATGCGATCATTGTGTCAGCCTGAACCCTGTGACCCTAGAAAAAACAAAAAAAAAACACCAATTTCAAATAACAACAACAGAAAGAGCAGTAGAGGAGCCAAGAGCTAAACAAGGACTCTGCAAAACTGAAATTAAATATAAGTATGTATGGGTGGACAAGCAAGGAGGAAGAAAGAGAGAGGGGCGGGGGAACGAGCCAAGAAAACAACCACAGACTTGGTCAAATCACTGTGTGTGGACACTATAAAAAGTCAAGAGAGAGATAAATCTTGGGCCAGATGCATGAGCATATGTACGGATCATGTATATGCAAACAGTGTCTCGCACAGACGGTGAGAATCAAAATAAGAGAAGATGAAAGAAGAAAACTGAGCCAACTTTTCACCACTAAAGGGAGGACTGACTTGCTTCTTGTACGGCTCTTCTGGCCTCATTTCATTTATTTTGGCCCGACGGCTCTGGACCCTCTCGTGCAGCAGCAGCGTGTAGTGGGCCTGGCAGTGTCTAGTAGTGGACCACGAGGTTCTGTTGTGGCCAGTGCTGGACCTGCCCAACCCCGAGGTCCCCAAGTCCAGCAGGATGACCGAAATGATCTTCAGAGAAATCGGAGAAGCCAGTGTCTCCAAAGTGCTCCGTATGGAGGAAGTAACCACTCTGACTGCCAAACAGCACTTCCCCTCTCACGCCCACACCTCCACAGCGGTCACAGAAAATAACAGTGTTTTTCACAGATCTCCTTTATGTTAAACACACAAAAAAAAACCAGACAATGAAATGCATTAAACATGATACACATCAAATTGCCAGTCACATAGGTCAACAACCTCAGGGGTTTTGCAAGAGCAGTGCATGATGAGGAAATTACAGGGACTAAACTACCACTACAAAGTTAGTAAAATATGACTCTTGCAATAACATTGTAACTTCAGCACTCTTTGCTTACACACACCACAGTAGGGGCATGTGGATTGCTGGGAGACAAATTTATCAGTCTGTGTGGAACTTTATGTGTGGACTGCACAGCATGGATGCTGAGCCCATTTCCCTCCTTGAACTGATGTACATAAAGAAAGACAAACTGTCTGCATGTCTGCTGAAAATGAACTTGTTCGAATACAGGAAATGAACGCTGGGTTTTGACTCGGTTTCCTGCAACTGCACTTTCTCCCAGGTGCCGAATGAGTTATTGACCCCTCTCATATATCTTTCAAGGAACATAGAGAGCACAACGTTCGTGAGGTTCGCCAGACTTCTGGGGGAATAGCGTTGTGACAACATGTGGGAGCTTTTTCAGCAGATCAGTATTTCAAATATTGCCTTGTGAACATGTCTGAGGGCCATCGTTACAGGAAAAAAATGGTGGCAGACACACACAAGCGGCAGCAAAAGAAGCAGCTGCAGACTGTGTCGACTAATCCACTCAAGGCTTGATTTACCTTCCTATTCTCCAGGTTAGAGGGGAAAGAGGAAAGACGGTCTCAAGTATAGCAAAGGAAGACCAGCAGAGAGTAAAGAAAAGTGGAATTACCTCCTTCCTGTGGTGTACTTTCAAACGTTTAAGGTGCAGTTTACAGTCTCTATTTTGAATTTAATAAAGGTTTTATTAAACTCATAGTAGATGATTTTGAAAACTTTACTGACAAAGCAACAGAACTGAGGGTAAATGATGCTTCAAATAGACATTCTGCTGCTCAAACCTGGGCGTTCTTGTAGTTTTGATGGGTGATTACCAGCATAAAGCTGAAGCCTGAACAGGAAAAATTCACCCATGAAATAAAGTTATTCCAAAATCAATCATTTATTTTTTAACACATTAAAGCCAGATAGCTTTTCTGGCAGCATAAGAGAACCTGCAAAAGGTTACATTTCTAACCTGGCACAGACATGTTCAAACAACAGCTTGTCAGTGATTTGACTTTCCTTTTGAATAGTGGTATTAGTTATTATTTTAGTTCCAATTTACAGATCCTAAACCATAAATAAAGTGTCTGTTATTTATTTATTTGTTTTTATTTGGGAATACAACAAAATGAGAACATTTATTTAGTTTTCACTAATACGCAAAAACTTGCTGAGAGCTGCCACTGGTCTGCAGACCACACCGTGAGAACCCAGAGATTAGAACTTCTACTTAGCAGACAGTGTAACAATGTTTATTCATGAAAATAACTACCTGACCAACAAAATCTCAAGCTGTTTGTATTTGACTCCAAGGGAACACTGAAGAAATTCCCTAACTATATTCATTTCATAATCAGTGTGGGATAAACAGACAGACTGAAAGCATCACGCCTCCAGCCATGGCTGTTGTACTAGCCAAGCCTGAAAATCATCTGAAGCAAGAATCATTGAAGGAGCACAACATCTGAGATACAAATTGATATAAATAACCTGATTAAAGTGTCCATGCAGGCAGACGAAGATTAATCACATTCAAAACAAAGATGGGTTTCTGCAACAGGAAGAGATAAGAATTACAGTGATGATGAGGATTCCTGTACTTATGCAAACAAGTTTTCATCCAAAGGGAGAAACTCTAGACAGACAGTAGGTGGGAGGATACATATAAACTGATTCCAGTGTCAAACAAAAGCAGAAGTGTTTAGCTGTCCTTGTTCACAGCCAGCAGACAGAATATGTCATCAGCCCTCTGTCCCCAGGCAGCTTTTGCTCTGTGGGAGGAGGAAAGAATAGGAGGAGCAGCAATTCCTGCAATGATCAAGTGGCCATGTGGCATCACCTATGAGACAAAAGTAGTAGTACAAAATACAATAGTTAAGCAGCCCTGAAATTTAACAGCAGGAGCTTGCACTACTCGCAGGCCTACAAGCCTCCCATTACCAGAACTGATCAGCACATCATTCTCCACATTAAAAGGTCAGGGAAAGAGCCCCACGATATCATCTTCAGAGATATTCATGGTTTCTGAACGAGTCCATAATTTCAAAGAGAAAAAAATATAGTGGTTTTTGCAAGATATTAATTAGTGTTCCTCAGCATGGAAAAATCACTTGGTGCAATCAAGCGTCCTCAAATCACATATTGACCATTTCACTACAGTGGGCTGAACTCTAGATTTAGGTCTTTTTAGGGTTTACAAACAATCTGTGGCTCTCGCTGAGATCATGCTTCACTCAGCGGGAGGAAAAAATCGAGGTTGCAGGAACTTATCAAAGTTATATTTCCGAGACAGGACAGGCCAGACTGTTCCAAAAACATTTATTTTCTTTCATCTCATGCAGTGAACGCCTAACCCATCCATGCTTCGTCACACCTTTAAGTTTAAACGGGCTGTCAAGCATGTGGAAGACAGAGCTCGGGACAAAAGGACAACTCTAATCAACGTAACTGATTGCATACAGTCTGCAGGATCCATTAACCACCTGAAGAGTTAGTAGTATTTTCAGCTACAACAGTTTTAACAGTCACACTAAAGTTAAGATGAGGATTGAGTAGACTGATCCAGCAAAATGGCTAGAATGAAATATCTTAGAGGGAACCTGGCATCTTGTCCAAGTCTGAGTGGTTAAACTGCCTTCCTATCACACTTTCCAAAAATCACCAAATGATATATAGGGTAAGGAAAGACATAGAGGCATGGAGAAGAATACTTAGGCAGACAGAAAACGTGGCGACAGACTCGTGGCTAAAGAGGGATAGATAAAATGTGGAGGCTGGAGAGTATAGTGGCAGTACAGTGTTTGTTGGATACGGTGATAGAAGGTCCTAAAGTCTGTGGAAAGGCTCAATTTGGCAGTGGTCATCCAGAGCTCCTCTTTCCCCAGATGGAGATGAAAGGCTGCTGTTTGGCCCAGCCTAAGCCGGCTAAGCTTAGATGCTCTGTAACATGGTAGAGAAAACACAGAATCCACAACAAGCCAGCCAGATCCAAATGACCTGCCACCTCCGCTTACCGTGGCAATGGAACAGCAGCACATTTTCTGGCACACGCCTGCATGTTCTGTCCAAAGCCGTGACCAGCTCCTGATTTCAAGCTTCCAGGGACACGAGTCAGACAGGCCAGGAGCACCTGAAACGCTTCATTTTGTTCATTCATTAATAGCAGCACGTAAAAATTCATCCTTTAAATTTACTTTCTAAATCTTTTTCTCTGTCTCAGAGTGCAGGCTATTACTCAACATCCCATGGCCTGGTTGTCAAACAGAGCACATGGTCTGTAAAGCTGTTTTCAGGTTCTTTGTAATGCAAGTGAGCATGTCCTGCCCACCAGTGACCAATTTAGTACCCTGTGTGCTTTGGAAGGGAACAGCCAAGGATCTCGTCCTACCTCAACAAAAAGAGAAAGAATTCTTCGTATTCAAACAAATAAAAGTCATCATTCTTCTCTCTGAGTTGCGCTTGCTCATTTTCTTCCTTTTACATCTGCTTCCTCTGACTGTGTTTTTATTTTTTCTTGGTAAAATAATGTGGAAATTTTAGTTCTGATGTAACTGGAAAAAGGGAGCTCTTCCAGTGGCAACAAATCCTTGTGTTTCGGTACTGTATCACTGCGGCACCAAGCCGGCTACTGGCCATCGACCACGACAAATGGCTGGAACCTCTCAGAGGATCCCTCACCCTGCTCAGCACAGGCGAAGTCCTCCCCCAAGCCTCCCTAATTTCTCCCACAAGTTAAACCGACTAAGGACCAGATGCTCAGGATTCCTGACATAAGGATGGAAAAATTTACTTTTAAGTTTGACTTTTCTTTTCTGTGATTCTTATCATATCACTCATAATATTTAGAGATTTGAATTTTACATATGCATTCGTTCTACACAAAGAGTATATGGAAACAATAACGCAGTGAGCTCACAGAGGGCTTCACTGCAACAATATCTGCATTTCATTACACAGCGTCATTACCCAGGCATCACCTTCTCCAACATGGGGGTGTTCAAGAACAGAGAGAATAAGATGATTGGAATCACTCATTGTTGCAACCACACAAACATGCAGCCAAAGAGTTATTAGTGTATCTGGTAAAAGCATTGTCCCACCGAAAGATTTCCATGTGCAGACTTTCATGTGAGTGTCGCCCACCTCCTCCACAGCTGTGGATGGCTGACCCACCCTTACCTTTAAATGCTCTGCGGGGGCCGTAAACCTTGATAGAACATGCAGGTACAGCTTGGAATAACATTGTTAACTTTAATAAGGTTAATAATAGGGCAACGGGCTCTTTAGAAGTGCCTCCTCCGAAGTGTGTGAGCAAGTCTTTGGGCTGGCCTCAGATGTGTGTTTAAAGGGGCATCATGCAGTGATGGTAATGGCACATGGAGGTTCCTTGTCAGCAAGCTTGTGGCTAAGCAGCACTATTGGGATTTCAAACAAACCCGAGAGATTTACTCAAACTTATGACTGTCTCATTCAATCAGTTAAACTGAATCAATAAGGACAAAGCTGGCCACAATTTTTTGTATGTAATTCAATCAAAAACTAACATTTATTTTATTTTTGTTGAAAGATAAGTGAATTAAAATCAACTGTATTATAAAAAAAATTGCCAAACATAAAAAGAAAAGACACCCTCACTGACTGGGAAAATGTTTTTCGATGTAACTTTGATTTTAAAAAAAACTACAGATTACTGATTACAAATTACTCAAATCTGAAATTACAATTTTCAGACAGAACATAAACTTGAAAGGGCATAAGTGAATAACACTATGCAAGTAAAGTTTGACTATATCTACACAGTGTTTATTAGATCACCACCCTAAGGAAGGTTTATGTTACAGCTGTCCTAAAAACAGTATTGGTAATTACCAAAAACATTCATTATATATTATTTATGTTTCAGGGGGGTTTATGTGTAATTTTTCTAAAACAAAGGCCATTTTGCTGCTTTTATTAAGGATACAAAGTGTAGTGCGATCCTAAGTTATGCCACAAGTGGGCACTTCCGTCCAAGTGAGATGGCATCGCCTCCCCTTTTCAGATCTGTGAAAATGAGATAGGAGAACACACTACCTGTTGTCCATTTTATCCTTTACCCTTTTTTTTCATTTCTTTTTTCCGGTTACTAAGTAATAAAATTATAAATGTTATCCACAAAGTATAAATGGCAAACCATATACAGGTAAAACCTGCCCAGCAGTGGAAGGTAGTTTGTATTTGTTTGTTCTGGGCTTTGAAATGGGACGTATCGCTGCTAAGACCATAGAACCTGGCTTAGCTCACCACACATGCTGGAGTTGCATGTTATAGTTTGGTAGTGGTACTTTTCTGTTTTTTTCTATCTTATCATATACCTGTTTTCTTTTCAGGATCAGATATAATCTGAGACATGTTACAAGATTCTGAATTGCAGTTATTTCCTCACATTCCTGAACAGAACACAGTAAATATGTAACTTTTAGTTTTAAAAAAGTTTTTATTAAAATCTTATTCTTTTCTAATTTTTATGACAGAGAGCCACCACAACTGGACAGTCAACAGTGGACAAGTATTTGGCGACAGTGGGGAGAAAAAAATTTATTTTAGCAAACTTAGATCACGGGCAAAAATGCTGCTCATATTGTCAGGAGTACCGATCTGCCACAACCAGTTTACAGGTGAAGGGGAAGATCATGGTCCCATTGGAAAGTGGTTTGTAATCTCACTGCTTGTAAATAACTTTAATACTTTTATTTGTACATTAATATTATGCACACAAAATTGTACATTACCTTGGCTTTTGTCTTCCATGTATATACCACAATAACAAGAGACCTTGCATTAAAGACATCTGAAACATGTAAAATAGAGATAGCAAGGCATCGCCCACTTCTGTCTCTGGCAGATTTGAAGATTTAAGTCTAGTTGTTCATCCTGATTTCTCCAGTCTTAAGTCAACAGTATCACCTACAACAGATCACTCCACCAGAAAACTGCAATCACACTGCTCCAGAAGCAGAGAGGAAATGGGGCTACATAGAGCAAACACCCACTCTCACTCCAGGAGGCTCGCTGACCTCTGAATGGCAATAACCAAGCACTGTGTCTCTCAGGATCTTTGACCAGAGAGCAGACAGAAAGATCCAGCACTGTTATTACTGTACTGTACACCAGAAAAGTCTTTATACTGGAGTGATTGTTTATGAGCCTGGTGACATTAAATTCCCCCCTTTTTCATTATGACACAACTTTGCTAATGTTGGCTAAAAAACTAGCAAATTAGATTTGTCAAAATTTAGGTTCAGTTAAACTATTTCTGGAGAGGTGAGTCTGTCATTGAGGTTGGACGGACATCCTGCGATGCTATGATAGACAGAACAAAACACCCACATAGTGTGAAAGTGTGAATCTTAACCTCTCAGCTAATGAAGTTCAATTGAGAGATAAATAGTCTGCAGCAGACAGAGGAGTAAGCTGGCTCCGTGTGTCTGAAAAATCCCTGAGTGGGAGCTGAAATAAACTGAGGAGAGCCGAGCCAAACTGAGCGGAGGCGTAACAGTTATCTCTCCCCGACTGAGCGTACGTCCAAAGTCCATCACAGCCGAACAGGAGGAGAAAACAGCAGCTGTCTGGCACACAGAAAGGACCTGGAGAGCAGCTGCATAGCTTTGTTGGAGGGGGGTGGTTACAGTGTTCAGGTTAATAATCAGAGCTTTGACTTGGTGGCTGAACGTCCACGTGGAGAAGACTTTGCACAATTAAAAGCTCATTTTGAATGGGACCTTTTATGCTCTTCCTTAGTTTATCTTTATCTTTTATATGGTCTTTGATACATCTTTGACATAAGCCCAATCCACCTGCTGTTCAAATCTTCTGTTTGTGAGGGGCAACCAATCAGAAGTAAGCTGGCTAAGGTAGAGGTTGGTTTTAAAGGGTGGGGCAGCATAAATGACCGCTATTATATAAATAAGGATTATTTTGTGTTGTGACTCCTGCAAGGCAATCTCACTGTGTCCAAGAATAAAAATATGGAGAGTCTTGGCTGCAGAGGTAGGATGTGTGCTAATGGGTGTACATGGCACCCATTAGCAGCAAGTAAACATTGCATTACAGCACCTGAAAGCACTCAGGCAGCAGCAAATGCTCCATCATAAATTACCTTCCACAAAATCCAAAAACCAAAATGTCGACCGTTACCTAATCACCAGGACAACCTCTGCAGCACTCCCCTCAGCCCCAATTTAAGGGCAGCTTTCTGACATTTTATTGTTTTTCAAGTTTATTTTCTCACTATTTGGTTTCATTTATTAGACTTTTATTTCATACAGAGGTCTGCTGTTTATTTGGGCTGAAATGGGGAAAAAGAAAAGAGAGAGAGGGATGGTATGATCTTACATGTGCCCTCCATTTGTCTGCCCATGTGTTTGGTCTCCAAATAGTCCAATAATGAGCATTTTTAATAAAATCTACACACGCAGAGATTCTTAAACATTCTCCCACCCAAATGTGGTGATGAAATAGGAGATCTGCCACTAAAGAATAGTTTCTCTAGTGATAATATTTTTCTCACTGTGTTAAAGCCTGAGCACAGTACTTCATCTTGTGGGAGTGTGTGTGGTGAGGCTAAAGAAGGGAAGTTAATGTGCTGGCATAAGCTGTAACAACTGTAATTATTGGCAGCTGCCACATGTGAAGGAGGAATTGTTTGTCTGTAAGGGCTGTATGCTTGTCTGTTGAGGCCCTGATGCCATAATGCTTTGGCAGGTATCGACTGTATCAGCTATACAGGTGGGGAGGATTGAGCCACATGCCTTTGCTATTCAAATCAGAGCCATCAGAATTTTTTTTCACATCCTCAAACTGCTGAACTGCAAGACCGCTCACTCTGCTCCAAAGTGTTTAATGAAGAGCATGAACATTTGTCAGCTATGTGATTGGTGTTTTGCTGATCAGTTTGACATATTTTGAGATTCAGCATGTTGACAGAGTGATAGCTGAAGGTACAGCAGATCTGGCATTGGATGGAAAAACTCAAACAACACTATTAGGACTCTCTGTTATTTGTCACTATTACCTGTCAGTCTAGTAAGTCAGAGCTGGCAGATGTCTATCATATAACACTGAAGATATACATGGTTGTGTGCTGTAACCTGCAAACCTTTCTAATGTAATGTATCTGCAATTTACAGTTTACAAAGATTAAATTAGATTTTTAGAAGTTACTTTATTGTAAGTCATTAACTTTTAATATGAACAACTACTTGGCTTTTTGGAAAACAGTCATAAAGTTGGATCCAAATGTTGGACTCTAAAAAAAAGTTTACAGGTTTATTTACAACAACAGAGTTCTCAGGTTTTTCTCCACAGAATTCTCTCCCAACAATCTCTCCAGCTTTTCCACACCCAGACATCTGCACAGAAGAGAGGTAAATACCAAACACAGCAGGCAATCTCAGAGTAAACACACCAAGCACGAGGAGCTTAACCACTAATGTACTAACTAATGTAGTTAGCTCAACGACCAGGGGTGAACTGGATATATTAAATAGCAGCAGGTGAGTGATTGCAGACAGGTGAGCTCAACCACCTCTGAGCCAGAAGGTGAGAAATGAGGAAAAGTCTTGTCCCTGAAACACAAGAACTGAGTCATATACAAACACATACACACACACCCACAAAGAAAACAACAAGATCTCTCTGATAAAAAAGACTCTGCCAGTCTGCAGTGGAAATCTCTGACTATATCATTGTCCAGGATGGCAGATCAGCGAACCCACGAGCATTCTTGAAGTCCATATCCCTCCTGGTCAACCAGATATTGGAAACAACTTCGACGCTGCCTATTATTCAGAACCCTCCTGACCTTGTAGGCTGGCTGTCCGTCAGTGGCCCAGGTGGCAGAATGGGGTTGGAAGGTGGACACAACAAACTGTTTTCAGCTTGGACACATGGAAGACATGGAATCTTAAAAAGCTGACAGACACAAGGGTTAATAATTCAGGCATCGATGTAAAAGAACGAATATAATTAATTTTCAACAACACTCACCTCAAGCCAGTTTATATTGTAATGTAATGGGCCTACAGTAATAGAGAGGAAAAAATGAGAGTTTCTTTGATTTGATCCGTGACTGAATATTTTTCATGGATAACCCGACTTTCTGACCTGGGATTTACAGTGGTGTGAAAAAATGTTGACCCTCTTCCTGATTTCCTACTTCTTTATGTGTTCGTCACACTTAAATGTTTCAGATCATCAAACAAATGTAAATATTATACAAATGTTACACAAGTAAACACAAAATGTAGTTTATGAATGAAGATGTTTTTTATTCAGAGGGAAAAAATCCAAACCTACATGGCCCTGTGTGAAAAAGTGATTGCCCCCTAAACCTAATAACTGGTTGGACTACTCTGAGCAGCAGCAGTTAAGCATTTCTGATAACTGTCAATGAGTCTATAACAGCACTGTGGAGGAATTTTGGCCCACTCATCTTTGCAAAATTGAGGTAATTTGGTCACATCACACTACCACCACCATATTTTACTGTTGGTGTAAGGTGTAATGTTCCTTTTCTAAAATGCTGTGTTACTTTTACCCCAGATGTAATGGGACACACATCTTCCAAAAAGTTACATTTTTGTCTTATCAGTCCACAGAGTATTTTCCCAAATGTCTTGGGGATCATCAAGATGATTTTTGGCAAATGTGAGACGAGGCTTTCTTTTTGGTTAGCAGTGGTTTTCTCTTTAAATGCTCCCATATGTAGCCTGCTCTCAATGAGAAACCATGCCCAGTTCAAGCTGTTTTTGGCGGTATATAAATAAAAATGAAGTGAATTGAAAGAGATTAGTGAGAGACAAAGGGATTTTGTTTCTGAAGTTTCTGATGAAGCAGTAGAAATGGTGAAGCTTCTTCTGGGAGGCCAAATGGAGCTACCAGATATTCAAATTGGGCAAGGTAAGGATTGAAGGGGTTTTTCTATTTGTCCCCTTCTTTTATGTGGACTAGCGGACACCCATTCCATAGGTTGAGTGTGGAGAAGATGGTGACTCCCTGCAACAGTTAAATTACAGAGAACAAGAGAGCCAAAGGATCTCCAGCTAAAAGATCAATTATATATTTTTCCTTTGCCTTGTATTCAGGCTTCATCAAGCTGTATAGGTGGCAGGTTGGAAAAGGTGCACTTGTTAGTAAATCTATAGCACAGTCATAGGGGTGACATAGAGGAAGAGAAAGAGCCAGCTGTTACAGAGCACCTCTTCAAGATCATGATATTCATCAGGCACTATGGACAAATTGTGAGGGTTTAGAAGTGGAAGTGGGAGAGTCAAGGTTCACTGGAGGAGAGAGAAACTTAAGGTGGCTGTAATGACAGGAGACACTTCAACCCAAAATATTATTTCAATAACAGTCAGTCAGTTAGGGTAGTGAATTCTGAACCAGTGCTGACCGAGAACCGGGGGTGTTTTAGGAGTGTTGAATAAGTACAGAGCAATTTGCTGTACGTGATTACCTCAGAGAATGAGAGAGGCTGGTAACATTGTTTGAGTGAAAGCAGTTAACAAACACAATTTAAAGCTAAAACCTGAAGGGACTCTGGTGTGTGTTTCACAGGTATTCCTAATTCTTTAGCCAGTGTTAAATCCAAAAAACTCCATGCATGCTTGGAGAGACTGAGAGATCAAGTCAACATTAACAGCATTGGAACGATTATTCTTGGTAGGGAGAAGTTACTGTTTATTTTATCCACCAGTATCCTCAGTTTTACTGAAGGGCTCTGTTTATATTGTGGTCAGAGAGGACAGTTCATTGATTCATGCCTGCAGCGACCAAAAGACACTCACCCGCTGGGCTGCTTCTTTACCTCTCTGATGTTGAGAGATGAGCTCTGCCGAGTTCCATCAGCTGTTTCAGAATTCCCGGACTCACGTCCTCCTCTGCTAAGTTCTTCCAGGTTAACTTAACCGGAAGTGGAAACTGCTTCACACAGGTCCCATGGGAGTTGTAGTCTTTCGTTTGCTGTTGCTCACAAATAAAGTTTTGCATTGTCTCTAAGTAAAGTAAGTAAAATTTTATTTATATAGCACTTTTCAAGATAAAAATCACAAAGTGCTTTACAGAGGCAGAAAACAGACATTAAAATCCAAAACAATCTGCTAATTCACTTCTCAGGTAGTCACCATATACCATATTGATAAACCCCTATAAACCATATAGAAAGGTGCCTTGGGTACCTTTTCTTCCCAACTTACTTATGTTGGGAAGTACCTATGAGTGACTGCATCAGGGTTGGATCTCTTATACAACACACTTTTAAATTTAGCCAGATAGTCAACATATGAAAGATCTGCATTTGCCTTGAGAATTGCTTGTGCCCACCTCAAGCCCATCTCCACAACAATTTCACAAGATAAGCAGTTTTAAAGTTATCTGAAGAATAAGTTTGACTTTGTAGTTTGAAGACCGGAAAGCACTGGGTCAGGAACCCTGCATATCTTTAACTCACCAGAGAAGACCTCTGGTGTTGCCAGAGCTCTCTCCAGAAGCTCTGATGGTGGCAGCAGTGGCGGCAGTGGTGGTGGAGGAGTTTTAGGCTGAGATTGTGACTTTAGAGGAAGGAGAGAGTAGAGAGCTGACTAAGATTGTGAGCATAGGACACGCCATAGACCTCACAACTTTGTCACTTACTGGAATAGAACATCCTGTTGACCAGAGATGTGGTGTAACACCTGATCCTGCTCACCCTTCTGAACATGCTCCTTGAAATTGTGAGGGTGCATTGTACATGATCTGAGTCCATTGAGTTAATTGGCTGTCCTGGTCATTCTCTCATAGCCAAAGAACAAAGGCAGACTCAAATACAGGACTCTGAATAAAAGTTTACAGATTTATTTACAACAAAGAAGTTCTCTGGTTTTGAGCAAAGGTTTTGCTTTGTAAGGCCCAAGGCCAGGCAAACAAGTAACTCCACATATTTTCCTCTCCACATTTCTCTTCCAACAATCTCTCCAGCTTGTCCACACCAGTACTTCTGCACAGAAGAGAGAAAGCCAAATACCAAACACAGGAGGCAAACACAGAGAAACACTGAGCATAAGGAGCCAGACTAAATTTATTTCATCTGTGCCATCTATGTGTTACTTTGGTAGCTTTTTATCTGCTCACTTTGCTTCCTCTTTCATTTTAAAATTTAGGTCCTCTCATGGCGTTTAGTTTACTTCCCATCTTTGTCCCCATTACCCCAACCTTGTCATTATTGTCTTGTATGAGTTCTCCTGTGCCTTGTTATCCTTCTCCCTGTGAATTTACCATGGTTTTTCTCCCTCATATTTCTGTCTCCTACCTGAGTTCTCATATTGGCTCCTTGTTTCCTTGGATTCTATCAGCAGTTTTTTGGTAAGCTGCCTCTTCTTTCAGGTCTTTTTGTTATTTTTACAAAAAGTCAGCAGCTTTAGTAGATACTGGATGGACGTTTTAGACAGTGCTCTCCACCATCATAGCAAAATCACCCAACATGGGAATGTCTGCTGGGAAAAACAGTATTCATCCTTCCAGCGCTAGGAAACTCTGATGGTGTAATACTTTGCTAAGTGTGCAACACATCACACACAGTTATCTAATGCCACACCTCAGCATGACACACACCTTCCTCCACATGCCCTGTGTTCTTTCACATTAGTTTATCTCAGTATCTCAACTCTTGCATGCTCGACCTCACACTCACCACAATAAACTTTGCAGTTTCATAATTTTTGTGCTTTAATTGGGGTGATTTTGGAAGTGGTGTTACACTGTTCGCTCACATGCTTTATAGATGACTTAATTACTTCAACATTTACGCCGCAGTTTTTAACAGAGGAAGTTTAAGTTAGGAAAACACAGTTCCATGCACACTAATTTAGTGTCTGAGTCGAACTAAACTGTAACCAGGCTGACAACATTTAACTACACCTAGGTATGGTGCAGTAACACTAGTCAAAAAAAATTGGACAAATTGCCCAAATTGTTTGAACACACAATTTTTTTCAGCATCACTCTGAGACAGATTATTTCTAATTTTAGGAATATTACACAACGACAAATCAGTCCCACATTTTCTTTAATATGCACAATGAATGGCATGTCCTTTTTAAAAAAAAAAAAAAAAAAAAGTGACTCAAAGATTTCCCTCAGTGTTACTGGGGGAATGTTTCATGTTTCTACGATTTCTACGATTTTTAGGGCCAAGGACAATAACCTCAGATGTATCTGAATTTAGAACCAGGAGGTTAGAGGTCATCCAGGCGTTTACGTATTTAAGAAATGGCTATAGTGTCATCTGGCTTCATGGGGGGACAAAGCGTGATATCATCTGCATAGCAGTGAAAATATATGCTATGCTGTTTAATAATACTTCCTCGGGGTAGCGTTAATAGAGTTAGATTAGTCATATTTAATATTTCCAGGCCAAATTTAGGTCTTTTAAATAGTAAGATGCCAAGATAAGAACAAATAAAAATGGTTTTGAGTTTTCCCATTGGAGTGTAGAAAGGACAAACTAAAATTCTGACCTAACCACACAAACTACTGTCTTTGGACTGTGCAATGATACGAGAGAGAACCCACACAAACACAGGGAGAACATGGAAACTGTATGTGGATTTTAACATTCTTTACACGATCATTGTGTCAAAAAACTATAATAATATGAAACTTCTATAATCAAATCTATTCATCAAAACCAATAATTTAAGGCAAAAAGAAGATCTCAAAAAAAATTAGAAAACTGATCACTTTCACATACAGATTTGAGATATCCTTGAATTTTCAAAACACTTTTATTATGTCACTGGAACAGCCTTTAAAACCAGGAAATGACAAATGTAAAATCCCATTAGTGAAAAAAAATTCAATACTATGTTGCCTGTCACTGATCTCCAAGCTGGAAGTACATAATGTATTGAAATAGATTCAGTTACACTGGAACATAGTAATAAGAGGGAATTAGTGGAATCTTCTACGAAAGCATTCGCAGGAGGAGGAGATTTTAATCAGTGGAGAAATTTACTTCTACAGCAGCAGTCATTACTTTATATTTTTTAACATTTTGCTTCCTTATTACATTTCAAAGCTGTAGTCTCAAGTCATAACTGATCTACAAATGGGTGTCAGTGAAATGTTTGCTTTTGCTTGCACACTACGAATTCTACAGATTTTTCCATCATCCTCACAGAACTTCAGCTCCTAAATCAACAGCTTTATTATGATACTAGGAGTAATACTACCAGTATTCTGTGCAAACGTTGGTAGAACGCCGGTTACTCCCTATGCCAGCGTAACCACAAGCATTTATGACTTCTCCCAACCTGTAACACAACATTCATCCATAATGCTCATTAGGTTTCACCTGCACACACAACTTCACAGGACCATCAAGGGGGAGAAGCAGAGGAGATGGGCCGAAGGAATCTTTACGTGTTTTATTTGGAAACCTGAACCCTTGCCGGTAATTGCCCAAAATGACTATAATCGTAATTGACGGTCTGGCTTTCTACTTTGCCTCTACAAATTTCCAGAACAACGGGACCTTCGGTTACTCTGTTAAAAGTCTGGACACAGAAACACACACGCTCTTTATCCATCAGCATAAGACTTAATGTCTCTCCTCCTTTTGTCCTCATGCTGTTCGGAGCTTGTCGGGTCAAGACCTCTGTGTGTGCGTGCACAGTGATGTAGCCGCCCATTAAGCCGGTCTGAGAGGAGGAAAGCGTTCCTGAGGGGAGAGGTGGTGATTTCTGCCAGCTGTCTCAGTGATGACAAGCCTGACATGTTCCTCATTCTGACATCACACACACGCACTCCTCACAACTGGAAGGCGAGAGCACGGTGTATGTATTTTAACATCATTTTGCTCTATGTTGTTAAACTGTAAATTCACAGCAGTATGCTTTTCATTTGGCTGGGCACAAAATGGAGTGAAAATAGACTTTGGTTTATTTTCCAACCACAGTTTTACATGGTCCACTCGAGTCAAGAAAAAGTACCCTGAGGCACACGAAGAGTAATTCTTTTCTACCTTGAAATTAAATTTGGGCTCCCCTTAAAGTGGTGGGCGCACCAGGCTATACTGACATTTAAATAAAGATGTATTCATTTTTCAGCTGAGGTCAGACTTGCATTCATACTCTTCTATTTGTATGCTGTGGAGCCACATAATAGCATGAATCAAATAAGTCCTTTTGCAATTTCTTCTAAAAGACACATATTAGTAGTGTTGGTGATTGTGTTCCTCGCCTGAGGTTCCATTACCTGGCTTGTGGCCGGCTCCAGTGGCCAGGGCAGGCATGTATCCTGCCGGCTGCTTCCTGGTTCTCCTCAGACTGTGGAAAATGGCAGCAGGGTGTCAGAGTTAAGGAGCTCCTCAGAAGGAATCTCCACGGAGCAGCTGAATCTGAGGATGGGCTTTATGCCATAGAGCCCTGCAAGAGAACAAGAATTTTGAGCCTACTTGTGGCAGAATAGATATATATGTCTGAGTATGTATTTAGGATTACACTGGCATCTGTAACCATGGATATAAATATATATTATACCAGCAAAACATATATTTGTTTCTGTAGGTGAGCCAGTGCATGACTCACTCTGTGTGCATTGACAGCGCGTTCACAATTTTCTTGAGGTGTTTACAACCCAACACTTTTTTCATAAGCTGCTGTACATCCTGCTTCATACATGATCAAACAACACCTTGCCCAGCATCCATGCTGTGTATGTAAGCATTGACACACACACACAGCTATGCCAAAGTTTGTTCAGCATTCAGCGTAAATGAGGGAAACTTTATCTGCTGAGGGGAAAATAAGCAAGTAAATACAACCAACCTGTGAAATATCTAACAGGCGTGGAAAAACAACGCTTCATAAATAATGGAAATAGACCAAAAAGCCAGATAGAGCAGGAAGAAAGGGATGTAGAGGATAAATAAAAAATGACTGTGGCTCACTGAAATCTTCCACTGCAGCACATGAACCTGCATAAACACTTCTAAATCACAACATAAGGAAAAGAAATAGTTAATGTGAATCAATTTGGACAATGCAAAGCATAATCTGTTCATTTCCAGCTCTATACCTTTATTCTTGGACTCTAGTGAAGTCCTTTTCTATGATCCATAGTTCAACTACTTTTTTTATCCTTCTCTTCATCATCTGTATGGGTTAGTTTTATATTTCTTCCCGAAAACTTTAAGCCAGTTTTTTTCTGACTGACCCCTCGTATATTTAAACAAACATCCTGTGACTAATTTGCTACTCTTTTAAAAAAGATCCTAATCAGCTAGTCTAAAAGACAGAAAGTCCTCAGATATTATGTAAAACTGCACACACTAAATAGAAAAGTTAAACATTCGCCAACTAAACATTTCTTGCGTATTTTAGGAGCTGTATGAAACCATTAATCATGTTCCTCGTTAATCAAATCATGATTAAGTGATGCTGAAATGTGCAGCACTTTGCACCATGTATATGTTGTAGGCACACAGTTTCAGATTAGTATTAGATTGCAAGGTTTTCCCTAAATTCAGCAGTGCCAGCAGTGGTTTTGAACGTCCATGAATGTCCATCTGTCTTATATACTACAAGGGTTCAAAATTTTCTAAGGCCCTTAGAAATCTGTGCAAGGTCCCCAAGTCC
The DNA here is from genome assembly GCF_001858045.2 of Oreochromis niloticus. Taxonomy (NCBI): domain Eukaryota; kingdom Metazoa; phylum Chordata; class Actinopteri; order Cichliformes; family Cichlidae; genus Oreochromis; species Oreochromis niloticus. Next base: position 29,132,772 of record NC_031974.2, read on the forward strand.
AGCTAGTTTTTTGTATCCAGCACAAATGGTTTAACTGAAAAAATAGAGAATGGAAAATAATTAGGCTCTTTACAGCACGCAGCCTAATCATCAGCTATATGTCAGCTCCCGTGTGCTGTGGCCCAGTCAAACTGTAGTTCCTTTGGGTACTTTTAACATTTCACTTTACTGGAAGAAAATGCTATAATTGAACTCAAGTGGTGACATAAGCTACATTATGTGTGTCTCTCATGTTGATAAGTGTTGGCTCCTTGGGAACACTGTGTCACAGTGTGTAGTATTTGACTCAGAGCCACTTGACCAATGATGGGGAAAACCAAGACACCTGCGGCACTCCAGCTCACTGGTTCAGTCAATGGCTAGGTGGTGTAAGCCACACACACATGAAGTCTGAAAGGAATTCTTCAAATGAGAACCAGAACTTTATTATACAAACATTTCTGTAAATTAATTTCCTCGGCCCCTGCTGACAGCTGTGTACAAACACATGCAGAGGTTGAGCCTCAAACCTGCCAAGACATTAAGCCCACGTAGCAAAATATTACCACGCCTGTCTGACATACTGCGACGTGAACTCACCTCAGGGCCTAGCAGACCCCAGGTGGACCCTTGTGGAAAAAGCATCCAGACAATACAGTCCAGTATCAGAAAAAGGGATATTTTTCTTCTGGATTAAGACGTACAAAATATGGTGCATCCATCAAAGAGCACTTAAGAAAGGATAGATTTTCCAATGTGAGGAGATCTGGGAGATGAATTCAAAATCCTGCTACTATGTCACAGCAGATTTGACAGTCGTTTGCATGAGCTTTGCAAAATGGTTAGGGACAATCGAAAAAACCTGAGGAAATCAGAGTTAACTTATGTTAAATCCTTTGTGTATTTCGATAAAACAGGTTAAGAGGATCAGCAGAGAAGAGCAAAGGCGCCTCAAGCCGTGACCACAAAATCTCTCCACCAGGCCAATTTTAAACTGGGGACTGAACCTAACAGCCACTGAGCTCATGCCAAGAGCACTGACCCATGCTAAATCAGTTCAGTGTTTCAAAAGAGAGGACTATGGCACGGTTTTGTCATAACCTTTGTGATTGGAATGACAGACTTTATGAAAAACAAGGGATGGAGAAATGGCTGTGGTGGGATTAATGGGGGTAGACTTACTGTATGCTATGTTGTAAAAGGGGAATGACCACATTGTCCCTGATCTGAGGAAGGATTCATCTTTCCATTCATGGAGTTTTCTGAAGGCCAAGAATCATGTCGCAGACCTGGAACACCTGGGAATGTTTACAAGGCCCAAAAGGATCATAATAGACAAACTTTAAGATTAAAAAAAAAAAAACATTCTCAACTGTTAGAGTCTGTTCAGAAGTGACACCTTACCGTTTGGACAACGGTCAAGCTCTGCTTAATTGCAATCAGTTGTTCCATCGTATGTCCCTGGAAAACTTGATATCTTCAAATGGTTCTGCCACCATCTAGTGGGAACTGTTGCAACTGCAGGGAGTGTTCAGCCAGAAAACCCAAACTTTCCTCAACAAACACCTGTACGTGTGTAAGTCAGAAGATCTTGTCAGCACGTGTTTTGTCGTGTTCAGTGTGTGAAACCTGAGGTTCAACAGATATTTAAAGAGAAAACATCTCTGGATGATGGATGGATAAGTGGAAGGATGGAAAGGTGTACAGACTGTTATTCTTCTTCTCTTTTCAAAAACAAGCCTTTCTGCTGGGCCTGCGGGGAGAATCGGTGGAACAATCTGAATCTCAGCTGGATGCTGATGAAGTTAGAGAGAGAAACAGTCAGGAGGTGAATGACTTACAGAGAAAAACACTTGAGTGCCTGAAACTTCTCACTGCCTATCAAGAAATGTAAAGTCTGTTTCAAGTTTAAAACTTGAAGACAGTTTCATTATTTAATCTTTAGCTTCTTCTCCTCTTTCTTGAGCAGACAGGACATTGGAAAATCACTGCTCAAAGCAAATGGCCAAAAGGCATCAAGAACTACATCAGGTAAAGAAACAGGAGAAAAACATGTCATCCTCTGAATGCTTTCTCAGGGTTCAGTGGGTGAAATGCCGTCTCCATCTGGGCCTGACAGGAAGAGCAACAACAGGACACAAGAGAGGTCAACTTTGCCAACAAAGGTCAACGCCATTGAATCCTCCCCAGGCACCCATTGGGATGTTGGATTTTCTGTCTGTCCTGTTCTTCCCACATCCAGTAACAGCAAGGCCAGCTACTGGCACTGGATTTTACTGGGCCACCATGAATGACACTCGTCTCCACTGCGTAACTGATGACCATCCAAAACCAGCCCTGTCACACCTGCTCTGGTTACAGCTCAAAGGAGCAGTTAGCTCCAAAGTTATCCAGCAGCTCCAGTGTCTGCTGATCAGCTTCAGCCGGATGGGTTTATCTACACTGGTCCTTAGCGATATGACAGAAAATCTATTCAGCAGCCTGTGCAACACATGCTCATTTTACCAACACCATTCTGTCTGTTTCAACATTGTTTGCCTTAGGCCTAAATGATCTTTGGTCAAATGACGAAGATCACCTTTTATTTTCCACTGTGCTGGTGCTTTTGACTTCATGAATCCCTCTGATCTTAAGAAAAACAATTAAAAAGTACTTTACTCTCACAGTTTTCAAATAACTCTCAATGAAAAAATTTTTAAACTCAAATTACAATTTCACAAGCACTGCTGCAACTTCCATTTCTGCATCAGTGATCCCAGCTCTAACCCATAATCCCATAATTTCTTCAATCCAACCATAGACAATCAGAAATTGTATTTTTGCTGTCACTTTAAACTTCACATGTCCCTATTGAGGCTGCGATTGGCTCCAGGCCTCCTGTGACAAGTGTCACAGGAATTAGATAAGTGGAAGATGGATGGATGGATGGATGGATGGATGGATGGATGGATGGATGGATGGATGGATGGATGGATGGATGGATGGATGGATGGATGGATGATTTGCCTTTCTCCAAAACATAAGGTTAGGGTTAGCACCTATGATGCATCTCACAGGGTTAACGAGTTGCTAGGTTTACGGTAAGACTTAGGCCTGTCCTTTTGTTTTCCTCCTCCAAAATCATACTAAATCTTCTGTTTCTTGCAAAATAGTGGACCATGCATTGATATTTTCCGGACTGTTCCTCCCAAAAGGCCTGATCTGACTAGAAAATAGACAAATAATACTCCATCTGCAAAATTACCTAGTTCCTAGTGAAAAATTCATTTTGATTGAGTCACATTTGTAGTGCAACGACAAAAAATCAAGATAGAGATTTTTCAGCCAAAAGCACATCCAGCACCAGAAAGGAGAATCACAATTTAGTCAGTAATTTAAAACTCATTTTAGGACTATTTCCAAATGGGGTTAAACCCTCCTGCCTCTACTACCTCCACACCATTGGCAGCTAAAGATTAACTGTGAACCAAACCAGCCTTTTTAATGTATTTTCCCTCTATTCTTAATCTTGCTGGTTTATCCAATTATAGAGGTGTGCAAAAGGGAACTGCATAAATCTATACAAAACAAAACAGCAACACATTCCCTTTACCTCCAACTATCATCTAAATCCACTCTATGAGTCCTGTCTTTGCATCTTAATCCATTCCCCACCACTGCATAGTTCTGCACTCTTGCAGCATCCAAGGCCACAGACTTGCTGAGGTATTAAATTTGCAGACAGTAATCAACAGCTGCATGCTGAAGGGTACACCACATTGTTTTTGCTTGCTCTTGTGTGTTCCCATAAAGGTCAGTTATGGTAGCAGACAGCACCCAATCTTCAAGTCCATAAAAAGAGGTTTCCAAATATTTGTCCTGTGATGATGTTTAAAAAGAGGGAGGTTCTGCTACAGAGACTGAAGATGAGAGATGTACAAGCTCATGGGTTTAAAACGAGGAATAAAGCTGTGCTTTTTATGGAAAACTGTGTTTATTTAACTTGAAGCCCCATTGGTGAGCTTCGGTTTGGGGTGTTGGTATCGGGGCGACTGTGAAGAAAGAAATCAATTTGTATTTCAGCTACTCTACATCATACTGACTTGAAGCAACCACAATGTGCAAAGTCAGACAGACAGAAGTAGATAGAGTTACAGCCGATGCACACAAGCATACATGACACACTTGTAAGAGCATAATTGCAGCTTAACCAGCTGTGGTAAAAACGAACATTCATTTACACACAGTGGAACTCCATTTCAATGAGCTGTGCATAATTGCAGTGTATTAAAGCGTGGTCTTTGGGAATTTTCATCCACATGACATTCTGAAATGGAAAGAAAGAAATTGAGAAATCCTCCTGATGGCAGCCCTCTGCCGTTTTCTGGTTCTTCTGTGGAAAAACACATTGTTGAATAATGTCTTTCTCCTGCCTCGCTGTGGCCCTGCCAAAGTGTCACCACGTCCATTCCTATTAAGCATGAGGCGCGTGGCGTTGGCGGGACAGGGTTGAGTTTTCTGGAGTGTGCCATGCGTCTTCTGCTTAATAGCCGTTAGCTTTATGAGGGATCGGGGCTGTTTAAAATAAGACTTGGCGGTACCTGGCACGGTTTGTGTTCCTGGAACGACTAACTGCTATGGAGGAGGAGAGGAGCAGTAATAACAATGAGCAACAGGAAGAAGTCCTTGCATGCATATAACAGTGTATGGAAACACGTTAGCAAATGTGGAATATCGATGTAAACTAAGATCTAGAAGAGTTCGTATCAACAAGGGTGGCGTCCTTGTAAGCGGTTAACGGGAAAATGTGAAAAGTGAGCTCTCATCTCTCGGGCTCAGGTGGGATTTTTTTTGACAGCTCAGACAGAATCAGCACTCAACCATGTGTTCCTCATGATTGTCCAGTTTTTCCACATAAAATACTTCTGCTTATGTATATGTACACACATGAACACATACATGCAATACAGATATAAATCTGTGTTTAGGTCAACCTCTCCTTACAGAGTGCTTAGATATGTGAAATTATTCTCTCCTTACTTAGTGCACGCCAAGAAAATCAACATGAGTCTACTGTATTTTTTATTTCCTATAGAAAACTACAGTAAATAACTGGTAGGTTTTGAACTTCACACCAGATCCTCACATTTCCCGTGTCATGTTCTACTTAATAAAAGCTCGTTGTTACAGGGTTATCGTATCAATCTGTATGAACTGTGCAAATAATGATAGTGAGTGACAAAAAAACAAACAAAGTCACTTTGTCTACACAAAAATCATTTGACCATAGAAATAGGTTTGAGTAAGACAACCAGCCAAAATCTGGTCTAAGTGATGATAAACATGTACTACACAAGATAACAAATCCAGAAGAAATGGCCAAAAGCTCTGCAGGGACTTAACAGATCACCTTCTTCCTTCAGTAATTCTAGTGTCAACAGAAACAGCAGACGTGCACAAAAACGCCAGAGCCGCCCATACAGGATGATACCCACTCACCAGGTGTATCAGCTCACCTGAACAGACCTGGAACTCAAGTTTTTTCTGCCTAAGGTTTGATTGCGCTTCACCCTCTTTTACTTTAGTCGAGATCGGGCATGCTCAGGGTGGTATGGCTGTAAGTTAAATAGGGGTGGCTGTAGCTGTGGAGGTAGAGCAGGTCATCTACTGATTGGAAGGTTAGTGTTTCGATCCCTGGCTCCTCCAGTCTATATGGCGAGTGTCCTTGGGCAAGTTGCTCTCTGATGAATCCATCAGAGTATGAATGTTAGTTAGCATGTTGTATAGAGCGCTTTGAGCACTCTTGTAGAGTAGAAAAACGCTATATAAGAATCAGAGTATTTACTTTACACTACACCTCAAAAGTAAACAGACAGAGAGGGTTTTATCCAGTTTGAACCCGGCACCAAAAGAAAAAAATATATATCAAAGGCTTTTTGAGAAACATGAATTTTTCATTCCATTTGTGTTAGCATACAGTTTGGTTAAACATGTTTGGCTTTTTTTACCCTTTAAAGCCTGAAACATGAAATAATTTCCAGGAAATTCCTTTTTTTTTTTTAGATTATTGAACCATTTGACAAATTTAATTTAAAATGTACTTTTAATCTTTATACTATTTGCTACATCTGGCATTTTGCTTAAAATGTATTGTGCAATTTATTTAGATTTTTCAAGGGAAAAAAATTACACTGACTATGTAAAAGTCTCAAAAACTGTCCAAAATCTGTATGTATTAAATAATTAAATAACACACACTAGACGTCGGGTTTATATATATACATATATATGTGTGTGTGTGTATGTATATATATATATATAAACGCGACGTCTAATGTGTCTTATTTGATACATACAGTTTTATATGTATACATATATACATCAATATCTTTTTAATATAATAACACTGTAACCTCCAAATATGTCCAGATAAGGTGTTAAGTAAGTCCTCTCAGTGACTGAGTTGTCTCATTGTGTCCTCATTTTTTATAGAACAAGGCCAGAGTAACCCAAGCTTAAGTGTTCATTAAGGTGTTTGTCACAAAGATATAAAATAAGCTCAGAGATTAAGTGGGTGTTAAAGACAGGGTGATTAGTTTATGTAAAAATGTAGTTTGTTGTTGTTCTGGTTTACGTGCTGAAAATGGTTTTATTTGTGTATGTTCAATGTAGTAGACTTGTACATAGTTAAACATATATGATCAAATAATGTTGAGTCCTGGAACAAGAAAGTGTAAACTTCATCCTACTCCTTTTCAAGCACACACATTCTGTAGACATAGATATATACATGAAAACTTGATGATTTTTAAGTTTTGCTTTTTGTTTTTTTCTCTTGTTATTTCAATTATATTTGCATGTTCGAAATAAAATTATATCTATCTATCTAAGTAAAGCATGGTCCACTGCAGATGTCTTTTAAGAATGTGATGATAAAAAAAAATCACTAGATGGCGCAATCAGCCCAGTAAAAATCCAACACACAAACCCTGTTTTGGAGAATGGTAGATACCTTACGTTTACATTGTGGCTTCAGTGTCTGTATTTTTGTTTTCAGACAGTAATCTCATCCAGTGCTTTCCACGCAAGGCCCCTTATTCCTAATGATAAGAAGGGGCCACCGAGGAGACTGTTTTGCTTTTGATCCTCATATAGTTAAGGTGGCACACAAACATAAAAAATTATGTCTATTACTAAATGTGTCAGTTTAATGTATATAGCACATTTCATTATGCATAAAGTCAATGTGCTTAGTGTAAAACATTAAACATCTCCCACAGTCTATGTTTTATCTGTGTCTGAAATTTGGCGGCGTTATGTAATGTGTTGAGATGTGCAAAAAAGTCTCAACAGGAACTCAGGGATTTTTAACTTAAGGTGTCATTTATTTAGGCCTTTGATTATAATAAACTCCTCCTAAAGATTTCATTAAATCAACATGTTTGCCACAGAATATGAAATTGAATATCTCAAGTATTCATCGTCCAATATAACCAAAATTTCATCTGACTGATGAGAATCCGAGTCTGGACACAGCTGTGTGTAAATAACAGTTGACACTTATAGCGCCACCTAATGGCAACAGGAAATCAGCAGTGAGTGATAATCATCATCTTGTGTACATCTTTCATTGGTGGTTTCAGTGAATGACATACAGCAGTGTGTTGTATAATTAGTGAGTGTGACACTCCTCATCTACAGCACTCTCGAGCTGCAATACATATCGACTGCACTCTGCCTCGAGTTGCATGTCTCACGGCTGGAGTGAGAGAGAGTGACCCAAAATGCAGGCACTAGCTGAGACGTGAGTGAGCTTTATTGAGGGAGAGTGACAATCAAAAGCAAGGGAGAAAACATATTTAGTATACACATCCAGTAATGCATATACTCTTATATATTGTACATATAGTTATTACTTTCAGATTTAGCCGTTCTTATATTTTGCTTGTTTTACGTTATTGTATTTTTGCACAACTCTGTTGCTTGTGAAGCTCGCACACAAGAATTTCACTCGCATGTACTGTACCAGTGTACCTGCACATGTGACATGACAATAAAAGTGATTTAATTTGATTTGATTTGAAAAATGAAGCCAAAACGTCTCTATCGCCCCCTGGTGTCTGGCTGCGGTATAGGTCATAAACCCCGCCTCCTCCATGTTAGCGGATGGGACGGGGTCAGACTAAAATAAATTTATTGTCCTCAGATAATTGTATTCCAAAGATTTTTTCTTTTGTTATCAATAGTTCTCATCATGCTGATTGATGTCCAAGGGGTCTCCTTTCCCATAAGTTTGATTCTAATTCCTACCGCGGTGATGTTAAATTGGGATGAAACGTCATCATAGCAGCTTTGACTGGCAGCTGCAGTCACGGAGAAACTTGCGTATCTCTGTTCGGGAATAGCAGATAGAGCGTAGGCTCTGAGAGGAAGGCCAGCGTTTACGCTACGAAAACACGACCGCCTGTTTTAACCTGACAGCCTGAGGTGTTCTTCAGTAAACTGGACTACCCGACAGAAGGACCCGAGGCCCCGCTGCACTTTTTCGGTAAGTTAAACGTGTTTGTAAGATAATCCGTAACTACCGTCCTTAGCTAGCTCCTGAGACCTAGTTAGCTAAAATGAGCACTCGGCTGTCAGGGTTCGTTTAGCTAATCTGTGCAGGTGAATGAATTTACTAAAGAAATCAAGAGAAACGCCCCGGGCTACTCAGTCACTAATTACTGTTACTGTACTTTTATTACAAGTATTATACTGTAAAAGCAACAGGCTGCACTCTGCTTCAGCTCCTGTGCAGAGCTGAATATCAAATATGTGCAAACAACAGCATGTTTTCAATCTCTTGCCACATCTGTAAAGACAGTAACATCTTTTTTAAAAGCTTGTACTTCAGTAACTCCTCATTAATCAGGAAGTGTGGATTAAAGTACTCTAGTGTACTGTAATACTGAAAAAAAATGTAAGAGAAGAACATCAGATCCCGAGTGTGTGAGGACAGAAGAATCAGCTTTATTTCAATTTTGAGGGATAAAATTTATATCTGAGTTTGATGGTTCTGTTCTCTTTGTGATTACAGGAGCTGCCCTCAGATTCAGACGTCAGCACCACCCAGTGACAGCAGACAGATCATCCAACATGTTCACATGCTAACTGCAAAATGAACTGATGAAAACAGTGCGAAGGTTAAAGTACCACACGTGCTGTAGTGAAAGCTGCAGCTTTATTGATAAAGTTAAAGACAAAAAAACAAAAGGATTAATCACTCGTGTAACAGTGTCACTATATATCAGCATTAACAGGACCTCAGTTTGGTGTTTCACAAAGCTGCTGATCTCAGACCTGCACAGCTTCTGCTTTAAACACTTGATGTACTCAGCTGCATGAAGAGCATATGAGATTTTCTCTGGCACAATTAAATAAAACCTGATGAAGGTCAAAGGTCGTCACTTGTATGTTGAACTACAAACTTGTCATCTGGAATTCTTTCACAGTTTTCTGCAGATAGTGTGTTGTTTACCATAAAGTGATTCAGAGTTATTCATACCAGAGTAACCAGAGAGGATCATATATTTTTAAATATATAACTTTCTACAGGACTGAATATAATATCTTTATGTAAAAGTCCGGAGCCTCTGGGGAGTATCCGAGTATTTATAACATTACACAAACCAAAGGTCTCCATCACAGTATTCATGAAATGGTGGATTTATCCATCTCCTGGATCGGGCCTACGGATGAGTGCTGAAGATTTCCCTGTGAGGGAGCTGCTGGTGAAGATCATGAGTCCTGCTTGATCAATGCGATGAGCTTCTGTCTTCCTGGGGCTCGTTCTTCGTACCTCACTAAGTAAGTTAGCCGGATTTGAATGTTGACGATTTCGCGTGATCTTGGATCGTTCGGTTCTCCGAAGCTCATCTGGGACTTGCTGTCATAGCAACAGATCCGTAAGCGTAAACCTGCTCGGGAGCAGGTTTACTTTATGTAAACAGGATTAGATCGCGGCCACTCAGGTATGTCCGCTGCAGTTATATGAAAGCAACAGCGATATTTCGCCACTGTTTTACCATAAATAAATATTATCAATGTAACTAAAGATAATGCAGCATTTGATTCTTTTATTGATTTCATACAGATACATACAGGTCATTTCCGGAAAAAAGGGAAATGTACTATTAATCATTCTATTACATGTAGTAGATCATGTCAGATGTAATTCATATTTTAGAGTAGTAATAGTAAATTACTACGTGCAATCAAGATGAGAGACCACGACTATAAAAGCGAAAGTGGATTTGGGAAGTCTGTCGCAGCCATGTCCTGTCCGTTTGTACGCGAGCAAGGAAGGTGCAAGATTGATAAGGAGAGTTTACAGAATTTAGCGTATATTGCGGGATAGACAGGATCCTTTAGCTCAGCGCGACGGTGTGCTCATAGAGAGATATCGATTCTCCCGTGAGGGTATTATTTACTTTCTTCCTCTCTCTCTCTCTCTCTCTCTCTCTCCCTCCATATATATATATATATATATATATATATATATATATATATATATATATATATAAATATATATATATATATATAAATATATATATATATATATATAAATATATATATATATATATATATATAAATATATATATATATATATATATATATAATATATATATATATATATATATATATATATAATATATATATATATATATATATATATATATATATATATATATATATATATATATATATATATATATATATATATATATATACTGTACTGTATATACTTACTCCCGACTTACTGTGCATGCTTCAGTCACCCCTTGCATGGGAACAGGTAAAAGTGATGGAGTGTTATGTCAAACTACACACAAAAAAACCCACAATGTCAATAAATGTCACAGTACAAAAAGGGGTGTGACAAGGGGGTGCAGGACCACCACCTGTCTTTATTTGCTCTGCCCTTTTCTTGGTTGCTGTTATAAACAAACAAACAGATTATTTCAGGGTCTCTTGTCATAGACTAAAAGCAATATAAGTGATAAATATTACCATTCTGTGGAATATTCTTATATTTCACTTTTACTTTTTCCCATGTTCTAGTGGGTCCTGTTGTGGCTCTAATGTGAAAGAGGATATGATGTAATATAATATAATGTGGTATAATATAATATCACATGATATAATGTAATATCATGGATCACTTACGAGTTTAATTTGTCAGCAACTTTCTGCCAGCCCTCTCTCCTTGCTTTTGCAGCCTTTGCAGTGTTCCCCTGCGTTTTAATTAAACTCTGAAACTCCTGATATCCCTCAATCAAGAGTTCTTGGTCTGCTGCCGTGAAATACTGTGCGCGCTCCTTCGACATCTTCGCCGACCAATCACAGGGTTGCCGATCAATGTTTCTACTATCGATGCGTAGCCCCTTTTAAGCCACCCAGTGATCTCAGATTACTTCATCCAGCTATACTAATCGTCAACAACAGGTGTGTTCGGAGAACCGGATTAGCGAGCTCAAAGTTAGCGCGATGATTTGATCTTGGATGTGTCATTTGATCTTGGATGTAGTAAGCGAGGTACGAAGAACGGGCCCCTGGTGTTTCTTAAATGATGCCTCTCTCAGTGGGTCAACAGAACTTCTGGCACAGGACAGCTGTGATGAAAGAAAGGGAAGAAGTTTCTCTAAACCTCTGGACCCAGGAAACCCAGCTTAGTCCTGATGGTCTCCCTCACTAGTTTCTCCCCAGGGTGAATGTAGCTGTTGATATAATATGGACTCTATTATTAAATGAAAAGAACAAATCAGACTACATTACTGAAACGTTCTGCTGCTGTTTTTAAAGTTTCCATGTTACCAGGATGTAGAGGGCTCTGAAGACTTAAACAGTTTTAGATCCATTACACTCACAGTCTTATGTTAAAATCTCAAAGGACAGCATTATATTTTTGATATTAACAGTAACTCTGGGCTTCTGTAGAGTGTGCAGATGATCTCATCGCTGTCTAAAAATGGATTAAAAAAAAAACATAAGAAGTGCTGAATCCTTCAATAATACAGACTATTAGAGTAGCAGGTGTGTAGCATCGCTAACTACCTAGCAACAAGCCTCCAACACAGTGCGTATGCTAGCGGCTAATCTAGCTAACAAATTAACAACAGAGTGATTTTAGAACTATAAGATGATAAGCTGTGTTTCTTTTTTTATAACAGTGACATGGTTGTATTTACCTTGATTAAAGGAGTCGTCAGTTGCGGTAAAACAACAAAAAAACTCGAGCAGCCGGGCTACGTAAAAAGTGTAGGGGGGCGTGTTTGCGGTCATGTCCAGCGGGTGTGTGGGCGGGAGCGTTACACGGTCGCTCCACCTCAAGTCACTACTGCGCAGACTCTGGCTCCAAACTTGCAAGATGGCAGCCTCCACATTGGCTTCATTTTTGCACAATGGGAGGAGGCGGTGTCGCGTCGTCCATGTTTTCTACAGTCAATGTTCTGCGCACTCAGCCAGAGACGCGTGTAGCGGTTGCTAGGCAACAGTTTCTCCTTTTTTCTTTGAGGGTGGGCGGGGTTAAACGCAGATCAAAGGGGTGATGTCACAGGCAAGGCCCTTAAGGCAATGTCTTAAATACCCATCAATAGCCTGACACACACGCTGCTTGTGTTTAGTTCAAATGCATTTACTCGCCTAAAGCCTTCAAAATTGCTTCTATTAACAGAATTTCAAACCGATTTCAAACACACCTTTAAAATTCAAATTATAACTTTAAGAAAAATACCTAGAATAAATTTCACGAAACAAAGACACACAACAAAAATGAAACATAAAAATAAAATGAAAAATAAAAAAGCCAGTGGTAATCTGGACAATTGCAAAACTGATGACACAGCAAGTGCTGTGAAATCACTTGTGGGCCAGTTGTTCGACAACATTACACCTGAGCAGTGGGACGAGTTTCTGTTAGGTCGCCCAGACAAGGTCACCACAAAACAGCTCATTACATTTGTAGGAAACATGGTGAACCTGTGCCCGCAGTCGACAGCTGCAAATCAGGGGTCTTCCCAGGGCACCCCTGCACTTGACGTCTCCTCTTCCACTGCTGGCAGAAAAACAGTCGAGCCAAGGAAGACTGCATGTGGCAGTGGGTTCAAGAAAAAACTTAAAAACCTGTGGAAGTGCCTTGGACAGTCAAGTTCTGTCAGCTCCGCAGACGGAGTTGAACGCGCCATAGAAAATCCAATCATTGTGCCATCTTGTGCCGTTCCTAAGGATTACGCCGTACACTCAGTCATTGACGGTGTAATTTTACAAGCCGAAAAAGCAGCGCACCTCCCTGCTGAAACTTACAAGAAACAAATGTTTGACAAACTCTGGCCTGAAGTGGAGTCTAAAGATGTTGAAATCGCAGAAAATGTGGAAACGGTCATTTTCTCTGACATCTGTAAGGAGCTGGCTATTCCAGAGCATGCTGTTTTCGCCGCCATGGTTTTAGACCAAAAACACCAAGAAACGATCGTTTCTACATTCAAAAAACACCTGGTGCCGTCATATGAAAATACATCTAGTTCTGTAAAAGCAGAAACTCCCGCTGTGGAAAAAACTAAAAACCCACAGAAATCCTCTGTTAAACATGAAAGCAGCGTGCCGGCTGAAAACAACTCTGAGGATAAAATATGGCTGAGCACACTGATTCAAACTGTGCTTTCACAGTTGACTAAAATATCAGTGTCCCCCTCTTCTGACTCTCTGCATGAACGTTTGTTGGAGAAGGTCTGGGCTGAAATCCAGAACATTAAAGTGCCTTTAGGCCCAGAAGTGCTGGAAAAGGTTGCCAAGGACATTTTCAGTGATCTAAATGAAAAAGTAACAGCTTTAGACGAAACACTGATTGACACCACAGTTTTTTTAGTATTCAAACAACGTCTATTGGCATTAACAGACACGTGTCAAGTTCAATCACGTGAAAAAGAAGAAGAATACAGGCTTTCTGTGGAAATCTGTATTGAGGACGTGGTTAGGCGTGTTCTTGGGAAGGAAGGCGTTTGCATCCCCTTAGACAGGCTTGAAGCCATCCAAAACCGGTTTACCACTGTAGTCTGGGCAGAAATCAAAGAAGAATATGTTAAAGTCCCATTGGAGAACTTTAAAAACCTCAGCAAGTTGGTTTACAAATCTCTTTGCAAAGAGTGGCCAGAGTTCATTCTCACGGTTATGCAGTTACAAAAGCCAATAGTTGAGGAAACAATCGTGGAAGTGTTCAAAAACCACGTAGCAAAATTATCTAAAAAACCGGGTTGGATGCGCCGGTTTTTCTCGTCTGCACGCAATTTGTTTTTGTTGGAGCAGAAGACAAAATAAGGTTTCTGTAGGGGAATCAACTGAAAAACATTTCTTAAAAACTAATTGGAGCCATTTTTAAAATCACAATGGCTCTTTAATCCATCGAGTCATTTATGAAAATCAGCTGACCGGTCGCGACAGATGGCCGTCCCCTCACTGAGCCCGGTTCTGTCGGAGGTTTCTTTCTCTTAAAAGAAAGTTTTTCCTCCCCACTGTCGCCAAGTGCTTGCTCAGAGGGGTGTGTCTGTTGGGGTTTTCTTTTTAACACTGTAAGGTACCAAACCTTACAGTAATGCATTGTAAGGTTACCTTACAGTGTATTACTGTAAGGAAACCTTACAGTGTTAAAAAGAAAACCCCAACAGACAGGTAAGGTAAGGTAAGGTAAGGTAAGGTAAGGTAAGGTACCAAACCTTACAGTAATGCATTGTAAGGTTACCTTACAGTGTATTACTGTAAGGAAACCTTACAGTGTGAAAAGACCATCATTTCATTTCATTTCCCTTACAGACTGAAGTGAACTGAATTGAACTGACAACATAACTAATTCAGCACTTCAAATTAACATTAATAAAAATGTTTAAATTTCATGCCCTGATTTCTGTTTGTTTTCATTGTCTGTTAGTTGAACAAATACATTCATACCAACTTCGTGTTTCATTTAAATGTGTAACCTATTTTTAAACCTTTCAAAAATCTGATGTGATATTTTGTATTTTGACTTATTTCAAAACACACATTGATTCATGTGTGGAGGAAGACAATTTAACATTTTTTAAAGGAGGGAAAAGAAAAGAGCCAGCTGAGTCTATTATTGTTACCAGACAAGAATGTATCTGTACCAAATTTTGAAATATTAAATCCAAGAAATTTAAATCATTTGACAAAGTGATTAAGTGAAGCATTTTGGATCTACTCAGTTTTGAATGATGAGATTTTACTTAGTTGTTAAAAGCCAGAATTGTGATTTAAATCATAATTCAATTCATCTCCCAGCTCTGTGATTATTACTGTTATAGGATTGTTAAAAGTATACTCATCACTTCTAGTAGCACAACAATAAACTGTGAAAAATGAATGAATAACATTGTTAAACTGGATATGGCAATTTTGTTTGTGTTGAGCTTATTCCTTGGTCATTTGGTGAAGACAGGATACAGAGCCAGAGGGCTCTGTGTGAACCTGTGATGACACAAGTGCTGATATTAAATTGTGCATTTTTATTTTACTATGAATGACAAACAGGAAGTTGGTACATGCAAGAATGAAATGTCCCCAGTAAATAGAACAGAATAGCCCTTTTGTCACGGTACTGGCTTAACCATCATACATCCTCTCTGTGCTGTGTGTGTTTCCTCCATGCTCCCTGTATTTTGGAATTCTCTTCCCAGTTTTGTTTTCTGCCTTTATGGTTTGAGTTTCATGTTTGAGTTTTTGGTTTTGTTTTCTGTATTAGTGTAAGAGTTTTCCAGCAATAAAGCTGCCGTTTTGAGTTTACTCCCTATGTCCTGGGCTGTGCCTTCCACACAGCAAACGTGACACCTTTACTGTCATTGTACACGTACAACGAAAGTGTGGATGCTCCACACCAACTGAAGGAATAAAATATTCATTGTAAGACAGCAGGAATTAAAAAAAAAAAAAACCAGAAATGTATACAAAAGGAGAGAGGGGCACACATTTCACTGTAAAATCTAATCCAACGTACGTCCACACGTACCCGGGTATTTTTGAAAACGCAGATTTTTCTATGCGTTTGCACCTTTCGTCCACACGTAAACGGCGTTTTCGGTCACTAAAAACAGAGATTTTTAAAAACGCCTGCCAGGGTGGATATTTTCGAAAACTCCGTTTTTGCATTTACGTGTGGACGAGGGAAACGGAGAAAACGCAGCGTCGAAGGTGTGCGCCTTTTTTGACGTCACACTGTGCGCCACGTTATTGTTTCGGTCAAATGAATTTCTACAATACTGTTACTGTTAATTTTACTCTCTGCAGTGTTTAAATGCTTACATATACACACACAGTTACTGTCCCTCCACACATAGGAGTCGGTTCTGCTTCTATGCCCCATCTTTGTTTACGCTTTCCCACCCAGGCTTCTAGACTTCTGATTGGCCAACATTTCTACACGGTTAGGAATATATCGCCACCTGTTGCTTTGGCATGCTCCTAGCAGCGTTTTCCTTCATTTCTGCGTTTACGTGTGAACGGGATTATTTTTTAAAATGCAAACGGAAAGTCTCCGTTTTCAAAAATACCCGTGTACGTGTAACGTGCCCGGGTATTTTTTGAAAACGCAGATTTTTCTATGCGTTTGCATATTTCGTCCACGCGTAAACGGCGTTTTCGGTCACTAAAAACGGAGATTTTTAAAAACTCCTGCCAGGGTGGAGATTTTCGAAAACTCTGTTTTTGCGTTTATGTGTGGACGAGGAAAACGGAGAAAGCGCAGCGTCAAAGGTGTGCGCCTTTTTTTCACGTCACACTGTGCGCCAAGTTATTGTTTCGGTGAAATGAATTTCTACAATGGCGGACTTAGACAAATTACTGTTACTGTTAATTTTACTCTCTGCAGTGTTTAAATGCTTACATATACACACACAGTTACTGTCCCTCCACACACAGGACTCAGTTCTGCTTCTATGCCCCATCTTTGTTTACTCTTTCCCACCCAGGCTTCTAGACTTCTGATTGGCCAACATTTCTACACGGTTAGGAATATATCGCCACCTGCTGCTTTGGCATGTTCCTGGCAGCGTTTTCCTTCGTTTTTGGTTTTTGCGTGTGGACGGGATTTTTTTTAAAAACGAAAACGGAAAATCTCCGTTTTCAAAAATACCCGTGTACGTGTGGACATAGCCTAAGTTAGGACAACTTAGACATTGCATGTACACAGTAATAAGAATAACCTGATTATTCGCAATACCAATTGTATACCCACTAAACATCAATTGCTACTAAATTGAAAGAAAACATTTTTTGCTTACACAAATTAGATGCAACTAAATCACATTATGTTTTTTTCTCATATTTATAGTACAACACTTAATATAAACATTGCAAGTATGATTCAAAAAGAATTAACAACACTTCTTGTAATGGAGTTAAATCCAACTTTTATTTTCAAAACAAAAAAGTATATCAGCCAACAGACTGGACACTGTTCTGCTGCACAACAAACAATATATTGCCACTATTAGAGCTTGTGATATTTCACTATATTTTAAATATATACAGTGGCAGTGGATGTCCTGGTGTCCTGCAAGAGCAAAAAAATAAATAAATAAATAAAACATTCTTTATAACACCAACTTATTTGATATGAATACTTATGCCATCTATTAGACTTAATTATTTTAAGATTGTCATTTGTACAAAGTCATGTGACCATTACTTTTAATTGTCCTAATATGGTTGTCATTTTGCAGAAAGTGCTAGGCGATTAGAAGCTTTATTTTCAGCTTTAGAAGTGCAGACATAAGGTGTAGGAAGCTGTCTCCACAACCACAAGTTCCTGTTTTTACAAGTTTAGCAGGACTGCTACTTCTGCCTTTGTACATGTTGGGGTGTTAAAAGGTCATGCTCTAAATGAAGTGACTAGCGATGTCGTTGAGAGGTCATGTTTCATGTAAGGTGTGTCAGGAAGTGACACACACACACTTTGCTTACACATGCTTGACTTAAAACTGTCACATGGTTAACTGAATTATGTGTAACCTCTGTTGTCAATAAAAGACTGAGGCGGACGCAGAGGTAGTCGGAGTTGCTGGGATAGGCAAGTGGAAGCACTGCCCTCCTGTGGTGTCTGTGTGGTTGCTTTCAATAACAGTTTCTGTTTATCAGCAAGGTTGACTTAAACCTAACACCATCCCTCCATTTTCTTCCACTTATCTGCAGCTGGGTCATGGAGGCTAGCAGCCTAAGCAGAGAAACCCAGAGCTCCCTCTCTCCAGCCACCTCCTCCAGCTTATCCAAGAGAATTCTAGCGTGTCCTGGAAAATGCCTAGGAGGCATCCTTGTCAGATGACCGAACCACTTGGCTCAATCTTACGTTCCCCTCTTTCCTCATTTGTGAACAAGACCCTTCTCAGTGTGGGGCAGTAACGTATCACTGACACAGATTGGGCACTCCATCCGTTTCTGTAGTCAAATGGACATGTCCATCTCAAAGTGGTAATCTATACTGAAAACTATGGCCAATAAGAACTAGGTTTTAGTTCCAGGGGGTCATTATGAAACCATAAGTAGGCTTTTAAAGCCAAGTACAAGTGTAGTATATCTTACTGAGGTTTTGTATATTTGGAAAAGGCAGAATAAAAGGCAGGAGACAAGTAAAAATCTGCAGCAATTCTGATATTCCAGTGTTTTAATACGCTAATGTAAGTTAGCTACTAAATTATCGTGTCATGGTGACATCGGAGATTTGAAAAGACTGAATGTTATTGTCATCATCTGGAAATATGCCTTATGCCTTAACGGCATTTCTACCTCTGTGCTTATAATTATGTTGAATTAGGTTGATTATGATTATGTTAAACGGCAATGACCTAAAATTACTGTAAAAAGGTATTCCAATGAAAATCAATGCCTTGATAAACTGCACGCAGGATGATCTTTGTTAGGAAAATGGCTAATTTATGATTACTTAAATGAGGCAAAGTATACTCAATTTGGTCTTTATTAGAACATAGAAAGTGTTTGAAAATTTAACAGTGTTTTCTGAAAACCCTCTCTCGTCTGATCATTTCCTGATAACATTTAAATTTACAATAATTGATTACACAGTTGTGAGGAGTAGATTTCTTCACAGTAGATGTCTTTCTAAAAGTGCTGTAACTAAGTTTAAGAATATAATCCACCCACTGTTATCATCTTCAATGCCCCATACCAACACAGAGCAGAGCAGCTACCTGAACACTACTCTAACAGAGGTCGTTTATTTTGTTAATAATTTTATCTCCTCACTGCGTACGACTGGTGAGTAGAGCTACAACAGCAACTCATAAAAGATCGCTAAAGTGAAATTACACAAGATGAAAAATGACAATATATGAAATTGCTATGAATTCATTATCATGTGGGCCCTTAAATGAAAGTCTTTCTCTGAGTCTGCTTTTCCTGAGCTGTAAAGTCTCACCTGTAGCTCCAGGTCTTATGAACCTGTACATGTCAGTGTGGTGCGGTGCTGCATTTCTACTTTTATCTCACAAAAAAGCTGCTCTCACTGTAATGTAACATACTTTAATCTAACCTCAAAGTCATGTTCTACAAATATTTTCCTTGTAATCCAGATCACTATGAACATCTTAAAGGATATTACTTTTTTTTTTCTCCTGAATTGCCCCTATGTGTTACACATCTCACTGTCTATCCCTTTTTTTGCTTTTTAGCCTGACCTGTCTCCCTGTATCATATGTATGGTCAGCTAGGTCTGTCATTTTAGCTGCAGGCAACTGCAACCGACAAATAAAGCTTATCCTTATCCTTATATCTGACACTTAAAATATCAGGAGGAGGGAAGGAAATCCTCAGATTTGTCACAGTGTCCCCGTGTCTCTCCTGTGGAACAAGTGTGGAACAAGTGTGCATATTTTACAGAAGGAGTGCTGAGACATACATCAGAGGATGTCAAGTAAATAATGTTAGTACACCGATTTCTCTGATGAATTTAAATTCCAAATATTAAAAAAGCGTGCTGATAGAGTTTACCTAAAGCAGACCGATGCATCATTAAAGTGCAGCTTTACAAACAAAACAACAGAAGCACTTGTGCAGACTCATTATGAACAAATATAGAATAGAATAGAATAGAATAGAATAGAATACCCCTTTATTGTCATTGTACATATACAACGAATTTGTGAGTCCTCCACACTAACTGTTCCAGAATAAAACATTATTTTGTAGACAGCAGGAATAAGTAGCAAACAACAGAAATATATACAGCCAAGAGGGATATATACAAGACAAGAGAAAACCCCACATTAGTAAACATCATATTCATTGATGTGCAAAGGTATGCGTCAGGAAATGAACATAAGTAAAACTGTGAAGAATGCGTGCAGACAGCAGATCAATTATGAGTACAGTGGATAAATAAATGTTATGTGACTCGTGTGCATTAATGCAGTAAACTTCAATTCTATTGTATTTTTAATTTCTAGTTGAATACTGAACTCTGTCCTGACAAGAGAAGCACCTTTGAGCTTTCATCATTAACCTGGCGCTAATTCCGCGCAGCAAAAGCACCGAAACAAAACACCCAAGTAGTATTTTTAAGTTCCAACCTGTGTCACCATTTTGACATTTAGTTTTCTATATGGGGTTATAATTGATAATAAAGAGCCATGCAAACTCGGCTCAGATCATTAAAAGTTAAGTAAACAAGTTGTATACATGTTTATCTTCCTCTACATCATCCCTGTCCCGAGTCTCAGTAACGCGGCTCCATTCCTGCTGCAGTAAATCACTGTGAGCGCAGTTACCTGTCCCGGGTCCTTCCTGCGTCTCTCTGCTGTGTAGAGCAATAATCCTGTTTCCAGTCACCCATTCCCTGCTCACACGTTCCCCTCCTGAGATCCTGAGCTCAAACCGCACGGACGACCGTCTCCTCCTCCGCTTTATCGAGCCTCCTGCGCCGCGCTGCCCGGGACTCTGAATATCTCACCCTGCTCATGTTTCCTAGTACACAGCCTGAGACTGTGATGGCTTACGCCTGTTCTGGGGCCGGGGCCAGCAAAGGGAAGGAGAGGGAGGGGAGGCATCACGCTGCAAAAAGTAGGCTGTCTAAATCACGAATCCACGGTGGCGTCTGAAATGTTACTCAGAGTTGTCAGGTTGTGAAAACACCCTTTGGCTGGTATTTTAATAGCCTTCTGTTTGGAACATAATACTGCAAAGCAATATTATAACTAGTCATTAGTGAAGCCTGAGTAATTATAATGATAAATTAGTGGATGTGTGCAGATTCTCTTCAGTCTTTTCCCGAAAGTAAGCGCAAAAACTGTGAAAGCAGAACAGAAAAGCATGACTAAAGCCAAATGAGCAGATATTATTCCATGTGTCATGTGCTGGTTTGTAAAAAAAAACAACGCAGCACCTTGGTTGGGTCATATACATGTAGTGTCACAGCGGTACAAAGGATGTGCAAAATGTGGGATTTTTCTAAAGGCAGAAAAACTCCAAATACTGCAACAAGGTCAGTCATTATGGTTTCTTTTCTTTAGCTCCTGCAAGATGTAGAATGAGTCTAACCCACTGTCTGCTACAGACACTTTACAGTGCAATAAACCTGTTGTGGATGCTTGTAAAGACTGTATCATGTTTTATCCTTGCAAGATCACACTTGGGTCCTAAATGGTCCTGTGTCAAGAGATTTTGTCCCCTTCTAGCAACCACTTAGTGCACTTTTGTATACAGCTGCCTATCAGTGTATCAGACCATCAAGGTCTAATGTTTTCCTCGTAATAAGAGTTATTCCATCAGATTCAGCACAAAGCTGAATCACCCATGTGTTCCTTTGGGGTTTATCCAAGGTAGTTAGTTATTCGAAGGACGTGACTAAGCAGCAAGAGCCATATGAAGGGTTCGAGCCCTGTGTAATTATTGTTTGTTTGTGTTTATTTACATTTAATGGGGGAAGTTAACTTTTACTAACAGCATGTGCAAACATACCATCAATGGCCCAGTCATGTTGCTCGTCTTATAGAGTGTATAGTTTGACTTCTCACCTGATGTGAACTCAAGTTACCTCCTATGACCTTGTCAATGTTGTCTAAATTTGTGGCTCAGCACAGACTTCACTGGGAAAGTTTGGAGGCTTGTAAATGGCATCTCTTTTTTCTCAATCCCTAATATTAATATACATCATAATATATAATCTGCTAATATTATTAATATTAGTAAGTAATCTTAATTCCTAAAAATATTATTGATATGTTTATTGTGGCAGGGGTGTGGTCTCTGGCTCCGCTGCAGTGGGCTCAAGGGGCTCAGCTATGAAGGTTGATGGGACAAGTGGACATGATCGCATAAATGAGGTCTCCTTCCTTTGAGTGACGCCGGGGACCTGAGACGAGAGAGCATGGAGTCTGGACTCAGCTGCAAAGCTGACTGCCAGGAAAAAGACCACAGTGCAAAACCACAAAGGAACATTTCTGTGCTCTAAATAAATGAAACCAACTAGGTATTCAAACTATGTGTGGGGTCAAGATCTTTCCCCGGTAATATTACTAATTAATGTTAATATTGACCTACATTTATATGCTTTCCTAAATGGAATTAACAAACTGCCTCTGTCATGTTAGTAATTACCGGCAGCTGAATATGATCTCCTAGTTTTTAACCTTGCTCTAAATTGCGCAGGTCACTGTGCATGTGTTTAGAAAACAGCACAACTTTTGTAAATCACCAAAACTAACCACACCTATCAGCACTATTTAGAGATTTTGCTCCCTGATTTTAGTAAATCTGGCCTCAAGTGTTTCAATTCTCATCAGGCTAGATTGTCACTGTTCTTTGGCTGCTTCAACATTACCGTAATTTACCGCACTGGTTCCAGAAATGTTAAGTCAGATGCTTTTTCCAGACAGTTCACTTCTGACACAGATCGAATCCCCAGACACCATCATGGCTACTACCTGTGTGGTACTTAGTGGGGTCTCCTGGGAGGTGATGGAGCTGACAAAACCTCTCAGATCCAGTTCAGGTCCACCCCAACTGTATATGTGTCCCTTCCTCTGTTTGTTGTCAAATGCTGCATTGGAAGCACTTGACTAGTATTGTCTACCACCCTATGGCAAGTCACACCACCTCCCTAGTAAAACATGCTTTAAAGTTTTTTTTTCTCAAAACAAACATATTTTCTTCTTAAATCGGTCCAAATACTCTGTTGTAGGCACCTGAACTTTAAAGTTGGAACTCAGGATCAAAGTTCCCTGCTAAAATGGAAACAAGAACGCAAACAAATACACACTCATCGATCAAGGTAAAACAGTTTATTCAAAACCAAGAGATAGAACATATCTGAAAGACAGTTCAGTGAACAGTTTTGCTATTCAAGGGGAGAGTGTAGGTATTTTGTTTTTTCTGACAATTAAATGGTCCAAACTAAATTTGATAAACCTGGAAAAACACAGTTCTTAAAAGTAACACATTACATAACTGCGCTGATCATTTTTGTATAGTCCCTCTTGCATAACCAGGGGTGTTGCTGTGATCAGTTTCTAAAAGTGAATAACTCAGCGTTCCTGTTAGCCATGTACAGTAGTCGGATGCTGCGCACACAGCCGGCAGCAGCTTCCTGAAGCTCCTCGTCATCGGATCCCATCATGTGGATCAGTGGCTGTGGAAGTATACAGGACAGAGCTGACAACCAGCAGAAGAATGTATTCCTAACAAATCTCATTTACTAAAGAGTGTTTCTCAAAACTGAATTAAAACACCACAAAAACATCAAACTTCGAAGCATGAAATGCATTATAATACACCACTCCACACATCGGTGTTGTTAGTTAAAAACACAAAACATGAAGTGAGCCAGCCTATGGGTGAAAACGCTGTGAACTTACAGGATAAGTCCAGTTAAAATCTAAAAAACTGCTGTTCTTCTTCTACTTATAACCACATTATTTTGTGGAAAAAGTCAAAAGCAGCCTGCTCAGTGTCGAGGAGTGTGAGTAAAACATTTGCCCTCCAGTTTCATGTGATTTAAGTCCAAAAATACATTATGGAGTAGTGTTGCAACTCTTAAGTGGTACATTAATAAGGGCAAACATAGAGACAGATTAAAAAGGGTGTTATTTCTTGAATTGGCACATATGTAACACCCATTTTTTAAAATCTAATACAAATTTAAGTCTAAATGGAGGACACAAAAAAGCAATTTGAATGTGACTGAACTTTGGAGTCAGAAATCTAGGTACCACAGCACTGTAACTGACCTGAACTACTTCTTTTTCGTGCATGGTAATACAGTTGTTGGGATTTCTCGACAGCTGATACAGGGCCATGGCTGTGCTCCGCTGGACCGAGCCTTCTTTCGACTTAAGGTAACGCACAAGTGGTGCCACAGCTCCAGCCTCACCAAATGATGCCCTATTGCTGCCCCACATGCAGCACTGCGCGATGGCATCAGCAAGATGGTGACGGAGCCTGTCATCAGTCTGGAGAGAAATAGGACGGTATTGAATCGTGGAGAGCATTTCTTTTACATTGCCCAGAACAAGTTGTATCTACTAACACACTCCTCATTAGCTGGATTCACACAGCAGTGAGTGGTTACAGAGCACCTAAACTCAGCGTAAAGACAGTATATGAATACTGACAACAACACTAAAACCCTGTTGTTTTTCTCCAGCAGTGAGGTGTTCTTACTGTGTTAGTCAGCTTGGCCAGCGATGGGACGACCCCGAAATCAGTGAGGATTGCCAGATTCTCCTCGTCTTTGGCTATTTTGCAGATGGCAGCACAAATACTTGCCAGCACCTCATTGTTTGTTGAGCTCAGCAATTTAACAATCAGTTGGAATCCACCGATGAGCGAGCGTGCCGTTTCTCCTGCATCCTAGAGTCAAAAAGTCTGTTATTGGCTGCAAACGAACACAGAAGATGATCAAGAGGGGAGCAGTCCAATGAATCTAGTCCAGTGAATAAAAGAAGAGATGCAGACTGGGACATTTGAGAATCGCAGACAAAACAAAGGAAAATAAGTACTAACAAAGCCCAACCCTGTTTCCAGAAAATATCAGGATGCTTTTAAAAATGTAAATAAAAACAGAATGCAAGCATTTACAAATCATTTAAAGAGAAATTATCAAATGCTGAAACTCAAACTTGAAACTTAATTCATGAGTTGAGAAGTGGGTAACAAGAAATTGGAAAATTTATGTTATCTTTAAAAAAACATCTTTAAAAAATTATTAGTTCATAAAAACTTGGTTCACTGCTTGATTAGGTATAAAAACAAAATCCCAAAGATGCTGTCTTAAGATGGGCACGGACTGACCTCTTAACAACAGAATAACATTTATCAACATGAAACTAAAGCATCTAATATCAACCTGGGTAAAAGCACCGGATGGTCCCTTTCTTCTTTAGTCTACAGGACGTGGTGCTTGTTTTGACCTGCTTTAACCTGCAGTTGTGGGTAAGACTGTGAAATGTGTTCAGAGACAATGATTTTTGGAAGTGTTCCTGAGGCCATTCAGTCCACAATAGAATCATGCTTGTTTTTAGTGCAGTGCAGTTCAATCTAGAGCCCAAATTTCACAAGAACTGATATTCAGCCTTGTCGCTAACACAATTTCTCCAGATTCTCGAACTGTACTGTAGATAAAAGTCAATTTCAAGGTTAAGAAGGTTAAGAAGGATTATTCTGAAATTGCTCCAATTGCTCCTTTATAGATTGTTAAACATCTGCCCATCTCAACTAATGGGAAACTCTAAACTCTTTTTATACCCAATCATGTTACATTTTTTCAATCAATCAATCAATCAATCAATCAATCAATCAATCAATCAATCAACCAACCATACCCAGTCCATAAATCACTGGGTATGGACACAGTGGGTACATCTATATTAAATTTACAGCATATCATAAGTTTATATGCTTTCTATGCGTTTAACATGTCATGGTTACAAATGAATATAATGTTATTCTGTGCATGTTTGCTGCTCTGTCCTCTGGGCTACAGGCACCCCAACTGTGTGCCTCTGGAGCTAGAAGTATGTTGAGAGAAGATTTGAGCTGGGAAATCAGAAGCCATGCCACAGGATATTACTCAGTCTTTCTCCCCGCCTGCTTCCCAATTCACCAGTCCCTTTGTGCCAAGGAAGCTTCTCTGCTTCATATTAGCCCAAGGTTCATGTAAGCCTCTTCTGACACAGCTCTGCCCCTGCTAACCTCCCAGCAGCAGCAGGTTGAAGGAAGAGCTTAGGAGACAAGCTTGATGATATAAGATGGCTTCTGTTTTGTGAGAGGGATAACCCTTTATTCTGTAATAACATGAACACTGCAGAACTCTTTGATTTAGAGGATAAATATGTGCTTCACTTCACAGAAACAGGAGAGACGCAAGAAGCAGTTTTAAGTCACAGAGAACTAAAGAAATAGAAATACGTACCTCTGCATTCTCAGTGCATGCACAAAGAGCCCAAGCAGCACTAGACTGAACATCTGCACTGGGGTTTTTTAGCAGCGACCACACCAGACGGATTCCATCAAGCTGGTCAATGATTCTGAAGAGAGAGAAAGACATGAAAGTGTTGTGAGAAAGGAGGGAATGAAAGAAAAGAATGAACAACCAAATAAACAAATGTAACACATTTTGCCCACTGTGTGAAACTCCCCACAGTAACTGGCTATATTTTATCATACTGACAATTTTTTTATTGGGCTTTTGATTCCAAACACATGTAATGGGTTCATTGTTAGTTAGCATTAATAGACGTGAATTCTGACATTAAGTTGTATTTAGGTTTAGGTATGTTAGTCTGACCAGCTCAGCTCCTAACAGTGACCGCAGGCCTATAGTAAAACACTGGGAATTAAACCACAACCACATCTAACACAGCAGGTACAATAAACAAAGCTTTTAAAACCTGTCATTAAGCTGGGGATAAAAGCGTAACCTACCTGCATAATTACCAATTTAAAAAACAGGAGATTTCTTGAAGCATCAATGCACGACCAGTTAATGATACCGTGTTTAGATCCTAGACTTGATGTCATTCTTTTGTAAAACTGCATGACCATATTGTCGAGAATATGTGAGTGTGTGAATATATGAGTCAGACACATCACATTTTAACAGGCAGTTTGCCTTGTGCAAATTGTACTTGTGATGTACAGAAAGCGACAGAGACTTACACCATGTTATCCTTATTTGTAGCACAGGCACCCACTGCTTTGGTAACATTCACAAGCAGCGCCTGGTTAGATTACAGGAAGATGAATCAGTACAGGATCAAGTTTTAAACATGGCATCACCCTTAATGCAAAAAAAATCAAAAATCAAAAATCTATATACCTGGTTTGGGCTTGTGAGCAACTTAACTAGTGGTTTGATGCCTCCAAACTCACGGATGGCAGCCTTGTTAGCAGGTATCTGGGCAAATTCTCCCAGGGCTCCTACAACATTGACCAAGACTTCTTCGGGCTGATCAGTTAGCAGACTAACCAAGATCTCCAAGGCTTTGTACTCCTGAAACCTTTAAGGAAAGAAGACAAAACTGGGGTTGTATGATATTAACTAATCACTTCATATAATTTAGCAATTAGTTATGTTAACCAAAGAATGTGAAACAACACTAAGTGTTTACTAGGTTGTGCTAGACTGGGAACTGTAAACATTTGTGCCATCACTGGCAGCAAAAATGTTCACAGATGAAAAGTCAGGGGATGAATAAAGTACTTCTTATCTCACTTTTTAATCCATTCAATAGTCTGAACCATGTCTGGACCACGGTGTGAAGTGGTTTGAACAACAGACGGATAACTATCACTATGTCTAGAACCCCATGCAGGGCATACTATTCAAACTTATTTAACATGGCCTTAGTTGCCGTGCATCTGCAAGACACACTGCAACCCACCTCTACTCACCTTCTCCTTTCATGCCGTTTCTGACTAAATCCAGCATGAAATACGAGGAAAATACATGCATATCCACAATGGGAAGAAAACCAAGTCAACAATAAATGCAAAATGTAAACAGCTAGCACACTGTGTGGCTCCAGTTTTGCCTTTTAACTGCACCATGGAATCAATGTCTGTATTATCATTAATCAAGAAAATGGCTAATATGCGCTGCTGTCCAGACCATGTAAATCATCAGTCACAGAAAAGAAAAAACATCCTGTTGTCTGCAGTGGGCCACAGGGTCTCATTTGACCATGAACTTAATGAAGGAAAAGAGAAGAAAGTCGACTCTGCCTCTCATTACTCCTGTAGCAAAACATATTCCAAAATGATTTTCATTTCAGTACGCCACTCAGCCTGTGACTGATTCTGAAATGAGCACATGCCCCTAAAACCCTGTTACCATTTACGGCCTTTCCTTTTTGACAGTAATGGCTCTGTCGCTTCATTCCAAGCTTTTGCCTGACCTAGGCATTTTAAGTGATTCAAATAAGCCTGAGAGAGTACGATAAAACAGATCCACTTACACATTCAAGTGGGCATTAAAAAGATTTGCTGTGCATCATGCTGGTTTCCTGGTGGCCAATTTCACCTTCATTAACATTCAACTGTGCATGTCATCCAAAAAACACAATATAACACAACACACGGGAACCAAACCACAAAATAAGAGAACTCTGTCAACCTTTGTGACAAGTTAAAGTTAGAAGGAGGACAACCAACGTGTTTTTTAGTGTTTGTAGTGTCACTAAATGTGCTTTACATAAGATTAATGGCATCATTTCTTCTCCCATGGAGGTTATGTATTTGAAAGTGTTTGTGTGTGTGTGTACATGCATGTCATTCTTTCTGTAAACACTAAAAATTGTTTTTATAATCCTAATAAAAATGTCTAAGGGTGTAGAGTGGGGTCATGCTTACCATCCATTAAAGTTTGGCTAACATCCTCCGAGGTCTCGAAAGTTGAGTTGATGATTTATTGGTCAAAAATTGGTAAAAAGCTTCAAGTGTAGTGTGTATTGTCAACATACAGAAAGTACCGTACAAAGACCTATTTAAAACTATGTCCGTTACTGCCATTGTTTGTATTGATAACAGCATATAAGAGATTCTAAATATCACATTACTTTGGACCTCTCACCTCTCTTTCAAGATCAAATGCTCATAAAATGTCTTTTATGTTGTAAACTGCTTAAAATTCTACTGCCATTGTTTGTAGGGGAACATTTAGGAAGTGATACTGGTATATGGGAATTCTAAATATTACTTTATAGTTTACATCCAAATATCATGTAACATTTGACCTCTGACCTCACTTAAAGAACAAAGAAAACGATATGATTATATACAAAATACAATACTGTTTCCTTGAAAGTAAATTCTGCCCAGAGAGTGAGCTGCCTTGGCTGAGGTTTGCACTGTCTGGGCGCTTCTTCTGTTAGTATCATCATTATTATTATTATTATTATCGGTAGCAGGATAACTGTTTTATAGTGTGACAATTCATTAAGTAAGGCAGAGACCCTGTACTGACAGCAAGTGTTTTAAGCTGCTAAATTACTGATGGCCAGTTAAGCTTTCATTGTGTCAGTTATGACATATGAAGTGCAGAAAGCCTTGTGAGTGCTACTGAACCCTTTTTCTTATTATTTTTAGAATACCACTGAAATCTGAACTACACATAAGAAAAAAGGCATTTTCTCACCTCAGGAAAAAGCTTTCAACTTCATATAGTATTTTTTTTTTTATCATAGCAATTATGTGACGTCTATGCAATCAGCATCCACACTGATCCTTTTGTTTAGCAGTGGAAAAAACTGAAATCTTACATAAAAGATCAGAGTTGACAGAATCCATACAAAACAAAACAGCTGGTTGTGAATGGCTGAAAACCTCTATAAAAATAACATGTGTTGATGGTATAATGTCCCTCATGCACAGAAGTCAGCAGGATGCGTTTTATATCCACCGCTGCTACTCATGTGTTCACAAACTGCTGTTAACAACATCATCCTGGCAGACATATGTTCCAAAAGGCATGGGCATATGTGGATGATTCAGTGTTTTACTGCTATCAATCTATTTCATCAAGTGATTAGTCGAAGTCATACTAATCTGTTACATATAATAACAAACACACAATGTATCTAAAAAGCTATGACTACAATGTTCTCTGTATCTCTTTTATTTTCTGTATTAAAATCTGTGTGTGTTAATGAGTGGTACTGCTCTGTTGTGTGAGGTATTCATACTTAGTTACATTCTCCTGGCTTATGGAACACTTCCATATTGCACCGGTAGCAGCAGCCAGAAGTTGCTTGTTATCTGCTTTGTGCAGCAGTGAGACCAGTGGCTGCAGACCTTTATACTTGCGCACCAGGTCACGGGTTTGCTTGTCCTCTGCACACTGCAGAGCAAAAGAGAGAAGTGAGAGCTATGTTAATATTGTTATAGAACTCTTTTAGTCCACATCCTTTATTCTCCAATGGATCCAAGACACAGACAAGAAACAAGGTACCTTAAAGATAGCACTGGCACAGTGCATTTGTAGCTCATCGTTGTCACTGCTTAGGTTTCTGACCAAATCTTTGATCATGCCTAAAGTCTGAATGTCAGTCCTGTAGCTCTCCTGCAGTGACACAAGAATAAACAGATCACATAACCATGAATGAATCCATTGGGCTGAAGTTTTGAACTTTATCTTGACTTTTATTATCATTACCTCAGCTCAGTCAAGCCCCCTGCCACTCAAAAATATATTTTTAACCTTATATCACTGGTTGTTTTACCTTCACTGTCTAGGCTGTTAGATGTGTAGCATTTAATAGAAGAACAGTGTTATAAGCCAATTTGGCACCAAAAGATACCTCAACTCACTATTTTGAGTTTCCACAAAATGGAAACTTGTCCGCCACACATTTTTCAATCCTTTTACATTAACATTAGAGGAGAATCTATAAAAGTTAGTGGAAATATCATATCCAACAATGAATCATTTGTTTTTTCATTGTTTTTTTTGTTTGTTTGTTTTTGCTAGTCACCAAATTTTTGTCAGAAGTTAAATATAATTTTAATCTTGTATTGTCCATTCATGTCCATTTGGTATCCTAGTAAATATTCACAGCAGTAGGACAACACTGACTGGTAATAAACTGTGGACAGTGAGAGAAAGACTAAGGGAACACTTTACCCTGCCTAGGAAAGGTTTTTCCAGGCCTAGAGAGGGTTCTCGAGAAAGAGCACCTGGTGGCTGGATGCAGCCCGAAGAGAAGACATCGGCCTGCTCTCCTGTAGGTCCATCACCCACAGGAGGTGCTGTAGGGTTAGGCTCAGTGTGTCTCAGGTACCAGCCAAGAGTGAAGGCCATGGTGGCCCGATTCCCGGCTATTGAGGCTGGCGACTGGGTCCCAGCCTCCCAGTCTCCTCTCTAGTGGTGAAGGAGCCTGAACTAGTGTGTGAGGTCGAGAAATACCGGCTAGATATAGTCGGTCTCACCTCAACACATAGCTCAACATATGGAAACAGTCTCCTAGAGAATGACTGGACTCTGTTCTAATCTAGAATTGCCTTCAATGGGAGGTGGTGGGCTGCAGTGGACATCCTTGAATTGGAGTTTTAATTAGTGGACAAGAGCGTTTGATCCCTGCGCCTGCAAGCCAGGGAACAGGTCCTGGATGTTGTTTGCGCTTGGAGTACCCAGTGTACCCAGAGTATCCACCCTTCTTGGAGTCGCTGGGTGATGTGCTTGACAGTGCTCTGTCTGGAGCTTCTGTTTTCCTACTACGAGACTTCCACACTCATGCCCAGTGAATTCCTTGCTACTTCCTTGCTACTAAACATCCCACAGTCAACTATTAGTAGCATTAGCTCAAGAACAGTGCATAGAGAGCTTCATGGAGTTTGGTGGATGAGGGATTGTGGTGTGGGGTTGTTTTTCAGGACTTGGGATTGGCCCCTTAGTTCCAGTAGAAGGAACTTAAAAATTTTCAGCATACCAAAGCATTTCTGACAAGCTCATGCTTCCAACTTTGTGGGGAGAGTTAAGGAAAGAATGGCAATAAGTCAGAATTGTTTTGTGCTCCTCCGGGGCGCTCCTATGTCACACATTTTGTTCACAATCTTTAAGAACAGAATTTGTATGAACAACCAAGTATCGGAAAGTTTCCAGCTTCGTGGCCCCCAGAATCTCATGTGGTCTTGCTGGCTGCAGGTGGTGGTCTCCAGCTCACACTGGAGCAATTCAAAGTCAAGCATGAACCAGTGGATATGAGAATTAACACCTACAAGTCTAAGGCCATGGCCATCAGCAGGAATAGGGTAAATATTTTGACCCCTCTAGGTAAGGGGCTCGTTGCTGCCCCAAGTGGAGGGGGTTCTTGTTCCCTTGATTGAGGGAATACAGGAGCAGAAGACTGACAAACAGATTACGGCTGCTGTACTCGTCCGTTGTGGTCAAGAGAAAGCTAAGTGTGAAAGCAAAGCTGTCGATTTACCGGTCAATCTACGTCCCTGCCCTCACCTATGGTCAAAAGCTTTGAAACTAGCAGAAAACCAGGAGAAACTAAAAACTAAACATTTTTAAACAACAAAAAAAACCATGTAAATAAGAAAGTTAACTCTGAAACTAAATTGAATTTTTAAAAGAGTTAAAATGAAATAAAAATAAAAACTAATTAAAAAAATGCAAAACTATTATCAGTTCTGTAAATGTATTTACAATAAAAAAGATTTACTAGCATTGTAATTTAATAAATATTATTTGCAGTATATTTTTTTACACTTTTAATAGATATTTTAATTTGACAACTTGTTGTCAATCCTAGGCCCCTCTTACCTCTGATGCACATTCCTGTAGGGTGCCAACCACTGGAATAAGCATTTTCTGAAGTGGAGACTTGAGCAGGCGTCCCAGCAGAGGGATACCCCCAGCCTTACGAATGGCCTTCTTGTTCTTGGTGCTCCTACTGCAGCTCCATAATGCTAAAGCCCCACAACAGGCCACCTCTATATCCTCCTCCTGGCTGGGAGTCAGGCTGGCTAAATTAGGAAGGCAGTCCAGCAGCTTTACCTGATTGGAGATATAGACACCCCCAAACTTACATGTAGATAAACACACAGATAAAGCTGTGTGCAGACAAGCAAACACACTCTAATCTGATGATCTCTACATACAAGATCTGTGAGCCTAACACAAATTCAAGAACTAAACTCAAAAATTTAGTTGCTAGATTTGGGTAATAATTAATGGTTCCAGATGGAAATTTTTGGTCATGATGGGTGGAATTAAAGTTCTGTTACTAGAATGTTTCATTCAGAGAGGATGTAAACACCAGAGACAGTAGGAGTGGAAAACTGTCAGGATAGATGTTGATGTTAGGCCTGAAAAGTCCAGTGTGACCATTTATAGCCATCATTCTGTGTTCATTTGATTTGGGGTTGAACAAAATAAACAAGACATGGCGGCTAGATTAGGAAGGCAGTCCAGTCAAAGATCCCTTCATCAATAATCACGAATGCAGGTCAGAGGATGTAGGAGACATTCTATCTGGTACCCAGCACCCACTTTCTAATTTAAAAAAAATGATGACCACTATCAGGCATCTACTGTGTAAAAAGGGAACATAATCCTTTGCTTCAAGGAAGCCAAAACAACAACAAAAATTTTACCCTTTGAACTATGTTAATATATGGATTTCATCAGAATAAAACTCAAGGTTTTCACGTTTTCTGAGGTTATTACAAAAAAGTACTACATCATAAACAAGCTGACCTGTGTTTTCAAGGAAAATCTGCCACTGTTGGACATTTTTCATTATTACCAGTACAGAAAAATCAGGTTAAAATCTGCAATGTTTTTTCCTGCTGCATTCCTCACTATGGGATTTTAGAGCTTGAGCCATGTCACACTCTGAACTTACATTTTACTGTGCTTACACTCACCAATTTATTGATACCACCATATAACCTGACATTTCTTCTTGCTCTGCGGAACTTGGCCACGTTAGCGATGGTCTCAGCAGCTAAGGCCTTCAGTTCCTTAACTGGTGAGTCCAGGATCTTCACTATGCTCTGCACACCTCTCATGTCAACAATAACTCGACGGATTTGTGAGTTGTGGCTGATGGTTCTCAGTATTTTTAGAGATCCGATCTAATCACAAGAACACACATTAATATTAAATATAACCAGTTAAAAATTATGTTTGTTTTATGATAAAGAAACTTATGCCTACAAAAGGTCTCTAGTAGCCAAAAAAGTAGCTAAACTTTCGACTAAAAGTAGATAAAATGTTTCAGTACAACCAAGTTCAAAAGCACCAACACACACATCTCATTAGGAAGGCTATAGAATAATTGCTACCCCATTGTTTAGACAGCATGCTTTCTACCTTGCACTCATGTTTCTGAAACTAAAACACAAGCTGGCACCAGCTCTGTTCATGCCAGCAGGCCATGCAGGTCCAACTTTGCCATGGATACTTACTTCGCATTTGTGTTCATCTGTATCCAGCAAGTTAAGGAGGACTTTAAGGGCACCTGTGTCCTGGATAGCCATTTGGCATGACTCCTGCATCAAATTAAAGTCCATCATGGCACAAAGAGTGTGAACAGTGACAATCTGGTCACCATCCTGAAACAATAATTTCAAACACAAATGAATTAAAAAGTAGGAGAGGAGGAAATAACATTAAGAATTCTATATTCTCTCATACTGCTCTTCCCTCTTACTCTGTTGTTTCTTTTCATAATGCTACGCATGCTGGAGCTGTTTCATTAATGCCACAGCCTTGTACTGTAAGTGTTTAGCGTTGTGCTGGTTAACACTGATAGAAAAAAAATGATTTGCTGAATTCCTGGTGTTCAGTTTGGCTCATGGTAGGTTTCACCATCTAATGTTAATGATATTATAAAATGACTACTGGGCAAACTCTATAAATAACTGTGCTGTGTGGCATCCAGACACAGACACACACATACACACACACACACACACACACACACACACACAAAGATGTTTATTTGAAATCTGAGTTTGCTTCTGTTGTGCAGAGTGAACTTATCATACCTTGAGATACTTGACCAGTTTCTGGATTTGCCAGTATTCAGAGGGCAGGTCTGTGTTAGTCTCTGGATGGCGATATGGCTGCTCCTCTTCCTCTTCACTCTCAGTGGAGCTCTCACTGAAAGGTTCCCCTGGCAGGGCTCCTGCTGATGTCTTCCTAAAATACAAAAGACCAGCTTCTGACTTTTTAATTAGACATACAATCAAATCCCTATATGTCTAACCTCTTGGTTGAATTTACCCCAATTGCAGATCTAGAGGAAACTCTTTAAAGGAAAACTTACAGTTTCTGGGAAGACACGTGTCCAGGTGAAGAAGATGCAGATAATTCTGCTTTCGTCTTGCTCTTGGCTCTTTGTCTTAGATTTTTGTGCTCATCTTCAGAACTCTTAAGGGTTTTATTTTCCTCTGTTTTACTATAATGAGGTGAAATAAGAGTCATTATGGCTGCTTCATGGCTACAATCAGATCCCTTGCACTTCTAACTTCTGCTTAGTTTAATTTACCCCAGCTGCAGAGCAAG
The DNA here is from genome assembly GCF_001858045.2 of Oreochromis niloticus. Taxonomy (NCBI): domain Eukaryota; kingdom Metazoa; phylum Chordata; class Actinopteri; order Cichliformes; family Cichlidae; genus Oreochromis; species Oreochromis niloticus. Next base: position 29,168,293 of record NC_031974.2, read on the forward strand.
AAGGAACCCTTGTAGGTTTTGACAAAAGATATCTTACCGTTTTTGGGAGGACATGTGTCCAGGTGAAGAAGATGCAGAGAATTCTGCTTTTATTTTGCTCTTGGCTCCTTGTCTAAGACTTTTTTTCTCCTCTTCAGAACTCTTATGGCCTTTATTTTCCTCTGTTTTACTGTAATGATGTGAAATAAGACTAATTATACCTACTTCTATTTTGAGATGGTCATTTTTCTGGCATAATCATTATTTAACAATTCAGGACAGGGTTCAGCATTTTTTAAGCAATTAAGAATAAAAAGACTTTTATCTTGAGCCATTTTCTCCTCAGATGGGTACAAATATCCTAAGGTAAAGCTGCAACAGCTCAGCCCATGCTAGATCTATTTATCAATCAAAGACCATATGTGATAGATCTTTTGGGGATTCTTTTCTCATACTTATTCCTAAGTTTTGTGTTTAGCAGAGAGCAAAGAGGGTTTCCCTTGAATTTCTAAACCATATAACCATGTTTTTATAACATCTGACTGCTAGCAGATACACTGAGCACATGTATTAAAGACTTGGCATCATGATCATCAAAGTTCATCTGCTCTTCAAGAAGAATACCTGCAATGCAATAAGTGAGGAATCATCACATACCCACATGTAGACAAGATACCACTTGGTCTTGGTTCATATATGTTCCTACGTGTTGTGTGCAGCTCAAGCTGTAGTTGCTCATTCACAGTCTTTTCCTTTTTTGTTGATAGTTCTTGAACTGCAGAATCCTGCTGGTAAGGGGGAAAGCAAGAAGGTGAAGAATGAGTGTAAATACCTCTTCAAATTTGCAACAAAACAAGCGAAATTTGACTGTAAAGTGCTTTGTAATCTGACTGTAAATTTCTCAAATTCTTGCTTATATAAAAAAAAGCTATTCTGATTAATCTGATTAGCATTTCTTTGACTTCTTGTCAATCAGTCTGCTGTATTTTCCATCCATTTTTGCACTGATTTGTTTTTATTTCAAACTCTATGTCTGACAAAGTGTTGGTCATGCCACTCATAGAAGATAAAAACCAAAAAAAGAGTAAAAAGTTATAATTAAAAACACAAAATTGAAATAAGAGCCCTTTCTCAACAATATATGGACTTATTTATTTGGGCTGTGTTCGTGCATGAGCTAGAGCCAAGCATGCCCAATTGCTTTTTTCATTGGCTTGTGTTTTATAAAACACAAAGTGCTATTGGAAACATATGTCAATATACAAACCCACAGTTTGACTTTACTAGGCTAACCAACTTTCTCCAATTCTACTATATGAGAAATGGACAAATTCGTACTTGTCTGCCTGGAACTCAAAAGTACTACAGGAAATTAGCCCTGTTGTTCTCAGCCAACTTTGGTGGTTTCTCCCATTGAGACTTGGGGATGTCTAGTCCATATGCGGCACAGATGTTTTCTATACACAATGTCAGCTACCTGGTTGTGCCTCTTAGTGCATACAGTCCCAACTTGCATCACAAAAATCCTGCGCCTACATAGTGAGTAGTTTCTGGGGCACCTTTGCGCATACTGTAGCTTGGGTCCTGTCAGCTATGGCAGACTCCTGCTTCTATGGATCTAGTGCTTAGGGCCTGTTCTTGTGCTTCCACAATCAGAGGCTCTGTGCTGTCCTTTTTTTAATTTTTGTTTTTGTTTTTGCTTCTAGCCTTTATTTGGACAGATGCAGTGAAGAGAGACAGGAAAGCGGGGAGAGAGAGAGATGGGTCGGACTCAGATCCTTCTTCCTGATCTACAATCCAGGATACTCACTCCGTGTTTCATCCTTGTGACTCTGACATTCACTAATCCTTACGCTCCCTCTTTCACGGACTTCAGGTGGAGACCTCAATGCACTGTAAGGAGTTTTTTATGTCTCGACATCAATGCCACCTATCACCTCCTGTGGCCAGCTTATTATTCCATCAGTACATATGCCCTATCAGTGTAACCCATATCAACTACACCCTGTCACGTGACCCACATCAGCTGATTTGAGGTCCCTCTCCTGATTTGCTCCTTCCATGTCGCGGCAACTATGAAAACCGGCTGTGGAGGGATACTTCCGGGTTCGACTCCTGCTGTGGCTGTAAGCTTATGGCGTTTAGAACGGCGTTGGAAAACAAAGCGTTTTCTCCCCTCAATTCATCTATAAACTCATTTCACCTCAGCGGTAAGTGTCCTTAATATCTACCAAAAACAACCTTTTAGTTGTCAGTAACCAGTCGATCGTTTTTGCAATTAAAAAATGATTTTGTTCGGCGGCGTTCCCACTGCGAGCAGAACTCCGGTTCAAAAACCGCTGTTTTTGAACACTTTTATTTACTTAAGCACTTTAATGGGCTTACTTTGAAACAAAGTGCAATTGAATGATTATTGTTATGTGTTGTGTTGCCTTGAATTCGGCTATGCTGTCTGTTAGACAGTTGTTTTTCTTTATTGTTGTTTTTGCATTTGTTTGTAGCGAACGCTACTGGAATGTATAGATTAAGCTACGTAGCCAAGATGATTATTAATTTAACTGTTGTACATTTGTTGATGATAATGATGATGATTCATGATTCGCATTGTTGCATAGACTTGCAGAAAAATGTATTTGTTTACCGGTAAACTGAATTGAACTTGATGTGCTAATGGACATTTTTCTGGCCTACAGGTCAGGGTTTTTTTTCCCCCTTTGAATTGATCTTCTTCATATTGAAGTGGCGAGCCAGTAGGACCATTCTTTGTTTTTTCCCCTCTTTTCCCCCACTTTGCCGTCTTTGGATTACGGACATATTTCCCCATTGTATGAAGCTGGACCCTAAGGAGGAATACCTTAAAAGTGAACTTTAAAAAGAAAAGGACCAAAAAGGACTCTTAACAAAAGGACTCTTGCACAGAAAATCACAGCAATTGATTTATTATTTAATTGTGGGCATTTATTTATGTTGTGTGTTGTATTAATTATTTTGTTCCATTTCCCCTTTCCCCCATTTATTCAATATATTTTTGGTACAAGATATTGCAGTCTTTGGTCTCGTCATTCACACCATCTAGGCTCCATAAAGAACTATTTCTTCTGCGCGTCAGTCAATAAACTCATCCATTGCAATAAAACTAGCCCTTAAATAACTTTGCGTTACACGTGGCGAGCCAGCCAGGAGCCTGATGTGTGAATGAGTGTTTTTTGTGTTATTTGATGTAATTGAATATTTGGTATTTTCTGTGGTTTTGATAAGGTCCCCGACAAGAAAAAAATGAAGTTTATTCAGGAAAGTGGGGTCAATATTGCACATTCTGTCATTGTTTCTGGTGCCACAAACACTGAGAAAGATGAGGAAATTCTTGATTATTTGAAACAATACGGTCGTATACAAAAGGTTATTTTCGTGGATGACTTAAATAGCGTGTTTTACAAAAACCTGATCGTTGAATACATTGATAGTTCTGCGTTAACTGCTCTTAATCCATTTTTCCCGTATACTCATCAGTCAAAGAATTACTCTGCTTTGACTTTTTGTGTAAAATCGCTTGCCGCGGAATGCACAGCCACAGCAGGAGTCCAGACCCCTGCAGATTACCTTGGCGAGCTCAAGCAACTTGCACGCCGCAGCAGCAGGGATTTTCCAGATATTCTGAGGGAAATGATGGGACAAATCAGTGAGCATCTGGAAGGAATGGAACAGGACAGTGACTTAGAAGAGGGAGCCTCAGTCCAAATTGTGGAGCCTGCACCATCTCTGCCTGGCCAGCAGGGGTCGTTGTCTGGACACTCCGCAATCCCTGAGACAGCTACCAGCAATCCCTCACCTGACCAACAGGGGTCACTGCCACAGCCACAAAGATTTTCACTGTCGCAGACTGAAATGAACCCCCCGGAAATACAAAAGGTAGTGGTGGAGCATGTCGTAAAAACAGACACCGTACCTGCATTCAGACTTCGTCCTTTCTCTGGGAAGATTCCCAAACCAGCCAACGAAACTGATTATGAGACCTGGAGATCTCACATTGAACTGCTGTTGGCAGATCCAAATTTAGCACCTCTACAGATCACTCGTCGCATCCTTGAAAGTTTGCTACCTCCGGCAGCAGATGTTGTAAAAGGGCTGGGCTCAAACACAATTCCATCCATCTATTTAAAAGTGTTGGATTCTGCTTTTGCCACAGTACAAGATGGAGAGGAGTTGTTTGCTCAATTCCTGAATACATTACAGGATCCAGGTGAGAAACCCTCTGCGGCTGCACATTGAGTCAATTTCATCAATGAAGATTGTGGTGGGAGCATAAAAACGTGCCATTTCAAAGAGAAGGCGAACTAGTTTCTCAGACTCTCCTCTGTACTTAGAGGTCAGAGTTGATGAGGAAACATTGAAGAACGTGGTTCTACATTCGGTAGTGACTGCTTTAGCCAGAAGTGTTTTCCCCGTGCCAGGAGGTCCCACCATAAGCGCACCCTTCCAGGGTCGTCTAATTCCTTTAAAAAACGCTGGCATCCACATCGGCAACACAACTGCTTCTTTCAGCAGTTTTTTTGCATCTTCCAAGTCTGCGATGTCATCCCATTTAATATTTGGATTTTGAGATATAATATCCCCCTCCAGAGCTTCCACGAGGTCTTTATCATATCCTGCCCCATCAAACCTCTATGCTTCTTTCTCCTGGACATCTGATTTATTCTTATCATCCTTTGCTTTGCCAGCCGCCTCCTTTGGTTCCTTCTTTTCTTTGCCCTTGGAAGGTCTGCCTCTGTTGCCGTTGGCCCCTTGGGGCAGGTGTCTCTGCTGGGCCTTCACAGCCACGCTCAGGCGGTTGTTTGCAGGTTTGCTGTCTTTATGGGGGTTGGTAGGACGTCTGACAGGACAGGGAGAGTGTCTCTGTTCCACATGCAAAGGTCTCATTTCAAAATCATCGTGGTTACTGGGTTTAACAGGAGCCGTGTCCAACTGAAAGTTCCCCAGAGTTGACATTATGTCCTGAACTTGTTGATTCTCTTCGATGATTTCCTGCCACAGCTGCTGCCACCTCTGCTGGAAACTGCTGTCTCGCACCGTGTACGCATATTTTTTGATTTGTTCAAGCAGCCCATGATAGAGAACACTGGCTGAGCTGTAGTTTCCCAGCAAGGCATATTCACGGGCCAGTTTCAGATTCTCACTAATTTGTCCCATCATTTCCCTCAGAATATCTGGAAAATCCCTGCCGCTGCGGCATGCAAGTTGCTTGAGCTCGCCGAGGTAATCTGGAGGGGTCTGGACTCCTGCTGTGGCTTGCCGCAGAATGCTATCAATCTGTCAATCCTTTCCGTGTCCGGGCCGGGTGAGGTTTCCCGTGTTGTGTCAAATTAAGCCGCAGGCTCCACTCCTGGTGGAATGCAATGTCCAAACATAAAACTGTTCAAAAAGAGTTATAAAAATATGATATTCTCGAACTATAAAGAAAAGGAAAATATTGAAATTAAGTGAATGTCTCTATTTTAAAAAAAAAAATAAAAATTCATGATGTAATATTATAGTATAAAGTATATCAGAAATCTGTTCACTATTTCTATTACAAATTATATCAGTAAGGAAGCTGACTAAATATTAACTGATAATTTATGGCAACAGGGTGGGATTAAATAAGTGTTTACTTCTTCCCACTCCCTTTCAACATGTAAATTAATCAGAATGGTTTTTTGTTTTTTTTTGGATGTATTTTGTATAGTATTTTTTTTTTCTTTCTCTCTCTTATTTTCTTTTCTAAATGTACCTGTATATTGTTCACATGTTGAAATAAAAATTACCAACCAACCAACCAACCAACCAAAAACCACCAATAAACAACTTAAACATAAAAAAATCACAAAGAAAAAAACAATACAGTATCCGCATCTGAACCAAAGAGTAAAACAGTGAAATGTGGATTATTAAATATTAGGTCTCTCTCCTCCAAGTCTCTGTTAGTACATGACTTAATAATTGATCAGCAAATCGATTTACTCTGCCTTACAGAAAACTGGTTACAACAGGATGATTATGTTAGTTTAAACGAATCAACACCCCCGAGTCATTCTAACTACCAGAAATCTCGAAGCACAGGCAGAGGGGGCGGTGTGGCAGCAATTTTTCACACCAGCCTATTAATCAACGAAAGACCAAGACAGACTTTTAATTCATTTGAAAGCCTGATGCTTAGCCTTGTCCACCCCAGCTGTAAAACTCAGAAACCAGTCTTACTTGTTATCATACATCGTCCACCTGGGCCTTACACAGAGTTTCTGTCTGCTTTCTCAGACTTTTTATCTGATTTAGTGCTCAGCTCAGATAAAATAATTATTGTGGGTGATTTTAACATTCATGTAGATGGTAAAAATGACAGCTTCAACATGGCATTTAATCTGTTATTAGACTCAATTGGCTTCTCTCAAAATGTAAAAGAACCCACCCACCACTTTAATCACACTCTAGATCTTGTTTTAACATATGGCATAGAAACTGAACATTTAACAGTGTTTCCTGAAAACCCTCTCCTGTCTGATCATTTCCTGATAACATTTACATTTACAATAATTGATTACACAGCAGTGGGGAGTAGACTTTATCAAAGTAGATGTCTTTCTGAAAGCGCTGTAACTAAGTTTAAGAATATAATCCACCCATTGTTATCATCTTCAATGCCCTGTACCAACACAGAGCAGAGCAGCTACCTGAATGCTATGCCAACAGAGGTCGATTATCTAGTTAATAATTTTACCTCCTCACTGCGTACGACTCTGGATACTGTAGCTCCGGTGAAAACTAAGGCCTCAAATCAGAAGTACCTGACTCCGTGGTATAATTCTCAAACACGTAGCCTAAAGCAGATAACTCGCAAGCTGGAGAGGAAATGGCGTGTCACAAATTTAGAAGACCATCATTTAGCCTGGAGAAATAGTTTGTTGCTTTATAAGAAAGCCCTCCGCAAAGCCAGAACATCTTACTATTCATGACTGATTGAAGAAAATAAGAACAACCCTAGGTTTCTCTTCAGCACTGTAGCCAGGCTGACAAAAAGTCAGAGCTCTGTTGAGCCAACCATCCCTTTAACGCTAACTAGTAATGACTTCATGAACTTCTTCACAAATAAAATTTTAATCATTAGAAAAAAAATTACCAATTATCATCCCACAGATGTAATATTATCTACAGCTACTTTTAGTACCATTGATATTCATTTAGACTCTTTTTCTCCAATTGAGCTTTCTGAGTTAACTTCAATAATTACTTCCTCCACACCATCAACGTGTCTTTTAGACCCCATTCCTACAAAACTGCTCAAAGAAGTCCTGCCATTAATTAATGCTTCAATCTTAAATATGATCAACCTATCTCTAATAATCGGCTATGTACCACAGGCCTTCAAGGTGGCTGTAGTTAAACCTTTACTTAAAAAGCCATCTCTAGACCCAGCAGTCTTAGCTAATTATAGGCCAATCTCCAACCTTCCTTTCATATCAGAAATCCTTGAAAGAGTAGTTGTCAAACAGCTAACAGATCATCTGCAGAGGAATGGCTTATTGAAGAGTTTCAGTCAGGTTTCAGAGCTCATCACAGCACAGAAACAGCTTTAGTGAAGGTTACAAATGATCTTCTTATGGCCTCTGACAGTGGACTCATCTCTGTGCTTGTCCTGCTAGACCTTAGTGCAGCGTTCGATACTGTTGACCATAATATTCTTTTAGCGTGATTAGAGCACGCTGTAGGTATTTCAGGTACTGCACTGCAGTGGTTTGTATCATATCTATCTAATAGACTCCAATTCGTGCATGTAAATGGAGAGTCCTCTTCACACACTAAGGTCAATTATGGTGTTCCACAGGGTTCAGTGCTAGGACCAATTCTGTTTACATTATACATGCTTCCCTTAGGCAGCATCATTAGAAAACATGCTTCACTGCTATGCTGATGACACCCAGCTCTATCTGTCCATGAAGCCAGATAACACACACCAATTAGTTAAACTGCAGGAATGTCTTAAAGACATAAAGTACAATAACCTCAGTTTTATCTTAATTCAGATAAAACTGAGGTTATTGTACTCAATTCAATTCAATTCAATTCAATTTTATTTATATAGCGCCAAATCACAACAGAAGTCGCCTCAAGGCGCTTTATATTGTACAGTAGATCGCACAATAATACATACAGAGAAAAACCCAACAATCATATGACCCCTATGAGCAAGCACTCTGGCGGCAGTGGGAAGGAAAAACTCCCTTTTAACAGGAAGAAACCTCCAGCAGAACCAGGCTCAGGGAGGGGCGGCCATCTGCTGCGACCGGTTGGGGTGAGAGAAGGAAGACACTTGTGCAACATCTCTAAAATTAGAAATTTCCTGTCTCAGAGTGACGCTGAAAAACTAGTTCATGCATTTATTACTTCCAGGCTGGACTACTGTAATTTATTATTATCAGGATGTCCTAAAAACTCACTGAAAAGCCTTCAGCTAATCCAAAATGCTGCAGCAAGAGTACTGACAGGGACTAGAAAGAGAGAGCATATTTCTCCTGTTTTGGCTTCCCTTCATTGGCTCCCAGTTAAATCCAGAATTGAATTCAAAATCCTGCTCCTCACATACAAGGTCTTAAATAATCAGGCCCCATCTTATCTTAAGGACCTTGTAGTACCATATCACCCTATTAGAGCACTTCGCTCTCGCTCTGCAGGCCTACTTGCTGTTCCTAGAGTATTTAAAAATAGAATGGGAGGGAGAGCCTTCAGTTTTCAGGCCCCTCTTCTGTGGAACCAGCTTCCAGTTTGGAAGTCTGTCGGGAGACAGACACTATCTCTACTTTCAAGATTAGGCTTAAAACTTTCCTTTTTGCTAAAGCTTATAGTTAGGGCTGGACCAGGTGACCCTGAATCCTCCCTTAGTTATGCTGCAATAGACGTAGGCTGCCGGGGGATTCCCATGATGCATTGAGTTTTTCCTTTCCAGTCACCTTTCTCACTCACTACGTGTAGACCTCTCTGCATTGAATCATATCTGTTATTAATCTCTGTCTCTCTTCCACAGCATGTCTTTATCCTGTTTTCCTGAGAGTAGTACAACATGCTAATAAAACTGGGAGTTGGTGCAGACTATTGACTGATTAGCAAAGTCTGATAAAAAGTAAAAAAACTGGATCTGACAACTAAGGGACACTGCAGGTTCATATACTAACAACTGCTCAATCACTGAAGTCATGTCCAGAAGCATACTCTGCTTTGCTGTCTATTTGGTCTTTAATGAAATTTTAGCCTGGATTACAGAATCCCAACTCTGTGTACAAATATGAATCACACAGCATCAGCCATAAAATCACAGGATTAGAGAGAAGGTGCTAGTCCATAAGACAAAGAGGCATTTGAGAACCCACACACTTTTGCTTTGAGAGTTATAATTCACAGCAAAAAAAGACACGCCTTAATGTGTTTATGTTAATTGCTATTATTCTACTCTACCTGGTTTATTTTCTCAGCAAAATGTGGAGATCTACTCTTCAGAAGTGTTACCAGGTCTTCATAAGTATCACTTGTTTGCTCATATCCATTCTCCTCCCCCTCCTGTTTTATGCCCTGTGAAAACAAAGTTAAATTAAGTTTTTTTATTCCAAAAACCACAATTTATTGTGGCTCACATGTCAGCTGTTGTTAGTTGAAGTTACAGTTGAGCTGAGGTTAGAACATATCTGAAAGCTTGTGTGAAAATATGATTATGTTTTAAATCATATTTACATAGAAATATAAAAGATCACAATGTGAACCAAAGTGCCTTTCACTCCTAGTCTTACCCCATTGAGAAAAATCCCAGCAGTGCTGCAGGTAATGTGGAGGGTTTCAGTGTCACAGGGCTCAATCACAAGGTAGCAAATGTCACCCTGCACCTGTCTCCACAGTGGGGCACGATAGCCATTTGAAAATTCAAAGTCTAAAAACAAAAAAAAGAAAGCCAACTTAATAGCCTTGGAAATGGTTAAAGGTACAGTCAGTTGATTTTTGAGTTTAATTCACAGAAAAAAAGAATTCAGCTTCAAGCCTCGTCTCCTGAACTCAAGTCAGGGCTCTAACCAGGGTTCATACGCATTTTTGAGTGTCAAATTCAAGCACTTTTTAAGCACTTTCAAGGTCCATTTTCAAGCTTTTCCAGCACATTACCAAAGGAAAAAGAATGCATGTTTCTATTTGCATCACCTCAGTAAGACCATGTAAAAAAAAAAAAAAAAACATTCTTAGGTCGACTTAAATGTACTTTGTTGTAGGGCTGGGCCATATCATACCGTTCACGGTATAATGTTGGGGCAACGATAAGAAAATGAAGTATCGCGATAGAACATGGGTAAAATGCGCATGCGCGTTTGAAATGTGGAACTGATTCAAACCTGATGTGTATCGCAGCGACTTCAACAGCCCTTTATCCCCTCCACCGCAGAACACTTGAAGGATTTCCACTTCATTCTTCACTGCTTTGGGGTTCAGCCTCACTTGTCTTTTGTGAATATTAAGGAAAACAAAACAATAATTCATTAGTAGTTACTTTTTTCAATATGCTTCACAGTCCAATCAGATAGGCTGTTTCAAATGTGCTTGAACATGCCTAAATGGAAATATTGTGGAGGATTGATGGAATACAAAAAAGCACCCACTCTGATATGTCTTTAAGAAGCGTGTCAAGGATCTGTTTGTCCATGTCTTGGAACAACTGAAACAGTTTGACCTTGACCTCCAAGTCCTTAGATAAGCCTTCCTCCTTCGTCCTGTCTACCACACTTACTGCATCGTCATGGGCTTCTATCACCAGGTCAGAGGCAAAGCTCCTACCAAGAATCTTAACCAGGGGCTCTCTGTTTTCTGAACAACAAAAGAGGGGAGGTTTAGCAATTCAAATTCAAATGCTATGAGTTGGATTCATTCTGAACTACAAAAACAGCTGGCTTTGACTGTACTTTGTTTCTTTTCAAAACTAAGCTAATATTATCTCTTCATAATAAATCCACTGGCAGTATGAAATAAGTATTACTGTATTCATCATGTGTCCATCTGTTAAAGAAATATATATTAGTTCATCTCTTGTTGGCAGTGGCCCTAAAGTAAATGCATATCTGTAAAGAATTACCAATGGCAGCATAATTGGATGGCTGTACAGAGTAACAAGGAGGACAAACAAATTAAGTCTGTGGGTTATGGAGGAATGCTGGTGGTTGGACTGCTTGGGATGCAAATTGGACTCAAATTTACCTTCTAGACATGCCCGAACCTCCGCCAGCTTCTTATCATGTGCCAGATGAAGCAGTTTAGAGAGCTGGCTGAAGCTGCGTACATAAACAGTCGGTGGAGAGAGCTGCAACAGTGGATGGCCCTCACTATCTCTTTCGTGGGACTGAACATCTGAGTCACTGAGTAGGAAATAAAACAAAACAGAAACTTTAATTGCCTGAAATGGTTAATGGAGATCTGAGTCTTCATTTTTGTACTTTTCCAGGTCCATACTATGAGACACAAAGGAAACCACACACTTAAAGTAGAGCAGACATTCTGATGAAATACAGTGGAACGTTCTCAATCTTACTGAAGCTGAAAAACAAATTAATTACGGTCCACATACAGCTTTGAGTATGTCTAAGGTAAAATACATTTGGACACAGCATATCCTGCAGCATTTGGTGACAGCATATCCTGCACAGACACATAATACTGAGAGCCAGCCAGCTGCCCGCCTCATGATTACGGTAGACCAACCTGATGTCGTAGTCTGTTTTGAAATCAGATGCCACTAAAGTGGTACTCCACTGGAGGGGCTCCTCAAACACATGTTCAGCTTCCTGTGGGTATTGGGACCTAAAGTGCTCCACAAAGTGCAGGATTTCTTTCAACAAGGACTCATTCATCGGTGTGGACACCAGCTTGGCAGTACTGGAGCTGACCATGGTCCACTGGGCAGCCCTGGTCAATGATATCCCCATCGCTGTGTCTGGGATACTCTAAAACTTAACATTAACAACAGAACCATTTGAAACAGCCTTTTAAGTCTTGGTTTGCTTGTTGGATATGACAGGAAATGAATAAATATTTCTGGATGGATTCATGGATATTTTAAAAAGAAGACAGAAGCTTGCACTAGTATCATGATGGCCATAATGGGTCATCAAAATAAATAAAATAATAAATAAAAATGGCAGCCTATGGTTCACATGTATTCTGGAAGCAAACATGCACTATATACACTATATAATCCCCTCCCTCCTCCCATCATTATTATAGCTGAATAAAATCTAGAGAGACAGACTCTTACGTCTGTGTTAGCTGCAGAACTTTAACAAAAGAAAGACATATCCAACAATCAAAACTCGCTAGAGGACAGGAATATAATAACAAGTAATGTATTATAATAACGGCGTTAACGAAACCCGTGAAGAGCATCAGCACACTTTTTTGGGACAGAAGTGACTACAGTTAAGCGTATTTTTATGCTACCGAGTCCCGTTATTAGAAAAGCCGATGGTCTTCAGCTAATATTAGGTACAACAACTGAAACCACACTCAGATATTCCTCATTAATTAACCTTGAAGCAAGTCTCTTCCACTGACTGTCATGAAGTTATGACTATCTGTTCGAGTACAAACTCACCGTGTATTTTAACTTGCTTTACAAAACCTTTACTGGTAGCTAGTCATCCACAGTGTCCATAGAAACAGCACCACTATCGGCTCTGGTAATTGCCCCTCCCATTTTCGTTGCCATGACACTGATAAACGAAACGGCAAGCGAGTGAAGTCAAAACTCACAAAACCAATTGCTTCAGTTGACAGATGACAGTAGAAAACGGCTTTTTTATATAGAAAAGGAGAAGAAGAAGAAGAAGAAGAAGAAAGATATTTCGAGGGTGTCAAGTGTTATTGTCACTTATTACTGAAGTTGGCAAGCTGTTCAGCTGCTGGTGAACATGTTAGGAGCCTGCAAGACAAGCCATGTCCTGCGACCCTATCACTTACTGTACTATTTTGTTATTTTAATGATCACAGAGGTGTGGTAAACTTTTCACGGATAATACTTGTGTTTAGTAAGTGTCATAAACCAGTAAACCAGTAAAATAAAAAGCTATGAAAAGTTCAGGATTAGCCTGTGGAAGGTTGGTATGTAACAAATGAGATAATTATAAAAATCACTCTTCTGTGTGATAGTTTGCATGTCAGAGATGTATGAAAACACAGCTGGTCAGATGATCACATTTAGGTCCTTGGTGATCTCATGTGTGTTGGGAAATAATTTATGATTGTGATTTTTTCATGAAGTTATGGCTATTGTCCCACATGTGTACATGCACACAATTCTTAAAGGAAAAACTTATAAACAGCTGGATGTGAAAGGATACATTCATTGATTGAATGCCGGGGCGATCGTGGCTCAAGAGTTGGCAGTTTGTCTTGTAATCGGAAGATTGCTGGTTCGAGCCCCAGCTCGGACAGTCTCGGTCGTTGTGTCATTGGGCAAGACACTTCACCTCCCGCCTACTGGTGTTGGCCAGAGGGGCCGATGGCGCGATATGGCAGCCTCGCCTCTGTCAGTCTGCCCCAGGGCAGCTGTGACTACAACAGTAGCTTGCCTCCACCAGTGTGTGAATGAATAGGGGAATTGTATAGCGCTTTGAGGGTCTCGAAAAGCGCTATATAAAAGCAATACGTTATTATTGATGACTGTTCTTCACAAACTATGGCTGTTTGTTCATTTCAGATCATTTAAGCTACCGTTGTAACTTTCTTTCTCCTAGTAGGGCCAGACTACATTACAACATCTACACTGCATGCTACATTTGTTTCTTGCCAGACAGCGAGAAAAGTAGCAAGAGAATGGGGGTTTAGGTTCAGTAAACGTTCACTTAGTTCAATTCTTATCAAACCTGCAAGCAAATGGTTTAGTGTTAGTTTCCCCGATTCCTGTTCAAACCACAGTCGTTGTGGTATCTGTTCTATAACAAACCCAACGCCCTACGTAGATGGCCGAAACTGAGGTAAGAGGGTTTAGACACAGTATCGTGGGTAGGGTGTTACATTTATCTCAAGAAGAAGATGGAGAAGAACACAACCCAGGGCAAGATGCATCGTCTTCAGATGAAGAAGCTAAACGAGAAACTTTTTTGTCGAAAAATGACATTATAACATGGTCCTCATCACCATAAAACAACCAGGGCAGAATAAACATGTCATAATGACTGCACCACTTCTTTCAGTGGTGCTAGTTTCAGTCATTGTGCAAAAGTACTGTTTATAAGGTTGGGAAAATCCTGCAGTCAGCTGAGACTGAAGTCGTCACTTAGAGGAGGGACAAAATATTCCTCCCACCGAAGATGCTACGTCCAGATGAACGGAACTTTTTGGGATTTACTTACTTGGATGTTTGAACATTCATCAAGACATAGCTGCCATAACAGAGGTGTGGGACAAGTGGGTAAAGGTTCTTCAGATTTTAGATTTTTAGGGAGGTTGGATCACTTTTTGACCCTAGGCGTGTACAGGACATGAGGACAACAGGAGAGCTAGAGTGTCTTCCTTAAAAGATGCAAAGCACCGGACCACTTGTGGTATTAACATTTTAAGAGAAAATTTGGTCAAATACACTTACTTAGCATCTCCTAAACCCATCACTGTGCAAGCTTTAGACAGCCTGGAGGTGCTGTTGCCAGTACATCTCTGCATATTAAAAATGAGTCACTGACCTTGATTGCTTTTGGAGGGGAAAAACTTATTTGCCCATTTATTTACTCCTGCGTTTAGCCTTGGGAGCGTGGAGGGTTAGTGCCACATTACTGTATGTGAAAGCAGCCTTTTTGTCTCCCCCTTTAATCTATTATCCTAATTATGAAGCAGGAATGAGTGAAAGACATCAGCAGCAATGTGTGGACTAACTGAGTAAGTGCCATTACCTTCTCCTCCTCTTACCCCACCGGTGGGGGAAGAGGAGTTAATGCCCAACACCATTAACTCTCCTTTGCTCTGCTCTACTCTCAAAGTGAGCACCATGGAAGGGACAAAATGTTTGGGATAAGTCAACCTGATTTTGATCTGTAAAGGATTTCTTTTGAACATCACGCGGAGGGCGGCTAAATCCTCTTCTTAAGAGCCCCCCTTTTACCAGCTCCACTGACTCCACCTGTTCATTACCTTTATTCACAAAATATGCAACATTTTGCTAAAGAGAAGTAGGGATTGTGCTAGTTAACATAATGTTGCCTTCACTCTTTGCTTGGATAAAAACATATATGAATTAATTTGGGGACATTGCAATTACAAGTTTAGTCGTATTTTCTTTAATAAAAAAATGCAGCAGTTATCAAGAATAATGTAAATTCATACAATGTGCCACTTAAACAGTATATCATTTACAGGGAGACATTAAAAAGGTATTTTCTGGAGACTGTACAAATGTGACTTTGATCTGTAAGATGGGCAGCAGGGGGGTGGGGGGGGGGGGGGGTAGAAAAACAGAATAAACAAAAAGACAAAAAATGTTGGGACAAAGTAAAGCAGACAAGAGTGTTAAAGACATTAAATTGTATTACATCAGAGCAGTATAACCATTCATGTTTACACTTAAAAAAAGGACACAAATCTAGTTTGTATATATCACAGTTGGTGGAAAGGGCGAAATAAATGATGCACAATTTGGAAAAATACAACCTGAGCTGGACGTTCAGCAGTGTAAGAGAGTATTCTTAGAGTACAGAAAAAAGAATAAATATAGAGTTTAAGGAATCATTTAGACAGTTTGGATAATATGCTTAATGCTTTTTTTTTTTTACTGAGACTTTGAAAGACTGATAGCACTCTTAGAGTTTTAAATGCAGCTAGAGATTGGAGGCAATCAGCTGAGCAAGCACAAAAAGTAAGTGATGAATTCAAAATGTTTTCAATATGAACTAACTGTTATTAATAGGGATGAACAATATACTAAAATCACAAGTTCAGAAAGACTAGCAGACATAGGCTAGCTCCTCCTAATTGTTTCCAATCTCCAACTATCCTAGCGCTCTACCTCCATGTACAGAGGACAACTTAACCATTTGCTTGTATTTTGTCATATACTAAGCAGATATTAAACACTGCTAAATATGCAAAATATTGAGGCCATCTCTGGGAGGCAGTGCTTACGAGCACTAGTTTCAGTTTGCAGAGGCTAAGTGAGGGGAAACCAATCAGAAGAAAGTATACTTTTAAGGAGCAGGAAGTTAAAAAAACACAACAGCACAACGCATAAATCAATAAATATGTTTTTTTTGTGAATTCTGGTGAATAAAAATGTAGCTGGAATTATAGTCTCCCCTTAATTTAAAGGACCTCAGCTTGTCCCAGAATCAACAAGAGAGCAAAATCTGGAGCTAGGAGAATTGTAGCAGTGGTGATAATAGAGCCAAATAAAGCCAAATAGAGCTGACAGAGCCAAAAAACAAAACTGGGGTGATGAACAAAAAAATGATAGATTGAGAGAAAAAAATGCTTCTAGTAAAAAGAGGCTGTCACAGAGATGGCTACAGCTAAGATCATGTTAACGTCATAAATGTATATAAAATGCATAAAAAGGACTACAAGCAGATATTAGAAAATATATTAATTTCTTTTAAATAAAACTACACTTATTGCCCTTTCTCAAAAGTGTACCTGACAGTGTTTTGCTTGGAATAACAGTCATGGAAGAGTTTAGATGTACAAAAGTCTAGTAAGACAGAAGGCAAGTATGTTTTCCTTTCTCCTCTTTTCCCTGGTGCTGTGCTCTATTACAGACAAACACATGTAAGTTGTCCACGAAGAAGAAATACATCAATCCCTTTGGTTTCTAATGGTCTAATGTTATAAAACCACTAAAGGAGTCCTGTTTGGCCGGATTACTGATGTGCTGGCAGGACTGCTGGTGCTACGGTGGTCCAAGCTCGCTCCACATTCCGGTTTGGACCAAGGAGCTCCAAGTTGTGGCCATGGTTGTGTGACCCAGACTGAGACCCTGATCAATTTCCAAGTCTTAGATTCTGGAAAGAAGCCTGCAGCCACAACCCGATCACATCTGGTCAGACCTGGAGCTTCCAGACCACAGCTGAGGTCTAAATCCAACCTGATCCCAGGCAGAAGCTTATTTTTAGCTCGATGCAGTTCAGGTATGGCGACACAGCAGCCAGGCACTGTTTTATTCCTGATTTACTTCCCAACACCGTCCGTGGCAAATATTTTTTTTAAAAGATAGAAAACCTGCATATTTTTGTCAAAGCGCTTCCCTTTTCTCCTTTTACAGTCAGTATGTCTCTCAGGAGTGAGTCCAGCTGACTGGAATCCAGTGTGTCTCTGTCTCCACTTTCTTTAGTGCCAACTGCAGCTCACTGAAGGCAACATCGAGGTCATCGTTGACTATAACCATCTCAAAGAGATGGCTGTACTGAGTCTCCATTGTCTGGGCCGTGTTCACCATCTCCTGAAAGTCTTCCTCCTGGGAAAAGAGGGAAGAGACAAAATAGATGGAAGTTAAAAACACAAAACAGATAAAAGCAGAGACCCTGAAAGGAGCATTTAATACAGTCTATCTGCTGCAAAGACAAAACACTTGTCATAGTAAACAAGAAGGGAAATAAAGTCACATGCTGTAAACACAAATTGCATAAACACAAAGCACCAGATATAAACTCCCAAAGACATGGCACCCACACATGAAACCTGGCACAGACCACGCACTAAAACTTGACCTAAGGAATTTTAATTGTTTCCTGCCCCAAATACACATGGTCATCCAAAATGAAATATTCTGAAAACATGCCAAAGTAAAATCTGACAAAACCTGACATGGTACAGATTTGGTTTTCAGTCTGCAATTGTTTTATATTTGAAGGCATCTGCCTGGAAGCAGTAATGATATGGTTCAGAGCTGTGGATTCAGTCCTGGATCTGACTTAATTTGATATTAATGTCCAATTGGATGGCAGGAAGCTACATAAAATCTTTACCTCCTAACATGGATGCTCGCACAGAAATACTTAAGTGCATGTAGAGTTTTCCAAGGCAATATGAAAACCAGCCATGCAGTGTAAAGAAGAAACCACGTACTTATTGTGAGGAACACTAAAATAACTTATTTTATCATATTGATGCATTTTCTATCATCCACGTAAGTAAATCTCCAAAAGTTGATTCTGTTCATTTGGACGTAGTGTTTTCAGTGGGAGAAACGTTTCGTCAGTCACTTGGATGACTGACGAAACATTTCTCCCACTGAAAGAACTTATTTTATCATTTTGGAAGTAAATACTGCATCATAATGGATTAGCTGTGTTGCTGTGACAGTCAGCAAAGCCTTGTCTGGTTTTCTGCCCAGCTGTCTACCATGTATCTGCCTCACAAGTGACCACAGTGCCCAGTGCCAGAAATACAACCCCCTTGACCTGTCCTAAACAAACCTGGGAAACTGTGTGCAGGTTATATGCATCCCTGTGTCTGTCTCCAGGTAAAAAGAACATTAATAACAGGAGGAAGCTGTTTAAGAAACAGCAAGGTGGGTTTGGAAGATGGATAGAAAATCAGAGAACTTAACAAGAAAAGATTGGTTTAGGACGATGCCTCTTCTGGAGGACCAAACTTGAGAAAAAGCACACCCGGGACTCGTTTATCCCCATTAGGTGGCCTAATTTCCACATGAAGTTATGTAGCATTTTGTGCCTGTTTAAGTACTTTGTCACAGCATAGATAAATTTCATTGCACAGCAACAAAATACTGAGTCATATTTTAAGTGAATGTTCCCTCTGTTTTAATTGTAATTCTTTTATTTGTAGTCTTTATACATTTGTTGCTTTTGCCTTACAGGACTATAAATCTTTACCCATTTCAGTGGCATGAAGCAGCACATGTCAGCCTTATTATCTTCTTTTAAAACCAACACATTGACCACGTTCTCTGCTGGACACCTGCTTTGTTGTTCCAATAAAACCCACCTGTCTTTGCATTTTAAAAAAGTGTCAGAAACCAAACAGATTTCCTCAAATCACTTTGAAATGCCTGTGGTTGTTTCAGATTGGGTGCCAGTTTCTATGCTAACCACATTGCAGCTGGGATTTTGCATTACATCAGATTGTTTTGCTTGTTTTCACATCACGCTTCCAGCCAGCTCGACTGAAACAATGAGACGACTGTTCCTCAGCCTTTATCATTAAAGCAGACCTGTCTCTTGCAAAGAAAAATACAGCTGGCGGTGGATTGAAAATGTCTGGGACGACTTGCCCAACAACAGCTTCCCTTTCTTTAATAGTAAATGTGAGATGGGTTTGGTTTTGTCAGTGTACATGAACATTTACACAGAAACTTTGTTTGCTACCTGGTTGAAATACAGCCCCCTGTCACACAGCTTTATAGAGGTATATTTGTATTACATGAGAGAATAACAGAAGCTAATAAAGGGACATTAAAACTGCAACAGACTGTTCACAACCAGATTGCTTCTGACAACTAAAGCTTATTGTTCTCAAGACCCACTGGGAAATAAGGAGCAGACTGAGACAGAATTATGTTTACCTGTGTGAATAGTATAAGCTGACGCTGTGTCTGTATCAAGGTTTAACAAGCTGACCTTCAACCATATATTAGCTGCATGTTCTAGTTGAAAGTGTATTGTACTCTAGCATTTTCCTCAACACTTATTACCCATAAATGCACTAAATTACGCCTCAATAAGTCGGATCCTATTGTATTTTGTGTGAATATGACTTGACTAACTATCAGCTCTGGGCATGTATGTTGTAACTTTTTTAAACAGAGTAACGTTTGACCTTCTGATTTGACGTTTGAGTTAAAGGTAAATCAACAGGTGAATCAGGTAAATCAATCCATGTGGAAATGAAACCACTGGTTATCGACTGATGACAAATTAGCTTTTTATTAGCTTTCAAAAGTTTTCTACATTCATAAACAATAACACCTTTGGCTCAGATGTCTGCTGGCTATACCAGAAGCCCTGAAATATTGCCAGTTGTTCTACAGAAGCCAACTAAAGTCCCGTGACTGTATCACTGCAGATTGCATGTGTGTGACTGGTAGTTCATCACAGCATAATTGCCAGAGACTGCTTATTTTCAGGTCATTTCAGATTGGGTCTGACTATTACCAGGTTTTTGTACTATTGTACTATTTGTACAATATGTACCAGTTTGTAATTTCGCTATGGTCCATTCTGGTGTGGGTATAGAGTTGACAGAGCTATGACTAGACATGTATCAGTGGAGTCATCAACTGATGTGGAATTAAGATCAGCTAATCTGCTGATCTGCTGGCATTGCAGCTGAGTTTGACTCCTGTCTGAAGTAATGCTATGCTTCATTTGACAACTTTAAGTAGGTTTAACTGCTATATTAGCTCAACCAGAGCTGTTGAAACTGAAGAGAAATATTTTTATTTCACAGTATCACGTGAACCATGCTTGAATGAAATGTACAGGATTGTATTTGTTCCTTGTTGGTCTTCAGAACGGCCATTTGGCCAAAGGCTGCACTTTGAAAACATCTGTTTGAATCAATCAAGCACCATGATGTACCTCAGGCAAAAAATACATCAGAACAAATCACATAAAACAGGTTGCGATAAGGTCGTGCGGACAGAGAGAAAAATACATTTAAACCCGACCCAGTCCTAGTTACACAGTAACAATTTCCTCTTGCTTTTCTATCTCAACTTAAGAAGGGAGGTAATATCTGATTAACATACCATATAAACTATCAGCCATGTACAACCCACACACTAGAAATGCTTAGCTACACAGTAGATGTTTAGTAATTCCCTGTCAGTGTCACCAGGAGGACTCTGTATTAAGCTCTTCAAATCTAAGCTTCAAATTTCAAAGTTTGAAGTTAAAGAATAAGTTTTTACCGTGAAGGGTTTGGTGGAGTCCTTGTCGTCTTTGCCTGATATAATTTGGGTTTTCTTTCTGGTCTCTCTCAGTCTGTCGACGGTCGGGGGCTTCACGAACACGACGAAAGGTTTAAACTCTGCTGTTCGAAGATGCTTTATTAGCTGAAAAGAATAAAAGCGGATGCAGAGAAAAAGGAGTTAGGCATTTGGCAGCACATTAAGACGTAATCACAAAGTGTGTCACATATGGTATAAACAGACTGTGAGAAAATGAATAGACAAAACTTTTAAAAATATAATCCTGTAAAAAAAGGTTGCCAATTCATGGTCCACTCCTAATAGTAATATTATGTGAATTATGGGGTTGTCACAAAGTCCTGTTTGACAGATTGAGTCTGCTGATTCCCAATCGAGGAGATATTAAAAATTAAAGTTTTTTGTCTATTTTTAAGCAAAAACATTTTCTGCCTTAAGTTAATCAAACATGAAAAGTGGAAGGTTTTTCTTCCCTTCTTCTCATTGTAAACCAAATACATTTCGGTTTTGCTGTAGAGAAAAGAATTAAATCTTAAATTACCTTTTAACTTATTGACCTCTCTAGAATGAAGAAGTGTTTGCATAAATGACTTATTAGTTGGACAGAACAATTAATAATGATCACAGAGCACATGACTTTCCATCATTCTGAGTAAATCTAGAACTGTGAAATCATGTTTATAGTTTTTGCCATTTAAAAATGACTCACAAACACCAATCTCAGGGATAAAAATTACACACACACTAACTCATCACAGCTTTTAGATTCTTTTGCAAGATAGTTGAGGATATATATGTTTTTATTTATGCCTGATCTTTGTGTCTGTCTCTTCTTTGTGGTGATAGTTTTCTGAAATAATATGCCAATCTGGTACCTCAAGGGCCTTTCACATAGGATGTGGCAAGTGCAGAGCTGCACTCTGAAACCCATTTGTTTCTATTGCTTGTGCCACTCAATAACAGTTTTAAAGAGCAAGTGCGCCGGTGAGAGTACTCTTGCATGCCAGGGTCAACATTCAACTGGGTTAAACTTGGTTAAACTTTGACCCCTGCGACGTACCTTCGCACGACCAATAGAAACAAAACCTACAGCCCTGCTAAGTTCAACCACACAATGAATGAAAACATGGAGGAAAAGTTGATTGTGTGTGTTTCCGAGTTCAACAAATTTCATGACACAAGTTTACATGCATACTGAGACTTTGGGAGGAAACAACACACTTTTCACTAGTGTTCACTAGTGGGGACAGTGCCAAAGCTTTCTTTTTTATGGATGAGAAATAGCAGGTCCATCGAGTTTACAGAGAGTTCATGCAAAAAAAACGATGTACAAGAGCGCAACAACCAGTGCAAGACAAATTTTAGGCCACTCGCTCCAGCTCGCAGTATGTGTGTCCAACGTGAAAGGCCCTTCAGAGGTATGAGAGAGATGAGATTTGATTAGAGGTGGTGTCTGGTGTCTGGTTCTGGCATGATCATCTGACCTTCTTGCTATGCTAATAGCAGTGGGTCAAGACCCACAACTCACAACAAGACGGATAAAAAAAACTTAATGGAGAGGCAGCAGCAGAACCACTGGGAAACATAGCTTCCATCATTCACTCAGTTGGTCAATAACTGAGAAATGGCATTACTATGGAGGTTTATGGTGACATAAGCCAAAGAGGAAATCTTCAGATAAAGTAACAAGGCAATCTGCTTCTGAGATAGGTAGTTGCCAAAACAGGCTAAGAATACAGTACAGGGATGGTGAGAAAGAATGTGTCACTCACATGAGGCTGGACATCCAGCAGGCACACTTTTTTCTTTGAGAGGATTGAGCGTATCGAGTCCAAACTTGTGCCGTAGTAATTCCCTTTGTACTCGCCATACTCAATGAACCTGAGACATGAAAAGAAGAGTGATGAGAAAAAGCACGAACGCACATCTTTGTTTGATCATGATCATTTTTGTGTGCGCATGGACAAAGTTTCAAATAATTATGTCAGTTTTTAGAAGAGTAATTACTCTGAGTTAAAGCCTCAGGCCTTGTACCTGAGCTAAAAGAGGTTCTTTTAGACTGATGAGACAAGGATTATTTACATATATTATCCAAGAAAGAAAATATAGAACTTGAAATGAGCATCAGGAGGACATTTTTAAACTAGTTTACATGAAACAAACAAACCTTTCACTTTTCCACTTTCTTAAACTATGTAAATTTGTTCTTTTAAGATTTTTTTTAATATATCCTCATATGAGCAGGATTTTTTTTTATTTTATTTATTTATTTATTTTTTAAACAGCAACTTTCAACTTTCATTTTTATAATTAATTTTCTACAATCACTGATTTCTGAGATTAGAGTTTTGAGAAATAGTGATGAACCAAAACCATTCATAGTCATTCTCTCCTTTGTAGTAAACATTAAAGAAAGGCTGTTTGAAATAGAGATGTACAAACATATAATCTATACACAGCAGGATATCCAGAACAGTGAAAAAGTACTTTTGTTTTAGAAAGAGGACGATATGATCTACTTGTGGATGTAAACTTTTCTAATTATTATCAGTGGTAATTTTCAGTGACTACTAAAAGAATATGTTTAAAATTTATTTGGCAGAATGGATGTACAGACAGACAACAGCAAATTAAAACCAGCATAACGTCTAAGGTGTTTGGCCAGAGTATGAATATCAATTGTTCATCTCTGCCGTATAAAGTCTGAATGTGTGTTGTGATTGAATTCATCAGTTTTGCTTACTTGTTGTTGTGAATGTCCGTATCAAAGAGCTGTTTGGAGATGAAGTGGTAATCCACACCATCGGTCTCCTGGTTCTTCTTGGGCCGACTGGTGTCTGAGTGAAAGAAGATGAAGATGGAAAGAGGGGGAGAGTGATTGCCTTAAACCCAGACTGTCTGACTCACTGCTGGGGCAGAGACCATCTGAACTGAGCCCCTCTTATTACCAACAGCTGAAGTCTAAAACGCAGCACAATGGGTCATGTCATTGCAATGAATAGTGCAATACTCCTTGTGTTTCTCCCACAACTTTATCTTACAGCAACAAGCAGAGAGACAGAGAGAGAGCTGGTGGTCTCCAAAGCTCCGGTTTTCAAATTAACAAAAAGGGGCAACACTTTCAGGCTTAACCCGAAACAACAGCAAGTGTTAAACATATCCATGTGTCCATTGGCAGCAAACATTCAAAAAGAGCGAGACGAGATACTTTCCGATTCTCTTTCCTCTCAATGAGAGCCAGGACCTGTGCCATACGTTTCCTATACGGGTCTGAATCAGACTGTCTGGGCTGTATTAAACAACAGCAGCACAGGTCACATTTGAGAACAATTAACAGGCTGTGTGGAAAAAAAAAGGCCACGCCAATGGGATTTTAATACCAGGGGCATTTCAAATGTCAGACTTTGCCTGGGGAAAGACAATAACGTCATAAAACTTGGTTATAAAAGTTTTTTCTTCAATAATTAAAAAAATCTCTCTATGTAAAGAAATATTTTGAATAGTGAGAAGAGTGAGAATAATACAGCCAGGTTTTTATTACATTTTATTTTATTTCATTTCATTATTCAAGATAAAGCACAGAAAAGAAGAAAGATAGAAACTTTAGTTTTGGCACACAAATGTTTAAAGGTTTCTTTGGGATGAAACAAAGAGAAAAGAGATGGGTAGTTGGTTGGAAACACCACATTTAATGGTCAGTGAATTAATATCAAGGCCAGGAGGGTGTCTGGCTCACTTGTAAACCTGTGTGTGAGCCTGTGGAGGAACCCAAACAGTCTTCAGTTCACTCCAAATCCATTTGCCAATACACAGCAGATCGAAAACTGGTCTGGAAAAAGGTTTATTGTGGACGGAAAGTATAAAACACACATTCACACATACGCAGAGATGAGAACGAAGAAATATGCAGAGAGAAAGACAAATGGACTATACTGTTCAGCCAACGTTTGGTGGGCTTAAATCAGAAAAGTGAACTTTTTTCCTTTTTTTTTTTTAAATTCAACCTTTATTTACACAGGTAGTCACATTGACACCCAACGACTCTTTTACAACAAACTTACGTGGAATGGTCACACTGAAGTGCTGGGGGTCAGAGATCAACAGTTTCTTCTTCAGTTCACTCAAGCCGACACCCGTGGGTCCTACACACAAACATCTAATTATAAACTCAGCCAAACTCCTCATCACGTTATTATCACATCCATAACATGATATGAGACATTCAAACTATCTTTCCTCTGTACTTGGTGGTTAGAGTCGCCGCAGAAAACACATTTTTCATCTTAACTCAAGACCTCAAACACTAATGATGAGAATATTAATTCAAATGTCTAATAGGATCAAATGATGAACTAAAGTCACTTATTTTTCTGCAAAAATAAATTTCTGGTTATTCTTATTCACTTCTTAGGAACAGATGATAGAGAAACATAATATTCAGCTTCTCTCTTGTAGAGCTGGGCCACCTTTGTTGTTTCTGTCGTCTCTTTGTGACACTGAGCTTGGAGGTGAGGATTTTCATTCAATTCTGTATCCTTCATGATGCCACATATAACAGCAACAGTGTGTGAGGTAAGCAGCGACATCAGAGTTTGAGAACTTAAATTTCTCTTTACTCACCTACTAGGACCACCAGCCTGTGTTTGTCTCCCCTTTGCCTGCGGTACGGGATGACTTCCTCGTACGTGGGCACGTCAGCCATGTCGTACATTTCACTCTTCTTCGCCTCGTACATGGACTTGGTAGTCTTTCTGTCTCTCCTGCTGAGACGAAAGCTTCTCCTGAACCCAGCTGGAGGTCAGCATGAGCCAAAAGAGGAGACAGAAGAAACAGATTAATCAATACAAAAAAAGAAAAGTCTTTGTCAGTAGTGTGTCTATGAGGGTGTGTAAAATCCAGCACAACCATATGTACACATACAAATACTGTGGACTTCAATTTATAGTTGTTTCAGGGTCTTGGCAAACACCTCCACACAAACATTACTCACATTTTCCCCAGGTGACATCAAACAGAGCTGAAAACTCAAAAAGCATCATAGGTCTATCATCATCCAAAATACAGTCCCTTCCTCCTCTTGCACCCACTGACACACTCACTAAAATAACACAGGTAACTAATTACACAACAACAACAACAACAACAACAACAACTATCCTGTCTTCCATACCAATGGAAACTGTATTACACAGAGAGGATGAAAATGAATGTGCTCCAAATATTAGAACAAGTCAGGTCTGGGTAAATGAAGCTTGCTCATTTGTTATGGAAAGCCTCATAAGATGATCCAAACACGATCAAGTTACTAAGAAGAAAGGAATTGGCACAAAGTTCTGATATCTACTTTGATGCAAAGCCCCTTCAGTAAAGTAGAAGTGCAAAAAGGTGAAGGAAAAAGATGAGCATATTTAACACAAGCTGAGACGACACACACTTACACACAGATACATACAGGAAGTGACTTTACTTCCACACATAAACAGAAAAATGAAAACCGAAAGTTGGTATAAAGATTGAAATCAGTGAATGAATCTAAGCGTCATCAGCTTAAATGTAAATTAATCTCTACACTTGATGTAACCTAACACTGACCACCACAGCTGCTCTGTGTCAGTCCAACACGGAGCTTTACTGTGAATTCACCACATTAATGCAAGCTAACCTGTTTATTCTGCAAACATGATACTA
Source organism: Oreochromis niloticus (assembly GCF_001858045.2). Classification (NCBI taxonomy): domain Eukaryota; kingdom Metazoa; phylum Chordata; class Actinopteri; order Cichliformes; family Cichlidae; genus Oreochromis; species Oreochromis niloticus. Next base: position 29,194,880 of record NC_031974.2, read on the forward strand.
TAAAAACACAAAGTTAGTATACTCACACAATGAAAATAGATCATTTGTCAAAACACATCATATACAGATGTGATATGTGATTAAAAATTATGACATGTAACCTTTAAATCTGCAGGTCATCAAATGTCCCAGAGCAGGCATCAGCTTTAAAAATAATCTCTATTCTTTCTCTCCTGTCCTGTCTTTCTTATCTTTCTCTGTCTCTGAGTGAAGTTAGCTCTCTTTCTTTTCTCTCCTTGTGAAATACAGCAGCTGGACCTTTAACTAGCAACACACTGTGAGACAAACGGCACACAAACAGTTCGAGTCTGCTGATGTTTGTTGAGCTGATAGAAATGTTGTAGAAACATTATGTTGTGAAGCAAGGTTACTCCCTTTATACTCATTCCTCTTCTGTAACGCTAGCTACAAGCTGACTAAAACATACAGACAAACGCACTTTTTCCGACTCAATTTCACCTGATACTGTTAAACCTAAAGTAACGAGCCTGTTTTAAAAATGATATTTGTGCAAAAATGTAGAGAATAAATGTAAATACTCAGGTAAAGTACAGATACCTGAAGGTTCTACTTAAGTACAATAACCAAGTAGCCTCTAAACAGTGCTTACTAAAGAGATTTCATTCTCAAGTTTGCTGGCTGTAAAATCAGGAATCTGTTCATCCCAAAGTAGTGCTTAAGAATCACTCTGGCAATGGACCTTACAGACGTTGCATCATTGAGAGGCATGGAGAGAAAACAAACCAAAAACTAAGGACAACAACTGCCAGCCCCCTCCCACTCCTTTATTTCCCCATGCAACCTCAGTAGCATTGCAAAAGCATCTGTAAGTTCTAAGATTTCAAACTTTTAGGGACAGGCCAACTTTAAATCATACAACCACATCCAACAGGCTTAAAAGCCATGCAGCAAGTACTCTCATAGAGAAGATGTTTTTATAAATTATTATTTTTTACTTCTTCTCCTGAGGTTCTCTCATTTCATTTAAACCTCGTTCTTGGCTGCTGGACTCAAGGTACTGGACTTTTTTGGGCAAAAAAATTGAATAATGTTTGGCAGAATTCAGCTTTGGGAGTGACCCTGATTGAGCCTGGCAGACATGACTCAAATGTAGCATTTATAAACTTGCGTGTGCTCTGGATATCCTGTGAAATCTGGAGTCTAAATGCTGTAATGTGCAAATGACAGTGGTAATAAAAACATGATGGGAAACATTTTCTGTACAACACAGGGAATTGGAAGCAGCTCTCTGGAACGGGTTGCAGAACCAAAGTGGGCCATGGTAATTGTCATTAAGTTTGACTGGAACCACATCAACAAGACCGGCCTTCATCCGGACCTCCACAATACAGCGAAGCACACAAACCTTCCTTTTAAGCCAACTCCAACCAGAACCTCTCAAAGAAGTCCTCAGACCCACAGCAGAGGCAGAACAGGATAACTACATACTGCAAATCCATGACATGATCTGCCAGTGCACTCATGCTGTCAGCAAGGGAGCACAAATAGCACAGCATAGTGAGAAAGTACAAAACTATTAAAGTCCAAGTGAATTATTTGCCCCACAAGTGCTCTGTGAGTTAGAAGAACAGGTCAAAGATATGAACAACTGTTCCGTCCCATGAAACATGTATGACTTAATAGTTCTTAAAAGATGATATATGAAGGATTCATGGAGAATAAACAAAACTTTAGTACTTGGCCACTGTCCTCACATTTATTGTAACAGTGAAATGACCACATCTGGCGGGAAGAGAAGGCAAGAAGACAAAAGAAGACAATCTCTCACCTAGGTGAAATCCACCACTATAATCAGCATCCTCTGGTGATGAAAAGAAACAAAGAAGCCAAAAGAGAACCACAACATCAAGTTAAAGAGAATAGTCAGAAATGAGCTGTGACCCTCTAAATATGATAAAGGGAAAAGGGAAAAACACACAGGTGCTGTTAGAGTGGTCAGAGTGGTTTGGGGTAAATTTTGGTTGAATTACATTTTAAAGTTTGTTCGTTCTTTTTAAATATTGGCCTTTTGCCCAGAATGACAGCCACGCATGTAGAGGTAAATTCAAGGACAGGTTCAATATAACCTCCATCTAGTGAGCAGCTAAAGTTGGCCAAAATAAACAAAAATGCTCTTTTTTACTTTACAGAACTAACAATATTGAAAAATGTTGATGATCCAAGCTAACTGACTAAGCCCAATTTAGCCTTACAGGCCACTACATTCTTGGCTGTGGTGTTGGATGATTCTTGGAGACAGTGAATCACTTTGTGCTGTGACTGAGTCCAACAAATATTACTTGTGACGGGATGATTCTCAAAAATGATGTCCACATTTATGAAAATGAGTCGGGGAAAGATGAGGCTTTGTAAAATGTTAAAGTCAATAAAATCTACGAGGAATCATTGAGTGTGACAACTAATGTTACTCTTAAATAGTGAATAGCTTTAATGGGTCAATTGGGGAGATGAGGTAAGAGGAAGTCCTCATTACACACAAATAGCATGAAGGGGAACCAATCACAGATGGTTTGGTTAGTAAAGTCCTACTCAGTGGAGGATGTCAGAAAAGTAGTACCTTCAATCTCTTCAGCTTTGAGTGCAAGAGAAGCAAGGAATGGAAATTAGGTAATACTAAACAAAATATTAGATTAGGAAAAAAAACATAACTCAGGGATGAGGAAGAAATATAAGAAAAAACCTACCAAACTCTACTGTCACATCATCTTAGAAAAGCAGAGCAAAAGACAACAGAGAGAACATTATAAAACATTTTAAAGCTGAGTGCCACATCCACAAACATCCTATGCAGATTCAATTCAGTCGTCTTGATGCACTCTCAATCATCCAGGAAAGTAAATCTCCAAAAAGTTGATTCTGTTCATCTGGACGTAGCGTTTTGTGGGAGAAACGTTTCGTCACTCATCCAAGTGACAAAGTTTGACTCTCATCATCCACTGGAGCATAAACTGGGTGTCATCAGGATGCTACAACACAGAGTGAACACCATCCCCACAGACACAGCGGCCAGGGAGGCAGAAGGACAGCACATCAAGAAGGCCCTGAGTAAATGTGGTTATCCCAGCTGGACTTTTGTCAAAGCTGGAAAGACACCTAAAGAAAGCTCCAGCCGATCCAGGAGAGAAGGACAACCGCTGCCCAAACGAAAACCTGTAGTGATCCCATATGTGTCAGGAGTATCGGAGCAGTTGAGACGCATTTTTTCTAAACACCGGGTCTCTGTGGCTTTTAAACCCCAAAACACGCTGCGCCATAAACTGGTCCACCCCAAGGATCGGGTCCCCCGACACAAACAGAGTAACATAGTGTACGCTGTTAAGTGCCAGGAGGATTGCCAGGATTTATACATCGGGGAAACCAAACAACCTCTGGCGAAGCGGATGGCACAACACAGAAGAGCCACCTCGTTAGGCCAGGACTCTGCAGTTTATTTACACCTACAGGCCAGTGGACACTCTTTCAAGGATGAGGATGTACACATCTTGTGATTGCAGCCATTCCCCAGCTCTCTGTGAATGGTACTCATGGCCATTGATCAGTGGTCTTTGGTCAGTGGTTGTTGATCAATGGTCATGAGAATTTGCATAATTAGATTAAGGAACTGACCTCCCAGCCCATTGTTCCTTCAGTGGGCTGGTTTCAGTCATTATGCAAATGTACTGTTTATAAGATTGGGGAAACCTGCAGTCAGCTGAGACTGAAGAAGTCACTTGGATGAGTGACGAAACGTTTCTCCCACAAAACGCTATGTCCAGATGAACAGATTCAACTTTTTGGAGATTCAATTCAGTCATTTCTCACAAAACACTGAAAAAGCTAACAATTCTATCTATTCAGTTTTGTAATGTTTGTGAAAAATACTGAGCTTGACCACTACACAGTAACTCCCAGTATCACTCTAATGTTATCACTAGTTTAACTATCTACGTTTAAAATAATAAAATAATTTGACAAAACAATCCTAACTCAAGTTCCACTTAGTTCTGAAACACTCATCAGGTCTTCCTGAGAGGAAGTTGCAGTACACTTAGCTGTCATGACATAAATTGATGGAACTCATTGAGGAAATCTTATCCTTAACTTCTTTCTTTTTTAAGGTTGGGTTTAAAAAGAACACTTACAGAAACCCTTCATAAGCCATGCTGCTACTAAAAGGTTACGAAAACATCAGTAAGTGGAGGTTGAGTTCAGGTTTTATGAGAATATAACAAACTTTTACTTTCTATTTGCTCCTATTTTGATAGAAAATATGTATATCCATTGTTACCTAGTGATACACAATCTGAGGTACATGTCTGTGGTGCAGTCACTATTTACAGGGGGGAAAAAAGCCATTTAGATTCATAAGCCTCCAAATGATTGATATTGTAATACTGATAGTCCTCTGTACCTAAGTATTTAACAGTATGAAGCTCACCTTACATCACTGCATTCATTTTCCAGAGTGCACCACAGCTCAGGGAGCTGTTCAGCATGTTCAGAATTAATGTCTAACCAAAACAACAACGACCTATCTGTGCAAGGTTGTTTCAGGCTAGACGCATCAGGCACGAGAGCGGCAACTGTCCTGAAGTGTGTGTACCTTTATCTGACATCTTGTTTCAAATGTTAGTGTTCAGGTCAGTTTTCCCACTGATGTTGCCCTCTTCCTGCTCTAATGTGGCATCTTAAGTTGGGACAGCAACCTCAAAATGTGGTTTTAAGAAGAATGAGAATTACGGTACTGTGAATAAGAGTTTAGTCACATTTAATGATCTAATTTAGTTGAAACTAAACCTTAAAGAAAGAATGTGATGACAACTGCCATAAAGATGTATGATTAGTCAACCTTTATCAAGTCCATGTGTGAGCTGCCAGGTATGTTTACATTGGAAAAATCTGGGTTATAATGTAATAATACTGTAATACTATTTGTCTTCATTTTCTCTTCCAAATAAATCCGGCAGTGATGAGAAGGAGTTGAACTCTGCAGTTGGAGTCAATCACGGACAATTGCTGAATAACAGGCCGCCATCAAAACTATCCTTGTTATTACCCTCATCTTCATCACCCCAAGAGTATAAGTGATTATGCAAATTAGAAGCCAGGCAGCCAAGTGACAATACCAGTTCACATGAACTTGTCTTTTATCTTTGCTATCTGCATTATGCACAGCTTTTAGAAAAATCAATCAGTTATCTCTTTAGCTAGAGTAACAGCCAGAGGGCAAACCCTCTCCTACTTCATATTAAAGCTCCTGCATAACTTAATTCAATTCAATTTTATTTATATAGCGCTAAATCACAACAGCAGTGGGCTCAAGGCACTTTATATTGTAAGGTAAACCCTACAATAATACATACAGAGAAAACCCAACAATCATATGACCCCCTATGAGCAAGCACTTTGGCAACAATGGGAAGGAAAAACTCCCTTTTAACAGGAAGAAACCTCTGGCAGAACCAGGTTTAGGGATGGGCGGCCATCTGCCGTGACCGGTTGGGGAGAACGAAGGAAGACAGGAGAAAAGACATGCTGTGGACTTAGTGGACAAATGGTAAATGGTAAATGGCCAAAGCGCTTTACACATCCAGTCATCCACCCATTCATACACACATTCACACACACATACACACAAAGAGGCTGTAGGAGACACATGGAACAGAGTCTGGATAGAAATTCAGAGGGAGAAACATTGAGCAGACAGGAAGGAAAATGAAAACAAAGATAAATCTAAAATGCTTCTTCAGACGACCAGCGTGAACTATACAACTACACGAAAGGCTCCAGTTGTGGAATCAAGCAGAAGGATGAGCCTGTTTCAGAAATGAACTCCACAAACTGTACCGACCAGCATTCCTCACTTTTGCCATTCTTCTCTTCATCCCATCCACCTGTTAAAGAGAACCGTCTTGTTGTGGTTTATTAGTCGCTAACACAGCAAATAATATATGCTTACATGATCGTCTAGTAGAGCTCCTCAGGGACGAAACAGTCGTAACAGGTCGCTGAAATGCAAGTCTCCTGAAAGCAAAAAGATGGATAAAGAAAGAAGAAAAAGGAAAGAACAGAAAAATGAAAACCATCAGTTTTCATGGCCACTCTGGGAATAAAAAACACTCTGGTATGCTACAGAAACCCTACTCTACAATATCCTTCATTTCTATTCTGTCAGCTGAGACTGGTGAAATCAAAGATTGAGGAGGTGAAGAACAGAACATCTTTCTATTGACAAAAGTGGATGAATAAACCTGAATATAAAATGTTCTACTTGATCCCTTACTCTTCACCCTTCCTCTTTCTGCCCGAGCCTCCTGAGTTCTGTGTAGGTCTGGTGTGTGTTTTCCATCCACTTGCAGTTCAATGTGGATCAGTACCAGTGCTATCATTTTCTGCCATTACTCACTTTGGGCCTGAAAATGTGTGGAAACCCAGACTACTTTGGCCGAGTGAAGCAAGAATACATGGAGTAAAGAGGGAGAGAAAGGAGATGGAACATCTACAACAGTGACAGCACTGAAGCCAATAAGGTCAGCCTTGTAAACAGGCAGGTGTTTCTCACCTCTCCTGGAACTGTTTGGATGGTATTAAGCCAGCACGTGGATTTGTGTCACCCTCGTGTTTGGCCTGCCACCAGGTTGCATCATCTTGGCTCATGATCTGTAGGATGCAACCCTTCTTGAAGGCCAAACCAGCTTCCTTACATGGGATGGTGTTGTCATCTTTTGGGTCGTAGTCAAAGAGCGCCTTCACAAACATCTGTACATCATCATGAGGGAAAGGCAGAAAAACAAAGAGGAGGATTGAAGACACAACAGGAACAAGTTCACTATTTTGTATATAAAATATGTTTTCTTTCTAAAACATTGTCATCATGGTTAAAGGTGATTCACCAAAGCTCAGAGTGATTATTCTCAAAAGATCACAGCAATTGATGGTAAACGCTGCAAGTGATGGGCAAGATGGTCTTTCAATGACTTTCCACTATCAAAGGGTCTAAATCACTTAACAAGTGGATAAACCAAATAACCGAGAAAGACAGGACCTACCTGTGGCTCCTTGATAGATGCCTCTTCCTTTGCACCAGGGACAACTTTAAAGGTAATGGCTCCTTGTGACTGTGCCTAAATAATGTAGGAACAGAAGTTGGAGTAATTTTAAAGGATAGTCTTCCTATCCTTTCAAGTATTTTACAAGATACCTAATCTAGTTACAGTGACATAACATCAAGCATTGATTTTTCAACAAAGGAAGGTTCAGTGGGATAGTATAACTATTCTTGACAGAATTAGGGAGTACAGGGCAGGGGTGTAAAGGAGGAGTGTTGAGAGCTCAAAGACCTTTGTGTCTGAGAAGGCCTTAAGAGTTTAAGATCCCAGGCTCATGACAGAGCTCATTTGGGCCTGTGACCAAAGCTGCGTGGAGGAACTACACATCATCGACCTCATCCACAAAGACCCTGTGTCTCAATGCATGTGATCCATCGGCCAATGGGAGGCCTGGGTCGTGGATGAGTTGATAAGGGGAGGTTTCTGTCATTATAAACAAAGGCTAGTACCAAGGGAGTGGAGCTGAAAAACCCTCAGTCTCACAAATGTCCATAGAAAGACAAGACTTACCAGAATACGAATGATTTCCTCTGGTTTCTTGTCGTCCACAGGGATTCCATTGACCTCCTTCAGTTCATCCCCTACATGAATTAAGCCTGCCACACATAAACAGACGTTGCTAATTTGCAGTCATTCTGGTATTCTATTATTTTAACGCCCTAATGTAAGCGAGGTACTAAATTCTGTGCAATTCAATTCAATTCAATTCAATTTTATTTATATAGCGCCAAATCACAACAGAAGTCACCTCAAGGCGCTTTATATTGTACAGTAGATCGCACAATAATAAAATGCCAATATATTCCACACTACAGACTTGTATGGCTCTTTTCCACTAGTATCTACAGTGGCTTGCAAAAGTATTCGGCCCCCTTGAACTTTCCCACATTTTGTCACATTAGAGCCACGAATCAATTTTATTGGAATTCCACGTGGTGTACACTTGAGAAGTGGAACGAAAATCATACATGATTCCAAACATTTTTTACAAATAAATAACTGAAAAGTGGGGTGTGCGTAATTATTCAGCCCCCTTTGGTCTGAGTGCAGTCAGTTGCCCATAGACATTGCCTGATGAGTGCTAATGACTAAATAGAGCGCACCTGTGTGTAATCTAATGTCAGTACAAATACAGCTGCTCTGTGACGGCCTCAGAGGTTGTCTAAGAGAATATTGGGAGCAACAACACCATGAAGTCCAAAGAACACACCAGACAGGTCAGGGATAAAGTTATTGAGAAATTTAAAGCAGGCTTAGGCTACAAAAAGATTTCCCAAGCCTTGAACATCCCACGGAGCACTGTTCAAGCGATCATTCAGAAATGGAAGGAGCATGGCACAACTGTAAACCTACCAAGACAAGGCCGTCCACCTAAACTCACAGGCCGAACAAGGAGAGCGCTGATCAGAAATGCAGCCAAGAGGCCCATGGTGACTCTGGACGAGCTGCAGAGATCTACAGCTCAGGTGGGGGAATCTGTCCATAGGACAACTATTAGTCGTGGACTGCACAAAGTTGGCCTTTATGGAAGAGTGGCAAGAAGAAAGCCATTGTTAACAGAAAACCATAAGAAGTCCCGTTTGCAGTTTGCCACAAGCCATGTGGGGGACACAGCAAACATGTGGAAGAAGGTGCTCTGGTCAGATGAGACCAAAATGGAACTTTTTGGCCAAAATGCAAAACGCTATGTGTGGCGGAAAACTAACACTGCACATCACTCTGAACACACCATCCCCACTGTCAAATATGGTGGTGGCAGCATCATGCTCTGGGGGTGCTTCTCTTCAGCAGGGACAGGGAAGATGGTCAGAATTGATGGGAAGATGGATGGAGCTTTGGCTCCACCTCTTGGAGTCTGCAAAAGACTTGAGACTGGGGCGGAGGTTCACCTTCCAGCAGGACAACAACCCTAAACATAAAGCCAGGGCAACAATGGAATGGTTTAAAACAAAACATATCCATGTGTTAGAATGGGTTAGGTTAAAGTCCAGATCTAAATCCAATCGAGAATCTGTGGCAAGATCTGAAAACTGCTGTTCACAAACCCTGTCCATCTAATCTGACTGAGCTGGAGCTGTTTTGCAAAGAAGAATGGGCAACGATTTCAGTCTCTAGATGTGCAAAGCTGGTAGAGACATACCTTAAAAGACTGGCAGCTGCAATTGCAGCAAATGGTGGTTCTACAAAGTATTGACTCAGGGGGCTGAATAATTACACACACCCCACTTTTCAGTTATTTATTTGTAAAAAATGTTTGGAATCATGTATGATTTTCGTTCCACTTCTCACGTGTACACCACTTTGTATTGGTCTTTCACGTGGAATTCCAATAAAATTGATTCATGTTTGTGGCTGTAATGTGGAAAAGTTCAAGGGGGCCAAATACTTTTGCAAGCCACTGTACTTTGCTCATCTTGACTTGACTCTGTTTTTTAGGGTTTTCTATTAGGTGGCAGCACCTGATACCTACTAGAGCGGTCGTTCTGAGCAACCTGAGTTGATCTGAAACTGTGATGTCAACAGACTCCATGTCACCATGTGATGCCAGTCAATTATGTCACTTGATGAGTCATGAGAGTGATTCCTTCACAAACATCAAAACTGCCCTTTTTGAAACACGGCATCCAGGGAAATGGGTGCAGAAAAACCAACAGTGTGATCGGACAGGTATACCAACGCCTCCATGTCCACTGTTGTGTGCTGGGTTTGTGTTGTATACAAATGACATCATGGGACTTTCAACTGAGTTGCTATAACGACCCTATGTAAACTGAGGTGCTACTCTGCTGCACTGCGGAGGACAAGAGGAAACTGCAGCGGGTGGTGAGGGCAGCAGAGCGGGCAATCGGTACTTCACTAACCCCCCTCAGAGACATCTATACTGGCAGACTTCAGCAGAAAGCCAGCATCATCATCAAAGACCCCACGCACCCTGGACACTCACTTTTTTCCCCCCTTCCCTCTGGTAAACGCTACAGGTCCATCAGGTCGAAGACAAACAGACTCAACAGAAGTTTTTACCCACAGGCTGTCAAACATGCCCTACCTCCACCCTGATTGGAGGATAACTGCACTGCCAACACTCATGGACATTACACCTTATTTATAAATCGTATTTCTGTTTATACTTCAATGCAACCAACACCCTTACCTCTTTAAACTGTATTTATTATAACATTATTTAGTATAGTTCCAACAGCACCCCCCCACTCAATGTGCAATATCATCCCCCCCCACACACTCAATGTGCAATATCACTGATCACACTGCACCTCTCAATGCACCTGCTAGTTAGATGGCATGTATGTGTATGTATATAGATGTAAGCGTGTATGTGGAAATGTGTGTGTGTATGCATGTACGGATGCAAATATGTATATATACATATATGTATGTAGGTGCGTGTATGTTTGCAGGTGTATGTATAACTTGTACATATCTTTCTTGTGTAAATGTAAATTTGTCTGTTATTGTGTAAATACTTACGCTCTTGTGTACTCCACACACATGGAGAGATGCCAAACTGCCTTTCACTGTTCTTGTAACAGTGACAATAAAAAGCTATTCTATTCTATTCAGTGACAGAAAATGACCGAAAACCAAGTAGAATTGAGTCAAGCAGGTACTGGTAGGAACACACACACACACACACACACACACACACACACACACACACACACTCTTATAAAAGAGAGAAAAAGGCTGCAACCAACCACTTCTGTCAGCTGGCCCTCCCTTCATGATCCGGGCCACAATGATGGCACCTGTGCTCTCATCACGTCTTATTGTTGCTCCCTTTAAAAGAAGAATAGTCATTATAACAGCATTTCTACCTCTATGACATTATAATGTACAAGTCAAACAGCAATGACCTAAAATTACTGTAAAAGGTATTCAGATGAAAATTAAGGCCTAGAGACAGATAGATACTGCACACAGGATGATTGTTAAGTTACTTACCAGTGGCTCCTTGTTCTTGACCAATCTTATGATTTTCACAGAATCTTCATCATCATCGATGTCTTCAGGCAGCGGAGGTAGTTCTGGGTCATACTTCTTTTGGGCAACTGCATCGTGGACAGACAGGAGGCTCTAGAAAAAGGAGAAAATAGGATTTATGGGAGGAAACACATAACAGGCAAGGGTTATCTGTCAAGCCATGAAGGCCTCAACTTTACCCCAGTCCACTTAGCTAAATAAAGTATGGCCATGCATGCTATTAAGAGTCCGATCTATCACTTCCCTTTTTAAGCAGGACAGAAAAACTGCAGACTGCAGGGAGGATGGTTATGAATTGGGTTGTCTCCCTCATGTGCTGGGTGATGGATTTGAAAGCATTCAAGGCCAAAGCTTGTAGATGAACAAGCGTTAATTGCCATTAGGCCCGTGCTCTCCCTCCATACATCTCTCTGATTAAAGGCAACCCAGGCTCGCCCTGCACCATTGCTCAGCAGGAGCTGCAAGTGGAAGGGAAGGTGGTGGTGGTGGGGGGGGGCAATGTGACCACCACAAAATCAGCACTTTGCAGGGTAAGGTGGTGAAGACTCAAAAGCGATATTCTCCACTGTTCACCAGCAGGCTCAAAGTGATGAAGTTCTCAGCTCAGATATTTCACACTTTCACGAGCAGACATAAAAAGAGACGGGACACAGACGAGAATGATGCCATTCATGAGACATTCATTCAAGTATTTAAAAACTGCGGGTCCGGACCAAGATGCAGCTGGACGTGTGGTGCTTTTTCCGTGGTTCAGGATGGGGGAAAAAAGTGAGAAAAACATCTTCCAACCAAAGTGCCAGACAAAAGTAGAGGGGTGGAGAGCAAGAGAAACAGGCAAGAAAGAGAAGGATATGGTGAGAAGAGAACCAGTGTGTTTTATGACATGGGAGCATGCTGCAGTACAGCATTCAAGATGTTGCTAACTGGGAGCAGATGAGAGGAAGAGACACAACTGGAGCTATGTGAGCAATCTTTGGAAGGCAAAGAGTCTGTGTTACCTTATTATAACTATAAAGAATAATTTCTTTCGATCAAGAGAATCCCAAATGAATAACATATGTAAAGAAAATCTCACAGCCAGGAAAATCTTTAAAAACGGTTGGTTTTAATCCTACTTCAGAGATAAAATGCCACTCCTCTCCAGGTTGTCTTCTTTGACTTGTGCTGCTACACCATCTGCCAAAATGCACCAGCCAGCAATGGAGGAAGCAGTAGCAGAAAGAACATTTTCCATTGTTTGGTGGGGAATTGCTTGGCTTACCCCATTCTGCACTGGAGCTGAGAGACCACTGCGCAACTACAACAGCAATTATATGTGTTAGGTGCAGGGGAAAAAACATAGTAATGAGCCTAATGAGTACCGGTTTGATGGAGGTGTGTGTGGAGTTGCTGATTCTATGTCTAACATATGTGCTGCCTGGTGAGATATGTGTCTGTACCTATAGCACCTGTAAAATCACATGCTCCACACTTGTGTCTTTGAACAGATTAATGTAGTTGGTTCTTAATGTGTTTGGAGAATTTAGGAAATGAATCATAATTACCAGCTCAGACATTGAAAAATCCACGTCTGGGAACCACCATCTCTTGAATCCCTGCTGTTTGACACTGATAGGTATTGAATATTTGCATGTACTGTAAGGTGTGTGTGTGTGTGTGTGTGTGTGTTATGTTGGGGGAGAACTAGAGAGCTGTTGTTTCTGGCAGAGCCCAAACAAGGATGACGACAGCGCATTAAAAACGGAGCCTGTCCAACTCTGCTTCTATCCTGCCGTCGTGAAGGCAGCTCTGTCTGGCTGAGACACCTGGAGGCCCTGATGGATGGCCCCAGTTATGCATTAGAAAATAAAAATGTGTAAATTTATTTTGTAGCTGTCTGCATCTGGCTCACGAGGTCAGCAACGGCAGCCAAGAAAACAAGACAAGGCCTGGATCTAACAGACGTGTTATTTTGTGTACAGCACGATGATTGTAACGGTTTAATGTGGCTGCTGTGCAAACAGCAAAGATCCAGAGCCAGAATTGCCAAATGCTTTGCTGTTTTTGGATGGAATAATACAATCCTCCACAAAGAGAATATGTGGTTTTAGTTTTTTAAAATCTACTCAGTACAAAATAAGCAAATCCAGCCATGAAGAACAGAAGCCAAACTCACCTTTACATGTGGGTTTGCCAGCAGTTTAAGAAGCTCTTTGACATCCTGACTGGCTGATTTGCCTTCCAGCTCATCAGACACCTGAAAAAAGTCAAGGACACAATGTTCACACAAATGTGCTCGACCATTAAGCATGCTTCTCTTTTTCAGGAGTGCATGTGAACATTCAAGATGTTTTACTGGCTTTATGCTTCAAGATGAAGACAACAGCAGTCTGCAGGACAAAATCACTGGTACAGGTTTGTAATTTACAGTTCAACTCTGCAAGGTGTGCCTTGTGTCAGTAATGAATAGGGGACTTGCATTTAGACAAATAAACATACTAGTTATGCTTTATTAAAGAAGATATGTTGGTGTATCTTCTATTTGTATCGTATTGTATTAACACTTAAAAAAGCAGCTCTTTCAGTTCCAGGATTTATCTGCAGCTTCATCTTGTCTTAAATTAGCTAAGGCCACGCTCCTCCATCTGTGCTCTGATTTATGGAAGATCCTCCTGGACGTGGTTGGAGTGTGGAAAAGAGCAGCAAGCCGTCCCACACAGTAAAAACTGACATGAAAGCCACTTGACACTGATGAACCCTTTCTCTGTGTTTGTATTTTTCCTATCTGACCCTGCAGGAATAAAATGCAGACCAGTGCTCTCTGATGGCACCAAGTGGTCTGTCCAAGTAACAGCAGAGTTTGTATGAAGATGTTTGGAAGTCAGCCACAAGAGGAAAAGGGTTTTCCAACAGGGAGAAGGATACAAGTTAGCCTAGCCATAACAATCATACAGTTTTAGATCAGTGGCCATCACTTGAACTATTTATTGATGATGTGGTGTGTCTCGTTTCCTTACACCAACAGTGTTAGCCATGCTGGTTTCACTGGAGCACTGGCAGTCACTTGCTGGGAGTTCTAGACAGTGCGGCCGGGGCCAGACGGGGGTTGAAGTGTCATTTGTCATTTAATGTTCGTCAATAAATTAAGCCTCCATTAACCGAAACCCATCTAGACAGACACTGTTTACCAAAGGTTGCTTTAATCGATTCATTTGCCTCCCAGCCAATAAAAAGATCAATCAGTTTAAACAAGTTTTTTAAAACACTTACGACACGTGCCAGAGGAGCAGCTCCTTCCAGGATGGGGACGGGCTTGCTCTCTTCATAGTGCTGCAGCCGTTCGTGAATCTGAAAGGACAGATTGTATTCATTAGTAAGGCAGAGATAGTAGTCAGCACATGTGGAAGAAAAAGCGTACATGCTAGAAGCCATGTGCACGTCTCCAAACACAGATGTAAGAAAACATGTACAACCTCCATCAGCACCATTTTATACATGCACAGAGTTCATTAAATCATGTCCTTAAATACCAAAAGCACACACAAAGATCTTTCACTCCCTCGATCCTCTAAGTATTTCAGTTAGCTTAGCCACTGCACAAACAATCCAGTTTTCCACCATGCATTCGATATGTCCCAGTGGCCCCGTGATGATTCCAAATCATTTCAACAGTCTGGTGAAATTGGCTAAACATTTCCTTATCAGCCTCAGTGCTGTGACTGCACAGTGTTGAGAGACAGAGCTGCGTCTGAGACAGAGTTGCTAAAATGGAAAGTAAGCCTGACTCTTGCGTTCACTCATTTATATACGCAAAACCACTTCATCACTGAAAAACCGATATGTGGAGCAGAGATGGAATAATTTATATACACACAAAGCACACATTCACACCCACGCACACATCGTCAAAGGCACAGTTCCACACTTGTGCTCCGGCCTACGCACACACAGACTCACAAAAAACACTACAGATATCTCATTTGTGATTTAAAAGCAGCTGCGCAGGAATGCGTTGACAGCCTACAGGCTGCTGTCAGGTCCCATCAGGGAACAGAGAGGGACAGCTTTTCTCCCAGCAGCCACTCCTGCATCTCTCCTTCCTCAGGCCCAGCATGGTGAAGGGGATCTGGGCCATGGGTCTGACTGATAGCTGGGCCCCAAGCCTGGAGCTTCCAGCTGGATGTCCTAGAAAGCATTCCAGGAGGATGGTGGAACAGAGGAGCCTCTGGCTGAGGAGAGAGTGACAGAGACGCTCTGGGCCACTTCTATATCTAAAGGGCCAAATCCACACACGCAGGAGTGCGCACACACACACACACACACACACACACACACACACACACACACACACAGCAGTGACAAAGTGTGACAGAAAATCACTCAGCAGGACAGAAAAAGACAAGAAAAGCAGTTTGTTTGCTGTCACACTGAACAGCTACAGATGCTGTGTGCAATTAAAACATCTGTTTTAGGAATGTTAGACATAGTTTTTACTCCTCACAACACAACTGATTATGTTATAAAGCTAGACGGTAGCAGTACTGTAAATACGGAGGAAAGCTCGTCAGAGTCAGTTGAATGTTCTGACACAATCACTGGACGGTATTTGTCCTCAATGTTTTCGGCCCTGGCAATAGCTCTGATTAGCAACAACATGAGCAGCGTTTGTAGATGAGTTGATTTGAGTCTCTTCAAGCTGTCATCTGTCTTCGATAATCACCAGGGACCAGCACCAAAATCCAAAACATGATGTCATTCAAAAACATTACCCAAACACCAAATGTCACCCATCAAAATGCACTTTTATAACTTTCCAGTGAAGAAAACGCGATGCAACGACGTGTGAAATGTCTTTACATCGTCTCTCCCCATCAAGATTCCAGTTTAAATCTTGGCCTTAAACAGCTACAGCCATTTCAGCTGGACTTATCCACACAGTCTGCCGAGATAAATCACAGCCTGTTAGGACTCTGTCTTGGCCAGCACAACAGTCATGTTTCAAGGTCAGCTTAGAAGTTCAAATCCTGCATAAAGCCGTTATTACTCAGCAATAAAACTCGGTGCATTGGGCATGCTGTGGACGTAAAAAAATTTTCCCCCTATGGACATGCTGATATATGTTAGGACTGCTGTTGATGCTTCGGTAACAATTTAGTGTTGGTGGTATGATGCACACATGACAACCTGTCATGTTGTAAACTTTTTTAGACCCCCAGTTATCTCAGAATAAATCCTGAGATAACTGGGGGGTCAAATCACACTATAACAGTATATAAAACAGTGCTGACTGCATCTTGTGAACATCATCTATAAGCCCTAACATTATGGCTAACTAGTTTTATTTTTCTTTCCACTGAGGTATTCGTTTTTACTAATCTGTCACTAGTTAGCTAACATGAACTAATGTAATGTTAAGGGTCAGGGTTGCACACTTTGGAGACCTTTCAAAATACCTGAAGACATAAAACAGTATTTAAGCAGGCTTAAGACCTCTGCCCAGAAAACTTCACATCACACCCTTTACAAGCTGAACATCTTTTTCAAAGTGACCTGGAGCAAAACCCTGCGACAGACTGGCGACCTGTCCAGGGTGTACCCTGCCTCTCGCCCTAAGACAGCTGGGATAGGCTCCACAGTCCCCCTGCAACCCTGAAAAGGATAAGCAGCAGAGAATGGATGGATGGAGGGGTGGATGGATGGACCTGGAGTAATGGCTGTGGGATCACTCGAGAGATTTTCCTTGATTACCAATACAGACATTTGAATGATAGAATAGGGACTGGTGGACCTGTAGCTTTCTTCTTGTTTTAATTGTCCCTCCAGTGTGCTAGACATGGTTCAAAACGTTTCTCAGTAGTCAACAGCATACTGAGACCTGTCTGCTGCAATATCGAGTTTCCTTCTTCCTTCCCCTGTCCCTATCATAACCTTGCATTTGGCTTCATCTATCATCATCTAGCCCCTTTTGGCTCATTTCAGAGGTGCTTGTTTGTGGACAACGTGCTTGATCCAGTAACTCTGGGCTGCAGTCGACCACTGAACTTTAATGAAAATATTTGGAAGGTAGCCTAAATACAAAGTAAGACAGTGCAAGGAAGGGGATATATTTTGGATTCAAGTGAGGCTTTCAAGCTATAAATAAACACCTGGCTCGTGTCATGAGAATATTTTCTAGCAACAAACAGATACAAATAAAAGCTGAGAGATGATATCGGACAATATTTCTTTCATCTCTGTAACATAATCGGATTAGGAGGGATGTGAGACGTCCCGACCATCTGGTGAGTACAGGTGAGGAGAGACAGAAAGAGCATATGTCTGGTTTAAGTCTTCATGTTGGTCTGAACTTCTTTCTCGTCTCTCTCTCCATCTGTAACACCTCCTCCTCTGGACCGTCTCTCTCCTTCCAGACAGAGTGACCAATAACTGGCTTTAATTACCCAGAATGGAAAGCTGATATGCAGGAAAACTACCCCATGCTTGGGGGAAAAAATTGTTCTCTATTTAACAACAAAAATCAAAGAAAGATTTCAGAGAAACCTTTGCCCCAATCTCTACAGCTATCTAGTTTAACAGGCAGTAACCAAACCACAGGCCCCTTCCTGCTGGTAGAGGAAGGAATTAGAAGATCTGGGCAGGTAGACGGGGCAATAGGCTCCGTAATGCATGAATAATAATTGCTTTGGAGGCAGGGGGGGCTCCTCTTTTCAAGACTTTATTTGACTAATTTAGTTGTCTGCCTTCTTGGCAATACACTTTGCATACAATCTACATGTGCAATTAAAGCTAGGCTTAGTTAAACTGAGGTATTCATATGTATAGCACTTAAATGAAATTACGTAAGTGTTTTAAGTGTATTTAAGAGTTATGAGTGCTCATTATATGTAGGCACAATTCCTATAACTCTATTTGTTTGTTTTACCTTAACAAGTGAGTGGAGACTTCTCTCTCCAAACATATCCTGAAGGAAGGTGTTGTCCTCAGAGCAGTTGACATGAGGTTGCAGCTGGGATGGCAGGGCCGCCAGCAGCTCATACAGACCTGCAGCAGGAAAGAGGAAGCAGGGGGTCAGTGTGGTAGTGGGAGGTGTGAGTTGTTGCATGCACAGCAAAAGACACAAGTGCTGTATGTGTGCATGAATACATATAAACCCAACACACACAGAGTCAGGCAGAAAGCAGATGCACACATAAAAACAAAACACACAAAGTCCTGTACTAGTGCCTTTAGGAAGGAGTACATACTTACACAGACTAGAGCTCTAATTATAATCTGTGGATGCTCTCCCTTTTCCCTCCATGCTGATTCTATTACACATTAAAAAAAAACAAGAACAAAAATGTATGGTTGAAACTTCTACGAGCGACAAAACAGACGATGATATCCCTCGCTTGCTTGCCACTGGAAAGAAGAGGAAACATAAAGGCAATAAACTATTTCCCTCCTCCGGCCTTTACTTCTTGCTTTTGTTCCAGCCCTTCCTGTTGTTTGAGGGACGCTTCTGTCCATGATTAGAAACAACTGAAAAAAAACAGGGAACGAAGAATCCCACTTCTTTTTTGATTAGTTAAAAAGTTCAATATGAAACTTATTTTTAAATAAAACAGACGGCACATGTGCACACATCTTCGCTGTCCGTAAACACTCCATTTACTAAACCATTTCAGCAACTGAATCTGAAGTAAGTGAAATGAACAGACGTTGCATTAATCCAGGTCTATGTGAGCCATGCACAGGTCATCACTATTGCATGTGTAAGGTTTGTTGGTTACAGTGTGAGACGCAGGCCTCATGGAACAAGAGGCCCGTGGCTAAATCTGAATCCTCTCAGAACAACATGCTGAAATCCACGAGGCCTTTCAGGGTTTTACTCACCCAGCTTATAAAAAGAATGAAGATTTCAAATTCAATTTAAAGAGAATCAGACTGGGGAGCTGATGGTTTCAAGATTAAGCAGGGGGGAGGTGAAGAGCACAAAACCAGTGAGTGAGTGGGGTTACATCCAAACACAACACAGTCTCGGAGCACAGCTGATGGAGAGTGGTAGCAGATACTTGTTTGCTGATCACTTCTCGTCCTCAGCGTGGCTGTGATCCACCAAACTAGGTGATGCATTAAAGGTCAGGCTTATACTGAATGCAGTCAAGCTGTATCAAAGACCCCTTCACTAATTCTCCAGAAAAGGCCCCCCAGTTTCAGACTCCACTAACACAACCACACGGTGCTTGAAAGCCTTTGAACTAACACTGATCACGTGAAGAAGTTCTAAACATATCTACAGCAGAGCCACTGAAACGTCAAAACAAAGACAAGTGGCTTGGCTACCTCTCTGAGAGTGTCTTTCATCAGAGCACAGGGCAACAGAGAGAAAGGAGAGAGAAAAAAAGAAACTCACCACAGACAGAAGCAGAGTAAGTCAGAGCTGAAAATGACTGATTGATGGTTGACGTTGACTGCTGCTGAGCGACTGACTGAACTAGGTTCTGACCAGGTTAGAGTCAGTGTGTGCTGGCAGCTCTGAACGTTTTGTGGGAGAGCTGATGTCATGCTCTCCTGCTGCTGCGGCACCAGGATACATCAATATGATATCCTGCCCTTTTCTCTAAACCCCAACACGATTCCTGTGCAGTATTAGCGCCTCATACCTCACCGTTTCTCTGGTGAAGAAAACCATACAACAAAAGAGGGGGGAAGAGAGACCAAGAGAGCTTTTACACATAATGATGCAGGCCAGATGCAGGTTCTGGAGTCCTCATCACCAGAAAGTTTGCTTTGTAGCTAACAAAAGCCGACTGAGGGCAGCTGGCCCTCTCAATCATTTACAACTTGGAACTCTCTACAGAACATCTCACATAATATATTCAAAAAAGGATTTAAAGAGACATGGGATGAGGTGATGGGTGTAGAAAGGGCTGCTAAGGGAGCCCACTTCCCTCTCTATACTGATCTTCTTACAAAAAGACAAACTGACGAAAATGAACTTGTTTGAATACAGGAAATGAACGCTGGGTTTTGACTTTCTCCCAGGTGCTCAGTAAATTATTGACCCTCCTCAATATATGGGGGGGTTTCCGAGGTTTGCCAGACTGCTGGGTGAATAGTGTTGTGACAACATATTTCAAACACTGCCTTCTGAACATGTCTGAGAGCCATGTTGACTAATCCACTTGAGGCTTGATTTACCTTCCTATTCTCCAGTTGCGAGAGGAGGAAAGACGGCCTCAAGCAACAGCTTTACTGACAAAGCAGTAGACTTGATAGTAAAAAATACTTATTTGAATTTTTCTTTTGCCAAACTCGCTGAAAATAATGGTTTTCAGTGAACTTTGATAAAAGAAATTACAGAAGAGGATGTACTGATGGATAACACAATGCCAAAATGTGTAACTGAATTCAGTTTAAGTTCAGTTATGTTTATGTCATCTTAAGGCACTTTATATCGTAAGAAAAGGGAGAAAGAGCCAAAGCAACAGGACAGTACCCTGTAAGCAAATATTTGGTGACAGTGGTGAGAAAAATAATCTTTTATAACAGTCAGAGACCACAGGCAAAGCCAGGATCAGAAAGGAGCAGCTATCTGCAGATTAAAGATTTAAGTCTACTTGTTCATCCTGAAGTCTCCAGCCTCAAATCAACACCTCCAACAGATCACTCCACCAGAAAAGTGCAATCACACTGAAGAGCGTGAATTTTTGTCAGGCATGTGTTTGGTGTTTTGCTGACATATTTGACATGCTTTGAGTATAAATGTGGGAACAGGGTGACAGCAAAAGTTGCAGACTGATGGATTTGGATGGAAAATCTCAAAAACCCATTAGGACTCTGTTATTTGTCACTATGATCTGCCAGTTTAATAAGCCAGAGATGGCAGGTGACATACAAGGATGTGTGCTGCATACAAATTCAGGAAAATACAAATCAAAGCGCAAACATTTTTAATGAAATGTATCTACAAATTGAAGTTTACAGACATACTTACAGTTTTTAGAGGTTAACATTTTTCAAGTCATTCAATTTATATGAATTATTATATAAACAATGTCTTGGCTTTTTGGCAACAAATCATAGGTATGGAAAATGTCATTTTTTTCCCCATTCATCAAGTCAGGAACTCCCTTTAAAAAACACACGTTAGTAATTTAATGTGTGTGACACCATCCCTACCATATTGTCTGTTTTTTTTCATCATTCTTTTAAAGTCAGGTGTCACAGTGTAACCAAAAGTACCATATTCTTTATTTCCTCCTGAAGTTTAGCTTAGATTCATTTCTCTTACCTCTGAACAAATCCATGGAAGTGCTTGTTTGTATAAGCCTTTGTGTTGTTGAACCTAACTTCCTTTACTCTATGTCCTCTTTGTCTATGTGTTATTGTCTGAGTTTATTCTCTCCTTTTTTTTTCAGTTGCTGCCTCTTTCATTTTAAATGTTGGTTCCTCTTTGTGGTTTCACTTTTAAAGATAGATTTGGCAGAAATGAGTTTCATTCTAATTAAGGATGGGAATCAATAACCAGTTCTTGTAGAGAAACAGTTCCCAGTAGTCCAAGTCCTTGGAACCGTTAGTATGTTTGCCTATCGATTCCACTTATCCACTTGCACTTGCTCTACAATCAGCTGGTGTTAAAGTGCAAATGATATCCAGGACAGAAACAACTGTGTTATGCTCCTAACACAACTTTGCTCTTTGCAACCATCTGCATGGACAACATGCTAATGCTAAGCTAGCCAAGAACCTAAAGTGATGTTAATGTGTTAATAGACCTCTCTGCATCGAATCATATCTGTTATTAATCTCTGTTTCTCTTCCACAGCATGTCTTTCATCCTGTTTTTCTTCTTTCACCCCAACCGGTCGCAGCAGATGGCCCCGCCCCTCCCTGAGCCTGGTTCTACCGGAGGTTTCTTCCTGTTAAAAGGGAGTTTTTCCTTTCCACTGTCGCCAAAGAGCTTGCTCATAGGGGGTCATATGATTGTTGGGTTTTTTTCTGTATTTATTATTGTGCGATCTACTGTACAATATAAAGCGCCTTGAGGCGACTTTTGTTGTGATTTGGCGCTATATAAATAAAATTGAATTGAATTGAATTGAATTGAATGTTAAAGCTGAGTGAATTCCACCCCCAGAGCCTGAACTTCAACAGATTACAAACAGATGAGCACAAACCTTTGAGCACACAGCCTGTAATTAATTTGCACAAATGTGATTTCTCTGAGATCCTACTTAACAATGGTGACAACAGCTAATATTGATAAATGGAATCAGAATCAATAAATTCTGATCAGTTCCCATCCATACTTCCAAGGATGGCTGGGCTGTCCCTTAGAGACAGGGTGAGGAGCTTGGAGTAGAGCAGCTGCTCCTCCACATTTAAAGGAGTCAGATTAATAAGAGATCTGACTAGGATGCCTTCTGGATGCCTGCTAGATGAAGCATTCTGGGCATGTCCTACCATGAGGTAACCCCAGAGCAGACCAAGGATTTGCTGGAGAGATTATATCTGTTGATTGGCTCTGTTGAAGTCTTGGTGTCCCCCAGATGAGCCTAATTTTTCTGACTAAAGATAAGGCAGCCAGGGTGAGGGAAGTCTGGGCTTCTCTGCTCAGGCTTCTGCCCCCGTGACCTTAACTAGGACACAGGGTGATTGATAGATGGATGAATGTTGTTCATCCTTCCAGTGGTAGGAAATTGTGATGGCGTAATACATTGCTAAGGGTGCAACAAATCTCAGCATACCACAAACCTTTCTCCCCATGCCATAACTGCCTTTCACTTTAGTTTATCTTAGTTTCTCATTTCTTCTCTCTCGTGCTTGGCCTCTCACTCGCCACACGATTCTGCAGAGTTTCATCATCATCATTTTTGTGGCTTATTTGTGGTAGCAGAGCAACCTTTAAAACCAGGGCATGTCAAATCTAAAACTACATTGCAGAAAGGAAATTCAATAAAATATTATCTATCATATGTCTTCCAGCTGGAAGTACAGATTGTAGTGAAACAGATTAAACTACAGTGGCGCACCAGCAGTCATCATATTTTTTAACATGTTATTTCCTTGTTACATTTTGAAGCTGTAGTTTCAAGTCATAGCTGATCTAAAAATATATTTGTCAATTAAATGTTTGCTTTTTTCTTGAAAACTATGAATTCTTTTTCCATCATCCTCACAGAACCTTGGCTCCTAAATCAACAGCTTTATTATGATACTAGGAGTAATACTACCGGTATTCTGTGCAAACGTTGGTAGAATGCCGGTTACTCCCTATGGCAGGCTAACCACAAGCATTTGTGTCTCCTCCCAACCTGTAACACAACATTCATAATGTTCATTAGGTTTCACCTGCTCACACAACTTCATGGGACCATCAAGGGGGAAAAGCAGAGGAGATGGGCTGAAGGAATCTTTACGTGTTTTATTTGGAAACCTGAACCCTTGCCAGTAATTGCCCAAAATGACTACAAATTTCCAGAACAATGGGACCTTTGGTTACTGGTAAACAGACTGATTCTTATATAGCGCTTTTCTACTTTCCCAGAGTACTCAAAGCAATCTTCTATACTTCAGTGCTGTTTAGCTAACATTCACACACATCCACACTCCGATGGATGCATTGGAGAGCAACTGGGGGTTAGTATCTTGCTCAAGGATATTTGGCATGCAGACTAGGGGGAGCCAGGGCTTGAACCACCAACCTTCCAATCAGTAGCTGACCTGCTCTACCACCTGAGCTACAGCCACCCTGTTACTCTGTTACAAATCTGGACACAGAAACACACACGCTCTTTATCCATCAGCGTAGCGTCATGTCTTTCCTCCTTTTTGTCCTCATGCTGTTCGGAGCTTGTCGGGTCAAGACCTCTGTGTGTGCGTGCACAGTGATGTAGCCGCCCATTAAGCCGGTCTGAGAGGAGGAAAGCGTTCCTGAGGGGAGAGGTGGTGATTTCTGCCAGCTGTCTCAGTGATGACAAGCCTGACATGTTCCTCATTCTGACATCACACACACGCACTCCTCACAACTGGAAGGCGAGAGCACGGTGTATGTATTTTAACATCATTTTGCTCCATGTTGTTAAACTGTAAATTCACAGCAGTATGCTTTTCATTTGGCTGGGCACAAAATGGAGTGAAAATAGACTTTGGTTTATTTTCCAACCACAGTTTTACATGGTCCACTCGAGTCAAGAAAAAGTACCCTGAGGCACACGAAGAGTAATTCTTTTCTACCTTGAAATTAAATTTGGGCTCCCCTTAAAGTGGTGGGCGCACCAGGCTATACTGACATTTAAATAAAGATGTATTCATTTTTCAGCTGAGGTCAGACTTGCATTCATACTCTTCTATTTGTATGCTGTGGAGCCACATAATAGCATGAATCAAATAAGTCCTTTTGCAATTTCTTCTAAAAGACACATATTAGTAGTGTTGGTGATGGTGTTCCTCGCCTGAGGGTCCGTTACCTGGCTCGTGGCCGGCTCCGGTGGCCAGGGCAGGCATGTCTCCTGCCGGCTGCTTCCTGGTTCTCCTCAGACTGTGGAAAATGGCGTCAGGAGCTCCTCGGAAGCAATCTCCAGCTGAATCTAAGGATGGGCTTTATACCATAGAGCCCTGCAAGAGAACAAGAATTTTGAGCCTACTTGTGGCAGAATAGATATATATGTCTGAGTATGTGTTTAGGGATTACACTGGCATCTGTAACCATGGATATAAATATATATTATACCAGCAAAGCATATATTTTTCTCTGTAGGTGAGCCAGTGCATGTGTGTTAACGGTGTGTTCACAATTTACATCTGGTGTTTACAACGCATTACTTTTTCTGCTGCGACTTTTCAGCTTATATATAACCCTGAATCACAACATAAGGAAACCAAGCAGCTAATGTACATCATTGTGGACAACACAATGCTCATTTTTGCTCATTTCCAACTCCGTGTCTTTATTCTTGGATTCTATCGAAGTAGTTTTCCATGATCAAACTAATCCTTTTTTTCTCCTTCTGTTCATCCTCTACATGAGTTCAAGTTTCAGCTACCTTACCCCAACCTTTAATGAATTATATTTATATAAGCTGTATCACAGTAACAGTCACATCAAGGCGCTTATTGTAAACTAAACACCCTACAAGAATAGAGAGAAAACCCCGACAATCAGACAACACCGTATCAGAAAGCACTTGGTGTCAGTGGGAACTACAAACTTTAACAGGAAGAAAAGCTCCAGCTGTGTACGAACACATGTAGAGTTTGAGCCTATGTAGCAAAATAGTACCAATCATGAAAAGTCTTAAGGTATGTTGCACTGCCTTTTTCTTCATTTTTTGTTGCGTCTAAAGGGGAATGACCACATTCTGAACTGTTAGTGTCTGTTTAGACCACAAGAAAATCTGATGGTCATGGGAGGAGTAAAGAGACACCTTGCCATGTTGATAAAGGTCAAGCTCTGCTTAGTTGCAATGAGCTGTCCCTCCATGTATCCATGTAAAGCCTGACATCTCCGAATGGTTCTCCCACCATCTACTGGGAACTGTTGCAACTGCAGGGAGTGTTCACCTTAAAAAACCCAGCTGGGGTGCAACCTGAAGCACTTTTCCTCAACAAAACACCTGTATGTGTGTAAGTCAGAAGATCTTGTCTGCATGCAAGAAAACACATCTGGGTGATGGAAATGTTTACAGACTGTTATTCTTCTTCTATTTTCAAAAACAAGCCTTTCTGCTGGACCTGCGGGGCGAATCGGTGGAACAATCTGAATCTCAGCTGGATGTTGATGAAGTTAGAGAGAGAAACAGTCAGGAGGTGAATGACTTACAGAGAAAAACACTTGAGTGCCTGAAACTTCGCACTGCCTATCAAGAAATGTAAAGTCTGTTTCAAGTTTAAAACTTGAAGATAGTTTCATTATTTAATCTTTAGCTTCTTCTCCTCTTTCTTGAGCAGACAGGACATTGGAAAATCACTGCTCAAAGCAAATGGCCAAAAGGCATCAAGAACTACATCAGGTAAAGAAACAGGAGAAAAACATGTCATCCTCTGAATGCTTTCTCAGGGTTCAGTGGGTGAAATGCCGTCTCCATCTGGGCCTGACAGGAAGAGCAACAACAGGACACAAGAGAGGTCAACTTTGCCAACAAAGGTCAACGCCATTGAATCCTCCCCAGGCACCCATTGGGATGTTGGATTTTCTGTCTGTCCTGTTCTTCCCACATCCAGTAACAGCGAGGCCAGCTACTGGCACTGGATTTTACTGGGCCACCATGAATGACACTCGTCTCCACTGCGTAACTGATGACCATCCAAAACCAGCCCTGTCACACCTGCTCTGGTTACAGCTCAAAGGAGCAGTTAGCTCCAAAGTTATCCAGCAGCTCCAGTGTCTGCTGATCAGCTTCAGCCGGATGGGTTTATCTACACTGGTCCTTAGCGATATGACAGAAAATCTATTCAGCAGCCTGTGCAACACATGCTCATTTTACCAACACCATTCTGTCAGATAGATTGAAGAAATTCATCTTGTGACATTTAAATCAAAGTAATCACTGCAGTGATTACAAATTTGATGAAAATATTTAATGTTAGCTTTCAGATTTGACACTTAGACACTCAATCCTACTAGATGTTTTAGTCAGTACCAAATATATATTAAAAGGATAAAACTGTTTGAGGTCTGTGTGATCATTGGTGATCCCTTAACCCTTTACCTCCAACTATCATCTAAATCCACTGCATAGTTTTTGCAGCATCCAAGGCCACAGACTTGCTGAGGTATTAAATTTGCAGACAGTAATCAACAGCTGCATGTTGAAGGGTACATTATGTTGTTTTTGCTTGCTCTTGTGTGTTCCCATAAAGGTCAGTTATGGTAGCAGACATCACACAATCTTCCAGTCCATAAAAAGAGGTTTCCAAATATTTGTCCTGTGATGATGTTTAGAGGAGGGAGGTTCTGCTACAGAGACTGAAGATGAGAGATGTACAAGCTCATGGGTTTAAAACGAGGTATAAGCTGTGCTTTTTATGGAAAACTGTGGTTGCTTCAAGTCAGTATGATGTAGAGTAGCTGAAATACAAATTGATTTCTTTCTTCACAGTTGCCCCAATACCAACACCCCAAACCACCACAATGTGCAAAGTCAGACAGACAGAAGTAGATAGAGTTACAGCCGATGCACACAAGCATACATGACACACTTGTAAGAGCATAATTGCAGCTTAACCAGCTGTGGTAAAAACGAACATTCATTTACACACAGTGGAACTCCATTTCAATGAGCTGTGCATAATTGCAGTGTATTAAAGCGTGGTCTTTGGGAATTTTCATCCACATGACATTCTGAAATGGAAAGAAAGAAATTGAGAAATCCTCCTGATGGCAGCCCTCTGCTGTTTTCTGGTTCTTCTGTGGAAAAACACATTGTTGAATAATGTCTTTCTCCTGCCTCGCTGCGGCCCTGCCAAAGTGTCACCACGTCCATTCCTATTAAGCATGAGGCGTGTGACGTTGGCGGGACAGGGTTGAGTTTTCTGGAGTGTGCCATGCGTCTTCTGCTTAATAGCCGCTAGCTTTATGAGGGATCCGGGCTGTTTAAAATAAGACTTGGCGGTACCTGGCACGGTTTGTGTTCCTGGAAGGACTAACTGCTATGGAGGAGGAGAGGAGCAGTAATAACAATGAGCAACAGGAAGAAGTCCATGCATGCGTATGGAAACAGATTAGCAAATGTGGAATATCGATGTAAACCAAGATGTAGAAGACTTCATATCAACAAGGGTGGTGTCCTTGTAAGCGGTTAATGGGATATTGTGAAAAGTGAGCTCTCATCTCTCGGGCTCAGGTGGGATTTTTTTGACAGCTCAGACAGAATCAGCACTCAACCATGTGTTCCTCACGATTGTCCAGTTTTTCCACATAAAATACTTCTGTGTATGTGTATGTACACACATGAACACACACACACACACACACACACACACACACACACGCACACGCACACGCACGCACACGCACACACACGCACGCCAAGAAAATCAATATACAACTCCCTACTGTATTCAATATTTCCTGTAGAAAACTACACTAAAGGTTTTGCAGCTGCACTCCAAAATGTAACACTTCCCATGTAATTTCAACTTAATAAAAGCTCATAGTAACAGGGTTATCGTATCAATCAGTATGAACTGTACAAATACTGATAGAAAGTGACAAAAGAACAAACAAAGTCACTTCGTCTACACAAAAATCATTTGACCACAGACACCTTCATGAGCACATGATTGAATACACGTGCAGGGCAAAAACAGGTTCAGTAAGCCAACCAGCCAAAATCTGGTCTAACCAATGACAAAGATGTACTACACAAGGTAACAAATCAAGAAGAAATGGCCTAAAGCTCTGCAGGGACTTACCAGATCACCTTCTTCCTTCAACAGAAACAGCTTTGTACACAGCAGCAGACACTCAGACGTGCACAAAAACACTAGAGCCTCCCATACAGGATGATACCCACCCACCAGGTGTGTCAGCTCACCTGGAAAGACCTGAAACTCGAGTTCCTCCTGCCTAAGGGTTGACTGTGCTCCACCCTCTTTTACTTTACACTACGACTCAATAGTAAACAGACAGAAAGGGTGTTAACCAGTTTGACCCCGGCACAAAAAAAAAAATCCAAGTCTTATCTTGGTGTCTTTCTCCGAAACTGGAAACCTTTATTTGACTTTGATTTTACACACAGCCTTGATTCCGTTTGGCTAAACATGCTTTTAAGTATACTATAGAGACATGTCAATCAAACTATATTTCCTTTTGTCATACACAACTGTAACTCCAAAAAGGTCCAGATAAAGTGCTTAGTAAACACAATACAGCATAGATGTCATTTCAAAACGTAATAACAACAAATAACCACTAGATGGTGCAATCAGCTCACTAAATATTTTCACTGCTCAGCCACCAGGAGCAAAAACTACTTTGGAGAATAGCTGACAGCTTACATTTACATTGTTGCTCAGTGTGTGTATTTTTGTGTGTGTGTGAGTGTCCCCATCATGACCTCAAGATGTGCCTCAGTGTGCCAGTAAATACAGGGATCAGTAATCTCATCCACTGCCTGCCAGGCAGGGCCCCATTATTCCTCCACAGAGGAGACAGTTTTGTACTTGATGCTCATTTAGTTAAGGTGGCCAACAAAGACACAAAATTATAATGTTTTTTAATAAATCAGATTACAATGGATTTGGAGAAGGAAAAAAAGGAATTAATTAAGAGTATTGTAGCGCAATAATTTTGCAAGACTTGATCAAGTTGCCAGTTGTACACATTATCTGAGCTTTTTTCATTGAACACATTTAATTCAACCCTGATCTGCCAAAGAGGCAATATAAAGAAAGCCAACTCTGAGCTTGACAAAACCAGATAAAGGGTCATTTCAAGCAGAATATTCTTTTTCAAACACAGCTTTGCAGATGCATGGCCAAAAATCCTTGATATGGCTTTTCCAGGTGCATTAATGTACCATTTGCCATTTGCCTCCAAGTACACTGAATGGGGACATCTATTACCTGCATAACCTTCTTACTAAGTTCAAACTAACAGATAATGATAATAAATGGGAGATTAATTGTCCATAATAATACAACAGGACTGCTATAATCCACAGTGTGTTTCTTTGTCCACAAACTTATCGTAGATCATCAGGGGTTGAACAACCAAACTTTTCCCACAGGTACATCTTAGGCTCCTGAAGGTTCTTATCTATATCAGATATTATTATATCATTATTTCACCTAGCACCCACTTAGCAACAAGCATAGCAACACAAAATACAAAGCAAAAGCATTGTATTTTTTTTTTCATGACATTCATCTACTTTATATCCGTATAAAATATCTGTATAAAATAATGCATTTTTAGCATATGAACTCTTTTTTATGTCATTTTGTTCTGGTTGGAATGCATTTTCATAGACATTCATTAAGGGCAGGGATTAGACAGCTGCTCCACACATCGCATATAGGATGATCTCTGTCTCATGTAGGATCAGTGGCGAGGCTTTCACACCTAAGAACAGTATAAGAATTGTCAAACACATCAAAACTGGTTTAGGAACTGATAATCAAGCTAGCATTAAGCTTCTGGAATGGCCTTTCTAAAGCCCTGACATCAAGCCTACCAAAGATTTGTGGAATGGCAGGAAGCAAACTAATTTATGTACTCTTTACCAATTTTGCTGAGAAGAGTGGTCAAATATATAGCCAGAATAATGCCAGAAGCTGGCTGATGCCCCGAAAAGCATTTGGTTAAGGCTCAACTTGCTAAGGGACATTAAATTTCTCTGCTTGGAGGCTGCTGCCCCCAACACCTGGTACCGAATACATGGTAGAAAATGGATGAATGGATACTTTTGACGATGTGATTACAGAAACCCCCCCCCCCCCAAAAAATCAAACTTGTCTGCCTAATTCTTACTTTAAAGTCATTAAAGATGTATGCTGTACCATCATTCCAACCTAGAGAAAGAACTGCCGAAAGAAATTAAAACCCCCAAATTACTATTACATATATGCCCACGATGAGTACATGTCAACTTTTGATTACAGTTCTATCTTAAAGACCTCATAGCATCAAATTATCTCAACTGAGCCCTCCCTGAACATGTTCACTTCCTGTTTAAAGTGAGTTCTTTCTCCCCCGTGTTTGCTTATAGGAGAGTGTCTGCTTGTTGGGGTTTTCTCACTAATATTGTAGGACATTTACATCACAAGCCCCTTGAGGTGGCCGTTGTTGTTAATTGATGCTGCATAAATTAAGCTTTACTGAAAAGAACTGTGTGTTACTGTGTGTTAAAGCTAATAAATATTTTAGCAGAAGAAAAAAATAATTTGTCCCATGAAACCTGAAAGATATGGTCCAAGTCTTGTGCAGTCTAATTGCAGTCTAATCAAAAAAATCTTTTTTTTTGATGACATTCACATGTTCAACATACTTTACATACTCCTAACAGAAGAAAGAGTAATTGCCGTATCATAAAGCCTATAAACAATGACTCATTAAAAATACAAATATACATTTGTTTCAAATGCTCCAGCGTACTGTCAGCTACTTGCTGGTCCTTAACACCTCCTCCTCCACCTCTTTGTTCTCCTCCTGTCACTCCCCTCTGGTTCCCATGCAGACATAGCAGATCTTTGTCTGTCTCTGACCCATTAACAAGGAGAGGAGGCCACAGCGACTATCAGTTGCCATTGACACATTCCACTTTCTCTCTCTCACACACACACACACACGCACACGCATGCACACACCTACTGTGTAAAACGTTGAACCAGTCATTAACCAATTACATTGATCCTAGACATCACATGGAGAACAAAAAGGCAAAGGATGGATAGAGCGGGAGTGGTGGTGCAGAGAAAAGAGGAGTAAAACACACTTTGCTTAATCAGATAATATCATTGATTTGAGTACTTCACTTAAGCCCCACAGGACTCAAAGTCCCTGAATGAAATTGTGTTTCTTTATAGTGAGAGAGATGCTAATGCATGACTCTTCTGCGCACACACACACACACACACACACACACACACACACACGCACACACGCACACCCCCCCATTCATTAGATGAACAAATAAAATAAACCTACAGTGAGAGGCACAGAGAGAGAACAGCAGGTAGCCATAAGCCTCTCTAATCTCTATGTCCTTCCAAATGCCAATGTTGCCGGGTAACCTACATCCTCACCAGATATTACCGGAGTTAAGTGCTCTACCTGGAGTGCACTGGTGGTGAGGAGGGGGTGAGAGAGAGAGATATACAGATAGAATAAAGAAAAGAGAGAGAACAAGAGAGTTTGACAGACAGATGGGATGAAGCCGATAAGAAAGCAGGAATGCGGCCTGCAGAAAGTTAAGTTAAAGTATGGTCTGCCTACTTTTCATGCATGTTGACACACACGCCCACCCACTGTGTGTATTTAACATATGAGTTAACAAAGCTGCAGTGGAAAGTGGAAGCGAGCCCATTAACACGTGCATAATTAATACATGTAGAAATCAAGAGGAAAGAGCAACAATGAGGAGAATATAAAAGAATATCACCTAAATAAAGGTAGATAACTAAAAAAAAGAAGTGTAGCATTTACTCATCCCAATGACACCAGCTGTATCCCACGGTCCTAGCTGCACTCTAATGGTGTTTGGCCCATTTTAGCTAAAAATAACTGTCACTGCCACTATAAATAATCCCTCGTAGTATCAACAAGCATTTGTGGTAAAATTCTAGGCACAAAGCAAGCCATGCCAAGACAACTTCAGAGCAAAGATAACTTGGGGTCGATAATATCGCTGCAGATACATTTACAGCCGTACAGGTCCATCTGTAAGGCTGCAGTAATTTGGATGGGTGTTTCATCCATTTAATAGGAATTCTGTCATAAACCAGAGGCCTGGAAAGTTTTCTTTATATGTAAGAGTTTACAGAATTGGAGAAATTTTGTCTAATGTTGTTGTCGTTAGCGACAAAAAGGTTCCTGCTTCAAACTTCCTGGTCAGTCGAGACTTTCCTGTGTGTTGTTTGTATGTCCTTGCAGGTTCCTCCTATAGTCCACACAGACATGCATTTCAAGTTAACCCTGGTGTAAAACCTGGTGTTTTTAATCATGTGACAATTTTTTTGGGGGGGGGGGGAAATCACGCTGATGATGTGGAAGTCTAAAATCTCACAAAAAACTGTATGTATCAAATATGGTGTTAAGGGGTTATATGATCTATGAACATTTTTATAGATTTTATATTTATGAGTTTGTTTTAGTAATGGTGTTTGTAGCATCTTACATATAACTGTTGTAATAATAAATTAATTAATTAATTAATTAATCAATCAAAAAAATACAGAGACATATAGATAAATAGAGATTTGACTGTTGATCCATGGCACCCAGCACTAATGTCCACATGTAAAAAATTCACTGTATTTTAAAAGCACCGAGACTCCAGCATGCAGTCTCTGTAGTTGCACCACTCAAACAAAAAACAGAAGAAATTAGTCAGAAGTCTGAAAACCTGGTAATTTTTGAGGACTTACAGCTTGACTAAAATCAAAGACATTAGTAGACAGCTGCATGGATTAAAACTGCAGCTGACGCAGGTCAGAGCTAGAGCTGGTAAGGTCATGCCACTGCAGTAACAAATATCACCACCATCGTGCTCAGGAGATGGAGAGATAAACACTTAAGTGATGGTTTGCGTGATGAGCTCAAAACTCCCACAATTCACTTAGAAAGTCATAAACCCAGAGTCCCTCTGAGCAGGTAGACATCTGCCTGCTCGTAGATTACAAAACTGCCATGTAAGTGAACGTCCGCTCTAAAAATAGGGCTTTTATTTCATTAATCCCCAGAGGTGGACTTTTTGGAAATGTTGCCTTTTAACTTGATAGTACAAAAATATCCTGAGCTTCGCAGACTCAAATGCAACTGTAACAGGATAATTTTTCATTTCGGGCTGGTTCAATAACTCCAGGTTACTGACTCTGGTGTCATTCTCTTGAAGACACAGCATTATAGCACATTCTGTCCCAATGCAAAAAGAAATTCCTTAGAATACTGTGAGCAATTCTTTTATAGCATACTGAGATGCATACGCTAAATTGACCAACAATAAAAACAACACTTAATCTCATTTTGTGATTTATCATCATAATGTTGATCACCTGCCACATGACTAAACACTACTAAAACTGTCTTTAATCTTTTTATGTTGTCACTATTTATCTACTCTGATAACAGAGCAGGATCCAAGTCCACCTCTCACAGTATAACAGGTGCTGTGAGGGTGGAGGCAAGAATAGAAGCTGGCACGCCAAGGGAATAACAACGGAAGATATATGGCCGCAGCAATCCTTGCTGCGAAACATCACTTGTAGCGACTGATAATCTGAGGGCTAAGCAGCTTATGTTGGAAAACTAACATTACTAGATGCCACCCAGCTGGTGGTGGAGCAAGAGTTGGTCAAAAACTGGACCCCAGAGTGAAAAGCACACGGCTGTGTGTCCAGAGCTCTGCTTTACTGCAAGTAAACAAAGATATTCAAGAAAAAAATAATCAAAACACATCTGAGAGGAATGTGTTGTGTAGCCATGTAACCACATCAGTGGTTTACAGTCACAAAACAAAAACTATTCACAGACTCCTTTAAACAGGAAGAAATGTGTTTTAACCACACACCAACAGCAGTTTTAACTAGAAGCTGTTATTATCTCAACTTTTCATCTATCTGGAGAGGGGGGGGGGGGGTTACCATGCCACCCACTGGAGCCACTTCCTCCAATAAGCCTCCACAGTTTGGCTATGGTCTTGCCCCCTCCGTGACACAAACACAGGTTTAAATCAGCCGGGGTGACAGTCATCCTACGTGCGTCCAACATAGTTTCTAACTGCCAAGGAAAGTCCAAACCACTGAGGAACCTCAAAGCTGCCAAATCCTCATTTCTACTCTCTCTGCGTGTCACACAGAAGCTATTCAAGGAACCAAACTAAAGGATGTCAGGTCAGCACTCCTGCCATGTGGTGGGGATTGTTTCTCAGAGCAGATAAAGATACACTGTTTGCAATAAGTTAGCTGTCCAGTGAAGGCATGAGTTGTAAAGTGAAATTTTAATCAGAAGTATTCAGAAGTAATCAAAAACTGTACAAATTTGAAACATGAGCTTCCAAAGATGTGCGACTAATGCCTCATCCATTCAGTGTTAACGGCTTCTGGGAATTCATTTGAAAAGGTAGGATGTACCTGAGCTTCCAGAAAACATTCCCAGAAAGATTTCTCAGTCTTAATAACAGCTTTGATGATGTTTACAACTCAAATGTGAGATTAGGAATACTCCGGTAGAGGCGCGGGAGATTTAGCAGGCCGTTTGCAACTGTTTATTTAAATGTTTCAACAACAGCTATGTTAACTCACTCACCATGTGAGCACGTCTGTTTCTATGGTTTTGTAATGGGTTCTTTTTGTTAAGGCACTTTCTGCCATGCTCCACTTTAGAAGACAGAAGCTTACATCCAACATGACAATTTATATCAATCAGTATTTCAATCATACATGTTTCCTTTTGAGATCCACACTCCACCTACAGTAACAGTAGGCATCAGCACTTATGACCTAAATGCATATTTAACTTGTTTCTGTGTTCTGCTGGTGCAGACTTAACATTATGAGTTCACTAGAGTTTAGTGCCCTGTAAACATAAAAATGTATTCAAATATCTGGTTCCTGGCTACAGGGAAATAATAACTTCTTTTTTAAAATACCACTGGAATTTGCAAAGAGACAAATAAAACCAGCTTTGACTAAAACCCAGAGTGCTTCTTTGCGCAAACGGGGGTTAAAAAGTCAGAAAACACACCAAACTCTTCTCCATCACCATGAGGAACAGGAGGCAGTTTCCTCCACCTCTGCCTCCTGTTAGTCATTTGTCCACTCACCCCCTCTGTGATCCCTTTCAGAGTAATGAAGCAAGGCCTCCAGATGACCCAGACCTAACACTGAAAATGAAGCAGCAGAGACCTACACTAAGTTCAGTAATAAATAGGAGGCTGTACAGAGTTCTTCACAGCAAACACAAACACATGGCAGATACTTTCCCATCTTAAAAGACGAAAGGTGGAAAAACCTGACTTTTCTTTCAAGATAAAAGCTGGCAGGAATTCAGCTTTCATATTTAGCTTTCACATATTATACAAAAACTATAAAATTGTTCTTGGTTAACCACAGAGTATATTTCCTTAAAAGTCCTGTGATACATATAGTTATGTAAAAACCTAGCACAGAAAGTATTTGATAAACCAGCAACATTTAATATGGAGACTGTAGGCAATGAAGCATGACTTTGTCAGCTAAGCTCTGCTACATGTTTCATTGCCTCATCAGGTGAAACTCTACACTGTTCCCACATTGAACAATGAAACATGAGAACGTCTGTCAAGCGCGCGTGTGTGCATGTGTGTCTGACAACATCATTATCAATTCATCGTGACAATGGATGTTGAGAGACACGCTGGGAAAACTAGCCTGCTGAGAGAACCGGATCATCACCAATAAGACAGGAAAGGATTTAGATGTGCGGGCTGTACACAGAATCCCTTTCCTCTCACGTTCATAATTTACCACAAGCCCAGTGCATAAACACACAATCTTTATAACGAACTGTCCCACGGTTAGGACACATCCTACATCTGGTAGATGAAGGCTCTTGAACTTTCATGATACAAGAATAAATCAATTCACAATAATGCTAATTGTGTTTATACAAAGCATTGGTCCCAAACCGTAATTCCCACTGTGAGGAAGAGACTGAGAATCGTTCCATAATGTTTGAGGTTGTCCAGCCTCAACTTGTAAATTTAGTAAACTTACTGAATTGGTATTAATGTGAGAGTCACAGGCTACTGAATACGCTGTTATTTATAGTGTCCCCTTTTCTCCTCTGTTATTCTTTGTGCTCCTTTTTTACTGCACATGCACACGTTGTGTGTGGAGCAGAGTTGACAAGAGGCAGACGAAGTGAAATACTATTAATGGAGTTGGCGACAACACGCAAGTGCAGTAAAAGCTTCCAAACAAGCGTTACAATGAGCATACTGAGAGTGAAAGTGAGTGAATGCAGGAGGGAGAGAGAATGAGAAACATGGTCTCCATCTGAGCTATTTGGTTGTATCAACACAGTTTATGCTAAAATTAAAGATTACTGCAAACAGACAAATAAAAGCTGTTGGTGTAGCTGGAATTAAATACCCCCATGCTGCTGTCACCTTGCTACATTAGCTCTCTTGCTAGCAGCCCATGTGCTGCTGCTGATGTGTCTCATGTGACAAGACTTAACAGTGACATCTGAGGCAATTTTTCATCTCAGAATCAAATCAATATCCAATCCAGTTATCAGATCACTTTCACCTATCGACTTTTTGGTCAGTATCTTCTCCCCCTTAATGGGCAGACAAATCTCAACGAAACTTTGCACGAACATTGTCACACATACAGCGATTAGTAACGTTTACATCAATTGTGCTAATATTATATAAATATTGTTAATATTATCTAAAAATAGCAAGCTGTTCCACCCTTTTCTGTGTTAAACACTTCAGGCTTTGAATATGCACGATAAACTGTCATATTTCAATATGTAGCTTCCAAACGTGGACATCCAGCTACAGTTCATTTTAAGAAGATTAAAATGATTTAATATGCTGAAAATCCTAGCTTTTTATGCCTGCTTACTGTCCCAATCAAAAGTTTAAGATCAATTAAAAAAATGGTAGACAGTAGATCCTCTACATGCGGCTGTCTTCACCACTTGGAGAAATGTTCCCACTCACCTCATGGAAATGCCGCAATGAATTTTTGAAGTGATCAACAATAACGGTGGAGCTACTCATTACTGAGTTCATGTTTGGAACTTTGATTTTTGTTTTGGGGGATTTACAGGTTTTTTGGTTGGTTTTTTTTAGGTGTGGTCCTAAACTTTTGATCAGCTGTAAAACAGCCTGTTCCAGCTTAAGCGTTGTTTTCAATTAATTGGATGCTCAAAAAATGTTTTGTCTCACTCTCATTTCTTCATGTTGCATGTTGAAGCTCTACCTGGAACCTTGCTAAGATCCAACCATGCAAAATATGATTTTCTTTGCCATTTTTCAAGTGGTTTTGAACTTTTGATTGGGACTGTAATTCATTTAGATTAAATGGAGACTGTGACGGATGTCGTTAACCTGGAGACAACATAGCCCACAATTTCAGTCCAATAAGATTTTATTTAGTTGTCCCTAAACGGTGAATACAGAGCATAACCAAAAAACATGACATGTTGTACACAGCAGTAACCCTGTTGAGGTTGACTCTGCTTTATTTCATACCAGATGGACAAAGTCTGATCGAGCAGATGGACAAAGGTGGTGAGATGGTGTGCGGGAAGCTTTGGTGGCAGAAAATACTGTATTAAACCAAAGCTGCTCCTCTGGGGGCAGCAAAACAACTGTCAGCCAGGCTGCCACGATCAGGGTAGTACCACCAGGGCAACAAGCAACTCGCTCTTAGTATAACATGGAAAATGAAAATGCACTGTAGACAGACAACGCAAAAACAAAATCAAAAACAAACAAACAAAAAAAACTCACCTAAAATGCTACTGTGTGTGCCACCACGTGAGTCCAATCCTTCCAGCAGGTCACGTTTTCAAAATGATATCATCACCAATACATCAGACATGAGCAGATGGCACAGATCTATAGAATCAATTGTGCTGTGTCATAAAATATCCACGGGCAGAAGCTTAACCTTGGAGACTGCAAATGCAGCTTTTTCCACTGCAGGGCGGCGTCTCACACAGACACTGGCTGTGAGAATGAGAGTATCACCATAGCCATCCCCTGGCAGAGTGACAGCAGCCATAATGG
Source organism: Oreochromis niloticus (assembly GCF_001858045.2). Classification (NCBI taxonomy): domain Eukaryota; kingdom Metazoa; phylum Chordata; class Actinopteri; order Cichliformes; family Cichlidae; genus Oreochromis; species Oreochromis niloticus. Next base: position 29,233,401 of record NC_031974.2, read on the forward strand.
AGTGTCAGCAATCAGCACCTTCCAAATTACCAACACACACAGGTCAACCTGCGGTTTAATACAGCATGTGTGCATGGGGGTGAGTGCATGGGGGCGCCAAGGCTTACTGTCTCACTAAATCTTCTTTGCTCTGATGTCTCAGGCTGATAGAGACCATCACAGATTTTGGCTGTAATAGTTGGGAGTTTCCTACAGATTTACATTTTGCTTAGCTGGCGACAGCATTACTTTAGAGCAGATGAAGCAGTACCATCCTGAAGCGACCAGCTTTGGTCCATGAAAGTGGTGTTCAGGTACTTCTTACAATGGAACAAGATGTTTTTTGCAGATGAATGATACTGAGTGCAGACAGAATAACGACATGGCCTGAAAGCCGGTTTCTAGTCATAAAACGAGACTAACTGCAAAAATAAAAGTCTCCAAGAATGTATCATTGCATATGGCAATGGTCCTCCAGATGGATTAAAAAAAAAAAAAAAAAAAAAAAATGTAGTAACATGATTTGTCACTTTACTTGGGCAGGCCCATCAAAGTTAAGTCAATGTGTGGGAAAACACTGGTTTTGTAAATTAATTGACAATTCATATATAAGGTGATGTGAGATATAAATGTAATAATTACAACAATGTAGATCAGGGGTCTCAAACTTGCGACCCAGGGGTCACTTGCAGCCCATGTCATCCCTGCTTGTGGCCCGTATATTCACGTGAATGCAGTTTGGCCCTTGAAGTTACTTTTTTTGTTAGGGAGGATTTGTTTGTTGTTGATTGCAATGCTAAAATAAGTTCTTTAAAAAGCAAAAAATGATTTAATATGAAGGCAATATGAGCAGGAAGCACAAACATGTTGAGGGATTGGCTGTGTTAGTTCAGTGAGAGAGTTATTTGTAAAAAAACAAAAAAAACCCCAACAATTTTCACTAGCAGTCATAAAACTAACGTGTACACTTACATCTGCATTTTTATTTTGTCAAATATGAACAAAATGATAGCAGAACTGCTGCCATGTGTCTGGCCAGAAAGAGAGGACCAATTTATTTATTTGGTAGTTCAACGAAAGGCTTCAGTTAGTTAAGAGTGAGAAGAAAAAAAAAAAAAAAATTGCGTTCATGTAGGCAGTTTTGTCTGGTTATACAATATTTGAAATTTTTATAAAACAAACAAAACACTACATTTTGGAAGCGTTTTCTTGTTTGTTTGTTTATAATACTTGAAGACTAAAGTGGCCCTCCAATGAGATGAAAGTGCCAGCAGTGGCCCACGGCTCATTTAGGTTTGAGACCCCTGATGTAGAAAAGTGATTTCCAGGTAATCTCCATCCAGTTAAAGCAATGCAGTAACTCCTTGTTCATTTGGAACTTCAGAGCAGGACTGGTGGTTAAAACAATAATGGTAATGACTTTGTATGTATGTATGTGTGTATGTGTGTATGTGTGTATGTGTGTGTGTGTGGCGGGGGATCTTAACAACTATTTGGCTCTACAAAACATTTGATTCATTAGACTCAAGATCAGACATGATGTATCAGTTGATGTTGAATCAATTCACACATGTGCTTGTGCAGGTTTAGCAGAAACATTTTTTTTTTTTTTTTTTGAAATAGTAACATGCTTTAGGCAATGGCCGAACAATGCCAAATTAAACACATTTTTAGAAACCATGACCTCTAATTTTGGTATCACCTCAGATTGCCGAGAGCTTTTAATCTGCGGGACGGAAACCAGAGACCGCCGTGTATTTCAACATAAGCCTCTGTTTACAATGAATGTCTTGCTGCTGGTACTTCAGAACTGAATGAGAACAAAACCAAAACCGGGCGAGTTCTTACACGCAATTAGGAGCTAGACTCAAAGTCACTGTTGGGATTAAGGAGATAGACAAACAGGGGTATTCACATAGAATTTAGCTTCTGGTGCTGGGAAAGTGAGAGAATTCACCTGAGGCAGTGAACAGGGGAAACAGACCGGTGCAGCAGTGCAGCAGCTGAAGTCAGGGTGGTGGGTCAGAAGGCCTCCTGCACTAATTAACACATTCCTCGACATTCATGTTATGCAGTACGGGAAAATATTAGACTGATAAATGAAAAACAGCAGTGTTTATGACCTCTATTTTTCCTGGCAACGCAACAGATTTTGCCTTTGGTTACTGCAAATGAAAGAGGTGGTATAAGCAGGGAGAACAATGCCTCAATTGATTATCAGAGTGGTGCCCCAACTCTAAACATGACTCACCTCATTTAAAACCACAAGTCTTTCAGAGACCAAACTAACATCATGTTCGGGGGACTTTGACTCTCTCACTGATGTGCTTGAACTAAAGATTCAGACCATATATTCAGTGTTCCTGTGAGAATTAATCGGAAATAATCAGCTGCAGCTTCCTTCAGTGTCCTGTCACTGAGCCGTCTGAGCTGAGAGACAATAATGATCCCTTTTGCCTACGACAGCCGTTCTAAGTGGCTAAGCAGCACCTGTCAGCACCCTGCTAATCAGGTACACAGAGAATCCAACACACATATCTCCATTAATTTCTCCCAACCCTTTTCATCCCACTCTCTGAAGTGCTCTCATCCCCACACTCCTCCACATTCCACACACACAATGACGTACAGCCGGCACTTCCTCCTCCACTCTAGCAAAATGGGATCAGTTTCCATCGCAGCCTGGCTCCCATCGTCCTGTTGCTTTGTTACTGAAATCGGAGCTGTGTGGATACAGGTTACTAAGTCTACAATTATAAAAGAAAAAGGTTTCTCAAGGATTCAAAAAAAGCTTTACAAAAGGTTTCTACATGCTGTAAGCATGTTTTACTGTGAACTCAGAGAGGATTGTGTGATTAGGTGTAGGTCCTTTCTACCTTTCAGATTAAGTTACAAGGTTAGAGGGTTAAATTGAACTGAACGTGTAAACACTTATCCTGCCTGCTGAAGGGAATTCAACCTGTCTTGGCCTTAGTAATTAAACATGGTCTCTGTTCTAATCCTTAGTTTATCTTCCTTTGCGTTAATTCTTAGTTCTTGTCCTGCTTAGTTTTATGAGTGTTTTCTCAATAAGAAGGAAAACTGTCATTTGGTTACATCATTGGCCCCTCTCTATTCCCCTTCTTTGTTCCTTTCCTGTCCTCGTTATTGTCTTGATTGAGTTCACTTGTGTCTGATTGTCCCTTTAACTGTTATATGTAATAAGCCGTTTTTCCCCTCAGTCTTTGTCAGTTCAATAGACCTCATTCACTAATGTGTGCATAGAAATGTTGTTATTGGCAAAAAAAATAAGTGCATAAGCAAACTTACTGTCAGATTCATGAAATGCGCTCACTGGCCGATTTTGTGCCTGCCAATAATGGATATATTAGTGAATCAGCATAATTCTAAACCAACAGGATAGGGCAATCAGCATATTTTCACGTCTCCATTTCACTGTATGAGCAAACATATTTACCTCAAGGTGAAGGAAAGAAAGTGGCAGTGATGTTGTAAGAGAGAAGCCTGTTAAGGCAAGACAGCAGGAGAAAGACCAACTGAAGAAATTTAGACAATAGTGTCCTAGGAGGAAGCCACAAAAGGAACAGCTTTCCAAAGCTTCCAAATAAAAAGCAAAGCTCGGGCTCAGAGTCTGAGGAGGACAAGAAGGTCCAAGGTGGACAAGGGGGATCTGATCTGTCAACCAAATAAGAGAAAGTTACTAAAAAACATCCATATTCTGGGATATTCTGGACATCTGTGATAGTAGGTGAGGACAATAAACAAGGTTGGAAGTCAGTTTTAATGAAAGATAAGATTCTTGTTGCACATGGTCTGAGGCAGTTTTAAATCAGTTTGTAGAATATGAACAAATTAAGGTGTGAAAATAACGATGAATCGTAGATTAAACTCAGATTTGTGCATATCGACTGTGAATGAGACCCACTGTGTTTTATAGAATTCCTGCTGTTGCTTCCTAATTAGATTCCTAATGTCTGATGTTTATAGTTTTAGGCCTGTGATTGTTTGGTCAAAGTATAACATTTCCTGTTGACCACCCAACTGCCAGTTTATTTTGTATCTGCATATTAGTTCTTTCTATGAACTTCATCAGAGATGTCTGATAGGTACCAGTGGTTATTCTGTTCAAAAATGCAACTAAAATTGTGTTGAGCTGTGCTGGTGTATCACTGCTTTTTCTCATTCGACACACAAACCTTGTATTAGTGAAACCACATTTTGGGCTTTACTGGGAAACAAGTCATGCACAAATAAGAAGGAAAACTACCCAGTTCATGAACTCTGAGAATGCTAAACAAACAAATAAAACCACTTTCCAACTAAAGTTGGTATCAGCTGGCACACACCAAAGAGAGAAACCAACCTTGAAACTTTACTTTGGATCCAACATATTCAAACCATCTAACCACATATTTCTCCAAGTGCAAATGGGAGTTGCTATCACTGCAAACCTCTGACACATGTTGAATGTTTCTAGATAAAGATTTTTCTTGGAAATAACCTCATCCTTTGGCTGAAAAAGTCCAGATAATGGAATAGTGGAGGAGTACCTGGCCGTTATCTTTACTATAAATGCAAAGCTGAGAGAAGTTGCCTGGGTGGTGAACATGGCAGACCTCGTTGTATCTAGCTGAAACTTTTGTTTTAAAAATGAAAACCTAAAAAACCATTGACAGTCTCAGCGAGGCAGTGGACTGCTGAGTGCCACCAGTGATGATCCCTAATTCTATGGATGCTGGCCAGGCTAGATGTTCTAATACCTCGTTACACAACGAGCCATTGACTTCACCCATTCACACTCCCGTCTGTTCAAATCACATAGATGGACTAAAGCATTTTCTAAGCCTTATTAGGCTTCCCCAGCTTTAAAAGAACTGTTAGGGATGAAAGAGGATGTGTGTGAATCAATGGTGAAAGTCAAAAGCTTAATGATGTGGCAAAGGGCCTGCTTGGTGTCTGCACCCGGAATTTCCCACGTTTTATTGTGCAGAACAAGAGTGCACTACACAGAGTACACACTGCTGTCACAGATGTTATTGACAAGAAAAGAGCACACTGATGAGTGACCTTTAACACGCAAGCAAATTTACCAAAGTGTGCACAATACACTTGGTGATGCATACACACAGTTACTCACAAGCACTTTCACAGTTGCTTAGACACTCCTTAGTGTTTACTGATGTTGCTCTGCAGTCTAAATACCAGCAGCTCTGTTGAAGCTTTGAAAACTCAGCCCTATCTAAGGTCTGGGAAAATGTAAAAAGCACAGTTTTCTAACTAAGATTCTGATTAGATATAGAACTTTGGAGTGTCATGTATCATGCGAAGATACATGGAATAATGAGTTACAGGCAGCTGTAGTCATTGGCTGTGTACTAGGCCCCATCTACACTAACTGGAGTCACTGAACTGCTTTTCAACACTGTGTTTAATGTTAGTGCCTAATGACATTTTATTAGTGTAATAATTTGATAAATAGTATGACTTGCAGTGATGTTGTTACTAATGAATGATTATGTTACTTAGTCCTAATTAGCACCAATAGATGTCCTAATGTTTGTTTTAGTACACTTTATTGATGATAACTTCTACCATCTGGTGCAAATATGGTAAGATCTGGTTCCAAAAAACCAGCAGCAAAAATGCCAAGCTGCTGTGAGTCTCGAAACCAGGAGGTGATGTCACAGTAGTTCCTGTCATTTTTTATATCGACTCTATGGTCTACACACCTCTCCTCTATCAGTAGCTACTGTTTTCTGTTCCCTTAATACAGTTTTCAATCCAGCACCATTAGGAACTTGAATGAACTTTTCCAGTTAAGGAAATAAAGAAAGGAAATAAACAAAAGTGGTGTAAGTAACAACATACCTGAAATATCACAGGTCATAGCATTTTTTCACACTGCAGTTTGGTTTGTTGAAGTAGAAGCATAGTCAGCTGGATGTGGTTACAACGTTCACACATTTGAGTGCTGTTAGCGTTAGAACCCAGCCGTCACTGAAACCACTGAAAGTGTAGTCAAAACCAGTAAAACTAAAACAATCCTTTCCAGCATCTGTCTCACAGGTTTCTCATTTGATGGGGTTTCTACTGAAATACATTAAAGGTACTAATGAAGGAGGACACATGTTTAGGTTGTTGTTGTGAAAAGATTTCTTTAATACTTAAAATCTTATTGATATCCATCTTAACTGATACCAGTGCCATTACTGATTTTGCCTATAGGTCAGAGAAAGGGACGTAAATTGGATTCAACAAAATACGCTTAAAATGAACAGAGCGGGATCTCATCTGTTTAACTAATCAGATAAAGACTATTTTTGTCAGTTTTTCACAATTTCAGAGACAAAGTTTTAGGTGATTTGTATCTCAGTTTAAAAAAAGCCAACTTTCATCTGTTTAAACATTTTGGAAGCTTAACTTGTACAAAGTTCCCTTCTCTGCCAGCATCTGGAGGTCATCAAGAGAAAGGAAGGACGAACTTTTGCATTCTTGATCAAATACTAACTCTATAATCCAGTCTGTTCATAGAGATCAAGTTACAGCTTCATATTTATTTGTCAACACCCCAAAAAAATTGCATCACTAAATTAATTGGGACGACAGATTAATAAGTGACCAAAACATCTCCAGTAAATTCTTTTATTCTCCTTTAACAGTTACTTCACATAAACCTAACTGAGAACTAAAGCAGCTCTTCTTATATGCATATCATAGTCTTGTCTTGTTAACTGCTTCTGAGAATCTTGGGTTGAGGTGTATTGTTGGTAAATGTATCCCTGGCAGATTTCCTTATTATGTTTTGGAGATTTAACTTCACTGTCCTCCTGTATTAAAAAAGAATGAAAGAAAAAACCAAGCTGTTCTACAGTGGCTCACTGGCACACAATACTCCTCTGTTCACTGGATGCCAAATGGTCCAGTCATCACCCTTCATGCCACACCAACCCCTCTTTCGCTGTCTCTCAGGATTTTTCTCTGTCTTTCCCTGTGACAGAAGCTGCTGCTGATGGTCAGTCAGATTAGCTGAAGAGGCAACTCGAAAACAGACAAATAAAGAGCTGCTTTGTGTCTGTCTGGTGCCAATGACCCCGGAAATAAGAGAGGAAACTGAGTGGGCAGAGAAAGAGCCATTATAATGACCAACTGTTAAAGGTTGGGTTTGCAGGGAAAACTGGCAGTACCTGGGTCAGTACGATGTCCAATCATATACCTTTATTTTAATGTGCATCTCATGTTGTTGCAGAGGTTCTCAAATGATGGATCAAGGCACACTGGCGCACCATGCTGTTAGTCCAGCCACTTTGCATTAGTCATACATTACTACAATAAAAAAACTGTCCAGATAGTAATAAACACAAATGTAACTTCACTTTTAAAATGATTACTGTGTTTGCATTTATTTCCCAGAAGAGGAAAGTTGTATTTCTTAAAAATGTTTTCTAAAAAGCCTCTGACACAGGACACTAAACTCCATTAGGCAGTCACTGGGTGGTTGGAAATATTAAAGACTGTAATTAATAAGAAAATATGCGAGGGTGGAATTTTAGCTGACTGCTAGCATGAAAAAACCCCTTCAAAACTGAGGCAAACTTTTCTGTATGCATTCAGATAGAAAACTTGGCTAATACTAACATGGAATAAATGCCAAGCATCCCTCCTTAAAGAAACCTGGCCTACTTCAAAAGAGCATGCAATCTGTAATCCGTTTGGGAGGTCACAAATCTATTCACTACCCATGGGTCTACCTTAACACCACTGTGCTGCTATACAAGTACTTCTGAATAGAAAGCTGAAATACAGAAACAAGTTAAGGAGAGCTCAAGTGATGTAGTATAATATCAATCAAAACTCTTTGAACAAGTTGCATTATCATAAAGCAACCATGTGACCCAAACCCTATCCCCACGCTGCACATCTATTCAAACTCTATTCAAATCTAAATAGACTAACAGCTGCATTATGGTGCCGCCAGAGAGAGTCAACTGCCCCAACACACGGTGCTCCATGAACACCACACGCCTGCTGTTATCAACTGACAATCCAAAGCAAACTATAAATATCATACTTTGATTTCACTAGAGCAAAAAAAAGAAAAGAAAATACAGTCAAAGGTTACTCAGCAATTAGTGGTGAGCTAAGTTAGCGGTGCTTTGATATGAGGGTTCTGTGTCACAGGCGGCAGGGAGTGCTTACAGCTGTTTACATTTTAGGATGGTTCCCAAAAACCCCCCCAAAAAACCAACCTCATTTCAGCTGGTAGAAATGTTAGGCTGAGGCAGTCATTCCTGCTGGTTTGAATCATGTATGCAATGTGAAGGCAGTTTAGGTTCAATGTGGCAAAATTTGTTTAGATAACAGCAGCATGAAACAACAATGTATTAGTATTGGAAAACAAAGGGACATTTGACAAACGGACATGGGTGAAATTTACCAAACAACACTGCAGAAAACAACAGAAGCATACAATGTCACAAGAAACACGTTGTACATGCAGGAAGCTACAGTTCATATCAACCCAGAACAGTCATTAAAACACTGTAGCAGTCACAGCTGTAGTCACAAAACTCAGTGCTAAATAATTTAGTTGGACATTTCCGTAGCGTTTTTTTTCCAAGTCCTACTGTGGTGCGTATAACATGTAGGTTTTCCTATTGACTATTTGCTTGTGTAATCCTTATATTGAGAAAGAATTAGGGTTATTTTCTCTCCAGGTCTCACCAAACCTTCTCTCATAAAAAAAAGACTAACAGAGCTCAGAGTGTAGCACACTGCCCTGCTGGTTTAAATAGTTTATAATCCAATCCCTTTGTCTGCCATTATTTAGACTGAATAGCCTTTATCATGTGGGTCATCAAAGAGTAAAGATTGCATAATTAATAGTCCTATTAGACTCTTGTGAAGGGTTTATTCACAGTCAAATTGCCCTAATTGTGTTCAATGAGCAACAAGGGAGTAGACACACACAGAGTGGGGCTAGTGGGCTAAAGATGAATGAATGAATGCCTGTCTGACACAGGCAGACACAAACACACACACAGAAGCCTGAGAACATGCTTTCCAGCTCAGAGACAAAAACATGCATTCACACACACACACACACACACACACACACACACACACACACACACCTCCAAAGATTTACATGTAGTGGCGTGTAGTTGAGATTGCTACCCCTGCAGCCAGAAGTAGGTGGCAGGAGACAACAGCAACAAGTGTTGAGAACTACAGCTCACACTACTTGAGACACCCCACACACAAAAGAGGGGGGATTTACCCATGAAAACCAGCATTGCTTTCTGGAAAGGGTCCCTGCCAACTGACAGAAAACAGGCAACAGGAGAAAAAGAAGAGAAAAAACCTCTTAGCCTAATCAGCACCATTCTGGAGGTCTGTGCAAGATGCCACCCACAGTCACAGAGAGCACACCCAAGTACTAAGTCCCCTGCCACTCATCACATCAATGATTACAATGCAGCAAGGTCAAGAAGGTGAAGACATCTTGAGTGACATCAAAAAATGAAACATGCTTTACTTAAATGCAGCGATCCACTACAGAATGAATAGCTTTAGTTCTAGCAGGCCAATAGCAGCCCACATCAAGGGATACCCTAACTCATTCCCTTCTTCAAGTCAATTGGTGAAGCACATACAGGTCACATGATTTAAACTGTTATTTTAGCCTTTCCACAACTGCTGCAAGTCTGCAAACTTCTTTGCAACCTATCTCACCTCATGCTGTTTAATATAAATGATCGGCAGCTAAGAAAACAAGAGCAGTTGTAGGGGAACTCAGATTCCTTGCCAGAAAGCCCAAGGTAGCAGAAAAAAGGAAATACATTAACATTAAGTTCACTTAATCTCTTTAAAAGTGACCTTGCTCTACAGGACCCTTCACCATGTAAAAAAAAAAAAGAAAAAAAAAAAGAAGGCGATGTTTTAGGAAAAGAAGTCATGTTCACTTGTGTTATCTGTGTTATCTGATGCTCTCACAGCAGCAAGCAAGGAAGATTGTGCTGACATCAGTGTGTTATGGCGTGTTGCATCATAAATGGTGTTACATTACCCTTACATTAATTAAATCAAATGCTCAAGTTACCGTCAAGTTGCCATTGCTGTTAGAGGTAAAGGCAAGCAAGGAAATCATGGGTCACAGGACAAATGTTTGGTAACTAAGGGCTCCAAACACTCTAAATATCATGGCCATTAATACAGCAGTGGATACTCATCACTGACAGTTGACGAAGATCCTGTCATGCTGATGGTGTAAACTTGAAGCCTTCAGGTCAAATAGCAAAAACAAAAGTCTTCCTATTCAGATCCACAAAAGTCATTAAGTTCACATTTAAAGAGAGTTACATAAACTGCATTTGCTGTGATTTATTTAACTAAACCACCAACAAGCGCACAGTTTAGGCTGTTTTAGTTCTATTTGCCCCGAGCGCACTGAATAATTCATGGCGCTGCCATAAGCGGAACAGGCGTAGTAACATTAAGCAGGGGCCACGCATGGAAAACGCTCATCAATAAAACATTGTTTGACAAATAAGCCTGACATCACTTAAGGGTACCCTCTTCTGCGTCTAGCCTTCACTGACTGCACACAAGTTTACAGACATGCATCATGTCTTTACATGACTGTGCGACATTGTCTTTGAACTAATTATAAAAGAAAACCATGTATGTAGAATTTACCGTACATATTCCTGTTAGCGCAAAGGCTTTAAATGCAAATCAAATTAGGTAAGAGATGTAGCTGAACAGGAATGCAACTAAGCACGTGCATGTCTTAATTGCGTAAGCCCTAAATGAGAAGAAAACAGCATCCCACAACAAGATATCACTTTCCTACTAATCATGTTTAGACCTTTACACAGTAGCACATGGCTTGACATTCTCCCTTAGGAGAATTATTTTCTCCACTTATTTTCACTAAGTGCTGTCATTCATTCAGTCTCTGTTTTCTCCATCAAAAAAATGGGCCACAGTGAGTAAGGAGGGCTGCATGCCTGCACAGTGAGCGCAGCGTTTCATGTACACAGGCTGGAATGTGATGCAGTTGACCATCGGTGTCTGATAGCTGGCATCTGCTAGGTGGGCTCATTCCACCGCAGCACAGCAGAGGCTTAGGTGGTACTGAGAGAAACTCTACACCTCTGCAAGGCAGGGAGGGGCATGAGAACACAGCATCACTAATGCTCATCAACCATGACCCCTGCAAGGGACCCCGACGAGCACATCAGTTTAATGTATCCATCTGGGATTGGCAGAGCGGCAGAAGGCTCACAAGTCCACTGCAAACTCACAGATTACAGAAAGGTTGTCACTATAGACAGACCATGGATGAATGGTGTAATGAAAGAATGACTGGGGTGGGTGGGTGGATGGATGGATGGATGGATGGATCGATGGAGAGATTGGTGCATCATTGGATAACCTGTTCTCAGTATACATGCTGCTTGGATCATTACAACAACAGCAGTGATGTAGTAAGAACAGACTGAGTCAGAGAGGATCACTTCCACTGATGTCAGAATCGTTGATCTAGTTCCTGGAAGCTCGCTTTAACAATCTCATCACTTCTCAGCTGTCAATTTCACAACATGGGTTGCAACATGTGTGATCAAAATGTGCTTTATAAGACCCTTGACAAATCTACATGTGAGGTGTAAAAATATTTTGATCAGTCTGGCTTCAGACTGTATAAATGGATTAAGCTAGTGAAACAACATACTTGTATTCATATTTCATATGATTCCAAGTTTAGCAAATGGCTGGCTGTAAAGTAGGTTTGCCACGAGGCAGTGCTTGAAGACCTGAGCGAAGAGAACGCAGCGCTTGATGAAGAACAGTACTGCTGAAACACAATGACTTTTAAAAGAATCTACAATAACACCATGTCTTTCTTATGATTCTGTGGATTTTTTAGTCTTGTGCTTCACTTCAGTGCCAGAGGAGCTGCACACTGTACTCCAAAGATTCACAATTAGCGGACACCTGCCTACTGCTTGAATTAGACTTCATTTATTAGCTTTCATATTAAATATAAGCAATTCTTGGAGGTGTTTAAGAAGAAAACATTTGTGAAACACTAATAAACTTATTTTCCCAGCGTTTCTCTTCCAAGTCAAATGCTTACAGCTGTGCTTAGACTGGTGTATGAGCACAGCTGCTCAGACTTCCTTCTCCCATGACACCAGGCTTCTGCTCGGGGGATGCTGAGATGTTTCCAAGCCAGCTGAGAGACACAGTATATCCTGACTCTGCCCAAGGGTCTGTTTCCTCTTTGGCCATGTCTGAAACACCTCACACGCTGACCTTGTGATTCTATCTCAGATGGGAAACTTGTCAGCCTTGCCTTCGCAAATGGCGCCGTACGACAAGGGTGATGCAACATCCGCTGCTGCGAGCTAGATTTTGGTGTCATTTTAGCCTGTCGTGCACCTCTCAGTTTTTTGTAAGCACATGTAGGTTCTGCGGCTGCTTTTACTAACATTTTATTGCTCCACAAGTACAGAAGCTTGTGGATTCACAGATTATACAGAGGACAATATTGCAACAGTTTGAAAAAAATGAGACTTTGCTTCAAGTTTTAACTTATTCTCATTGTACAGCAGCGCTGACATGAAGGTTTTGTCTGAGTAGTGACACCTAGTGTTCAGGAAAATACTGCAGAAAGTAACCACGCCCTCAGTGCTGGTAGAACTGCTACAGAAATGTGGCGACATGTGTGTTGCAACACAGCCTAACAACAGGTATAACGGGTCCATAAGTGTGAGTCCAGGCAGGCATAAGTGTCTTTCAGTTGCTAACATTAGCTCATGGGCAGAGATAAAGCTCAGATTTTAAACTGACCAATCAAATTGACAGCTTTGCTTCAAGGCTCAGCTCTCTCCTCATAAAATCTGAATAGAATATGCAGATGCTGCACCAATCCATCTGTCCACTCTTTCCCCCACTTGTGAACAAGATTCCAGGATACTTAAAAACCTGCAGCATTAACAACAGGCCCAGGACCCCATTCTCCTGAAGCATCTCCCACAGGACACCCAAGAGAGTCACAGATACATGAGAGATATAGAGTGGTCAGGCAAACTCCAATGAACTGTCTTCACACAAGGCAATTTCCCATGACTCTGAGAGATGATAGTAATCCAAACTAATACTTGGATTAAGAGTCTTAAACCACTGTATCCCACCCACCCTTAAGCTCCAAGAAAATAGCCTCCCTGCTGACAAGGAGTTCCGAACCAAATCTCAGCTTTGTCTCCGGCCGTGGGCACCGCACTGAGCTGCTGATAGGTTTCTCATCAACATAGACCAGGCTGCTGTAGGGACAGGAAGCGTTTGTCTCTGTCAGCAGGTTGCCACGGTGAATTCTGGGAGTTAAGCCTTGTACGCATAGCATTCTTAGTTCCCACATCTCCCTCCCCCAGCTCAGTGACCATCCACGCCAGGAACAAAACCCTGGGAATGCGAGCTATGCGGAGCTGCAGCTCGGAGACACCTGTTCAGGCAACCAACACGGGTCAAACTCTCCTACACGGAGCCTCGTCTGAGTCACAGCATTTGACTCCACCCTAACCTCCGCTGCTCCCATATACACACTCCAGAGAACTATGTGCACAAAAAACAAAAGAAAATCATCTGGCAGCAGGCATTTGTACAGTCAATTTCCAGGATGCAAACATTTGTACCTTGACCCCTTCAATCATCACCTGAACCCACTAACCATGACAAACCTGATTTAATGAAACCCTCTGTCATGATGCCCGACTGCTGACCTCAAAAACAAGCTGGAGTAATGAACTTGACTAAAATACTTACAAAGTCTCCTGAGAGACTTTTCCTGCCCATTTGGAATGCAGACTAAAGGCCTCCTACCTTTTTCTAGACCAGATTTTTAAAAAAAACACAATAACAAAAAAACTGGGTTATTCCCAGTGAGAGCACAATAGGTGGCCAAAAAAAACTGTAGATTAAACCACACAGAGGAATGTCAGCTCTTCAGAAAGTCCCCTCAGTGGCAGTGAACCATGAGAAAAAGAAGGTCATCCTCTTACCATCTTTTTTTCCTTTTCACTCTCAGCCAAAGCACCACAATGTGGTAAAAGGATACGAACAAAATCACTACTGAGTGATGGGACACAGTTCAGGCACTTTACCTGCCAGCAAGCAGTGAGAGGTTTATTTGGAATAAGGCCACCTAGACATTGATTTAAATTTGGAAAATCCTTGAATTCAATGGGATGTTTGCCAGTGAAGTCCAGCTTTCTTTTTAATGAACTGTTTCCTCCAAACATCACTGCACTTCCTCTTTTACATGACAGCCACATCTGCAGTCAGTGGTTATGAATTTAACTTTCAAGGGAATGAGTGACTCAGAGGAATGAGAGGAATTGAAAACAACAGCTTAATTCAGCAAATTATACTGGTGTCTTGGGTCCCTTTGACTTTTGGCCACTTCAAGAAACCCATTATAGGAAGATACTTTCACTTCTGGACTATCAGGCACTCTTAAGTAAAGATGCACAAAGGGTGTGAGCTATAATTATATGAAGGCAGAGCAATAAGGATTATGAAGGAATTGTGTGAGACAAAACACACACACACACCTGCCTGATCATGATTATGCACATTCAAAATATGCAAAACCAGTGGCGGAGCTGGGAGGCGGTGGCAGCTGGCCAAGTGCTGAGTCTCCCGGTGTGGCAGCCCAGTCAGAGGCTTGGCGATGTCAGCCAGTGTCAAGCTCCGTGTCACCATACTTGACTTCGCAGGGCATAAGGGCTCTGTATTCCCTCTGTCCACACTACAAGGCGTGGATAGAGGGAGAAGGAGCTTTACATTGTAGGTGTGTGTGCTTGTGGAAAGGTTGCATTTATGCTTGCTTTGTGTGTATTTTACCAGGTTGGACTACCTGTGTCGTGTCATTAGGTTGTACATGTAGCCGTGCATGTTGCTATCACTAATAACAACTTATTACGGTCATTTCGAAACATTGTTGTGGGCCCTGCAACACAGCTGCGTTCACTTCCCCACGGAAACCCCACACGAGAAAAGCCGTCAGGTGAAATTTTTATTTTACTACTAAAAAGGCGATATTAGGAAAGAATTTCACATTTCAATGCGCATATAATGTCGGAAGAAGGGGACGAGGTTAACATTTCTTTCGAATAAATCAATTTTACCGTGTAAAATTTGGCACAAGTCCCACTTGTATATTTTGTAGGTTGGTAACAACTGAAGTTCGCTGTTAGGTTAGCGCATACAAAGCAACTCCACCTCTACTATACTGTCACACGGCTAGTCTTGCTACCTATAGCCTTACGCATTTCCCCATGGAACCACTGCAATATCCAAGGCAGCTTTTATTTTAAATACAAATATGTTAGTTTGTTTTCATTGTTCTGACAGCTGTGAGGATAAATAACGTGATGGTTCTACTCACTCGGAGTTCGGAGTTGAATGGCCACGGTGTAGCTACTCCACTGGTTCTTTGGAGGGCAAAACTTTTCACTGGTTTTGTTTCCCACTTTCAAAACCGTCTGTTCTCTCCTTTGTAGACCCCTTAACTCATCCCCGCTCTCTGCGGTGTTTGCTGAGCTTTCAAAACGTTACGCCTCAGCAGACAGTGCCACTCTCCAAGAATCGTAAAGTGCTCTGTCAAGGGGCTGACTTGGAAGCGGTTTGTATATTTAGACACAGCGTTAGCGGGAGGGCGTGCAACAACACAGAGCTGCTCTCAGATCTGTGCCGCGCGGGGCTTTCACCACTCAGGCAACCCCATTCGCTCGTTCATTGGTCAGTGTTCTATCGAGGCGTGTCCAGAGATTCATTCTACATTTTAATTGGCTTGTTTTTGTTGTCCGTCATCCACAAATGCCTTGTAAACTTGCCTTTCCGTAGTAAGCAAGGAGGCACAATTACAATTAAAAATCAGGTCGGTGAGGAAATATGTTCATGGACAAATAGATGGGAAATTTACAGAAGTGCGTCCAAAGCAAAGGTTATTTGTGCCAATTTAATCATAAGGAGTGAACGTCTTGATGCATGTTCAATCATCCAGGTAAGTAAATCTCCAAAGGTTGATTCTGTTCATCTGGACATAAGGAGTGAAGTAATTCATTTTCATTTATCGAACAGTAGCATAGTCGGACTTTTTTGTTTTGTTTTGCTTCGAGCCGTTAATGTTTTGTCTAATGTTTTGCCAGTTTTTATTCCCTGGATCTCAGTGAAACAGTTTGTAATCTGTATCTTTTTTAAATAGCTGGAAAAGAAATCAGAACTAGAAAAACCACAACCCAACAGAATCTAGTGTTCAGGTGAGTTTTTGTACCTTTCGTACTAGAGCCATAAAAGTGGTGTGATACCTCCCCCCTACCGGCCACATTAAGATAGAAAGCAACAAGCTGCCCAATGACGGGCCAGAAGTGATTTGATTTATTTCTGCTTTATTCTTAAAACAAATAAACAAATACGTAAATAAATATATTAATTAATTAATGGAATTTGAATATAGCTCAGAGACATCATACACATGGACACACGCAACACTGGGCGTGTGTGAACAAGTTGCTGAAATATGCTAACAATAGAAACACCCCCTGTTTGTGGCCTCTTGTCCCCACATTAAATTGCACTGTGAGCCAAAATGCTTAACTGCAGCTTCTTTTGTCCTCGGGCTTGGGATATGTTGTGGGCTGCATTGTCTGGGAACAATGGACTCCTGCAGCCCCCTTGTGACAGCTACTCAGACTTTAATACAACCTGGTCAAACTCTGTGTTGGGAACGTAGTACGCGTTTATAATTCAGTTCATAACGATTCCTTTGGGGATTTATATATTTATGTTTGGATTTGTTTTTTTTATCATTACTATATCCCTTTCATAAATTTTTAACAGACAGATTTTTTAAAAAGTTGACTGAAAGCAGAATAGTACAGTAATAAAAAATGGCCCCTGTTTCATTTGTTAATCTTACAAAGGAAAGTCTGTCATTCAAAATCTTCCCAGTCGTTTGTGGTATACCATAAACCGTGTTTTAGATAGTGCAGTTTTACTGATTGCTGACGCTTTGATGAATATTACCTGCGATGTCAAAGTACAACCACTAGATGTCAGGAGAGAACAAGTCACTGGTTCTCAGATCTGTAAACATGATATTTATATTCATAATCGTTTATTCAGTATGGAGGACCACAAGAGCCACGCGCATCAAATCCAAATTCTGGGTAGAAAATATCCGATGCAGCAACCCAGATTAACGTTTTTGCAAGTTTTGAGGGGACTCCAGTCGCTTTGTGGCCCGGATGTTGCCATAGAAAGGGGGTGTGTGTAGTTGCAGCGGTTGCAGCTAGGTTGCCAGGTCTGCAAAAAAAATTGAAGTTAATGTATACTCGTCATTTTTCCAAATACTTATCAGTGACGTCATAGTGCTGGCACACGAGGTGATTTTAATGCGCCATTAAAACATTTATGTGTAAGTTTTACATATCCAAATTCGGTAATGTAAAAGTAAAATTAACAGTATGAGCTTAACAAATATATGTACATGACAGAGAGCAACAAAAACTCACACATATAATGTTATTAGCATG
This sequence comes from Oreochromis niloticus, assembly GCF_001858045.2. NCBI lineage: Eukaryota > Metazoa > Chordata > Actinopteri > Cichliformes > Cichlidae > Oreochromis > Oreochromis niloticus. The sequence goes on from NC_031974.2 coordinate 29,250,980, forward strand.
ACTGGGTAAACATTTTCTGACTTCACGAAGGCGTGCTCCTAGTGGTGGATTTGGCCTATCTGGCAACCCCGGTCTCAGCTCAGCTTCTCTGCTACGTTTGCTCGGCTGTTAGAGACACGGCTGTGAGCCAGAGTGGGAGATGGACTGAGTGAGGGCGCTCTTTCGACCAGTGCAGCCGATTTAGCATTGCAATACCCAGAAGCTAGGCTGAAAAATAACTGGCGATTTCAGGTCGCTGAATCAACACGAAAACATAGTGCAGTTATCAGTCTTTCACATCCCACTCCAATCACACTAACACGGCATTGATGGTAATGTATGCAAGGAAACAACCGAGACTCGGCGATGGGTAAACACCTCCTTTTAACCCTACTTATTCAGATTTTTTTTTCCTTTTCCTCATAGCTACGCTTTGACAATCCGCCATTTTTACTGAAACCAAAATAACTGTGTGGAAACTTGTATCCCTCACTCGCTGCGGGGCTTTCACCGATTTCTGAACATTGACATTTGAAGCTTAAAATTCACAACTGGTTCCTTTTTCTTTGCAGGTGCGACCGAAGAGATTCTCAGCCCTATCAGGTACTTGTTAGCCAAGCGTCTCCTGCTAGCTTGCTAGCAGCAAATAAGATTAAAATGGACACTCTAATGCAGGCTTCTGGAGAGCACAACAGGCCCCAGTCAGTGCGGAAAATAACACAAAAAGTAGAAAGGTTTGCTTAAAACCTCCATTGAAGCCCTGTAAATGTATCCTAACGTTAGCATTGCTAGTAAAGACTTGACAGAGTGAACATATTCGTCGAAGTCGGCTGTTTTGGAAAAGGTACGGGCGAGTTTTATTACAGCTGAAAGCTAATGATAGCTTGTTACTGTTAGCTTGCTTGCTAGCCAGTCCGATTAGGGCCTGACCGCAATCTGTCATTTTAAGGATATAGCCAGTTAAGCTTCCTTAATATCAAAGTGCTTGACATTTATACAGCAAACCAGTGTATTCACTACCTAATTCAAATTGCGATAGCCAAGTGAAATGGCGAGCTAATACTCGTAGGTCGGATAAAATGTTGTTTACTTCGTCATTTAACATGTGTTAGTTTGCATGCATACGTTGTTATGAGCAGAAATACGGGCTAAATTAACGTGGCTGTTAAATATAAGCTTATAGAAGGGGCGAAGTCGATAAATAAGCTGCTCAATTTATACATATGTATTTCCTCGTGCTAATTAATTTCTGCATCATTGAAACTATGAATGAAATGACATGACAGTACTTTAAAGAGCTGAGGACTGTACTCACCATGGCTGCTTTTAGAAACCTGCTAATGGTGATAACAGAAGCGTAGATCTATTTTAAGTGTGAGGTTTTTAGTAAGGCATTTGATTTGTGTTTACAGACTCTCAAATACTCATCCAAGAGCCATCCAGGAGGGGACCACCGGCATGACAAGATGCGAGACTCTTCAGACATCACCCCTCCCTGCAAGATGCTCAGGAGGTCTGACAGCCCTGAAAACAAGCACATCGACAGCACGGGGCACAGTAGAGCAAAGGGTGTCCACACGCACCGGGCCAGAGACAGGGATGGAGGTGAGAGCGGGGAATAAAATGAGTTTAGAAAGAAATAAAGCTGCTCTCTTTAATTACTCCAGAAACAGGTGCTCTTTCTCTTAGTGAGGCGCTGTTTTGTTTTTTTGTTTTTCTTACAACTGAGTGCTTCAGTATTTAAACTGCACCTGTCAGTTTTACACCGTGGGTGATCCGGCCATGGTAGTTTTTGAACAAACAAATTTAAACTAAACGCGTTGTTAAGCTGTCGCTATGTGTTTTAATTTTAACCACTGAGCATTAGTCTCTGCAGTTTGCATTTGATTGAATGAATGGTTATCGTGGTTTCCAACCTCACAGGTAGATGTTCTGTGAGTACAGTTAAAATTGAGACCAGAGTAAGACCACACTCTGCACAGACATTCAAGTCTTGAAGGACACGTTTTGTGGAGGCGAATAACTCCTTTTGTTGCCTCACCTTGGTCAACTGCTAATTTTAACAAGATTATTTCAGTACAGTTTTGTCAAAGTGGACTTTTTGGTAAACTTTGAGTAACTGGCACGCAAGCAGTTGAATCCATGCATGGAGTATTGTGGTGTTTTGAGCTCCTTTTCAGACATGCTCTCCTCTCTGGAATCTGAGTGTCAGCTGTCCTGGTCACTTTTCTGCAAAAAGTCACTACAGCAATCTAATACTACTCGAACACTAGTAACAGCGCCACAAGTTTGCATGCAAGCAGCCACGTGATGGATAGGTTCTCACAATATAAGGACAGCACGCGTCTTTCTTTTCCAGATGAAAACAGCTGTTTGCTAACTAGTCTGACCTTTAGGCATTGGCCACATTTCATTACATTCCAGCACCAAAGATCCATTTTGCATGTTTTTAAGTGTAGGAAGTGTATCCATACCCCTACAAACTGTGTGTCTTGTCTTTCCCTCATTGTTTGCTCTGCAATTTTAGTTATTTGAAATGTTTCTAAAATGCCGTTTCATGAAGTCTTTACTTTGACGAAGACAAATGCATTGACAGTTTAGGTTAACAAGATTCCCCATCATGAACCACAGAGCCAAAAATTCAGTGCAGGATTACAGGTGCTCCAATTAGATTTCTGCATATAAAGCATTTCTAATGTGGGAGAATCCACAATGACAGCAGTCTAATAATGTTCAGCCCAATGTTTGAAACAGTGCAAAATGACTAGCCTGGAGCACTGCAGAGATGCACCGACATCCAATCTGAACAGCAACACCTGGTCTGCTTTCTCTTTTTCTCTCTCTGTAAGACTGTAGTCTCCTACAGGCAAAGATGTGAAATTGAAAGCATTCAGACAAGGACTGCTAGCTGAAAATTTACATTTACAGCTGGCAAGGAACTCGCTCAGAAAACAGCAACTCAACACTTGAAAGGACAGTGTATGTTCTCAGTGAAGCTGATGGTAAGGCTTTGAATCCTTTGGCTTCTCAAATGGATAATGCTAACATTATTAGCGCTCCATACCAGTTAAATCTGATAAACATTCTAACCAAACTTGCCTTAAAAATTGCTTTAAAGTGTCATCTGCCCTTTTCATCTCTGCTCCTGTCCTACTCTCCACCTGAAACCTTGTTTCCTAAACTAAAGTTAGGGTTTTAACACTCAAAAACGTGCATAAACAATGTCCAGAATTTCCAGATATTGTTGCAGTTACTGATTTTTAAGCAAAAAAGAAATGCTACCCTTCCATCTGTGGACAGCTGACAACAAGCCGGTTAAACAACAACAACAGCTGGTTATAAACCAAGTTATGATAGCTGATGTTTGAGTGTCCTAAACATCGCACTTTGCCTCTGATAAATAGTTTGATCACATTCGCAAATCTTATGAGTGAATTGTTGGCCTCAAAGAAAGTTTCATTGAAACCAGCTAATAGCAGTGTTACTCTCACTAAAATGCTTACTGATGGAAAAGTTTTGGCGATCCTCAACAACTCACCTCAGTATCTCTGTCATCCATCAGAGGTGAGCTTCACTGAATCATCAACTCGTATCGTAATCCTTTCACAAACTTTTACAGCCTCAGAGTAAATAGTTGTGGACACTTCTTACTTAGCATTGTGAGGGTTAGTAGAAAGAACCAGTCCAAATTAGTAAAATGATGTGACAACGCGCAGATGTGTTAACTCAAAGAAAAATAGCTCACTGGACAGTTTGTTTGTATTTTTTTTTCTCCTATAGAAAGTCTAAATTTTGGTTATGGTTTCTGTTTCTGTGTTGTAGCAGTTTTTGTGTTCAGTTAGATATGATTTTGTCTCTGTCCCGTGGTTGAGTCAACACTTTTAATATGTCGATGGGGCATACTGACATGTTGGAGGTTTCAGTAAGGGAATACAATCGGTCTTAACTCCAGTATGATTTTTCCTTATTTGCAATTTCTTCTGAATAGCTGTGTCGCAGTATTGTTATATTATTTACTGAAATCATCTGTTTAGCAGATATGAACTTAATGCACAAATTCATCTTGCTTTTTCTGCCAGATTTCACTGGAATTGTGTATAAAAACAGTTGTCTTGGAGATTTCTATGTGTGAACTGTGATGCAAACCATTATCCTTCAGGTTGCATTATTTACACATCTGCAGAATCGGATAAGCTTTTTCAAAATGACTATTGCCTTCAGTTGCACATTAATTACTTCTAGTAACTCTGATACTGTGATCTTCACACAAGTGGTGCTCTTAGAGCGGCAGTTTAAAAGCTGTAATGAAAATGAAAAACTGCAATGCTGTAGAAAACAGAGGACCAGAGAAATGCAACAAGTTGCAGTTGATGCATGAACTGTATTGTAACTATTATAACTACTATTATAGGTACTCTCTATAATGACAAACTAGCCAAATATTAAAATGCAGGCTCTTTGTAAAGAAAACCTTATGCATTACATATCACTTGATATACTGTTGTCATGTCACTTATGGCAGTGTACAGAATGCCACGTAAGTACTATTAAGTATAATTTGTGGTCCTGCAAATGTGTCTCGCCTGTGTAAGCGTTCCTGTTTAGATGGCGAACTTGCTCCCATCCAGTCCTCCAAAACGCATAACTGGAGGACAAAGACCTATGTAGCCATCAAACCAGTTGATTGGTTGAAGAGTGGGCAGGAGTAGGAAAGGCAGTGAGAGTGTAATTCACCAAATCCTCAAAGATCAAATAATACAGCAAGAAAAACACCAACACAAGACTGTCCACGGGCCCATTTTTGTACACTGTGTCCATCAACAACAAACACTTTCTACAGGTAGAAGCCAGTCTGTAACTGGCAGAGGACTGCCTTTTTGCTACCTCCACTCAAACATAAAATTAGTGTTCTGTCAGTGTGGTGGGAGTGTCTAAAGAAGTGGCAGCATCCATGTAAAAGTGCCTCATGTCTGAATGAAAAGGCATTTAGAAATGCATGTGAGGGTTAAACATAGCTGTACATTAGTGAATCATGCGTTTACACTTGTAGTGTTATATTACTGTAACTTTCATATTACTAAGTTGATGAAATTTGGGGCTACCCTTGACCTGAAGAAGTGTCTGTCTACAGACTAGGAATGCCTTGATAGCAGAAATCTGGTACTCTCTATAACAAAATCAATCAGTGAAATTAATTTATTTCAAATGTGAAATTTTTAAACAAATTGAAAGATGTGATGTTCATTAAAATGCGATGTTGTGCCACAGAGGGCTGTACAGGGGTGACCTGACTGCATGTATCTATTCTGATTTATTTAATTGTTAAATGATTTAGTCCTTTATGGTGACAGAATTAGAAATGACTTCTTTCTTTCTTTTAATATACATATATGCTTAAGAAATATTCAATTTGTGTAGTTTCTTCAGGTCAGTGTAGCTAATTAATAACCAAAGGTGTCTCTTGTGTGCTTCATGTCCCAGTGATGTCCCATACCTGCTGTTTGGTGAGAATGATTCCTCAGTAAAGCATTTCATCTTTCTGGGCTTTCTGCTGTTTATTGTGGAATTACTGTATCCATGTCTAAGCAAGCTTGCAGAATAACAAGTAGATAAAAAATGCTGCCTGTTCTGTCATAATTGCTTTGACAGTGTTGGGTATTGAAAGCTATTTTTATTCTAGTTCTGGTTGGTTTGTAAAAATCAAACTGGATTTGTTAATCTTAGAGACATTTGTTGCTGCTATGGAACTATTTTTATGGTCGCTCATGCGGAAGTCGTTGCTTTAGTTGAAGATCCCTCATTAGACTTGGATTCTTTGAGTTGCGCTTTTTTCTTTTGTACATTTATTTTGTAACAAAAAAAAGGGTTCATGGTTAAGATGAGAATCCCAGTAGTTCAGCTCCTTGGAATTGTTAGTCTGCCTGCCTATTGATTTTTTCTTATCTGTTCCACTTGCATTACAATCAGCTGATTTTAGTTTGTGTCCGAGAGAAGCAAAATAGTGGCACAGTCCTCAGCATGTATATGGACATTACTTTTATTGCACCAAAGCACAATAGTGAAGTGCAAACTGCATCCAAGACAGAAACAACTGCATTATGCTGCTAACACAACTTTGACTTTTTGCAAGCACCTGCAGACACAGCTAATGCTAAGCTAGCGAAGAACCCAGAATGACGTTAAAGCTGAGTAAATGCTGACCCCAGCCTAGCAAACAGACATTGAACTTCAACAGCTAACAAAGGGATGAGGAGTGAGGCTACAGCCTGTTTCTACCTGTTCATATTTCCAAAGTAGAATCACTGTAGCGATCGCTTTAAGTCTCTTTGTGCTGGTTTTCATGTTTGCTTTGGGTTGCAAGCTTTGTGTTGATACATAAATAGTAAGAGAAAGATCATATATGCGTCCTCATAAAGACAGGGATTTGTACTGGTATGTGGGACTGTAGCCTCAGGTTTAAATTGTTTGATGGTAATTTTGAGATGAAGGGTTTCAGGTCATTTTACAGAGAAACAAAGTATTGTAATGTTGTGAAACTAATCACTTTCTTTAGTGAGTGATGTGTAATGGAGTACTTTTTTAAGTGATGACTGATCACAACAAAGAGGGGAAAAAGCCCAATGCTCCAACATGCACAAACATTTGATCACACAGGATGAAATTAATTTTGCACGAGCAGATGAGTTGACATTTCTTGACTTGGAGGAAAGAGCCAAGGAGGAAGAAAACCCCACCTTAGCCAATTACATAACTACCCGAAGATGTCAGTGAAGCTGACGATGTCCTCTTACACGTTGGTGACAGACATTAACTGCAGGTGCTTTGGTGAATTTGGCTTTCAGGCCACAGTACACTCTTTAGGTTTCAGATAGTTTGTGTTTGACCAGCTGTTTTGTCAGATTAGATGTGTGGCTAGCTTTGTACTCGAAATGTTCCAGAAAGCATTGTGTGTATGGGGGAGGTTTTTAAAAAATGTTTTTGTCTTCAACATTGAGAGAGATAACATGGTCTTGCGCTTGTTCTTCCTCAAACCCGGATATGCTCTGGTACTGAATTTGGTACAGATTGAGTTCATGTAAACTGATACTCAGTTGATCCGACAGTGTAATTTTGACAGAAAATTTAGATGTAGTTTAGTCATAATTTAGGATTCTAAATTCTTTGTTTTAGTTCACTAAATATCATAAGATTATCGTAGACTAAATCTAAAGTTGATTCAGTTGACTGAAATATATCCTGTTTTCAACCAGTGAACGTTACTCCACATGTTCACTCCGTTAACTCGTCCCGCCTCTCTACACAACTTAATTCTGATTGGCTCCCATCTCTCCAGATCATTTTCATCTCGTTTTTATTCGTCAACAAAAGTGTCAATATATCTCTTCATAGTTTTTGACCTCATGCATTAATTTTTATTTAATTATCATCTTTTTTACAGTACAATTGGGCAACTTTTGAAGGTATTTGGCAGGTGGGGTTTTGGTGGGAGGAGGGTATGTATAGTGTCGGGCATTGAGGCACCAGCTCAGGATCCCAGTATCTGTTTAATATGTCTGTTTTGGATATTCAGCCTTCAGTTGCATCCACATTGCATTGGACCTGAGAGGTCCAGTGAAATGATATAAACTGCTTTTCAGTCAGTTGTCCAGTTGCTTTTGAGCATCTGTAAATAAGAGACTATGGGTGTAATTTCTAAATGGATAAAGAGTGTTAGTATGGGATGGGACTGATCTGTCTGACCAGCCGTATGTCACAAAATTATCCTGGAAATATGCTCAAATTATTTCTTGGGTTGTAAACCTAAGATGCTAGTCAGCTTTTCTAATAAAAATTATTAAATGAGATGATTTACAAGCTAGTAAAGTTTATAAGCTGAAACTTTCATTTTGCACCAGTAGCACACTGTAGTGATGCCTGTGTGTCCACCGCTAGAGAATCTAGTCTATACAGAGCGATGCTCACTGAGTCATTCATCTCCTTATGCTGCATGTGCAGAAACAATAATCACCAGAGGCCTTTCTGTCACGCATACCTTGCCTGCTGTTCTGCCTCACTGACATATAGTTATATCACCAAAGCAGTTTAAAAATGTTATGGCATATTATCTCAAAATGCACACTCTTGTAGCATCCAATAATAGCTTGGTAAAGATGAAAGAGTTCATATCCAAAAGCAGGTTCGCTGTTTCCATCGGATTGTTGTACTTGTTCTGTTACCTGTTGAAGTGTTGGCTGTCTTCAAATGTATCAAGTAGGCAGATTAATTCTCAGATTTTTAAGCTTGTAATTATTTGATAGGCCAGCTGGAATAAATTATACACTGTTACATTAATGGAGCTTACTTGTTAAAGTACAACCTGGAAGTTAAGTTGGCCGAGAGAACATTGATGCTTGCCACAGACTGCTTCATCCAGGCACTCAGTGATGCCACTGAACTTTGTTTGTTTTTTGTGTGTTACTCATGGATCTCTCCCTCTGCTGTGCTGTGTTTCATTGCAGGGACCAGTTATTCTCCACAGGAAAATTCTCACAATCACAGTTCCCTTCATAGCTCCAACTCACATTCTAACCCCAGCAAGACCTCAGACACAGTAAGTATCGCCTCTTCCTTAACACAGGAAGCTATAACGGCCTAAAGTCTGTCTATCCTGTGCAATAGACTGAATTGTTTCCTGGCAGCAGCACCTGCTGATGTGTCTTTCACAGGTGTAAAAAGTAGTGTTGTTTTTTGGTACTTGCATTTAATCTAAGTTCCCCTATGACATTCTTAAAGCACATGTCACACATAAATCAGGGTAATCCTCCTCTTACACTCATATACTTGTGCTTTTATTTGAAGTTGTTTCTGCTTTGCTTTTCTCTCAGTGATATGTAAACTTCAAGTTTCTGCTCTTTTCTATCTGTTTGCCTCCATAATATTGAATTAAATTGTTAGGTTATTTCTAAATGTTGGAAATGAAGAAGAAAAAAAAACTTCAGTGACAATACAGCAATGTTTTAAAAAGCAACCCTTTTCAGCCTGATGCCTTAACAGCCAAAGCTGTCTCTAGAATGAGTCTTCCTTCTTCTTACAAAGCCGCTCTGCAAACAGCCTTCCTAGGCTTTCTGCTTTCACCCCAATATCTCTTGTACATTTCAGATTGTATTACAAGCTCTTGCATCAGAACCTGCCAACACACACACACACACACACACACACACACACTCTTTCATTCTGTCTCATTGGCTTCATGTTCCTAAATATATATTTCTTTTCAGCCTTATGAACCTGGTGATGACTGGTCAGAGCACATCAGTTCCTCTGGAAAGAAATACTATTACAACTGCAGGACAGAAGTGTCCCAGTGGGAGAAGCCCAAAGAATGGCTGGAGAGGTAGCTAAAAGTATTTCATTATATAGGCTGGACTTTGTCCCAGTATTGTCACATAAAGAATGCATGCATGGTTAATTTGTATTGTATGCGTTTCATAGAGAACAGAGGCAAAAAGAGGCAACAAAGACTGCTGTTGTCAACAGTTTTCCAAAGGACAGGGACTACAGAAGGGAGGCTATGCAAGCATCGGCAGCCCCTGGCTTTACTGGACCTAGTAAGTGTTCCACACACTATTAAATCATGCACTGTTCTAATTGGGTCTGCTATTTATGATCATACTATGTCAAAACTGCTTTTACTTTTTGTGTGCGTGTTTGTTTCTTTGCTTGGCATGGCAGATGTTTATGAGTAACAGTCCTTCTACACAGCTAAATAAAATACATTTAAAGATTATTACTGGTTCATCAGTAATGATAGTGTTGAGGTGCTCTCTGGTGGATCAATGCTAAGGAACTCTTTACCAAGCTACTGAGACTCCAAATGACTGAACAGTGTTGCTGAGGTTTTATGTTGTGTACTGTGGCAGTGAGCTAAAGCTAATTGAGTTCAAAGCTATTAATTTCTGCTGTGAAGTTAAGGGAACACATCTCAGTTTATCTAATTATAGTTGTTATTTTGACATTCTGTCTGTTCAACCAAGTCGGGTCGAGTCTGTTGTAGTCAGTTTGACACCAGATCATTACATTTCACAGAATTATTGACTGTGATTTGATCATAGTAATTTATCTGCAAAATCACTGCATTGTTTTCCTACTGGATAATATGATACGCATTTTTTACAATATTTGGGACTACTTTCTGAGCAGAATTCTAGAGGGAGCTGAAGAACTCCCATGGCAATCCTGTACAATCGTTCTATTTTGTTTGGATGGCAAAAGTTGACAAAGCGCTTTGTGTTTAATATCACTTGGTAAAATGGTTTAATGGTTTTTATTTCAACTAATTTACTAGTGAATGAAATGGGAGATAAAAATCAGTCTAATCACCAAATTTTATGAGTAGTAAATTGAGCACAGTGAGATGGAGTGTCCATTAGAACCACGTTCTAATAATCACATTCTTCAGTAACATGCATATTTTAAATGCTGTTGTGTGTAGGGCTGTGCGATATGACGAAATATATCTGATGACAATATGAAAACATCTATTGTTTCATATTATACGCCATCGTTTGTTTCGTGGTGTTGCAAATTACACTGTTTACTGCAATTTTTTTTTTTTTTTTTTTTTCCTCTACCACCCACACAAGAATCACGTGAAAGAGTATGGAGAGAGTTTACGGATGAGAAGCAAAAGAGAACCGTCAGGTGCTCAAAATAAACCTTTGAATCAAACGTTAGAACAGCCTTTTCCCCGCAGCACGCCATGTAATAAATACTCACAAAGAAAATGGCAGCCTTTACAACTTACATCTGAAAATATATAGTTTCATGCATCGGTCAAAACACTCGACTCCAGGTACACGACGCCCAGCTGAAAACGCTTCACAAGTCGAGTTGCCTGAGATTCACAGAATTTACAGAAAAAGCACTATTTTGTGATATATATCAGCCAAAGATATATAAAATCTCATATCGTTATTGGAATATGATATTTTGGTCAAATCACACAGCCCTAATTGTGCATCTAAAATATTATGGACTTTATGCTGTGCGCACATGCAGTATCAGTATGGCTGTAGGGTCTCTAGCTGTGCTAATTCTAGCAGCCTTCTTTTGTTTCAGGTTAGTGTCCACATGATTGTGCTGAATGTGTGCGTGTTGCTTTGTTTGAATGGACACAGTGTCAGAATATTCTGTTTCCCACTGGTCCATCTGACTTTTTAGCTTCTAAATGATCTTTTATGCTCACAAGTTCCCATCATAGCTACACTGGTGCTGCCATCTGCTGGGGCTGCAGCTGCAGCTAGTCGCTGTATAGCATCTTAGATCCAGAGATCAGGCACTAATAAAATATATTTAGGTTAACAGACTGCAGTTTCTCTTGTCAAGTATCAGGGGCAGCAGTACTAAATCGAGTAGTCAGCTACTCACAAACATCCATGATAAATATGTATTTGAGCACCGGAAAAACAGGGACTGTGAAGAGATCTTACGCTAGAGATGCTGGAACTACAGCCACATCTATACAGTTGTGTTACAGAGTGAAGTATCAAACAGTCTTTGGCTGATTACACTGCCTCACAGAGAGACCCAAACCCAACATCAGGGAAGGTTTTTATTTTGTATGAGGCTGTTTTGCAGAACTAGAGCTGCTGGTGAACCCAAATAATTTCATCTTTGCACACTAATCATCGATCCATTTTCTTTACTGCTTATTCGGTTCAGTTTCGTGTGAGGGCTGGAGCCTATCACAACAGTTCTGGAGCAAAAGGCAGGGTACAGGAAAGCTCACCGGTCTCTTACAGGTCTAACGCAGAGGCAGAGACAACCATTAGTGCTCACATTCATACCTACAGCTAGTTTCGAATCAGCAGTTGCCTCTGATGGGTGAAACTCCACGCAGGACACCAGGACGTCCTTCTGTGAGGCCAAAGTCGTGACCACTGCATGACTGTTTGTGCACACTTTAAATTTGAAATGCAGATATGAATAAGATCCGCAAAGTTTAAAGAGGTTTTTTTAAAATACTTGTTCACCATCATGTGAGATTTTGTGTTCTTTAAAAATCACAATCACACAATCTGTTACCGAGTCTGCCTATTGTCCCCGTGTTATTGGCTTATTTCTCAATGACACAGAAAACATATCTGCGTGTAGATGGAAATAGTTATTTGAGTGGGCCGTTCCTGGTGCTGTGTGTTTGAACAATCTGATAAAAGATTTCCTGGAGCGTGGTTGTCTTCTATTATTGTGATAGGAATTTAAGCAAGGCTGCTACAAGCTAGTTCCAGGCAAAATGTTGCTGAGCGTTTGTCAGTAGTAATCTTCTGAAAAGTAAACAAGCATGTAATGAAGTGGTGTACTGAGAAAAGGATGTCATTTATCATGAATAACCTGTTTCTGAATATCTAATAACCACTCCTTATACTGCTTCCTGATTAACAGAGGAGTACGTGACATACCTGACAGATATGTTCATTAAATCTTTCTGATTTACAGAAACGCAAAGTTATGTTGTGTAATATGTTAACATTTTCTAACCGTCCACAGACACCCAGTAGGCGGTAATTGCTGCTATATTTAAAGCGTGGTGATCACACACTTGCTCAATGCAAAAATTGCCTCCTGGAAGTTTTTGTCTTTACCTGGACAAAACTAACAGGCTGTAATAAAGCAATTATATGAAGGATGCTTACAGCTTCTAAAAATGAACAAACAAGCATTCATAACATACACGCTTAAAAAATCAAAGTGAACAACATGTGACATTAGGCTTGCCTGTCATTGCTTCTGGATGGGTTGTGAATTCTGATATTTGTCAGACAAAAACAGAGGTTTCCATATTGGTGCTTATCAGCCACAGGTCTCCACAGCACTACGCTCACTAATCACAAGCTTTCAGTCTATGAACGTCTGTATATCACTCTCACCACCTTTATAAAACTGTGAAAATGAAAGCGGAATCTCCTTTTAGTGCTTTACAAGGTAGTTATAGTTGAAGCGTGTTGAACCAGTTTATAATGATGCAGACTAAATTGGTCAAATAAAATGACAAAAATGAACCTACACAAGCCCTAATACAGTGCTGATCAAAACTTAAAGACCACTTGAAAAATGGCAAAAAAATCATATTTGCATGGTTGGATCTTAACAAGGTTCCAAGTAGAGCTTCAACATGCAACAAGAAGAAATGAGAGTGAGACAAAACATTTTTTGAGCATCCAATTTATTGAAAACAACACTTAAACCTGAAACGGGCTGTTTTACAGCTGATCAAAAGTTTAGGACCCCATGCCTTTAAAAGGCCAAATCTGTGCAGAAATGTGCATTTCATTGTCATTTTCAGTCATGACGTTCTGATGGCAAAGGGGAAAAAAAACTTTCCCTCTTTGAATGTTTTCGGGTTGTTGAACTGCCTAAGTAGGGTCTCTCGCAGTACGCCATCGCTGTTGAGGTGGGGTGCAGTAGACGGTCATGTGGAATTTCTTAAATGATCCTGAGGGTTATGGAACAGGACTGTGATTGGGACTGTATGAACACATGAAAGCATCATATAGTGGCATGCATCACTACAGCCGTCCATGTTACTAGTATTGTGTATTAGGGTTGGGCGATATGCAAAAATTTTCCAACCAATAATCGACGATGGGCTACATTTGAGCATTCGCAGACTTTTTGATAGGCGGAGCAATGTAATCATGCACGGACTGATTTGCGCGTTTACAACACAGGAGTCCAAACATGGACAACTAATTTCCCCCAAAAATTAGGGCTGTCAGCATTAACGCGGTCATCACGGTTAAAATTTTTCACGCGCTCAACCCATCTGGAGCGCAGAATGAACAAACTTTGGACAAACTGCCCGAAAAGCATTGACAGAGACATTTCAGGGATTTTGACTCAGTCTGCACTCCAGATGGGTTAATTGTTAATTGCGTTAGTCATGATGACGGCGCGTTAACGCTGACAGCACTAAAAAAAATATCAAGTTGCCCATTTGGGATGAAAGAGGTAAACTTAAGGATGTAACCAAAGCGGTGTGCCACTTGTGCAGATGTGTAGTGCGAGCAAAGTACTCAAACACAACCACAACTAACTTAAATACAGGCCATTACCAACTTGCATGAGCATGTACATGTCCACCATCCGGCTGAGTATGCTAGGCTATCACCAACTTCTGCAGCTTCATCAACAAGCATTTGGGCGCACTCTGAGGAGGGTGAATTTGCTCGCAGATGAAAGAGGGTGCTGTTAAAACAGCGCTTTTGTGGGGGGTTTTTGTTTTGGTTTTTTTGCTGTTGACTGCTTCTATTAGCTCCATCATTATTAGCAAACTTACTCATTTGCAAATAAATAAATAAATAAATAGCTATTGTAAAACGATCGCCGATGGGCTCAGCCTATCGTCGATAGTCGATATATTCGTCCAATCACCCAATCCTATTGTATATTAGTAATGCAAATGTACCATTCAGGGCTGATATTGGTCACGGTTCTTCTTTTCCTTCGTAGTCTTTCAAAAAGACAGTTATTAAAATTATTATTGTGATCATTTTTACTACGTTTGCAACCATAAAGGAAGTTAACGTCTCACTTTGTGAAACGTTTAACATAAACAACTAAATGACAAAAATTAGATTCTGAATTCTTGTTTTCAGATCAAGAAAAAATACGATGAATCATAAGGGTTCAGTTTTGTTTTGCCCCGTTTATGGGCAGTCATACTGTAACCAGTCATGCACAGGCCTCTGAAGGTGTTGGCATAGTGCTTGTGCTTCCATTGAAACACAATCTATAAGATCCAGCTGGAACAGCAGAAAGTCTTGTAAAGCCTGATCAAATGCCACAACACTGATTTAAAGTACTAAGACCAGAAACAGAACCACATGCAGCATTTACAATGCTGACTGCTTGACCAGGTGTCTCATTTGCAGGGATGTGTTAAATGTTGAAGCAATCACAGAGGCTTGTTTGCATTTATTGGCATATCAACCTGTGCTGGAAAGTGAACGATAGTTCCTGCACAGGGCTTTTTCAGATGAATGTTGTTTGGTTTTTTTAGCATAAGGTTTTGTTTTATGTTGGACCATAAATTATTGGAGGAAATGGATTTTGGACTTCCACTTTTGATGAAACTGCATCTATATCTTTTTGCTCCACAGAGTCGTCCCAGGTGGAAAAGCCTGCAGCAGCACTTGCCACCCAGTCTCAGTCGTCATCTGGCTCTGGGAGCTTGAATCCGTCATCAGGCCCACCTGGATCGTCGGCGTCTACAGTACCCGTGTCTCCAGTCCTTCAATCCCCAGCTCCTCCGCTCCTCCAGGACCCCACCCTGCTTCGACAGCTTCTCCCAGCACTTCAGACTGCCCTGCAGCTCAACAACGCCAGTGTGGACATGGCAAAAATCAACGAAGGTAAGAAGAAATATATTTAAGATCCACTTGACATATTCAACTTGTCCACATTCAGCTTGCAGCAAAGACGGTGATTGATGGCCACTGGTTACAAGAAGGCACTTGAAATTATTAACTACTGTTATCAGCTTCTGTTCTGACACCGTTGTTAGAGGCTTTGACATAATCTGTCCTGTTAGTCTGAGCACAGTAGAGTCCTAACTCGACATCGTCAGCGCGGTGCTGTTTGCATAGCTGATGTCTGGATGAACCTCACAGGGTTTGCTAGATGAGAACATGTCATCTGACCATGTGACACTGAAAGGAAAGATTCAGCTGTCAGAGTGGGATGAGATGCATTCATTGTAAAATGGGAACGACAGCACAGACTTTTCTAAGTCTAGAATGTGTTGTAATGTACCAGATGGCTGCTAGATGTCCTTAGAAGTCATCCTGCTTCAGTTTGATAGACTCTGTCATGTCCAAGATTCCAGAGTCGGGATGAAGATGATGGAAAGGGTTTCAATGTTTACCAGTGTGAGTCACTGTGGTACCAGCTCATGGTGTAAACCCTGGCATAGTAGTGGGAACTTCAATAAAAAAAAATTCCCCCCTCACCCCTGCGGGCAGTCTTTATCCTTCAAGCTCGGGTCCTCTACCAGAGGCCTGGGAGCTTGAGGGTCCTTTGCTGTTCCTAGGACTGCGCGCTTCTGGACAGAGATCTCGGATGTTGTTCCTTGGATCTGCTGGAGCTACTCGCCTAGCTTTGGGGGTCACTGCACTGAGTGCTCAGATTACCACTGGGACCACTGTTACCTTCACCCTCCACATCCTCTCAAGCTCTTCTCTGAGCCCTTGGTACTTCTCCAGCTTCTTGTGTTCCTTCTTCCTGATATTGCTGTCATTCAGTATCGCTATGTCTAGCACTATGGACATCTTCCTATGCTTGTCTACCACTACTATGTCTGGTTGGTTAGCCATCAGTATTTCATCCGTCTGTATCTGGAAGTTCCACAGGATCTTAGCTTAGCTTATTTTCAACCACCCTAGGGGGTGGTCTCCCATTTTGACCTCCAGACTTCCAGGCCATACTCGGCACAGATGGTTCTGTATTCTACGCCGGCCACTTGGTTATGGCGTACCATGTATGCCCTGCCTGCTAGCATCATGCACCCTGCTGTTATGTGCTGGATTGTGTCAGGGGCACCTTGGGTCTTGTCTGTTGTGGTAGACCCTAGCCTCTATGGATCTTGTGCTCAGAGCTTGTTCCTGTGCTGCCATGATTAGTGCCTCTGTGCTGTCTTTCAGTCCAGCTTTGTCCAGGCACTGGTAGGATTTCTGGATGTCAGCCACTTCCTCTATTTGCTGGTAATACATACTATGCAGGGGCCTGTCCTTCCATGATGGTTCTCCTGTTGCCCCTCTCTCTCGGGTTTCTGCTGCCTGAGGTATTCACTGAGCACGCGGTCAGTTAGGGCCATCTTCCTGATGTATTCGTAGGTGTTCGTTATCTCATCCTCGACTGTGGTACTGACACTCACCAGTCTTCCTTCAGTTTAGCATACAGCCTCAGGGTGCTGAAGTTGGGGTGAAACCCTCCGTGCATGGTCAGGAGCTTCCTGGTCTTGATGTCAGTGGCTTCTGAGGTTGTGTAGAGAATTTTTGATCAATAATTCAAATGTCTCTGGTAGCAGGTTATGAGTGGGGTGTATTTGTAGCAGCATAATAACTTTGGCTAAGGTACTTTTTATGTATGTATATAGGGCTGGGCTATATCATACCGTTCACGGTAATACCGGTGTAATTTTGGGCAACAATAGGAAAATGAAATATCGCGATAGAATATGGGTAAAACGCGCATGCGCAGTGCCTATGTTTACATACGCACATGGCGGCGACGCAGAATGAGAAGAGCGAAAGTGGATCGTTAAATGAAACGGATGAACCAGAATTGGTTTGTAAAAATGCTGCAACTTCAGTGGTGTGGAACTGGTTTAGCTTTCGTCCGTCAGATACACAACAAAGCACTATTTTTGGTTGAGCATGCTAGCGGGCCGTCGTTATTACCGTGTTGTTTGGAAAATACGGCACACTTAAAATCAATCCTTTGATTTTTCTGAAAATCGACAGTGCCCCTTATAATCCCGTGTGCCTTATGTATGAATTCTGGTTGTGTTTACTGACCTCGAAACGATTTTATGTGGTACACGGCGCTCAAAAATCTGTCAAATGTTTTAGTACGACTTTGCTAAGCTACGAACCCGCACCGCTTGATGGATTGTCGGAGCATTACGGCTATCGTAGGCAGGAGCCTCGCGGAGTGATACGTACTGCGCTTCAACATAATATTACCGTATTGTGTGTGTATAACCTCTTTTTAAGTTTTGTGGATATTATACATGGTTATGCTGAGGATATGTCGGCCAATTTCCACTGGAAATGCCTTTTGGTTAAACTGTCAGCAAGGAATTTGCACTGTTAAATTTTTATCTAACTTTAATGCACATAAAAAACAGCTGCTTGTTTAAGTGAAAATACATTGATGGGGTCTTTTGCACTAATAAAGTTGTGGAGTTATAAAGTATTTTGTCTAGTGTCAATTATATCGTCAGTTATATCGTTATCGCAAATTTTCAAATGTATATCGTGATAAATATTTTTGGTCATATCGCCCTGCTCTATATGTATATCAAATTTCCCTGTTGCCTTCTGTTACAAATGTATGTGAATGAGCTATATATGACGAGAGAGCAGTGTGGGTCTGAAGATTTAAGATTTTTCCCTCTCCTTATGTGTGACATCTCATTTACAAACTTGCAAGAGAAAAATATTTTTATATGTATTTAAAGACAAAAAAGGAACAAATGAGGGCCTGTTATGTCCTCGCATTTATATTCTGACAGGTGGGTTTCACTCTTCAGAGATGCCGTTGACAATCAAAGCAGCAGACATATGGACATGCATACTGTGTCGTATTGCACAGCATAGAGTTGATCTCGGTTAATGAACAGGATCACTTGTGCTGAATAACACTGATCACCACCATATCCCCACCAGAAACATCTCTGTAAACACACAACTGATAGGCTCTGCTTTTGTTTCTAATTTCTAAACCAGTTTATAGGAGACATATCTGAGTTTTGACTGTCAGACTTACTGCAGTGCAGTACCTAAACTATTCTTGTAGCAGGACTCGTGTCATCAGTTCTAACCGCGTGTCCATTTGCTTTTCTCTGTAGTTCTCACAGCTGCCGTCACACAAGCGTCATTACAGTCTATGCTTCATAAGATCCTCACTGCTGGACCGTCAGCTTTCAATATCACTACTATCCTCTCTCAAGCTGCTCAACTCTCCAACCAAGGTAAATGAAGCGCATACACAAGTGTTTCTATACCACCACTGTATGCTTATGTCGTCTCTTATGTGTGCTGTGAAATGACTGCGTCGGCTTCCTGTGTGTTTCCTGTGAGGTACTTAGAAGTTGTATTTGAAGTTGTTTTGATCCCCTAGACTGACTTTGTTGTTTTGTTTATGTCTAGCAGCTCAGCAGTCGAACCAGTCACCAATGTCATTAACATCAGACGCCTCATCGCCAAGGTCCTATGTGTCTCCGAGGATCAGCACACCACAGACCAACGCTGGTCCTCTAAAGCCCCTCCTCAACACGCAGCCTGTCATCACACAGCCAAAAGTAAGATAGTATAATAGTAGGCAGGTACTGAAAACTCCCAACTTAGTGAATATTGAATATTTCCCAAGGAAAATAAAAGTTCAGAGGAGAAAAAAAAATCAATAGTTTGCAATTATGATCATGAAATGCTTTCCGAAGAATGTTAAGCATTTGTACAGGTCTGTACAAAGTCTTTTGAATTTATTAAATATCCACCTACAGTCACGAGTGACACTGGCAGTCTGTTTCATGTATTGTTTGTGAGATAGACGGACATGCTTCAGATTGAGCCATTGTGTATAGCAGTAGTCTGTTCCAGTGAAATGACGTGCTGTTTGTCTTGTTGTTTTAGGTAAGCACGCCATCAGCAAAGCAGGCATCTCACCCCCAGGCCACATCCCAGCAGCCCCTCTCCAGCGATAAGCAGCACAGTTATGATGCGACCACATCTTCCCCACGCACCCTCCAGCGCCAAGGGTCAGTGTCTGAACAAGAGTTCATTTTATAAATCTCACTTTTTTGGGGGGGAGGGGGGTTGCTTGAAATTATGACATGAATGATGAGTAGGTGAGCTCTCAGAGAAACAAGGGATGTTTTTTGGGTTCAGGTGTCAATATGTGTGAGTTCATGACGCTTGGGTTGTCCCTTCTTGAGGGCAGAATTGGTTAAAAGTAATTAAGACACATCTTGTTAGAGTCATATTAATCTCTGGGCACTGATTTCATCTACATCTGCTATCAGAGAGTGGAAATTCTGCATTAGCGAAAATACACTCGCACTCAAAAGCTGTTTTCAGTTTTCATTTTGTGGTGTTGTTGCGCCCTCTGCTGGCTGTTGATGGAACAGTGAGTTGCTCTTTGATTCATTTCTAGGTCTTGATTTATTTTGTGCAACAGTCCTTTGATTGGAGGTGTTCATTACTGCTGTGAAGTGTATTTAGTGTTGGTGTGAACAGGTTTGAACATGACTTTCCTCTGAGCTTATCTCTTGTACATGGAGAGTCTTATTCAAAATCCAATTCCGAAAGTCAGAATCTGAGATCTGAGTTAATGCTAATGGAAAAGGGGCTTAAGCTTAATTCAAAACCTCCCAGTTTACAGAACCGTCCAACTTTGATGTCAGCTTGTTATGCTCAGCTTCTATTGTATTTTATATTTTTTATTTTTGCCCTGACATTGCCTCTTACTGGTTTAGGGGGGGAGAGGATTTTAGTTTTTTGTTTTTGTTTGTAAACAATAATATTCTGTTATCTGACATTGTTATAAATTAACGCTGACATATATCCATGGTAACATACTGAGTTTAGAGTGCAGCAGAGCAAAGTAAATATAGTTCAACATATTTATCCCATTTTTGTGCAGAATCTCAGGGGCCTTGAAACCATATTTTCATGTCACAGTCTCGCGTGAATCAGGCAATCAAGTGGACGAATTCAGTTTTTTGGGGGGGAGATCCATCACTCACTCCATCAGAAGTACTGCTTCACATCACTCTAGAGAGCTATTTTTGTACAAATTACCCAAAGTAAATTGCAGTGGCTTTAAATGCCTATTTGGGTAGAGTTACTTTTATGCCATGTCAAGCTGCTTCTTTTACTTAAAACAACAACAGAGTTGGCCAATCTGTCAGACTGTACTTCTGTTTTTTATCACGGCCCACCAAGGAGGCCCCAACCCACACTTTGGGAACTACTGTACTAGCATTATGAGTTAGCAAGTAGGGCTGTTCGATAACGATACATATTGGATGACGATATAAAAACGTCTATCGTTTCATTTTACGCTATCATTTGTTTCATGGTGTCGCAAAATAAACTGTTTACGGCAATATTTTTTCATCGTTTTGATGGTCACTGTAGTGGCTATATTAATTTCTTAAAGTTCTCTCTTTCTCTTATATTTAATATAACCACACTATGGACGGACAAGCGCCTGTTTTTATGCGTTGTCGTTAGCAACAACGACGGTAAAACTATCGCGTGTCCGCTTGTTTATTTTCCACATAAACCTTTCGCAATAAAGCTCAAGATCCTGTTGAGACTTTTCAAAATAAACTGAATCACGTGAAGGGGTATGCAGAGTATTTACGGATGCGAAGTAAAAAAGAGCCGCCAGGTGCTAAAAAATAAACCTTACACTCAAACGTTGGAACAGGCTTTTCCCCGCAGCACGCTGTGTAATAAATACTCACAAAGAAAACGGCGGCCGTTACAACCTATGTCTAAAAATGTTTCATGCATCGGTCAAAACACTCGACTCCAGGTACACGACGCCCAGCTGGAAACACTTCATGCAAGTCGAGCTGCCGGAGATTCACAGAATTTATAGAAAATGTTACATTTTTGTGATTTATATCGTTATCGGGACGAAAGATGTCTTATATCAGGATATGAGATTTTGGTCATATCGCACAGCCCTATTAGCAAGTTCAAATTACAGGCTGTTGACAGTGTTTCTTGCTCGAGTCAGTGTGCTTTGTGTTTATTGTGTTGTGTATTTAAAGTGCACATTAACACCAAGCAGAACAATTACATTTGTTGTACTTGGACCCTGGCAAACACATTCCAGGACAGCTGACCATCAGGCTGTTGCAAATCAGCACAGAACCAGATAGATCTGGCCTGACATCAGTCCGCTGCCTGCATGCTGCTCACAAGTGTCAAACAAAGGCCTGAAAATCTCACACTGCACACACAAGTGTGCAGTGTGAAGAAAGCTGGCACATTAATGTGCCAGCTTTCTTCTAGATCACCGTACTATGTTGATCTATCGATTGTAACTATAATACAGATAACTGAGACATCTTGTGAAACTCACGTTACCACGTTCAGCATTCTACCTCAGAGGGCTGTTGTAAACAGGATGATTGTCACATGTCAGTTTGTTCATGCACATCGCTCACATTCTCCCCAACACTGTGCTCACTGCAGCAGTCAGAGGAGTCCCTCCCCAGGTCCCAACCACGTCGCCTCCAGCAGCAGCAACGCCTCCAACTCGGCCTCCGCTCCCCCTGCCCCCTCAGCAGCCCGACCCTCCTGCTCCTTCACCCCCACCTTGGCTGCCCACTTCAACGAGAACCTTATCAAACACGTGCAGGGATGGCCCGCCGAACACGCAGAGAAGCAGGTCTGTACCACTGGCATTTCTACAGGTTTTGGCTACATCTTCATGAAAGCATCATTCAAATGATTTTCGTCTTAACTCTCACAGGCATCAAGACTACGTGAAGAAGCTCACACCATGGGCAGCATCTGCATGTCCGAGAACTGCACCGAGCTCAAAAACCTGCGGTCTTTGGTCAGAGTCTGTGAAATACAAGCAACATTGCGTGAGCAGAGGTGAGGGTCTGTGTTTTAGAAGAGTCCCTGTTAATGATGTAAAACACACCTGCACATAACTCATTGTTCTCTGCTTTTCTCCCCACAGGATACTGTTTCTGAGACAGCAAATCAAAGAACTTGAAAAGCTGAAGAATCAGAATTCTTTTATGGTCTGAGAACTTCTGATTTGCAAGTCGGAGCAGGTGTCGGAGAAGAGTGGGGGAGGGTGGGGGTGGGGAGACCCATTGCACATAGTCGGAAGCTGGAGGGAGAACGGGTTGTTCAATTCCTCTTGAGCCCAGTCTTAACAAACACATACACATATATGCACACGCACACACACACACACACACACACACACACACACACACACACACACACACACACACACACAGGAGCTGTAGTCAGGTTTGCTTTGGACCGTTGGGCTGGGAATCCAAGAGGGAGAAAGGAAGAGCTGTTGTGGGAGGATGAGGGGAAGGGGGGAGGGCAATTTACAAGACTTTGTTTTGTAAAAACCCGTGGCTGGCGGGTGGACGGGGAGGGGATGTAGATTTCTTGTAGATGTTATTATCTATGTTGTAAATATGTTTTGTAGATTGAAGCCATGGAAAGCCATGCCTATCAAAGCTTTTGACATCCAGACTAATCAACGCCTAGGCGGCTACATTCATTAGCTAGCCTTTTCCTTCATGTTAACTCGTCTGCAGACTTTACAGCTTCATTTTGTCAGTTCATAGATCGCTGAACCACTGAGCATGTGTGACCTGTGTGGAAACAGAGGAGGATGTTTGAAGCCATTTATTTACACAGAAGCCTAGCATAAAGCATAACACACTGTCGTCGATGTAGTTTGGGTTTTATTTTATTTTTTTTCTTCAAATCTACTCTGTCTAGATTCTCTTCCTTCCACCCTCTCGTGGTGAACTGTAACATGTACTTAGGCGTGGCAGACATCCCCTCTGTGTGGGTCTGTGCTTCCAGTGGTTCACTGATTCGTTTTGCAGCTTTCTGGTGGCCCTGCATTTCCCAGTCTGAAAATAAACAGTGCCTGATGGTGTGATGAGTGAGTGATGGGAAGAAAAAAAAAAAAAAAAAGAAAGACATGATGGCGTGCTGCTTTGGACCATTCCCGCTCCACTCCCCTGGCCTCTGCCCTGCCTCACCTCCTCCTGAGACATCACACCCCTCCTTTTTTTCTCCCCCACCCTCCCGCTGTTTCTGTTCCTGGTTTTTTTACATTCAGGTGTCATCACTGGTTCATTCCTTTGTACAGTTGCTAACAGCAGTGCAGTTTTAAGTAAACATAAGAAAAGGGTTTATTTATAAAGAGTTGTTGTGGTGAGAGCTAAATCACAACAATATTCACACTTATTTTTTTGTTTGTTTGTTTGTTTTGGTTTTTTGTTTTGTTTGTTTTTTTTTCTCTCTTCCCCATAGCACCCAAGGTTAGGAGATGTATCACAACTGCGAGCGGGTCAGAGGCAGGCGGGTGGGTGTGTATGTGGAGCACCTCTTGAGTTAGCGCAGGGTAACAAGAGGTCAAATGTGAAATGTATGTATTGTAATAAACATGTTAAACTAAAGCGAGCACTGGTTATTTCCTTGGAGTGTTAGGTTTGGTTCATTTGCTAGTGCCTTGTTGAAAGTCTTAAGCCTCATTCACCTGCTGAACCCACTTTGTTTTTTTTTGTTTTTTTTAAATCCCAAAAAGATGATCTTCAACAAGCATGTGACGCACACACTCGATTTTCTGGCACGTCCCCGTCCTCCCCTGCCCTGCCCCCCTCTCGTTTGTTTGCTTCCCACTGTTGAAGAGCAGGGTCCTCAGTTGCAAAGGCCTGTTTATTTCTCCCACCATAACTATCTATTGATAAATGAACTGCACCACACATTCAGTAAAAGGTGACCACATTGCTTTGTATATTGTTTCCTGAAGTATATTGACAAATGAAATAAAATATGCCTCTCCAGGGCCATGTTGTTCTTGGGTTTTTGATGGTGCTGCAAGCTTATTTTTTTTTCTCCTTTCATTTAACTCTGATGTGAAACGCCTGATGGTTAAGTAAACATGTAAACTGGGATGAGCTGTGCCTGTCTCATTTTGGTCAGTGATTGAGCCGAATTAACAACCCGCTGTGGCTGCGGCTCACAGTAGATGCTCTTAAATACCTCTGCAATCAAACACCAGTCAATTGCAAACTGGAGCTCAGCAACAAGATCACCAGTCAGCTGTGTGGTCTCTGATCCCATCTTGTGCTTTTATTTCTTTCATTCTTGCGGTCATTGCCCAACACATGGAAAAGCTAAATCAGTTGATCAAATATGTGACATAAAGTCAACCACATCAATAGGATTTTTTTTTTTTGGGGGGGGGGCAACGTCTATTGTAACTGTGTAAAATGTTGAAGGTTGGTAATCTGGGATACTACAATATTGATAATAATTAAAAACAAACAAAAAACCCCCCTGAAAATGTAACTGAGGACCAGTCCAAGAGCAGGATTTTAACTCTTCAGTAAATATTGGACTTTCTGTGGTGGATAATGCCTGAACCACCTCAGCTGGCTACTTTTGATGTGGAGGAGCAGCTTTCCTCTGCCCCTCCTGGATGTTCCAACTTCTCACCCTATTTCTACGCGGGAGGCTAGCCATGGAGAAAGATCATTTCTGCCGTATGTATCCGTGGTGTCGTTCTTGCGGTCATTGCCCAAAGCTCACGACCATAGGTGAGGGTAAGGACATACCTCAACTGGACCACTGGATACCATGAGGACCATGGCCTCAGACTTGGAGGTGCTGATTTTCATTCCCGCTGCTTCCCACTCGGCTGCGAACAGTGTGAGCTAGAGGTGACCACCTAATGAAGTCAATAGAACCACATCATCTGCGAAAAGCAGAGAGGAGACTAATAGACCATCCAAGTGGAAGCCTTGCACCACTTGGTTCTGCCTAGAAATCTTATTGTTGACTATGCAGACCAAGCTCTTCCAATAGTTTTATAAGAATGGCTCCCTTAGAATAACACCCCTTACTCCCGAAGAAGCTAGCACAGGACACTCCAAGAGACCACAAATCGTGTGTAGACTTGTTGGGCAAACTCTCATGCACCCTCAAGTATCCTCCAGTAGGTAAAGAGCTGGTCTAGTGTTCTGTGGCTGGGACAAAAACCCCATTGTTCCTTCTGAATCAGAGGTTTGACTAGCAGACGTACTCTCCTTTCCAGCACCCTGGCATAGATATTTCAGAAGCGGCTTAGGAGTGTGATTCCCCTATAGATGATGTTCTTCTCATGCCCAGACTCTGCTTCCTCTATGGTAGATCTGCCAGTGTGATTAAGGATGTCCTCGAGGTATTCCTTTCACAGCCTGACAATATCCTCAGTCAAAGTCAGCAGCGCTCCACCCGCACAGTCCAGGTAGAGGACAGGTTTTCCCACCGGAGTCACCTGAGGGTTTGCCAGAATTTCGTCGAGGCAGTCCCAAAGTCTTTCTACATGGCCTCTCCATCCATAACCTGTTGGGAGGCTACAAGGGTCCGAGACCCTGGTGGGTCAATCTCCAACTACCAAGACACGGAACATCACAAAAGTCTTTCCTGTAATCTTTTAAAGTGCTTAGCAATAGCAGGCTTTCTGAGGATCTTTCATCATTTTTCTTTATACATTGTCTGAATTTTCCATTCATTTTCAGTTATGTTCTTGGCGGTTTTTAGAGGATTTTTTTAAAGCCCCTTTAACACTTACTTCAGAATCATTCGAGCAATAAATACCAACAATAACCAAAGTCTAATAGTCATAAAACAATATTTTTACACCAACAAAGCAATTCCCAAAGAGCTATTAGCTGAACACTTGGCAAGTGCAAGATGAGAAGAAGTGGCAGGCCTAAAAACGCTAACTACAAAAGATGAACAGTCATGACCTTAAGAAACAGGAAAATATCCAGCAAGAACCTGACACAGGAACTTCAATTCTTTCATCTACTGTTCACTGAAGCCTCATCAGTAATGGTCTCAGTGGAAGAGTGGCTGCCAAGAAGCTGTTTTAAGGAAGGGAAAGAGGAAGGAAAGGCCAAGTTATGCCATCTTGCACATCAGTTCTTTGGGAGTAACTGACATTTGTGATTAAAATTGTCATGAATATGTATGGAGGGGGTCAGGAAAGAGGTACAACAATCTGTAAAACAAGGGTGGAGGCTCTTCCATGGCGTTGGGGATCCTGACAAAATTTATGAAATTATAAACACAGAAAAATCTGATTTTGATCCACCAGTTAATACCATGTGGAAAACATCTGAGTGGCAACAGCTTCATTTTTCAGCATGACAATGATCCTTAACACTGCCAATACAGTTAAACCATACCTGGACACAATAAACACACAATAGAACACTATCAGTCATGGACTGGCTTCCCTAAAGCCTGGATATCAACACTGTTGAAGTGGTGCTGGATCATCTTGGCAGAGAAAAGAACAAAAGGCAAAGAAGAGCTTTGCATGTCCTTTGAGAAGGCTGGAGAGCTCTTCATGAGGACTACATAAAAACATGCCAGCCTGCCCAAAGGGCTTCAGGGTGTTCTGAAGAATAAAGAGGTCATACCAAATACTGACTTTGAATTCATTCAGATTCAGAACTGAAAACAAGTTTGTTTTTTTGCTTTGTTTTGTTTTTTTTGTGTTATTTGTTCCAATATATGTTTACAATGTTTAATAAAACGCTGCACCTATTTCCTATTTTTCTATAAAAACAAAGAAATGAGGAATGACTCCAGACTTTGTGCCTTGCTTAGTTTGGACTTACTGCTGAAGCTCTAAGCTGCCTGCAGAGGGCAGCATCTGCTTTCTCATCTCGTTATTAAAAGCAGAGTGTGACGGCTCAGAGATCCTCTTTTGTCATAACCAATAAATTTTTTATGCATCTAAAATTATTCTTGTTTTATTGACAGGAAGACAACTCTGTTTCAACATCAAAGAAAGCTATTTTCTCATGAAATAACCCACCCTTTGAATTTCCTGCATATTTTTCCTTATTTGTTTTCATAAAATCTAAAGTAATTATTTGCCAGTCTTGTACTGTTCTTTAATTTTTTGATCTGCCTCTTTTAAAAATTATTATTATTATGAGTAGCATTTTTCTTTAGGTCTTGTTTGGTCCAAAGATGATAAATCAGACTTACAGAAAGGTTGTATTTTATATTATTTAAAGGATATATACATGTGACTTGGATTACTTTTTTTTAAACCTCTATATACTTTTTATTTTATCTATTTGTTTTTCATCTTAATTTTATCCTGTAGCATTTCCGGCCTCTCAGGACTGTTTTAATAAATCAAACTCAGTCAGCTCTGCACATCTGTATTAAAGATCTACTGTTTACTGCTACACATCATTTAAAGGGGGGGAAATGCACACAAACCTCACCCCCCTCTCTACTCTACATTGCTGTACGCTAAAAGTACGAGCAGCATGAGGAAAGTTGACAATGCAATTAAACAGGTAAAAATCAAAGGTGAATGTCATCAGCTTGCTGTCTCAAAGCAGTCTGGATAAACAGGGGTGGATCTACAGGGGTGGCATGTGCCACCCTAAAATGATCTCTTGCAACCCCAGTTTTGCATATCACAGTGCTGTTTATTAAAATAAGCTAGCATTAACACTTTGAGCCCAGCTACAATAAACATTGCCTATAAATTCTTAAACTAAATATATTACATAGTATCACATGGAGACTCACATGGAGGCTAATTTTTTGCACTGGCACAAATAATTTGTGTGGCATCTTATTGTTCTCTAATTTTTAGCTTTAGTAGTATTTTTAAATGGTTGTACAACAACGCCAGATGCAGTAACTGCATTTTTTAGGTAATAGTTGTATATAACTTTATTGGATGCGTTGTATGCATTTTTAAAATCGACCAATTATATTTGCATTTCAAGTTATGAAAATCATTCACTAAACATGTTTGTGGTTTTTACAGTAAAAACTATAACGTTTTCCTACTCAGTTTTTATATTTTTGTGTAATTTTCAGAAAAAATAACTGTAAATTCAGACATGTGAGATAGTGCTGAAGAGTATGATACCAAAAAAAGGAAAACAAAAAAAAAGTAGTCAAAAATGGCCAATGTATCCTGGACCCCAGATACAATGAATGAAAAGCTAGTTTTACATTTTTGGTAGAAAAAAAGTGTTCATGACAGTGCAGATTTCTGGCATTTTGTGTAAATTTAAGCATGTAACAATCTGATTATTTCTAATTTAAAAAAAACAGAGCCTCAGGAGCCTGAGACTGAAGTTAGACTTGGGTTTGGAAATGAACTACCCCATGTTGTGTAGCTCTCTAGATTTTATACTTATTGGACTACATACTTATTTATTATATAGGCTATACAGTACATAAAATCAAAATCCACATGTTTTATGTAACTGAAATGTTTAATTATGTGGAATAAAGAAAATAAGAAAGTTGCAGACTATATTTATATGAAATGTGTATTCTTACTGTATTTGATGTATTTTTACCTTATATAATGCATACTACAGAATGTAACACCTGCATGTGTGTGAAAAAATGGCTTTGATTTTGCCACTCTGTTTGATTTCATGCTACCCTAAGAAAATTTCTCTAGATCCGGCCCTGTGGATAAAACAGGCCCACCCAGAGTGCTGGGGAGTGTAGCCCCTCGGACCCAACCCAGAACAACAAAGTTTCTGTGAGCAGTTTCCTCGAGCCTCTCTTTCCACAGAAGGCTCTCAGGAGCAGACAATATTATGTTGAGGAGAGTAAACTAGATCACGAAAGAAGGAGACAGTCTGTCTGTCTGTGACTCTTCACAGATGTCGATATGGCTCACTTCAAAGTGAGAAGAGGAAGCACAAGAGGAGGTGTTAGAGGAAGGCTGTCTATCCGGATGGAAGTTTTCATTGAGCTGTTCATGAAATCAGTGATATTTGAGTGAAATCACTTGGGCCTCCTTAGGGAGCTTGGCTTAAAATGTACAAATTTTTAAGAGGGAAATTAGACCCCAGTTAGCCCTCTGCTCCCTCTGCCTCAGCAGCACTGGGGCTTTTATTAAGCAAAGCCTGTCCTGTCTGCAGCAGGTCACACCTACAAGTCTCTCCTAATGTGTGAAAGCAGACGCTACCTGTGGGGCACGATCACACCCTTAAAAGAGCACTTACATGAAACGCCCCTCTCCCCTCTGTGCCTAAATCCCTTTGACGCTCATCTTCTCTGCAGGAGAAGACACACTGTTTTGTTTTCTTACTGCTACTGTGTGGGGGGCTGGGGACAAGCTTACAACAACACCTCTCGCAGCTCACCTCTGACACCCCCACATCCATGTATAAAGCATATAAGCATGTGTAATTTGTGTATATACAGCACACAGAAAGGCACTCCAGAGGGTCATCAATATGGCCCAAAAAATCATTGGACATCCTCTTCCCTCCCTGAAGGACCTGTACAGCACTTGCTGTCTCAAGAGGGCACGCAGCATCCTACAGGACTGTACACACCCACGACACCGGGTGTTTAAGCTGCTGCCGTCTGGCAGGAGGTTCAGGCTGCTGAGGTCCCGAACAAACAGACTCAAGGACAGCTTTTACAATAGGGCAATAGCCCTGATCAATGCAAATAGCTGACCTGACTGGCTACCTCCCTGGACTTTTTTAGGGGGAGGTAACAATGTTTAAAACAATAACAATAATAATATTTATATTTATAACAAGGTGCAATAATAATTAATATGCAATAATAACAGTGTGCAATACACATACACTTATTCTTCTTCTTTTATTTACTAAGTTAATATACTGTGTTGTGTTGTTTGTGTTGCGTTGTGATGTGTCATATCGTGTCGTGTTGTGTTATATGTAGTGCCGACGTAGGACAGTTTTCCAATTTCATTGTACTACTGTACTATGTATGACTGTGCAATGACAATAAAGAGTTATCTTATCTTATCTTATCTTACTGTATATTCTGTGTATTTAATATCTCACTCTTTTTGCCTGTTTATGCCCTGTCCTTATCTTCAACGTCATGCTGCTCTGTTGTATGTTAATTGCCCCTTGGGGATAAATAGTCTTTCTGATTCTGATTCTGATATAAACAATTATGAAATGCCTTGCTGTTGCTATAGCGATCTCATTAGGATTATCTTGGCCTAGGTCTGGATCATAGACAGTATATGAACAGCTATGAACAACCAAAGCTGCCACACTATATATATATAATGTATAAAATATTGGTCTTGATAAATTTTAAAAGTTTAATGTGTATGTTATATACAAATATATAAATTCACTATACAGTCATCATGAATGTACAGTTAGGCCCATATATATTGACTGACACAAGTTTTGTTTTTTTTACCTGTTTACTGAAACATATACCAATTATAGTTATATAATGGACATGGATATAATGTGTAGACTCTCAGCTTTCATTTGATGGTATCCACATTCAAATTGGATGAAGAGTTTAGGAGTTTCAGCTCCTTAACATGTGCCAGCCGCTTTTTAAAGGGACCAAAGATAATTGGACAAGTGACTTATATGCTATTTCATGGACATGTGTGGGCAATTCCTTCGTTGTGTCAGTATCAATTAAGTAGATAAAAGGCCTGGAGTTGATTTGAGGTGTGATGCTTGCACTTGGAAGAATTTGCTGTGAACAGACAACATGCAGTCAAATGAGCTCTCCATGCAGGTGAAACAAGCCATCCTTGGCCTTCGAAGACAGCTCAGAGAAATTACTGCAATATTAGGAGTGGCAAAACCTACAGTTTGGTACATCCTGAGAAAGAAAGACAGCACTGGTGTGCTCACCAACAAAAAGACCTGGACGACCACGGAAGACAACAGTGGTGGATGATTGCAGAATCATTTCCAAAGTGAAGAGACACCCCTTCACAATGGCTGACCAAGTGAACTACACTCTCCAGGAGGTATCATTATCCAAGTCTACCATAAAGAGAAGAGTGCATGAAAGTAAATACAGACAGTTCACTGCAAGGTGCAAGCCACTCATAAGCCTCAAGAATAGAAAGACTAGACTGGACTTTGCTAAAATACATCTCAAAAAGCCAAAACATTCTTTGGACAGATGAAAAAATGTCCATATGTTCAAGACTTCAGGGTGTCAATGGCAGCAAGGGTTTTCAACCAAAGTATTAGAAGTTAACATTACATAATTTAATTTATTTAATTTGTCCAATTACTTTTGAGCCCCTGAAATGAAGGGGTTGTGTTAAAAATGATTTAGTTCCTCTCATTTTAATGCAATCTTTTTGTTTAGTCCTGAAAATCCGAGTTGTTTCATTTAAAATTCATTGTGGTAATTTACAGAACCAAAATTAGAAAAAAACCCTGATTCTGTCCAAATATTTATGGACCTAACTATAGCTGTGTGTACATGTTTTTTTTTCTGGGTACTACAGCTTCCTCCCACAGTCCAAAGACATGCAGTTACTGGGGTTAGGTTAATTGGTAATTGCCCATAGGTATGAATGTGAGTGCGAATAGTTGTCAGTCTCTCTGTGTTATCCCTGCATCAAACTGACACCTGTCCAAGGTTTACCCTGCCTCTCGCTCTATGGTAGCTGGGATAGGCTCCAGACCCCCCGAGACCCTGATAAACAGAACAGGATGGGTGCTATGCAGAGCTTTGCAGACATCCAAAAATATGTGGAACATCTGGTGATGTCGCCTGCTCTTTCTCTGTGTTTGTGCTATTTGACTTAGCCACTAAACGTCATGTTGCACAAAGAATGTTTTTTTCTGTACTAGAGGGAAACTGAAACAGGATTTATGCTTTTGTGTTAAATCTATACCATAGCTACTCCAAGCCCTTCTGAAACCCTGCTACACCATATCCTGATATACACTTCCCTGGATATGTACGAGGCAGCTTGTGCTACTTAAATAGACTATCTCACAGGTTATACATAGACAATTAAAACTCTTCCTTTCACACTCTTTCTATTTGTAAGTGCTTCACTCCCTTTCCTCTTAAACTTCCAAACCAATCAGCATTTGTTCTTTACATGGTAATGATGACCAGTGATTCCTTGTTTCTCTTTTCTTTTTTTCCAGATGACTAGCAGCTGTCTTTGTAGTCTCTGCATTGGTATAATCTAACTCGCTATATGCAAACAGACACAACTCCATCTGTCTTCTATGGAAATGTAGAATTCAGAGCTTGTTGAATAGGTTTAATTAAGACTAACCCTTAAAGGTACTTACTGAAAACTATTTTTACATTTTTAAAACTTTTCAAAATTAACAAAAGCCATAAATAGAATGTGAAGAAAAAACGTGTACAAGTGAGTCTGTATAATTTTTTATTTTACCAGCCAAGCCATTAAGAGCAGATTATTATTATTATTATTATTATTATTATTATTATTGTTAAAAATACAAAAAGAAGTAGTAAAGGTTAAAAGAATAGCAACACACACCCAAAAACATTTCAGCCCTCACTGGTAAATTACTACAGCTGATGGTAGAAGTTTTATTTAAATTGTCTGGAGGTAATTACAAAAAGGACCTTTAATATCTCGAAATTCGACCTTCGGCTTTTGAAGCAAATGTGTGAACCACTAAACCATGCCTACGGTGGCTAGGGCACTGTCACTTTGTAACGTAAAATTGTCCTTAACAGCTTCGACCACCAGGGGATGATAGTTCTCCATCAACCAAAAGTACAGACAGGCTTTAAGTGGGGGGAAATAATGCAGCCGTGATATTAAAGGTGAATTTCCCTTCATATTTGACTGAAAACGAAAATTTCTCATTTCTGAGACTTTTCCTGTTAGCAGGAGCTAAGGTCAGAGAAACAGCATTTCGTGGGGAGGAGAGGTGCCTTAGCATTTCTGCCCAGCATCACAAACTTTACGAGGACTTCAGGTGAATAAAGCTTCCAGAATTCTGAACTACTACCTTTGTCCCGTTGCACCCATTTCACGCACTCCACAGTTACAGATAAATGATGTAACGCCAGCCGTGGACTGGCGCCTCTGTGGAATTGCAGATAATTACTTTAATAGCAGTGTGTGTGTTTGTGTGTGTGTGTTCTCCTGTGTTGCCTGAGGCAGTATCCTCCTGTTGTCTGTTGGCCGCAAACCGCCTGCGGATGTTTTATTTCTGCGCTCAATGAGTCATTACATGAATGAAAGCATGCTAAACAAATGCGTGGGATTATTAACGCGCATCATCTGGTTGTTTGTTTTTTCTTCTTCTCCTTTTTAATACAGACACCATCTGCGGATGCTATAAAGCTTGCTCGCACACCTATGTTTTGCATTGCCGGTTGTTAATGGGTAAATGTGTGCTGTGTGCGTGCGTCCAGGGTGTGTGTGTGCGCGAGCCGTCTCGGTGGCGCCATGTGCTTTTTTGGATTGCTAATTTCTCTGACTGTCCGCTCTTTCCTGCAGCAGCAGTGTGATGGCCTGAAGGGGAGAGGCTCATCGCGGCGTCAACCTGGCTGCCATCGGGATCACCCTGCAGGTATCTGCGACTGTCCACACTGCACACACGGCTGTTTTATAATGCACTTACCTGTGCTCAAGGAAGAATCTGTCAGTACTCTTTATATAGCTTAGGGTGATTTATATCATGCAAAGTTGGAAAAGAAGTGGGGAGGATTACATCACATATCGGCTGCACCCATGTCACTGAAAACATAGATAATAGTCCAAGACCTGCATTATCATCAGGCGACAGTATGACTGTGTGCGGGACAGCTGTTAACCTGCTGGAGTGACTGCTGCCCGAACCAATGGCATCCACTACTGATAAATGGGATACGTTATTATGGAAATAAAGAAGGATGAATGAAAGCTTCAGAGTGATCAAGCTACAGAAGAATAAGCAGTGTGAGACCGGAAACAAGTTGATTATGTCTAGAAAATAAATCCTCAGGGGCTACCTGATTGGAACATAAGGAGCAAATAAATTCTATAATAATAATTCTTCAAGAAGACTGTGCAAAACCTCAAAAGATTCTAAAAGAATGCTGTTTTTTTTTAAGTATAATGTTTAAGGTTTAACATATTAATGTCACCATGCGTAACATTAAAATTTTCTGTTAACATTATCCTTCCATTACTAGTGTAATTGCATCTGCTTATTTATTTAGTAATGCACTAATAAAAAGGAGATCCCATTTGTTTTACATAGATCGATAAGAAAACATGCTTTATGTTTAGTGCCCATTTCATGTAATTTATAGATAGAATTTATTCACAGATTTTTTTTTTTTACCTTAATTTCTCTCATTCTCTTTTTTATAGTACTTTCCTTTTTAAAATATTTTTTTTTGCCTTATTTTGAAAAGAGCCACCGGATGCTTTGTTGTACGTCCTATCACTAACTTCTTTCTCGGTAGGCTGGCCAATCAGATTAGAGGGGGCGGAGCTCTGACTGACCACAGCTATTTCTGCTCAATCGTGCCTGTCCCTTGTAGTCTTTGGCACAGCGGAGTTGTCCGTGTTTAGTGTTTGTTTCTCAGTCGTGGAATACAAAAGTGATGCTTCGACGTGACCGGCTGCAGAGCGAGACAGATGAAGACCAGCAGTGACAACTTTATGACTCGGTTTCACTCTGTTCAACGGAGTATATATCTTTTCTTTTGTTTCTGCGCTTGAAGAAGAGGCTGCTGTATTTTGTGCGCTCCGGTAACAAATTCGCGAGGGTCTCGGTGGCTCCATGAGGGAGAGGAGACATTTTGGGGTGTTTTTTTTTTCCCTTTTTCCTTGGTGTTCCAGTCAGACTCGTGAGCTGCCGCGTTCCGACCCCACGAAGGCTTAATGTTTCGCCATAGCTTCATGTAAATCTTTTTTTTTCTCGCGCTGCTCTCTGCCCAGCGGACTCTTCTGCTGCTGCTACTGGATATATGAGGACTCTTCTTGCGCAGTAATTTGGTGTAAATGGATCGCCAGTCCAGTTTCATTTCCATTTGGCTACAATTGGAACTCTGTGCCATGGCCGTTCTTCTGACCAAAGGTACGTGTGGACTTTGCTGCGTGGACAGAGCGTGTTTGTTGGCTTCTTCAAAAGAGGATAAACAGTGTTTTGAAGCGATAAAACGAGGCTGAAGTTAACCCTCAGTCGATGGCTCCAGGCTTCTGCGGGGCAGCTTACGCTCGCGCCAGTGTTTGCGGGAAAAAACCCCCGTCACAATTAGCAAGAAAATGATTTAGGATTTGGTCATAAAGTTGTACTTTACCAATGAGGGAATCATAAACGTGTTTGTTTATTACTGTCTTTTTCGTAATAAACGTATTATTCTTCCAGTCGTCTTCAAATTTCAGTTAATTTTATTCAGTCATACCCCCCCCTTAAAAAAAAAAAAGAAAGAAAAGAAAACCTAATAACAGCAGCGGAAACCACAAAAACTACCTCTGCCCTAATTATTATTGTTTTTTTCTGAAGGCATGAGATGGCTTGTTTTTTTTGTTTTTTTCTTCAGTTAAAACCTAATTTTAATAAGACCTAACCTCTATACATTGTTGTTAATATAATAGTAAGACACTGATTAATCCTCAGCTGTGTAATACAGTTCTTAGCAGCTAGGCTACACTTAATAACTCCACTAATGTTGAAGCTGCCATTCATACGAGACTTAGCAGGGCTAGAAAAGCTTCAGTACTCCCCCCACCACCACCACCACCCCCTTCAGTCCACAAAGGGGCCTCTCCTTTCTAATGAAATATTCTCCAAATGACCTGCCTGGGCCCCACCGCTCCAATCATTCACAGGGAAAACACTGATCTGATGAATGTGCTTCTGCGCTGCTAAGTTGGTGCAGTCACAGACTTTCGGGCTTTTTAGCTCTCTCATTTCAGGTTTTGTTCCTGAGTCCAGCACATGAAAGCTTAAGGGAAGCCTTTATATGCGGAGCTCTGATAATTTTCCTCAAAATAAAGCAGTCACGCAGTATGTGAAGTGACATTCACATTGGTCGTCCTGCAGTGGTCCTTATACTTATAATAATAACAGTAACAGAGGGCATCAAAGGCAAACTAAGTTGATAAATATATGTTTCCGTGGTTCTGTTTTGTTCGGGCAGATCCTTGGCCCAGATTTCTGTTTTGAGAAAGGAGCCCTGGATGAAGTAATGAGTGGGCCCGTGTAAGAGCAGGTTGCCTTAATGATAAGGTTGCTGGAAGCTCCTTAGATGGGACCTCAGAGCTCCCGCACCCAACCACCACACCCATACCCATACCCCCAGGCAATTTTGCATGCAAACTTTGGATGGGGGAGAAAGTTTGCAGGTTAAAAAAAAAAGAAAGAAGAAAAATCTCTTCCTCTCTTTACTAATTTTCATTTAGGTTGAAAGAAATTGACGTTTGAGACAACCCACTAATTACAAGCTACGTGGTTCCTGTTTTAGAATACAGAGAAAAAGAACCATTTAAACAGGATGCTCTTAAATGAAGGTGTGACAGGTGAATAGGTTAAAAAAAAGAAAGAAAAAGAGTAAATCTGGAACATCCTGTGATCTCTTCAAAAAGTTACCAGGTTGTTTAATGCAGGGTTTAGTAGATACTTTTAGAGCAATATTTCAAAAATAAAAGCAGGGTATACCACTATGGGAAAAGTTGAACTACAGTTGGTGTAAAATAGTCTTTCATACAAGCCGGCATAAGTTTTATAAAAAAAAAAAAGCAAAATATAGGAGTTTTATATTCACACGGTTAGATGTTAAAGACAAAATAGCCATCGTGACTCTGAAACCTTGAGTGGATTAATGTCAGCACAGGTTTCCCTAATACTGCCTTTTTTCCCACTTTTAGGAGAAATTAGGTGCTACTGTGATGCGCCGCACTGTGTGGCCACCGGATACATGTGCAAATCAGAGCTGAACGCCTGCTTCACCAAGGTGCTGGACCCGCTCAATGCCAACTCTCCCCTCACCCATGGGTGTTTAGACCCCATTGCCAATGCTGCGGACATCTGCAGCAGCCAAAGGGCCTTGGATGCTCTCAGCGGGGCGGCAACGCTGGAGTGCTGCCACGATGACATGTGCAACTACAGGGGCCTACATGACCTGGCGCACACCAGAGACTCAACAGGTAAGGGAGAACAGGGTAGCGGAGCTGAACTACTGGCTGTCGGGATGTTTGTTTTTAGACTCTAGCCTTCGTTTTTAGAAACGATGGCACTCTGTGGAGGGATTTTACGAGTCCTCTTCAGCAAATACTCCCATGTTTTCCTCCATCTAGTTCCAGGAGCAATACATTGAGCTCTAAGGTTCTTTAAACACTTGATGTTTATGGATATTCAGACCACCCTTGCCCTCTTTCTGCCCCCCCCCCCCCAAGCTTAATAGAACTTTGGTTTGACTTTTAATGGGTTCCAGCTCTGTGCCTGGGAAGGCAGGGAGCAGCCCGTTTACCTTTAAGCACTTGGAAAGAGATCAGATATAATCTTTTTCTTTTTTTTCTTTTTTTTTTATTATATGTGCACCATGTAATTTTCCCACTGAGCAGGAATGTGCCTCATAGAATGAATATGCATGTTGGGCAGAAACATCAGCTTATATAGTCATGAAAAGGTGCGCGAAGAGTCAGAGAGGAAGGACGGCAGCTCTCCTGTGTGAACCCGAGCACAGCAGACTATAGTTTATTAGGTCAAATTAATTTTTGGCTCTCAGTTTGGGACAAGGTGACTCATTTGTTTTTGCCCCTGCTGGCCTTTCTCACTTGTGCGTTCGCGTCTGTCTGTCTGTCTTATTTTCCCTCTTTGCGGTTACTTTACTGGCATGACTGGCGAGTAGAGCAGCTCCTTCTCATTAAGCTCCAAACAGCAGTTCAAACATAATCACTTGCTTTAAGACCAGGCTCTATGGAGCAGTGGAAACCATATGAGCATGCATTTAACCAGATGATTTTATTTTATTTTATTTTTCCATGCGTGTGTGCAGATGGCCGCTACCAGCCAGACGGCAACAACAGGAACCTGGTGACTCGGGTTCAGGAGCTGACCTCAGCCAAAGAAGTGTGGTTCCGTGCAGCTGTGATCGCTGTGCCGATCGCTGGCGGTCTCATCCTGGTCCTGCTCATCATGCTGGCATTACGGATGCTGCGCAGTGAGAACAAGCGGCTGCAGGACCAGCGGCAGCAGATGCTGTCGCGGCTCCATTACAGCTTCCACGGCCACCACACCAAGAAGGGACACGTGGCCAAGCTGGACCTGGAGTGCATGGTACCTGTGACGGGCCATGAGAACTGCTGTCTGACCTGCGACAAGATGAGGCAGGCTGACCTAGGCAACGACAAGATCCTGTCTCTGGTGCACTGGGGGATGTACAGTGGCCACGGCAAGCTGGAGTTTGTATGACTTCCTGCTGGGAACTGAATGACTGACACCTCCAACAAACAGCCAGGACTGCCTCTCAATCGTTGGCTTTGGCTCTTTTGTACTTTAAAAAGACATTCCCACGTTTTTCGTCCTTTGGACTGTTGTGTTGTTTTTCATTTTGTTTTTTTTTTTAACCATTGGCGAAAAAATACGAGACTGATCTCATGCCTTGTGGTTTTTGCTAGAGGAGCACTTTACTTGAAAATGAAAGGCGAAGCAATGAGGAGCTGTATTTAAACTTGAGAGGGCAGGGCTGAGGTAGAGTGAGAGCTCTGTCACCGCTCCCTAGGATCCTGGACTGTTTTATTTTTACACTGAGCGCCGAAGGATTCCAAATCTGTCTTATTTGCACATTTGTAAAAAAGAAACAACAACAGCAACAAAAAAAACATCATTGCTTAAGACAACAATTCAACACTGACACCAGGGTACAAAATAAAAGGACTTGTGTGAGGAGTGAAAAAAAAAAAAATCAGTGTTTGACTGTAGGTGTGCGCACTCCTCTGTGTATGTTTCATGATTCAAGCTTAATGTAAAGATTCTAAATATATATATTTTTGTCTGATAAAACTGACCGGCGTGTGTCTTATTCTGGGTGAATGTCCAACATCTCTCTCTGTGATCAGACTATAAGCTTGATTGAGTGTGAAAGAACTTCCATTAAAAGTGACTTTTTATTTATTTCCTGATTCACGCTTCTGTTTTTGCTACGTATTCAGCTTTGAAATGTACCATCCGTGAACTTTACAGACACACTGCTGGGGCTGTTGTGAAGTTTTTAGTGACTATCAGATCTTGTTAAAAGCATGCGCTAGGGTGGCCTTTGTGTTTGTGTGTGTGTGTGCGTGTGTGTATCTAATGGAGCTAACAGTAAAGTCTTGTTTTACCATAGAGCTGCTATCTATCTCAGTTATTCCTGAACCCTCAGCAGAGGTCAGGTTTTCAGCTTCATATAACTCCCTCTTCACACAGGAAGTAGTAAAGCTGTTTTTGTTTTGTTTTCTTTCTTCTATACTCCACTCTAAATGCCAGTAAGAGTCACCCAAGTTCCCCCGTCTGTGTTCAGCAGAGTGTCCGTGAGGAGGGATTGCAATATTGAAGCACAAAGTCACTCCTACACGTTTAGTCCTGCTGCTACAAATGCTCACCAGAGCACCAAAGGTGTATCAGTTCACCGCTGAAGATGGGTTAGCCTAACCCTAACAAAAATCTTTTCTCTTCTTTGTGATACTTATTGAAACTACAGAGTCCAGCTGTTCTGAAACAAAAATGTCAATACGTATGTCTTTAGTAGGAAACAACAGACAAGCAGTGGATGGAAACTCAGAAATATACTTGCGGCATATTCATCTTTGGCTTTGCAGGATTATCATTTAAAAAAACAAAAAAAAACAATAGTTATTCCTTGTTGTTAAAAGGTTGGTTCACCCAAATTACAACGTGCTGTTCAGCAAAGTTCTTAGTTTGGAACAGAAACATAGGAGAGAGAAAGAGGCAGCACTCAAAGAAGCCTGATCTATGGGAGATGTCCACAATAACAAAGATTTTGGGAGAAGTATAATTCTAGGGGTGAAATGGCTTTTGAAAACATTCATTTGTGGTGCAGTGATCAGACTTTTTTTAAGTGGTTGCCAGATTTGACTTGTACATATTTTTATCTCCCAATGGCCAGTGAAATTAAAAGTTTAAAGTTAAAATAACTTTCCTAATAAGTTCCCGTAGGAGCAGAGAAGAGTGCCAAGGAGAGTAACTTAATTTTAGAAAGATCCTGTCCAGGATTCAGGTCTCTACCAAGGACCCCGATACAACAACAAATCCAATTCAGTTAAAACTGTGACAGCGTGCTATAAGCATTATATAGCAACTACATTAGAAATGTGACTTTTCTTTTTATTTTAGTAATTTAAGTGACCTGGCTCTTGATTGATTTTAATGCTCACAAAACAGCATGTAGCAGAACATAATGGAAGAGGTTAACCACTGGCAATGGTTTTAAATACAGCACATGCATTTAAAATTTTACATGTTTTAAATGTTACTGAACATACAGTTTCACATAAATTTGCTGACTGTGCCTGGAGTTAGCGCAGGCTCCAGAAGCACATCCCTAAACAGAAATTGCAACATGTCTTTGCGAAGCACTGGATAGCATAAAATAGAAATCCAGTTATTTACAATACATGAGTAAGTATATTTAATTAGTTTCCACTCCTGCCCTTTCAGAATAAAAGCCCTTGTGTCTGGCAGCCTAGCCTCTGTCAGTGCGCCCCAGGGTGGCTGTGGCTACAATGTAGCTTGCCATCACCAGTGTGTGAATGTGTGTGTGAATGGGTGGATGACTGGAATGTGTAAAGCGCTTTGGGGTCCTCAGGGACTAGTAAAGCGCTATACAAATACAGGCCATTTACCATTTTTTTGAAGGGACTGCGATGCCACGTGTGACACTGTCACAAAGTATCTGGGCTGTTGTGGAAGGGCAGCCTTTCTGCTCAACTCTTGCAGAACGTGGATGCAAACTGAAAGGAGCCACAGTCCAAAAGTCCAAATGTGGCAGTGATCGTGATGGGAACTTACAACAGGCTGTGTATTATGCGCCACATGTGTCACGCTGGAGGATGACAGGAGACGCTCAGGTTGAAAAGTTCACACCCTTGTGGTCGCTCTCCTGTTACCACAGCAACGCAATTAAGACATCCTGTAAGTATTTTGAAAGTGGAGGTCCGCTTGGCTAAAAAGTTTGTGTGTGTGTGTTGAGCACTGACCCTTGTTTCTTTCCATTAGGAGGACAGGAAAACACTATTAGCAGCTAACCACTTAACGGCAGCTTGCATTAGCGAGGCTCAGCCCACGCTCAGGGCCTCCCCCAGGACTATTACCCTTGTAATAATAACAATGTCCTTTGCCTGGCCTGCCTAATGTGACTGCTGTTTTCTTTAGCTTGATCCCACTTTGCTGCCTCACCCATGGGTGTCAGGTGGCCACAGGAAGGTTAGGAAATCACCTCAGGTAAGCCTTAAAGGAGGGTAAGCAAGTGGACTCCCCTTTTGTGCATCTGGCAGCATTGGGAATTAATTACATGCACACACACAGCTCCAGCTTCCACAGTACGAGGCATACACAGGCATGGTCATTAGCATCGGCCTTTTTGTGCAGCGCTAGGCGGTCAAGCTGTCTGCATTCACATGCAAATTTAATGAGGTGGCCGACTGGCCCGCATCAAAAGAGCCCCAATTTGTTTGGAAACGACTTCAAGCTGGCCCCCAGTGCCGACACCAGTACAACCGCCACCATGACGTTGTTGCCAGCTTCCAGTGGAAAATCTCACCGTCCTTCCCTTTTTATCTTAAATGCCACCTCCTGAATATTCTCCATCCTCAGGTGGGCTGCCTTCCTGCTGCAGGGTTAACAATCTGAAATGTGTGAACCACCGCCTCTGCATCCCGGAAAGCCTTATGCCTACTGTGGCAGCAGCGACGTGTGGAACAATATATGAAGTGTAAACACACGTGGAACCTGTTAACACCTGTGCGTGGCGATGGTTGCGTGCCTCCCGGGGTTCGTAACAAGCCCTGTTTTAAACCCTTGTTTTAGAAGGATCCTGTTTTTTTCCTTGGTTTTCTTCACTCCATATCCTCAGATCACTGTGTTTTCTGCTGCCTACCTGATCCACAGGTGGAACACACGCAATTGATGTTTTAAGGTAATCATGCCAAACAAATTGATGGCCATAGCTGATAATAAAAAAAAAAAAAAATCCAAAACAAATTATGGTCCTCTAGTATCCTGTTATGCTACACATCTGTTCGCTTCCATAACTCCTGCCTCATGTAAAAGCTACTTTCTGCCCTGAAACGTAAATTTCAAGGTGGCAAATGACAGTTGCATAGAGCAATTTTCAGAAAAAACTGCGGACTCCCCTTTTTTTAATGGCATTACTAACATTACCCTTGGCAACATGTATTATGGTAGCCCTAAAGAGATGGATACAACACTCTAGTCTGAAAAGTGAAGATAAACTGTGGAGGTGCCTTAAACTTGTCTTCTCCCGATCCTAGCAAGGGGACAAATCCTGTAG
This sequence comes from Oreochromis niloticus, assembly GCF_001858045.2. Classification (NCBI taxonomy): domain Eukaryota; kingdom Metazoa; phylum Chordata; class Actinopteri; order Cichliformes; family Cichlidae; genus Oreochromis; species Oreochromis niloticus. The sequence continues at coordinate 29,293,762 of NC_031974.2, forward strand.
TTGCAAAACAATGACCCTACTGTTCCTTTAATGTGTGACCTTGCTAAAGATTTCGACAGTAAGTTTATGGTCTCATTAGCTAGGTTTATGTCATGTATTAGCTAATATGTTCATTATTTATGTAATGGTCCCATATAGAGTAAAGTGGCTACTTTGGGATTGCCATACGAGTACAAATTGTCATGCAGCCCTCGCACAAGATGAACATTCTTGAAAAAGCAGCAGCACCTGAAGCTTTAAAACAATGAGTCAGCAAACCATCTGCTTGCCGAGTGATGACACAGTGATTACTTCTAGGTCCAAGGGTCTACCTCGCTTGATGAGGCTCTCGCGTTTTCTCATGTGAGCTCATGACTGAGTTTTGTCCATTTTCTGCATATGCTTCTGCTGACTGGAAGTCCTGAACATTTACTTTTACAGAGAACACTTTAACCCTGATCCTACAGACAGGATAGTGAAATTCCCACAATTCCTCCAGATGTCCTGCAAGGGTTAAGATCTGGTCCACTGTTTAACGGCCAAGACACAATCCTCATTGCTCCACCCAAATCCAAGGTTCAAGGATCAGACAAAGCCCCCTATTCTGAGGCTGAAAAGTACAATACCCCAGAGCACACCCCCAGGTCCCCCTTTTTAAAATGGAAACTACCACCACTACCACAGTGTGCCACTTCACAGACACTGTCTTATACGTCCAAGTGACATTAAAGAGGTGTGTCAGCCAAGACACTGGTAGTACCCTGCCTTCAGGAAGCTTCTCAACTACCCTAGCTGATGTTTTCCCCCTGGGACTTCAGGGTCTGCCTCTGTCACATAGGACATTGGCTGAGATTTGAAGTTCCTCAGCCAAACTGCCAAACAATATCCCCAGTCCAAGTCTGGAGCTTTTTATACAGTCTACAGATAATTTAAAGATTTTCAAAAAAACGTTCCCATAGAGTTTTTATGTACACGATGAAGTCTAAATCAAAACCCTGCATTTAAGATCAATCAAGCTTCAGCTTTTCTTTGTTTTGGCCTAAAACACTTGATTAATTAATGATCTAAGCATCTGATTCTGCTGATGTTCAGGACATGAAAACAAGCAGGTGCTTCAGCCCTTACATACCATCATACAACAGGTTTTTCATACTCAACAGAAGCAACAATAAAGCTTCTATAAGATACCGAAGCAGCCTCTGCAAAGGCTCCACTGCAAAGTAGCTGCGGTCTAAATCATATCACTGATACTTGAAGGCTGTTTACCATTTCCCAACCACAAACAAATAGAGACATTCCGGAAAATAAACACAACTTGCAATTCCATAAGACAAATTTTTTTTTAAAAAAATGTCATTTTTAATTGAAAAATGTGCATGACCGCAGAGACAAATCATCGTCTGCGGTGACAGACATCCGCTGGAATAAGATGTGATCTAAATATTTAGCCAATTCATTTCCTTCCAGTGGATAAAGCTACAGCTTTAGAGCTCCTCCGCCCCATCTAAACATTTACCCCAGTGTGTTGTTAACATTTAGATATAAATCTGCCCCAAAAGGAAAATAATAATGTTGGGAATGTTTACAGGACAGAGCGGGCTTCTTGAAGTTAAATGTCGCACTCTGCAAATAGCAAAAAAACAAGAAAGAAAGAAAAAAAAAGGTTTATGTTCCTAAAAGAAGGATTTCCAGCCAAGACTATGAAGAAACCACAAACAAAATGGCTAATGAGCACACACTCAAAGGCATATCTGCAAACATTGGTCCTTGAACGGTCAGCTACTCGTGCGCTCCTTTAGATGCTCGACCATTAATGTGCCTTCTTGTTCAGCTGAGGTGTCTCACTGGCCCGTCTGTCAGCTGAGGGCCCCTGAAGACAGATGACCGAACAATGCAACCTTCCTCTCAATGACACAGCATCATTCATGGATACCAGTCACTCAGAAAAGCCCTGTGGTTATGAAAGCGAAAGCACATTTGCATGTCAGGATGATTTTTTTGCTGATTAAAGAAGTGCTAAAGGTAATTAAAAGTGGACAAACACACAGTTATTTTATTTTGAAACACAGCCCCACTGAGCTGATGAGCCTAAAAAACTGAAAATCTAGGTCACATTTATTTTGTGTATGGTAGTTTTTTAGTTTTAATTATTGTTTGATGAAAGATTTAGGAATGCTAGTGGGTTGGCTGAGTGTAATACTACCTTAAACAGTAATTTTCAAGAGTTGCGCCAAAGCCGTAAAATATTCTTTAAAAAAATATCCATAACCCACTAACAATAGGCTACTACTAAGAAATACTTCTAAGCTTGGAAGTAATTGTGAAGTAAGCTAGCTTAATCATGAGTAAGCAAGGTAGTCATACATGCTACCAACTTAGCAAATAGAAACCCACTGTTTAACTCACTTTACTCCTTTCTACTGATTCTGAAATATATAAGAAAAATAAATTACTGCCTAAGCTTTTAATATTATGTAATGATTAACATAGCTTGAAAGGAAACGCCAAAAAATAAAGAAATATGGCTGCTAAACTATAACTATACATCTGCTGCTCAGAGAAGAATTTTAGCAAATTAAAAGTTAGAATCCTGTACGTTTTCAAAATCTTTGTGCGTTTGATTATAAGACCTTGTGCAACCGCAGCATGGTAACATGAATCAGGAACAAGGACATCCCAGAGGTGTGGCAACTTCCTAAAGCTTGCGTGCGTGCCGAGGACCGACAAAAATGGCTCCCATAAAGCCTTTTGGCTTGGCACCGGACCAGCTTTCTCTACCTAACAGAGATGTGCACCTTGAGCTGGCAGCACATACCCTTGGGATTTGATGCTAGCTGGCTGGCTCTGATGTGTGTTCATTGTGAGTGTAGATCCCAGGGATTACTGGGCTGAAAGCAGAGAAGCTTGTGTCTCTTTGACAACATCTCTGTGTGAGCAGGGCTAAAAACCAATATCAGTTTAGGAAGTGGTCTAAAATAACATGCGGTTGGTGACATAGATTCTTCCAGAGTTTGTACTTTAAAGCTGGTGTTAGCGATGAAAGTTTAAATTCTAATCCCATACAGACTGCAGGAACTTATATTCAAAGATCCCCCCCATGTATCAGCAGGTATGTTCACAGTGGAAAAAGTGACAAGAAAGAAATAACTGTCAAATCTTGGTAAAAGCATTCTGTAGTTTTTTTTAACCAGGAGTCCATCAGTCACTGCTCAACTGACGGACTGAAAGAATTTACTGTGATAGTTTTCACAGAGCGCATTCGGCATCGTTCCACACAAGGCCAAAACCTTTAATCCTTTAAGGAATAAGTGGCTTTGTGTTGGACTGTTTTCTGGCAGGGTGCAGTGACTGGCTCGAGCACTGTTGACATAGACAATCAGTAGAAATTACACAAGATACAGTTTTTAAGTAGTTCAGTTTATGGTGGTAAGCAGATACTGTTACTTTTCGAATTTTAGACAAACTTTTGCCTCCTTTAACTGCCTTTAGCTAATATAAGCTAAGCTAAGCAAAGCTACACTATGCTGATTTTCTAATAGGGGCAAACTCTCATTCTTTGAATTTCCTGTTTTTACAAGAAGAGTTTGCGAGATGGTGAAGTCCAGATTTACTGTGGCCCTTAAGAGCTGCAGCCCCAAAACCTTAACCTTCACGCAGTGATAGGCAGTTTCCTTAAAGTTCTTGAGTGACAGGTCCAAGATTATAAACCCTATTCCAGTTTTTAAGGTTTTATAGGGTTTTGAGTGTAGTAAACTAACTTTGTAAGAATAAATTGCATCATGCATTTATGGTATTCATTTAGTTTTTACTCATCAAATGAGCTGCAGTAGTCTAGAACAGCGGTCCCCAACCTTTTTTGCGCCACGGACCGGTTTATGCCCGACAATATTTTCACGGACCGGCAATAAGGTGTCGCGCATAAATACAACAAAATAAAACTAGTGCCGGTACCGAAAAAAAGAAGATTTATTCATAACACACGTGAAAAGACCCAGGAAAACAGAGTTAACGATAAAAACGATAATAAAATAACGCTAAAAACCGATAAAAACCCTGAAAACCATACATTTTACACCTGAGCCTCAACTCTCGCGGCCCGGTACCAAACGACTCACGGACCGGTACCGGTCCGAGGCCCGGGGGTTGGGGACCGTGGGTCTAGAACATATATCTTCCACTATGCCCATGTAAGGTTCTGTTCTGTTTTGATTAACTCAGGTGCCATCGTGGAAGGCGTTTTATGAACAAAACTGACCTCCTCGTAGGAAAAACAAAAGGACATCGGTGTTGTTTAATTTAATCTATCACATGGTAAATTGTAAAATTAAATAACATAACTTTTTCATCTACAAGCAATAACTGCATCAGTCTTCTAGATCCAACTTGCTGATAAGTGAATTGAAGCCAGTTTTGGTACATTAGGCTCTCCAAAGACAGATGTGAATCTTTTAGTATGGCAGTATATATTTGCCAAAATACCGATACAGCTCAGATTCAACGAATTGAAGCTTTGTGCAATGCACCACACCCCTTTCAAAGGACACACATGATATCATTGTATGCTCATTAAAATATGAGGCTAATTAAAAGTTTAAAACTATGCTGCCAAGATTTGTCATTTTCATAAGAGTTGTTTATTATCAGGTGTCTAGGTGTAATTTTCACCCTCAATTTGGAGGACAAGTCTGGTTTGTAACTCACAAAGCTGCAGTTTTACAGAGAAACACATTAAAGTGCTGTTTTTCTTTCAGACCTAAATCACTTGTAACCAACTTTAAAGGCTTGTAGAAAGGTTGATCTACTGTAACTCAGTTTGATAAATGTCATTATCTTTCAGACCAAATACTGCGGGCCGACTGTGTATCTAAACATATTTTACCACTCCCTCTTCATCTAGTGTTTATTCTGGCGTTGTCAGAGTGAGCTGTCCAACATGTTGAGGAAAAATGCTCTGACGTGTATTTTGACAGAGAAGACCCACCACTTTAAACCACAGAAGGAGTGCATGTTAAATACAGTGAATGTGAAAAGCAACCAGAGCGCTAAAATCCCTGACGACATGAATTTATCTATTTGTTTATGTCTTGCTAACTTACATGCTGAGTGTTACTGCTCAGGCCATGTAAAATTTGACATTTAGGAGCTGCTGTGTGTGTGGGGAACACTTGGTAATCATTCTCTTCTCTGCACATTTTTATGACATTTTCTTGGGAATGTTTGTTTTTGGGGAAGATGTCTACATAAGGCATGAGAAATCAGAACAGCGCAGTTAATACTGCCGAGCTGAAGGAGACATCAGCATGTCCAAATGTATGGGAAATAAACACATGAAGTCTCCAGCGGGAAATTACAAAGCAACAGACACAAACATCACCATCACCTCTCCATCCAGACCAGCCTGCTTCCCTGGGGGAATGACTGGAAACTTATTAGCCAGTGATCCAGCACATGAGGCCCTTAACCTGCAATCTATAGCGCAGGCACTTTAGGGGTCAACCCCCATCTTCCCTGTTATGTCCTTGTCTGCTTCCACCAAAACATCCTCTGTGTCACTCCGTTTGTTGGTTTCTCAATTTTGGAAAGCTGAGAAACTCAGAATGTAAACTCATCTGATTTCATTTGGAAGATATGGTTTTATCTCCACTATAAGACAAAGCACGGGTACGAAATCTTTTCAGAATTAAAAAAATTTGCATCCAAATACAAGGAAGAAATGGTTACTTTTTGGCATAAATAAAGGTAATGTGGTTTTGGTAATGAGGCCATTGTCATACCATACATATTTCAAGGTTTGTAATTGTGTCTTTCATCCTGTCTTCCTTCCATCACCACCAACTGATCACAGCAGATGCCCCTCCATAAGGCTGGTTCTGACAGAGGTGTCTTCCTGCTAAAAGGGAGTTTTTCCTTCCCACTGTCACCAAGTGCTTGCTCATAGATGGCTGTTTGATTGTTGGTGTTTTTCTCTGTATTATTGTAGGATCTTGATGGTACAATACAACATGCCATGAGGTGACTCCTGTGATTTGGTGCTATATAAATAAAAACAAATTGAAATAATGTTATTCTGGGGAAAACAATCTTCCATCTTTAACTTTGTTAAAGTTAAAGATGGAGGATTGTTTGGGAAGGCCCCTGGTAAACTCAGGGGCCTTTCCATTTTTTAAAGGGGTGGCACTTGTTATTGTGAGTGTGTTAAGTCTGCTGGTGTTTTACAAATTGGTGAAACAAGTATTTACTTAAAAGTTTAATAATAATCATAATTATAGAGAAGTCAACAAGTACACAAGCTTAAGTATCAAAATGCAATCAAAGTACCTAAAGAGGAGGGGGTAAAAAAAGCTTGTTCCTGAGAATAAATAGGGATCACTTGAGATCACCCCAATAATAATAATATTAACGATCAATAGTCTGCACTTACATAAGTAAATGTGTATATTCCTGTTTTAATTGTTCCCATGTCACTGCTGCACTGTGAACCTCACTGACCCACACAGTTTGCCAAGTTTGTTGGAGAAGTCTGTGTCCTGTTTGGAAACCCGAGCGTGCAGGGGTAAACAGCAGGCCCTGTGCTTATCTGGCCGTCTGTCCCTGTATCTGCCACGAGGCTGCTAAAGCTGTCCAGGGTCTCTGGCATCCAGAACGGAGGCTGGTGAGGCAGGACAGGTTGTTTCTTCACTCTGCGGTGCTGTGGCTGTTTTTCTAGGCAGGTGTGGTGTGGCCAGTGGTTTTAGTGTTAAGTGACCTCATCTCAACCTCAGTGTTTGAGGCTCCCAGCATGATACCCTTGGAAGGTGCGCACCACTGCAACTGAAGACAGTTTTCAGTTTTCGTGTGTTGGCCACTCTTTCCTACCCTTTTCTACAACCTTCTTTTTTTAATGAGCTCCAGTGTGATACCTGATATCTCACCAGAACTTGCAAGTTCGCAACAAAAGAGAATTCTCCTAAACAAATGTAGAGAGCTCTTTGCTAAGAACCCCAGAGTGCTCCTTGCCTTCAGGACAGAAGGGGAAGTTGATTTCTAAACATAAATATGTCTAGATGTGTGCCTGTCTCTGGAGATTGCCACTGAACAGGTCAGGCTAAACAAACAGGGGGCTTCCTCTGTCTGTCTGTCTTCCCCACCGAACTGGGAATCAGGAGGTTCCCTGTAGTTAACAGAAACACCAAACTCCTATAGCCAAGAGTGTGCATGTGTGCGCTTTTATGAGATCCAATTACCCATCTACACAGACTTCAGAGAAATGTCTCACTGTGATTAAAAATATAAGCATCACTAATGAGTTCTGTTGCTGATGCCCCATACCTATAGGTTCTAAAGCACAATTCTGTGTTTTGTATGGTCTGCAAAGGTCATACAGATGATTGTTCACAACACAATTATTTACAAGCCAAAGCCTGAAAGCCTTCTCATTCTTTCTTTGTATTACCTGTGTAATTATGAGAGTGAATGATTTCAAAAAGATGTTTAACACACTAGGTTACCTTGCATTATCCAGTAGTCTTCAATAGAAGTTCTTCAATATCTTTGCACTACATGTGTTAGTTTGTGAAAGGTTGTATTTGAAGTCAAACAACAATCTTTCCCTAAATGTACTATCATCCATGCCTAAGCTTAAGCAAACAGCAACTTAAAACAATAATCATAAATCAACTATGTCAAAACTGATGGTTCCACAAAGCGGTACACACCCCAGTCTCCTGGGTGAAAGTGAGAAGCCCGGTGCGGTCTTTGTTGGATTGGTTCTGCCAGAGGTTTCTTCCTGTTAAAAGGGAGTTTTTCCTTCCCACTGTCGCCAAGTGCTTGCTTATTTGGTGTTGTCTGATTGTTGGAATTTCCTGTATATTACTGTCAAGTCTTAACCTTACAATATAAAGAGTATTGAGGCGATTGTTGCTATAATTTGCTATATCTGAATCGGAATTTAATTTTATACTTGGCCACTTAATACGCGACCATTGTAGCTGCTGTGCGCATTGAAAAATTCTGTTAAGAGGTGTATGCAGGTCTTTAAAATATGAAGCCAGGTGACGAGAGAAATATCAGTGTGCTAAAGCTGATGAAAACACCTAATACAACGCGTTTCTCACATAGAGTGTATAAAAATGATGAACCAATGCTGGAGTGATTTAAAATGCATATAAGTCTATAAGAAAATAACCCATAATTCCTCTGCGATCAAAGACCTTAGTAAACAATTTCCTGAAGAATTTATCATCTTAATTGATAGATTCAAATCTTACTGAATACAACATGCTGCTCATTTTGGAAAATACTGTTCTCCCACGGAGTTACAAAGGATCCTAAAACAGGGTATGATTTAGGGCGGGCCTACCTTGTGATTGACGCGTCACATGTGAGTATGCATTGTACTTGTGTTTCTCAGTCGTATCTTCAGGATGGTCTATTTGGGAGTGATGCTATGAAGTCCAACGCCGTGGATTTTTCATTTCAGACTTTTGCAAAACAGTGGAGCTCTAAGACGGCAGTTCTTGATAAACACTTGTTAATGTGAGTCTTTATTCTTTGGGGTCTTGTTAACCGTAAAGCACAGGGCCATAGTTGTAAGCTTGAGTTTGCTCCCTCACAGTCTGTGTCTGTGTGTGTGTGTTGGAGCAAAGGAGCAGAGGAGCCGGGAGAAAAAAAAAAAAGAGCACCAGGCCTGTCCTCTGTGCCCTACCCAGCTCTGCTATTCATCATCAGGTGGAAAGACTGTTTACTGCCGGGGTCAAGGTCCCAGGCACATGTTTACGGGCTTTCTCAGAAGAGCCATTGTTGTTAAAACGCACCCCAAGCACGAAATGGCCACACTGAAGATCATATCTAACAGGGCCCCTCTGCCTTGGAGGCAAATGAAACCCATTTTAACCAGTTTCATAAGAAAAAGAACATTTAAAAAGCCATTTACAGTTGCGGGATAAGACACTCGCCACGCTTAATTATCTATCTCCTGTGACTGTTTTTTATACCTGCACATTCATGTAAATGACTTTTTATTTGGCCTCTGATTTGCCCTAAGACAAGCTGAATTAAATCTAACATCATATTTCCACGGAAGCTCCCTGTAATTCCATAACCTGTGAGCTGGAAGTAGGAGCTCTGGCTTTCATTTGCTCACTTTTTTCAGTGTGGGAGGTTACGTGACCACTCGAACCTTTATAACATTAAAGCCCCCCCCATCAAGATCTTTGCGATAATCCACTCCTTCCCCCTCTTTGCTCTTTTTATTCCCCTGTGGGGTGTACAGGAAAATGCTTTTCTACTTTTTTCTCTTCTTCTTTTAGCCCATCAACACCAAACTGTTCCTAACAGCCTGCCTCAGTCCAGGAGTCTGCAGCATCCTGTGTGGTTAAGGCAACAGTGGTGTTCGTCATCTGTGGAGCATTAAGAGTGAGAAGCAGATTAAGGCTGTCTCCTCAACACTGGCCAGACTTCTGCAGTCTGAAGCCAGAGTTAGAGGCCAGAGCTGAAGTTAAAAAATTACTTCTGCAAACTTTCACATCAGTGGACGTTGTTTGCAGTCCACAAATGTTGCTTTGAATGTAAAAAGTTTGAAAACAACACATTATAAAATACCCAGGACTCTCTGCAGGCCTCACAGAAGGCTCTTTGTAGCAGAAAACTACCAAAAAAAGTTAGCTTGGTTACACTCATGTAAAAAAAAAAAAAAAATAGTAGTGTAGATTGGAGGAAAAATATATACAGCACTATGTGTACTGTACCAAACTACTGTACCGCAATCAAACTCACGAACTTTGTCTGTACCTGCTGTGTTACTTTCAGCCTCTATCATGTATTTAACTACTTCGTATTTACCCCATAGTATAGTTTCATCCTTCTTTATAAGGTCAGGTGCTCTGCTGCCAGCAGACTTATCAATATTTATGACTGTCAGATGCTCCTCATGCTCATAGCTAGACGGAGAAGCCCTGGGTTAACTTATTAAGTCGTGTGATCGTTTAGTCTGATAGCTAATGCAAAGGTAAGTGAAGCCAGATAATGCAAAGATATCCTCTGTATGTACATCTTGCTTATTGCAACAGGCCCCTGGTGGTGCCTATCAGATCCCAACAAAAGGGGAGAATCCAGCCAATCTAGTAGATCTCTAATATTAGCTGTACAGAGCACAGCACAGACTAGTCCAGTGGCTAAAATCATACAAATTTGCCCCATGTTGTGCTGTACATTAGCTCTGGGTGAAGAGAATATGGATTTTTGACTTGTATTTCTGAAGTTGGTCAAAGGTATGGCTCAAGGTTCATATTAGGACAGAATTCGAAAGGTCTGTTTTCAAACTCTGTAATTTCAACTAACTGAATTGCCAGTAGTATCCTATCTTTTCCTGGGCAGGGTAGTCTTTCCAGTGCTGTCTGGAGAGTGGGAGGGGGAAGATGTGGACATGGGCATGATGGCAGTATGGAAGGAGGAGAAAAAGGAGTTTATATGGCCGTCTGGGACAGGCAGACATAATTTAGACCAGAGGTGGAATCTGAGAGCCCTTTAGTCTAACAGGAAGCACTGGCTTAACTCCTGTCCCCTTTAGATGACAGGAGGCCCAGTCTAGCCTGGTATAGGATGGGTTTGATGGTACCTGGGTTAGCATCAACTCAGAGTCAATCCATTTGTGGTTCCTATTACTGTATAAGAAAAAATAAATAAAAATGGAAACACTTTTATCTCTCAAGATTCTTTCTCATAAAAGAATGAAAGAATTAGAGTATGAACCTGAGATTTTCTTGTGAAAAATTTAAAACAGGAACCAAAGTTACCTGTTTTACTTTGAATAGTAGTACTAGTTATTGAGAAACATTATGTAAGGTTTTTAAAGCAGCACCAACAGCAGCCTCTGTGCTCACTAGTGGTGAATGAAATTCTTCTGAGCGCTCTGTTAAAGCAGTGAAGGTACAAAACTTACAACAGCCCATAAATGGAGGACAAAAGATACTCATCTCAATACAAAACAACTGTTTTAATCTTCTCAGCTAATGCTAAAGCTCAGCTTGCATACTAAAAAATCAGCTCTTACAATAAACCCAGACATCCATGAGAAAGAGAATATATAAAGTTTAATGTGTTTGAAGTTAGCTCACCAGTTTCTAAAGATGATATACCATGTTCTGACTGAGAGAGTCCTAAAAAACTAAAAATTAAAAGTTGCAGAAGAATTAAACAGGATGTTGTATGTTTGTATGGTTACTAAAGCTAGATGTCGTGCAATGATGTGCCTGATGGTCAAAGCCAAATGCAATCATACGGCAGGGAAACGACACTGAAAATGGACCAAACTTCAGTACAGATCAAGTTTTTAGTTCTTTCAAAACACAAATTCATGCATTCAAATTTGTCACCTACATCCATGGTGTGACTCTATGGGCTCAAATTGTGGTCATAAATATTTTGTACTTGTAAATCAGTTTTGTACTTGTAAATCAGGATTTCTATGTGTAAACAGAATTTGTGTGTGGGTAAAAAAGATTTGTATGTGGAAAAAGAATTTGTGTGTGCGTAAAAAAGATGTGTGTGGACTTAGCCAGAAAATACGTGTGAAACTCTGCACTCAAGTTTCAAGTTACAACTATGAATTTTGACCCCTTTTTTCTTCCTTTCATTTAATTGGTCAATGTCATGTCAATCACAAATTTAACTATCCAATCAGAGAATAGATGGGTTTGGCTGTCGGAGGGGCGCTTTTTTGAACTGCAGGTCCTTGAAGGGTAATACAGTTTGAAGCTGGAGGATCTCTATATAAATATCCAATAGCTCCATAAAGCACCCCTCCAATAGCCAAACCCATCTGTTCTCTGATTGGATAGTAAAATTTGTGATTGACATGACATTGGCCAATCAGATGAAAGGAAGAAAAAAAGGGTCAAAATTCGTACTTGTAACTTGAAACTTGAGTGCAGAGTTTCACATGTATATTTTGGCTAAGTCCACATACAAATTTTTTTTACACACACACAAATTCTTTTTACACATACAAAGTACAAAACTGATTTACAAGTACAAAATATTTATGACCACAATTTGAGCCCATATGACTCTCCCATTTCACTACAGCCCAAAGGTGATTTATTGGATTGAGATATGATGGTTGTGTAGACCATTTGAGTACTGTGAAGTCATTGTCATGTTCAAAAAACCACTTTGAGATGATTTGAGCTTTGACACATGGTTTCAATATCCTGCTGAAGCAGCCATCAGATGATGATACACTGTAGGCATAAAGGGACAGACTTGGCAGTGGTGTTTAAAGGAGTCACTACTATGGTGCCCAAACACCACCAGCAGCCTGAGCAACACACACACGCACACATGCACCATTTGAAAACACTGAACTCCATGTCTATTTGATCTGATTTGTTCCACAGAGCTACGTGAAAGCATATTCTCCAAAACACAATTGAAGCCAAATATCCAGACAGCCCACCAACAGTACTCCATCTGTAAAACAACAGCAATAACAACCCCCCCCCAAAACAAAACCCACATCTTACTGTGAGCCAGTCACTGCCTCTCTATGAAACAGTGAGTGATTGACACCATCACTGATGTTCTTGTTAATAAGTCTATAAACACCATGAGCTGGCGAACTAACAGGCTGGTGCCATGTTAGAGCCTCCGTCTGGCGCAGTGAAAAAAACGAAAAACAAAGCATGAAGCCTGGTTAACTGCTTCTGTTTTTAATATGGGGTTACAGGGAAAATGTACTCCTAATTAAAATATATATATATATATATATATATCTTAAATATTTGTTAAACTGAGAGATGCTGCAGGCTAGCTGAGACATAGGAGTCCCGTGATCAGTCTTACGGTTTTTGCTCAAAATAAATAAATATATTACACATTAAACCCATTTTTAAGCCATGCATTCCAACTCTTATAAACTGCCTGTAAAAAGTCATGTGTTCCACTATTCATAGCATTACTTTTGTGCAAACATTGCCTGCAATGCATTGCCTTGTAAAAGCCAGTTAGCAATATAATAAAAAACCTTTTGATCACATGTCAACAGGAATGCCTGTCCTTAAAAGGAGAACAAGATCTTTAATGTTTAAAATCATCTCTGATCATCACTTCACAGACAAACCAAGCAGTGCTGTGGGCTCAGGTGGTCCGAGAGTTTTTACTAGATTTTGGATCACATTTATAATCTTTCATGCAGTAAATTTAGATTTATATCTCTCCACTCCTATGCGGATCCACCATTTTTGCACAAAATGTATATTTGCTCAAATTTAATGTGGCACTTGAATGATGTGCTACCTGCTCAATAGTTAATCAATAGCTGTGGAGTGCTGCACACTGAACAATAGGGCTGCACTGAGACTTCCAGCTAAACTCTCGATCACCCAGTCAAAGCTGACCTCCCTAATGTATGTTAATTAATAAGACACAAGATACAGTTCAATTTAAAAGTGACAACATCATACACCTCCCACCAACGGCAGCAGCACTGCCTGAAGTCAGCAGCCTCAAATGGGAGGACAATATGTTCCTTTACACCTCAAAAACTGCGCAGGAATGGCTTGAGGAAAGTGACGTAGATCCCGAGGCTTTAACTTGGCCTCCAGACTTCCCAGATCTGAGTCCGATCAAGCATCCACCAGATGTGTCGGAACAAGCCCGAACCACGGGGGCTCCACCCTGCAACCCACAGAACCCGAGGGATCTGCTGCCAAAGACCTACTGCCAGACACCACAAGACACCCCCGGGGGTTTTGTGTCCAAGCGCAAATGGGTCAGAGCTGTTTAAGTGGAACACGGGGAACTTTCTAATATTAGGCAGGTGGTTTTTAATGATGATCGGTGTCCTGTATATTTCCATGTAAAAACATGCAAACATCATCTCATGTCATTCTGAACATAACTGCACACTTCCAGTCCCTTTGTCATACTTACATCATGTCAGAGTGGTGAGCAGTGCATGTGTGTTTTGAGACACTTAGTCATTCTCTGGGTACCTCTGCTGTATATGTGTGCCCATACCAGTAGATTAGTGTCTTTGTGTGACTCTGTGTGTGTGTGTGTGTGATGTATCCGCTGTTGGCAGGAGCCTTCCGTTCTCACAGCCTGGTCCAGGAATTTTTCATCATCCGTTTCCCTGTTTTCATGACCAAGGGTGTGTGTGATGTCATCTACATGAATTTCAAACACTATGATGCTTGTTCCTGGTGCTTTTTTTTTTTTTCTTTTGCAGATAAACTGGCTGCACATTAATCTACGCATTTGCTACTTTTTTGTTTTTCAGGATTAAGCTAAAGTTATACTTTGCTGCTGTCCACGCTCTGCACCCCAGACCTTTAACCACACGGCACATTTGTTTATGTCTTACTTTATCCAAGCTGTGTCGAATTATGCGCAGCTGCAACAATCCAGCTGCACCGCAAGTGCCATTAAAGTTTCATCTAATCTCATCTAAACCCAATGAAGACCACATTGTCACAGGGGGGCGTTGTATGTAAAAAAGCACAAACTCCTTCATAGTGTCCTGGAGTAAAACATGACTTAACAACTGCAAGTGTTTGCGCAGGGCAAATAAATACATAAGGCGAGAGGGAAAAGAATGAGCATGCTGACTGGGACATGGCAGCAGCCCTGTAAAACTGCAAACAGGAACCAGATGAGGTGCGATTAGCGCTGACAGTCTGACGGGCAGTCTTTCCCCCTTTGCTGCTGCTCCTGAGGAGCGAAGCACTGTTCAGTCTGACCACAGAGCCCAAACTATGCTGGCAGGATGATAACCTAAAAGGTTCTCCCCAGTGATGATCATATTCAGAAAATCTGGTTCATTATGAGGTTCAGTTGTGCTAGATCAGCTTTATAAAAATACTAGTCTTGTTATCGGATTCTGCATAAGCTAGGATATGATGAAAAATTCAAGGCCAAGTTGTTGAATCCCAGTTGTGGTTTACAGAAACCAATTTGTCACTCATTCATAAGCATATGCCACATCACTCTTACCCCAAGAGTTTTCCCTTCCTGCTGCATTCATTCACACTGTGTAAGAGCCTCGAAACAGTCTGAAATGAAACATGAATTCATAACCACATTCTGGATCAATTTCCAGTTTTCTCTCAGTTCCCATGGCCTGGCTGTGGTGAGGTTTCTGAACTCTCCTCCTGAACAGTGCAAGCAGTTGCACAATGAAGAACGCTACAGTGAGGTCCAAGAATCAGGGGTCTGAGCTTGATGGACAGCGAAAACTGCCTCACGGCCAACCTTTAAGTAATTAGATTGAGAGTCAGACGCTGACACCGCCGGGATTGGACAGTTCTCACGACCTGTAGGGAGCTCTTCCAGCGACATGATATGTGAATGTGTAATCACATTTAGGATGTTATTACCTCTTCAAGGGTAGAGGCTGTGACTGACATGAGTGAGCTACACTGGGTTTTTATTCCCAGATACAACAGGAATATAGCTGATGTGCTGGGAAAAGCATTTTGGTTGGGATATTATTACCGCCCAATAAGAGTTTTTAATGGGATTTTATATGTATTCTATTTCTCTAGGCACTTAAATAAAGCTTCAAAGTCACACTACTGGCAGGATGTTGGGGTGGCGGTAATATCCTTCCATCTTTTGTTTCTTTTAAGTGACATTTTCTACTGATATCCAAGATTATTACATTAAAAGGAAGACGATCACTCTGGACCTCAATGTTAATGCCTCACTTTGTAGCAGAAAATCTTTTGGTTTATGACAACTGACTGGATTATTATTTTTAATCTAACTCACCTATTTAAACTATGTCCTAAAGATCTATAAAATTAAAGGGATCTAGCTTTGAACCATAGGGCTTATGCTCCAGGACATGCTAAAGAGTTGCCTGTTTAATTTTTCCCCTAGCTACATTTTGTTTCAAGCCAAAATTAGCATCCCATTAACGATTACCTCGATGCATTGTGCTAACCAAGCTCGCAAGCTGAAAATACTGTTACCAGATAATTACTCAGTCGTTGAATACATAAAGATCTGTGAAATACAATGTTTTCACATGCATGTAGTCCTGTTAAGAACAACATACACTTCAGGAATCAGCAGCTTGTTGAACAACTTTTAGCAGCAGTAACTACGCTGCATGACCCAGTTTTGACCGAGCTTTAGCTGTACTACATATGACCTCACATTTGGCTCTAGAATACTTTGGCACACAGAGGGGTTCACAACTGACTCAATGACAACAAGATGCCCAGGTGATATGTCTGCTGAACAAATCATCACACACACAGATGTACTTTATAGTTGGTATGTAGCGTTTGTGCTGATATGCTGGTTCTCACCGTGTTGCTGTGCATTGCAACCAGTCATCTCCACTTTGGTCTCGTGTATCCGATGCTTCAGTGTCTTTTCTAAAATTTTTGCTGATGTTTTTCCTCCTTGGCATTCTGTTGACACACACTTCAGACCAGCAAACGGCCTAAACATCTTCCTTTATACAGGTGCTCACACTTGGTGATGATCAGTCATTGGATTAGCAACACTTTGCTGCTTATCCGCTTAATTTCTGCAGAAGTGGTAAGGGTATACCGCTTTTCACATGCTCACATTTATTTAGAACCACCCATGAGTTGCAGTGGGTTACATCACAGTGCCCAGAGATATCTTTTATTTAAACTATGTGGAAATGAGACTGAGAGTTTAAACATGATGGAGCTAGTAACCCAGTTGTTAAGCGAGTTAGCTAAAAGAAAACTCTACACCTTGCTTGTTAAAGCACCAGCTTTCCTATGATATAACTCAGATCCACAACACTAATGAAAAAAGGATCACTTCTTCCTTTGTTTTTGCCTCATTAGTACTGGCAGCTTCTACCCCTGCCCTGCCAGAAACCATTGTGATGTTATGTCACCTTGTCTCTTATTTAAAGTGCAATCACTCCTAAATATATCAAACAATTAGAAGAAACAGCGTATTCTCATTTCCATGCCACCGTCACTTTTGCACAAGTAAGACAGAGTAGTCACCTTGACTTGGAGAGTTTGAATGGGTCATCGTTACCCCGAAAGTTAACCAAGTGCCTTTAAGGAACTGCTAAAGTAAAATATGGATGAAAAGGAACCGAATAATTAAGTGGCAAAAAAATGAGTGCAAGCCACAAAGATCCAAAGGAGATGCAAACCACAGTCTGCTGGTTGACCTATGAGTTAAAACACTGGTTTCTCCTCAACCACGTAATGCACTCTTTGTTTTAGAGACCTGCTAAATTCAAGTCAGTGTTATTATATGTATATAGCGTTAATTCACAACAACAGACGACTCAAGGAGCTTGGTGTTTTTAAGGTAAAAACGCTCCAATATTAGTAAGAAGCCCCAAAAATCACACAGCCCCTATGAGCAAGCACTTGGTGACAGTGGCAAAGAAAAACTCCTTTTTAACATGAAGGAACCTCCAGCAGAACCAGGATCAGGGAGCATGAGGGACGGACTGTTTGTCAGTTACTTTGGGGGCTCCATCAGACCGTGGAGCCTTTTCTATCTAAATGTGTCAGGGGCTTTTCAAACTTCACATTAGCTCTAAACACAGGATGCAGTTAAAGTTATCCCATTTTGTGAATGATTTTTTACATTAGTTATTTTCTTTGGATCTGCCGCCCCTCCCTGAGCCTGGTTCTGGCAGAGAATTCTTCCTGTTAAAAGGGAGTTTTTCCTTCCCACTGTTGCCAAAGTGCTTGCTCATATGGGGGCATATGACTGTTGGGTTTTTCTCTGTATGTGTTACTGTATGGTCTGCCTTATGTTATAAAGTGCCTTGAGGTGACTGTTGTTGTAATTTGGTGCTGTATAAATAACATTGAATTGAATTAAATCTTTTTATTTTTCAATTGTTGTTGATTAGATTTTGTTGCATGCTGTTAGACATGCTCACGTTTAGCAGTTCATTGTAGTTCTGCTCCAGTAACATCGTGACTGACAGTGTCCTGCTGAGTACTCTGTTAATGAAACTCATTCCCCTGCACGTCTGT
Organism: Oreochromis niloticus; assembly: GCF_001858045.2. Lineage (NCBI taxonomy): Eukaryota > Metazoa > Chordata > Actinopteri > Cichliformes > Cichlidae > Oreochromis > Oreochromis niloticus. The sequence continues at coordinate 29,311,716 of NC_031974.2, forward strand.
CTCCATGGTAGCTTTACAACTCCACCAAACCAGCTCCTGGCTGCTGCAGGCTATAACACACATCTCAGCTCCAATCAGCTCCTGCAACTGTACCTGCTTCTCATAAAGCAGGCCTATTACTTTCTGTACAGTCAAGCTGCTTATCTACAGATTGGAGAGTGGCTGAACAGTCTTCTGATTCCTAAAAACCTAGAAAAACAAGGCAAAAAACACAAATAACATCTACCCCACCTCAAACACAACTATAAATTCACGACCACAATCAAACTGTTTTTCAGAGCAGATCGCTGAATACACACAACATGATTTAATTGGATGTCATTATAAAAGTAATTATGTCATAATAACTGTAAAATGGGGTTTGTTATGTCGATATCATAATGTAATCAGTGTGCGATTTTGACACAGTAATTACTCCATGATCACAAGAACAAAACCTATTAGAAATAATTACCAACCTTCCATAATTCACTGGCAGTCATTTGCTGTGGGTGAAGAGGTAACTTGGGGGGGGGGGGCATATTTAAAGAAAACAGAAGGCAGAGGAGGGCTAGCTGCCTACTTCAGGTAGACTGTCTCAGGCAGAGCAGAGACAGGAAGAAATGCCCAGCGGGAGGGCCGGCTCATTATGATATCCTGTTACAGCCTGAAGCAGCCTACCAGCTACAGTTTAGTGGATGTTACAGACTTGCTCGGCCTCGCTTTCCCTCTGCCCGCGTCTGTTTTCAGAGGAACAAAAATCACTGGTGCAAATGAAAGTAAGAGTAACAGGTCAAGCTCCTTTTTAAAAAATTATTATTATCATCATTGTATTTTTAGGATGGCTGTATCTCTCTTTTTTCTGTTTTCCAGCAACTGTAAACTCTTATTTGTTTTAACGCACCCCACCCTCCCTTCCTGCCTTCTGTTACTTCTCCATTTTTATTACCCGCGATGATTATACATCATTGAGCCGGCCCTACCTTTTCATTTCCACAGAACCAACTCCCAATTATGCTCATCAAAGTTGCAGGGGTGGGGTGGAGGGGGGGACTGGTTTTGGTTTGAGTTTCAAATGCCACTAGACTTCCTGTTGCTGGGAAAGAGAGCTTTGAAAGAGCTGCTGAAGAGATGTGTTTTTTTTTGTTTTTCCTTCCCCCAAATGATAAAAGCCAGTGTTTCCCAGACATGACGCGCATCTCCAAAATGACTCTTCAAATGACGCCGTAAAAGTCTCGCAGTGTGGCGAACACTGGCTTGTTTACACAGAGACACATGTTAAAAACAGGCTGAAAAAACAACAAAAAAAGCATCAACTTTGGATTAGAGTTGGAAAAACACCAGCTTTCCTATGATCTAACTCAGATCTGCAGTATTTATGAAAAAAGCATCTCTTTTGCCTCATTAATACCGCTAGCTTCAACCTCTGCCCTGCCAGAAACTGTTTTGATTTTATGTCAACCATTAGCAGAGGTGCTGAGAGGCTCCAAAATATAACGAGTTTTTTCGACAAAGCCGCAACTTTATGAGTTTTCAGGAGAGGACGTACCACACAGCGAGATGCTGGGTGAAGCATGTATGTGTTTCTGTGTGCATTAAGTAAATTTGAATAAATTCCACAGCCTGATTTGCTGCCACAGACGCCAAACCGAAGTGTAATTGCACCCAACTTTACGAGATCTAGTTGGCATAGTGGGTGATTCAGCAGAATGAGTGCAAACGTGGGTATGGTATAGAGATTCTGTATGTCTATGGGATACGCACCCACACTGACATGCAGGCATTAAATAAAAGGCATACATTGTGTGTCGTTTTCTGTGGTAATTCTGTAAAGGTTATGAGGGAGGCGTCGGAGCAGAACAAGATTTTGCCTGCCCCTGTCTGTGTTTCCCCTCATTTATCACCAAATTACAGTTCAGGATTTAATTAAATCAAGTCATTACTTGGGTTTCAATGGCATCTTACAGTCAGGAGAGGGGAGAGCAGGAGGAACAAGCTACCAAGCAGTTCTGCTTATGCAAATACACTAACCGACCACTCCATTTGGTACGCCTTTAAAACTGTTGTTTAACACAAATACCTAATCAGAAATCACATGGCAGCAACCCAATGCATCAACGCATGTAGACGTGGTCAAGACGGCCTGCTGAACTTTAAATCAATTATGAGAATGGGGAAGAAGGGGATTTAAGTGGTTTTGAAAGCTGGTCCGAGTATTTCAGAAACTGCTGATCTACTGGGATTTTCCTGCATCCATCTCTAAGGTCTACAGAGAGTCGTCAGAAAAAAGAAAACATCGAGTCAGCAGTAGGAAAAAATGACTTTTTAATGCCGAAGGTCAGGTAAGGTAAGCTGTTAGGAAGGTAACTCAACAGTTACTTCAAATAACCACTCATTACCAAATTAGGTATGCAGAAGAGCATCTAAAACACATCTGAAACCTTGAAGCACAGCAGCAGACGACCTCACCAGCTAAGAACAGGAAACTGAGGGTCCAGTTCACATGGGTCTATTTAATTTTGATTTCTGCTGTCCCATTTGGACCCATCTGGGCCCCTTAGTACCAGTTAACCATTATTTAAACATCATAGCTGACCTGAGTATTGTTGCTGACTGTGTCCATCCCTTTATGACCATGGAGTCGCCATTTTCCGATGGCCGCTTCAAGCAGAATAACACACCAGGTCACAAAGTTCATATCGTCTCAAAGTGGTTTCTTGAACATGTCAGTGAGTTTGCTGTACTCAAATGACCTTCACAGTCACTTGATTTCAACCCAATAGAGCACCTTTGGTATCTGGCGGAACGGGAGATTTGCATTGGGTTGTGCAGCCGACAAATCTGCCGCAATTATGTCAACATGGAACAAAATCCTGGAGGAATGTTTTCAGCTCCTTGTTGAACATATGCCACAAAGAATTAGGGCAGTTCTGAACTCGAAAAGGCAGTGATCTGGTAATAGCAAGGCAGACTAATAAGGCATCCAGTGAGCATAACTATATGATCTTTGCATGAGCTCAGCTAGCAGGGCCTGGAGCATGGTGGAAGGGATGCACTGGTGTGGGGTGAAGTATTCTCTCAGCACTATACAGTAGCATGAAGTAAATCAGGGTGGAGTCAGCAAGTATGTATCCCTCCCATGTTTGGGAGGAGAAGCCTTGTGCGACTTAAAAAGTTTCAGCACCAACACTGGTCTGCAAACATCAGAGAGTGCAGAATACATTTACATGCACACAGACCTGCCTGTTGAACGTTATTAATTAACCTGAAATCTGGTTTGATAACAGATGAATAGAACAGATGTAGTTGCATCTTTAACTGTCATACTGCTGTCTTATGTCTGTGCACATCATGTTCTGCCAAAATTTTGCATTTGCATTCATTTTTAATGTGTATTACAATATCTGTAGCTAGTTAATATGTATTCCTGTTGCGTGTATTTATATTAACTTTCATATAGACATGTATAATATTATATATACACTGTAAATACCAGTGAATATACCACATATTCTCTTTTTTTTTTGACCACTGTTTCTATTTTTGTTGCACCATGACACCAAAGCAAAACCTATGCTTTTCAGTGTTTAAAACCTTTAATAAACTAATAATATTTATTTTTGGTATTTTATTTTTTATTTTTTATTTTTTTTTTTTAGCATTTTTTCCCCTCAAGAACTGTAAAAACAACCACCATTTCATTTTGCAGTTCAATTTTTTTTTCTCGAACTTGAACAGTGAAGTTAAGATGATTAAAGCTGACACAATTAATTTGTATCAGATGAAGTACTTTCAGTATTTACAAAGAGAGCGGAGCGTTGGCATTGTGTGTATGAGGTGGGAACTCAGAGGTTTTTGTGGTTGAACCTGTTGCATTTATATTTCTGGGAGTTCCTTTCGCAAAGTGCAAAACATAGTGGGGAGAAAACTGATTTACTAATGTCTGCAGCACTCAGTTTACTGCTAACTGCATTGATAATTAACACTCTGCTTGATATTGAACATACGTGTATGTTAGCTATTCAGCTATTTATTGTAGCAGTATGCACAATGTCACTCCAGGATCAGATTTGGATAAGTATTCTTTGAATATGTATGGACAGGCAGAGTGCATGTTTGTGGCCTGATCTTCACCCTGCCTGCTGTTTCCTTTATGTCATTAGTCTGTCATTACATAACAACGTGCTCTGCTGTATTATGAGCTTGTAAAAGGGCCCAATCAGAAAATGCTGTAGTTTCTGACACCTCTGTTTGGACACATTTCTCTCGCTGGCGTTGTTTTCCACGCTCACAGCCAAAAGCACTTGCCTGATAATGTGCACCTCTCACTGGCCTGGGAATGGTTTACCTTGGTAATTAGTGTTTGTAAGCTGTGCCGAAGACATAAGATGAGGCACCTGGTGACGAGCCTGCATTCACACACTCGCAGTATATATACACACACACCTGGGAAGCTGAGGGAGCAACAGCTGGTTTTCAGTGCTTAGTTCAAAGTCTGGCCTGCATTTTTCCTGCTCCTCACAAACACAGAGCTGTGAGAAGGCAGCACACATGGAGGCCACTGGCATGTTAGGAACAACTGTAAATAGAAGTGAGAAATACCTGTAGAAGTGCTTGCTCTGTAGATCCGCCACACCTTGGAAAACATAAAGGCATTTAAACAATGACGGCTAACTTCTCCATAATTGTCCTGCACCAGAAGCTTTGTAGCAGACTGTGTAATTCCAGCATCTCCAGACCTGTCATTTAACCCCCGGAACTGGTTTTAACCAGCTCAACGGGACTTTCTGACTACCGTGAGAGACAACGGAGACATGCCGACTTAATGCAGCGGGTCTTTGCAGTTCAGTTGTGGTTTCTAGGTTGAATGAGATTTGTTGTTAACATTCACAAATATCTCAGTTCTGCACTGAGCATCAGGGTTGACATAAAGCATTTAAAGTCAACCTCTCGGTATCTAAGAACCACAAAGTTCCAACACAGGAAGCTATGTGCCTTTTTATGGAGGCCTCCACCTTTTGTGTGTATTTCAAGCACGACAGCCACAACCAATAAGACCTCTTTCAGGTTTCGGGAGGGAGTAATTATTTGGTACTTCTGAGGGGAAAAGCTGCTAGATGGGTGATGCTGATTGGTAAAGGGCATTAAAAAAAACTAAATAAAAATATTTCAAAAAGCTTTGTTGTTTTTTCTACTTCTCTTTCTGTTGTGCTTTATGCAGTTTCACTTGATTTTTACGTGTTTTTGCAACATTTTTCCATTTGCTGATGCTTTCTTATGTCGCAGTGCATTTGACCTTTCAGGGCCACCTTACCTATTCACTACGACTGAAAAGAAAGGAAAGCTGTTTCAGCGTTCAACAAAAAAGTGAAAAACTGAAACTTCATATTGTGGCAGGATAGTTTAACCAAAACCTTGGAGGCGTTGGAGAGAGATTAGCTTTTCTGCTTAATTTCAAAACTCATCACTGTTACCATACAAACTGACAGCTTTTAAATCATTAGACACCAACTGTGGACAAACATATATCCACTGCCACCCCCTCACAGACTTCCTGAGTGTCTGGGACAGCTTTTGTGAGTCCTATCACCCTGTCATTTGAGCTGTGCCAACCTCCAGAAGCCTCTCATCTTCCCTAGGTTTCTACATTCATTTAATCCTTAGAGCTCTGTTTCAGCGCCAGCTGATAATGGCCGGGCCACTAAACATAGATCCCTGGTGTTTACATAAATAGAGACATAGGTGAACATTTGCATGAATTGCAGATGGTAAAATTAGCAGAAGCTTGCATATAATGTTGACTTTTTAATTTGTATGGCCTGATTTAAAGGTTTGAGATTATCATTGGTTGACAATATAAAATATCAGGAGATTTGAGACTCTTACTCAGTCAAAATGAACAGAGACCTTATGTTATACTGATGCACTGACAGAGCTGGCAATGTCCACTCTTTTAATTTGCTCAGGCTTCAGTTTTTGCTATTAACCCACCTACCATGCCACATTGGCCTATAATGTGACTGAGTATTAATAGCATTTAGAAAATGACAGGCTTGTGCATGGCAGTTCTTCAGCCCATAGGAAGCTTCAGTGACGTTGATGCTCATAAGCTCAGTGTTTCCATTCCAACAGAACAGGGTGGTGTCAAAGTCCGAGGTGCCAAACATGATCGTTACAAGTCCATTACAGTCTGAAGCTACTCTCAGCTTAACATTATTACACTTAAACATCCAGTGATTTTAGAAGAGAGCCAAGCGTCTTGTGATTATACTAAACTAACAACTATGTAACATTATATGTGATTCATTGTGAGTGATTTAAAGACCATTGTAAAAGAGTGCGGTGAGACTAATAGCTATGGGATTGCTCTGTGCAACCAGACATGTGGATCAAAGTTGACACAGTTGGAAATACTTCAAGCAGTGATAACAAATTTTCCTGACACTTGCAGCTCAGATATTTTTCACTGTGTGAAAAAAATACCAAAAAACATACCAAAACCCCACAGAAACAAACACATGCTAACTTGGGATAACAGGAAGTAATCAGGTTTTTTTGCGTCTGAAGTGTAGAGCTCGGAGTAGCAACAAACTGATGATGCTTTCACTCTTTATTTTACATGGTGAAATGCATGTAAACAATATGCTGAATGCTTAGGCAATCTGTTCTTATTTTTATATATTTTTATATTCATATTTACTAGTTTATCGGGAATACAAAGAAATGTTGAGCTAGAACTTACTATATTAGGACAAGAAGTGCAAAGCTAAAACTAGCAAGCTAAGCTGTATTCATAAACTGTACAGTTAAAAGCACCAACAACACAAACATGGTCCAGTTCAGTCACAACAGTTGGAGAGGTGACAAAACATTTGTCTTACCATCCTGTAAAGATGTTTATGAAAGCTTTAAGTTCAGATTTTTAATTTGATTTTATTGGAGTTTACTAGTTTTTAGAGCCAGCCTAAAGTGGCCAGTAGTGGAACTGCAGTTATTATGCACATGAGGTTCATTTTTCAACCCTGGAGGCTGTTTTTTGGCTGTGATGCAATAACTTGGGGCACCAGCATACCCTCCCGTTGACTGCTTTGCGCACCGCCACACTATCATGCAGTCACTTTTATTTAGGCCCGACATTAAGGCACAGGAAGCTGCTGCAATAGCTGATGTTGGCACATCAGCTTTTTTCCACACACTGTCATGTTTTCAAAGTGTTCCGACATATCCCTCTGTATATCTGTATATCTCTGAGCTTCTGTACTGGAATACCATTAAATTGGCAGTAAAACTGAAGTGATGATTGGCTGAAGAGACACTTAAAAAACAGAAGCATGGCACCATGCAACAGGGAGTGACACCAAGAGCAAAACATCCCCATTTGATAAACTAAATACCACATAAACAGGCAACTTGTGGGATTGGTGTAAATGAAAAGACCAAGAGACCAAGAGACTGGGAGCTTTGGGTTTATGTAGGTTTGAGGAACCAAATCTACTTGTTATCTCCAAGAAAAGACCCACTTATTCGAACACATTTAAAAATGGTGCAAAGGAACATCCAGTGTAATTCCAAAAGTGACTCCAATGGTTCCTGACCAAATATCTATATCTCTCTATAATATATATCATGCAGGGAAATAACAAAAGTTCTTTTTCCTCCACCAGCATCTTTCTGTTGCACAAGGAGTCCTTGCTGTTTGTGCCTTAATCTGGCTGTGCAAATACTGACCGCAGAAAGATCCACATTAGGGACCTACCATGGAAAAAATTGTTTGACATGGTTTGACAATCATTTCATCCTTTATGTTTTATGCTTTAGCTTTTTTTTTTTTTTAGGTTGAACAATAGGTAAAAGTTTGGGGTATAACAAAAAAAGCCCTCTGCAACAGTAACGCTAATGCTCTGTTAGTGTTTCAGTAGTGCTATTAAATTTTGTGTAAATGAGCCATGGCAGAGACTTTGACAGAGAAGCTCCTCTAGAATGAGAAAGTGGTGAGCTTCAATGTCTTCATGAAGGTAATAACACCCTGTATATATATGTGTGAGTGTGTGTGTGTGTGTGTGTGTGTGTGTGTGTGTGTGTAGGTGTGTGTGTGTGCGTGTGTGCATGTTGCTGGTAGTTCATCAGAGTGGGTGACATATGTTAAACCTTAACAAGCAGCTCGTTCAAAGCTGACCTGCAGTGTTTTGTTTGTGCTGCTCAGGTCGCTGCTCTCAATCTTTGTTTGCAGAAGAAGGGAATGAAAAAGAAGAAGAGGAAGAAACGGATGAGATAGAAAATGGGACCTGGGAGGAGAGTGGGATAAGGTACAAATGCATTTGTCAGCAGAGGAGTAGTGACAGACAGAAGGCAAATATTTACCGTGCTGTCCGGTGGACTTCCCTGCAGGAGACTTGCTTAATGAAAGAGGAGGGCTGTTTAGAGGAGGCTGCACCTGGTCAATTAGCCACAGACAGTAGTTTGTGCACAAACAGTCTGCTGCTGTGGTGGTGGTTTAAATGTGAACGTAGGTGTATGTTTGTGTGTTAAATTGTCTTACACCTTTCTTCATTTGGAATGTGCGAATGGTGTCTTTGGGGGTCAGGCTGTGATTGTTTAGGCGAAGCACAGTCAGGGGAGGTATGAGGTGAAGTGTGTGGTGTAAGGGAGAGAGGGGGTGAAGGCTTTTCCAGCTCCTCATTATGTAAACAGTGTTTATGTTGTCCGCTAAGAACCCCCAGAGGGATGTTTAGGCTGAGGCCTTCATCAACTAATGCAGAAACCATTAGCACCAAGAGCGCTGACACACACACACACACACACACACACACACACACACACACGCACAAAGAATCTTCATTTTTTAAATCTTTCTGGCTGTTTGAGGGAGAAGAAGGAGCCACACACACAAACAAAACCACACACTGCAACAGATTACAAGATGATACTCATATGTACACTCATGTGTACATGTGTGAGTGTGATGAAGGGAAAGGAAAGAGCTGTTACTCCAAAACATCATCACAAAAAACTTTTAAAAAGAACATGCCATGTGGTTTCCATCCAACAAAAACAATGCCGTTCTCTTTATGTCAGTATCACTGCATCCAGCTCTCCTTTCCCTAAATTTAATCAAGATCATAGCATTAACAGTGCCTCCCTACAAGCATCACGACATGCAAAGTACACAGTATGTACTGTATGTACGGTTTGTGCAGTCAAATGAATGTTCTGGGTGCACTGATGGCTAATTAGAACTGGCGGCAAACGAGAGAGCGCAAGCCAATGTTCGTGAAAAATAGGAATAAAGAGATCGGGGAAGACACGAAATCACCCGAGGGTGTGTTCAGACATCAGAGGACAGTTTTTGTCTTTTTGTTCTCCTGTTTGTTTTGCAACTGTTATATGTTTAGCTGTGGTTGCTCATGTCGCCAGCATTTTAAGCAGAGCAGGGCATACTGAGAAGCATGCAGTAGGAAAGTCTACTTTGATCCAGCCTTTCTCTTTGGATGTAATCTCATTTTAATGTTTGTCAAATTATGTATTTGATATCTCGCTGTTTGTTTATACTGTGTCCATGTTGTGTCTCTATATCAAGTTATTCTTTGTAGTGAACTTAAAGATACGTATCGACAATAGGGAAAAACATAAAAAGAAAAAGAGGGAGAAATTCAGTTCTGTGACTGAAAAATTAACCCCATGAGACATGAAAAAATTGCAGATCTCGGGTTGGTAATTTGAAGCTGCCTCCAAAAGTTAGTTGATCCTAAGCGACAAATTTCAGACTCAAAAGCAAAGGTGGCAAAGAAGTTCCTCTTCTGAATATGCAAAGAAATGAGTAGAGTTCAATTTTCATGGTAGTTTCGTTTTATTTAAGAGAGACGTAATATCAATCATTCTGGCAGTCCCACAGATTTGCTGTGTGCCAAATTGAAATCAATCAGTCACCAGGTACACATACTCCTGATATCAACTCATTACATCTATAAAGGACATCTGTCCAACGAATCAGTTTCTTCCATTCCAATCTCTTTACCACCATGGTGAAGACCAAAGAGCTGTCAAATGACGTTAGGGACAACATTGTGGACCTGCACATGACGCTTGGTGGGAAGGTGTAAAATTGTTGGTGTGATTACTTGGACATGGTCTGGAGCTGCATGCATGATCTTGCCTCATGGGGTGAGGAAGATCATGAGAAAGGTGGTAGATCAGCCCAAAACTACAGGGGAGGAGCTTAACAGTTATCTGAATGCAGCTGGGAAAACAGTCACCAAGAACACCACTGGTAATGCACTACAACACAATGGATTGAAATCTTGCAGCGCCTGCAAGGCCCCCCTCCTCAAGAAGGCAAATGTACAGATCCGTCTTAAGTTTGCTAGTGAACATCTAAAAAGTGCTGTGGCCAGATGAAACCAAAATCGAGCTCTTTGGCATCAGCTCAAGTCCCCTGCTTTTGGAGGAAGGGAAATGTTGAGTATGACCTAAAGAAGACGAAAACTGACTGTGAGTGATCGAGGACATTGGTCCCTGTCTTCAGAGCAACAGGATTGTAAGTGGAAGTTCATTGCATATGGTTGCAAAAGTTTTTGTACTGCAGAGGTCTCAAAGCACTTTCTTCCCTAGTGTGACTGTAGCATTGTAGTGCAGAATTTGGTAAGCTAAGCTAACTATCTGCTGATTGTAGCTAGCTGTAGGTGAATGCAACAAGTGCTGCAAGAAATGATACACAGAACTATTAAAACAATCATACTGTAGAAGCCAAGTATTAGTCTTTCATTGTTCATGAATCTTACACAATAACAGTGATAAGACTTTTTTTGTGAAAATAAAAAGCATCAAAGTATGAAACTATTGTAGCTCTGTTTAGCCATGACTTGGCGTAAACTCAGCATGGGTGTCCTTGCATGCACAAGCTAAAAAAAACAAAATAGAAGTCCCCTGCACCAAATACATTTCCTGCAGTGAAAATGTTTTTCAAAGATGTCGTCAAATTCAACCACACAGAAGAGACGAGCGCTGCTCCTCAGCAGTGTCGATGGGCTTTACAGATGCGCCAAGCTGGATGTATTGGACACAACATTAGATTGCGTGTTGCGTCAGTAACCACATACATGCAAGCCTTTAACATGCATTCAGTGCAGTGTGACTCAGATGCAGCACCTGCAGAAGGGAGGCAAACTGAGCAGGATGGGAGTGGAAAGTGATTGAAGTGATGAGATGTGATTGGCTGAAAGGATGCCACAAGGAATACAATCCTCTGTCCCTCTTGCTGTAGTTTCTGTTATTGCTTTAAGTAAAGCCCGAAGGATGGTTGAAGCCTGTGTCAGTGGAAGTGTTTATCTCACTCTTATCAGAAAGTCTTCCTCTTTCCCCTAGTGCACCAGTTGACAAAGGATGCCCACCACGCTATGTTTAGTAATGAGGTCTTAGAAGTGAAGTGACTGACTCATCAGACCACAGACTGATTTACTCACACAGCACGCACACACAAACAATGTCCAAGTGTGCAGTCTGCAGCCCTCAGGTACTCTAAACACACACATGCCATATTGCGTGCTCTCCCTGTGTTTAGTCTTAAAAAGTCCCGGGAACGCCCCTCCTTTGAAGCTTCTAAGAAGCCCCAGCGTGCCTTCCAGCATCTCCCCTGCTCTGGGTTTAGAGCTGCACTAGCCTATAAGGATTCAGTTAGAGTTCCACTGTAAGAGTGTTCATATTTTGTCTTTATGGGCATGTAAAACATTCTGTTTACATTACAATGCACCACAGAAGAGTCTATTAGCTGTAACAGGCTACTTGGCAAACCTCCAAATAATGAATAAAATAAACAGTGTGTGTATTCATCACCCGTCACAACCAGCCCGGCCAAATGGAGTAACCGAGCAACACCGCGACACGGGCGATAAAAAGTGGCTTAAAGAAAAATTCAGTCTTGAATTAAATTAGCTCTGTAGCTCCGAGCAGCGCAGAAAGAACACATAAAACATGAGATTTGTCAAATGTGTTTTGCCGCTGGGAATGCTCTAGTTCCTCCAGCCAGTTTTATCCCCGGATTTCAGGAGAATACACAAGTGCTGTTCTTTCTTTAACAAGACATTTAAAATCTGTTACAGTATCTTTTATTGCTGTGCTGCTAGATTTAGAGAGAATCATATATTCTGCTTTGACAAGCGCTATTAACCACCCCCAACAGCTTAGTGAAACAGATAAGTGTGTGTGAAATTATAACAACTTTTTTGAATTGGAAATAACACAGTTTGACTTCTGACAATAAAGACTGGATTTTTTTTACTTCAATATTTATAATTATCTAATTAAAACTAATGTGCATAAGAATGCAAGATTCTACTGTTCTTAGAAACTACGACTGTCTGTTTTGTTCTAATATGCAACCATGAGAGAAATAAAGGTCCTCAGATGGAAATAAGTGTTTGCAGTTATGTGGTATGTTACTTAACCACCAAGCCATCATGCCACTTGGTAAACAAGCATCTGAATTTCCTGGACATAGTTCCTTATTCCCCACAAGCTGCATGTCTTTGGACGGTGGGAGGAAGCCGGAGTACCCGGAGAGAACCCACGCAAACACGGGGAGAACATGCAACATGCAGCTTGTGGGGATAGGTTAATTGGATAATCCAAATTGCCACTAGGTGTGAATGTGCGAGTGAATGTGAGTGTGAATGGTTGTCTGTCCCTGTGTGTTGGCCCTGCGACAGACTGGTGACCTGTCCAGGGTGTACCCCGCCTCTCGCCCTATGACAGCTGGGATAGGCTCCAGCGCCCCCCGCGACCCTGAAAAGGATAAGCGGAAGCGAATGGATGGATGGATGGATGGATGGATAGTTCCTTATTCCACAGAAAATTCCTGCTCCAATTTTGATCACCCAGGAACTATGAAGCCTTCACCCATCCATACTATATCTACACAGCTACATGTAGAGTACTGTGCAGAATTCTTGAGCCATGCAGTCTGATTTTATTTCTTGTAATGTAAGTGTTGTTGAGCAATAGTTCTTCATGGTTTCTGAAGGTCTTCCAAAGTTTTTCTTTGGACGACGGCTGCTTTTGTTTCTGTACATGAGCATTTTTTTAAAGCCACTTAACACTGAATAGAAAGGCACCCAACTTAAATGATGAACTGGTTTTGAGTTTACACTTAACAGAAAAGTAGCAAAGAAGCAACTTTTAAATGTATCTTTAAGGACTGTATTACTAGCACATATTTTATTCCCATTTCTTTAACTGAATCTACAAAAAAACCTAAACCTCCCATAAAACAAAAAAGACCAAACGAAACAAACACAAAAAAAAAATAATACAGTTGTCAATCTTGTCAAAGCCAATGGTATTGTGAATGCAGGAACGTGCCATCGGATATAGATCTATCCAGCAACACAATCTGTAAAGTGTCTGATTAGCAACAGCTTCCCTTCTCAGGACAACAGTGGTTGCACATGGATAGGAACACTATCGGTCATGGAATGGCCTCCCCAGAGCCCAGAATCTGGGACCATGGAGTTTAGTGAAGCTGTCATGGACCAAAACAGTAGAGCACAAGCTTGAAAAAACCCACCAGAATTACGAATTATGCCCAAATTCTCACATTGTCGTCTTTATTCTCAAAGCAGAGACGCAAACAGGCAAACGCTACACATTATTATCCTATAATTAGAGCTGTTGCAAAATGCAGCCACACCCATTGATTCAGTGTCTTCACCACACCCAGCTAACCTTCACTTATGTTGTGCTGGGTCTTTATCAAGCACAGTATCATTAAGTTTTTTTGTGTGGCTCCTCTTCTAGAAACTGAAACAAGCAGCCTTGAATGGGGCCTGTTCCCATAACTCAAACCATCAGATACTTCTGTGCAGCTGAGCTCTGATTATGATACGCTGGGGGCACACAGAGCCACCAGTGTGATCTCTGCGATGGCAGATAAGGCTCCCTGCAGTGAGACAGGCAGAGATATGAGAAAAAGGACAAACCCTGGAGGAAGACACCCGAAAATAAACCAGAGGAAAGCACTATCAGATAAGCACAAAGCACATAAACAACAAAAATCCCCCTTTTTTCTTCTCTGTCTTCAAAGTTCACGGATGCATGTGAATATATTTGTGGAGGCAGTCATGTGAGTGCAAACACACACGTCAATGCTGGTAGGTCAGCGTGTGTGAGGCAGGCAGATAGGAAGGGTTAAGGATCATTCCTGGAGGGAGCCAGCCGTTCCTCTGGTCTGTCTGGAGATAAGACCTTGAACACTTCTCAAAAAAAAAATTAAAAAAAAAATCCTCCCACTTCAGTCTATCGTTTCTATTCCTGTCTCCCTTTGTCCCTGTTTACTTAGTACTGCCAGGTGTCTGGGGGACAGAAGAAGGAAAGAGCAACTTTTATATTCTGTTTAACTCTTCGACACGACGCTTGTTTGAGATTAGATTGTGCCACATGCACCTCAAAGCATCCTGGAGAGTTCAGTGCATTTTTGGAAAAAGCAGGTATTAGATACATTACAGAGAAAAAGTATTCACAGACTTCCGTGCAGTCCGGTGAAAAACTATTTGCATCCTTAAGGCTTCCATAGAAAAGGGTAAGTAGCATCCACGCACTGCTAATCAAATGCACTTAATTAACTGATCATTAATAAGTATGAGCACCTCTATAGAAGCAGACGTTTTGGCAGTTTTGCTGGTCTATAGCACCCAGGTGTGTGTTATGCAACAATCAACAATCTTCCCAGGAGATGTCCGAGCAAAGTTACTCGAAGGTCAGACAAGAGAAGATCTACATTTACAGGCCTAGGTTAAATTTAAAGTTCACGACAGTACAGTTTGTAAGGGTTGCTAGGAGAAGGCCTCTCCTCCCTGAAAACCTTGACAACTTACATGGACATATCTTAAGCTTCTCAGTGCTTCTCCTGTACTGTAGGTTCCCGACTTTGTGTTCCTTCCTTTGATTACAGTATAGTACAGTATAACTTGCATTCAACTTTTCAGCTGATTAAGAAACTTTCTGCATAAAATGAGTTCAAAACTCAAACCCCGACTGTTTGATTAACTGATACAACGCAGCAGCTCCCCCCTCTTTTCTGTGCACCAGTCCCATTTGACAATGTCTGAGTTTATGCACGGTGGCGGCATAACAAATTCCTCCATGTTTTGTCAGTTAGCATGGGGACCTTCAGAACGGTGACCCCAGACTCACCTCTGTGTGCAGCGCTGGGCCGAGGGAACACGCTCTCCCCAATAATGAGATCATTACCAACAGTTAATTAAAAGCGATGCGTCTTCTAAAGCTTTGCCCCATATCGCATTGTGTCCAAACAATTACGTCCCTTGTGGACAACCAAGGATGAAAGGGTGAGCCAAATGGAGGAGAACGCCCATTGTCCTTTTCCTGAGAAACTGTCTTCTCTCGCTTTTTGCTTTTCAATGAATTCTTTGTGTGCGCGCCGAGTCCTCTCGGGTTCAGAGGGACAAGGCTGTGCACTCTGAGCTAAGTCTGGTAGGAGCATGTGCACGGACGGAGGCCTGGTGAGTGCGATGAAGCTGAGTGAATGTAGAGGGGCTGCCACAAACTCCTGGACACGAAAACATTAGCTTTTATTATTCAGTCACACTGAAACACTCACGAAAATATCCATGCCCAAAATGCTGACTTCAAGTAATTTGATTACATGTAAATTTTCCATGTAATTTGTTACATAAGCATAATGTAAAACCTTAAATTTAATGGCATCTGGTCAACAGAATTTACTTGATTTGTATACATTCAGATTATACTAAGCATATTTTCCTAATGATGACTTGTTGGAATAAGTAAACCTTTGATTTAATATTTTTATTTCAGTTGCATTTCCCTCTGAATGAAAAGCCAACTGCACATTTTGCAAAGAAATACAAAAATAAATAAAACAGTTTAACAAACATTTGAAAACTGCAAATAGGATGAAATCAGCTTGATTTCAAAAATGCAATTATCCAAAAATTTTAATTCAAAGAAAAGA
This sequence comes from Oreochromis niloticus, assembly GCF_001858045.2. NCBI lineage: Eukaryota > Metazoa > Chordata > Actinopteri > Cichliformes > Cichlidae > Oreochromis > Oreochromis niloticus. The sequence goes on from NC_031974.2 coordinate 29,327,680, forward strand.
CCTGCGATTAATATCTGTAGCGTGACTCTGCACAGCATTATTGACTTTTTTAACACTGCCCAGCTTTTCTTCCCATTGAAAAATACATCATTTCTGTGTAAGGATATCTGACTCCCTGACTCCCTTGTAGAAAAAATAACATCCAACCAACAGCCATATTCCCCCCGTCTCTCTATCTGGCTGCAAGATAATGCCGGAGGACACGTGTTCCATACTCAGAGACTCTCATTCTCTTATCTGCTGGAAGCTTGCTGTTATTCACTAAGAAAAACCTTGGGAGAAGAACAGAAGTATGTCGAGGATATCTCTTGGTCCGGTGCCACTTCCACTATCACTGAGAATATGTCTGTGTAACCTTGAGACAACCCTGGAAGGCCACCATCTGTCCTGAGAAAAGAAAACTAGAAGAAAAAACATAAAGTGAAATGTTATTGGACAACTGCTACAGTGCAGGGGCTCTTGATCAAAGGCTGCACTGTGCAAGTACGTTTGGAGAGGCCCAGGCTTTGGGGCTTTATTTACACAAGGCTTAGATTAGAAGCTGAAGTATGTTAAAACTCAAATCACATAAATATGACCGCTTTTTGTGTTTTTGAGTCACTGCACATAAGTCTACTGTCAAGATATGGAGACGAGAGTGATATGATAGTGTCCAAACTCTGCAGAAGTGTGCTAACTAAAGTCAGGAAAGGATGTGGAAAGGTGAACTGAGAGTGAGCTCTACGAGGTTCAATGCAATGTGTGGAAAACTGGGGATCTCTCCTAAATGACACTTAACCTCTGTGGAAATCTTCTGTCAGCTGCAGGCCGTTTGTCATTCCTTACATATTAATCTGTTATACAACACTGAAGCTCACCTTAGCATCTTCAATGGCCCTGAGGGGTCTAAGTAGGATTGCCTCTTCTGTTCAAACAGTGCAATACTGCAACATGATCTGTAACTTTGGGAACTTTGTCAGCTGTAGAATGCAGAAAATGTTTAAAAAGCATAGGGTGCAACTCAATTAGGTCACGATAGTACAAAACATAGACAAAGCTTCCAGTTCATAAAAATAATCCCAATACGGAAGCACCTTAAATCTGCACCAGTTTATGAGCTCAGTCACCCGTTTAGGCTCATACTGAATAATAAATTAAGTCTATCTTGGCCCTGCTATGTTTTGAAAAAGGAGGCTTTTTGGGTAATGACTTGTGATTGACAAGAGGTTAGCCATTGAGGAAGCAATTTCACAGTCAGCCTCGCTCCTCCTTGTCAGAGCTGGCCCACTGTGCCTTTGACAAAAAACTATGAAGGTGAGTTTTGTGAAAATTGCATGCTTTAAAAATGTATCTGTGCCGGAAGGAATTTGTTACATAATCCAATTGTAAAAATGTGTACCCAATTTAAAAACGGTTTTAATCTACATCTTTTACCTGTTGCTGTTGCAGGACATATTTTATATTCAGTAGGCATGATGCCAAACTGCTTAAAATCATCATATTCAATCGTCTTTAAATCTTTCCAGTCCCTCACACCACACTTGTTACATTTGTCCAGGAACTTGACCATATAAGGCTTGGACTGGGTTGGCAGTTACTGGGTCCAAACTAGAAGAAGGCGTATAGACTTCTTAAATCTCCATGTCTATTACAAAACAACAAAGATACCTACAGAGCCACTGGAAGGAGCAAGTGTTTCATGTTGTTTCAGCTATAGCACTTCCTGTTACACACAGTACAAAACATTCAAACAGTGGCTGATATCAAAGGCATCTTATTTCCTTCTCTAGTTCTTTTTTTTTTTTAACCAGATGGGTTCATGCGAACAAGTGCTCCAAAACATCTGTTTGTAATACTGTTAATTCTGGGCAATGGGCAATGATGGACAGAATATGGAAAATGCTATCTGATTTGCACACAACAAAGGAAAAAATCAAAAACTTTTTTGTTGAAATTTAAAAAAACCCCAAACTTTACCATCACTACAACACGGCTGGCATTACTACTCGTGATGTTAGCTGTGCTAGAAGCCATGATGTTTCCTTTTTGTTTTTTCATGGTTCTCTTTCATTCAGCGACGTTCAGGCTCTCGGATGAAATCGAAACCTCCCTTTTCAAAGAGGCCACAGAGATTTACTTTCCAATTAAGCTGTTCCTTTTTGTTATTATTATTATTTTGTTTTAGCAGAGGACACATCCGCTTTCCATTACCTTCCTCCACAACATCCCTAATTGGACAAAGGACAGCGTGCCCGCAAGTCAGGAATATGATGTCACATGGCCTCATAACATCATAAACATGACAAGATGGCGTCCCTGGCAAACACATGTCTGTAAAGGACTCCTTCATTTGTTCTGTTTCTGGCCTGTTTTCACCACTCTAATCATTTGAAGACATTAGAGTTCAGCCATGTAAACAGACAGTGAGGTGTTGTGTAAATGTTATGCTCTCTGTGACACACCTCACACCATGTGTTGTGTTATTGTATCTGAATTAATTACGGTAAGAGCCCATGAAGCATAAATGCCCTTTGTTGTAGTGACAGAGTGGTTTGTTTTCATTTGGAAGGTGAATTATCCCCCCAGTAAGAAATGTTCAATATTGGTTACAGTGCAGAGCACTTTGAAGTTAAACTATAACCCTGTTCTCAGTATCTGGGAGTCCGCCTGTCTGTCTGCTAGTGGGAAAAGTGATAAATAGAGACAGACGGCAGGACTGCTGACTGCAGCAGGAGAAAATGGGTCTGAGTAGAAAGGGGACCTGCTGAGCTGTGTACAGCAGGAGCAGGGTTAATAGGTGAACGCACAGCTCGCTTTTACCTCTGGCCCAGAAGGCCGTTAATGTGCATTTTACTCTAGAACATGGCTGACAGCACGGTACAGTATGACGATACTGACGGCTAAGATAATCCTTCATCTGTGTGATTGATCTGGAGAGGCACAGCAGACGGCTCCAGCTGGAGATCAAAGGAAAGCCTCTCCTGTGCAGAAAAAGGGGGGAGGGTTGGAAGTGCGTCCCGCCCCCATCCACCAGTGCCAGATGTTCTCCGCTCTCCATGTCCCATCATGCTTGATAATTGCACGGCGCACCGTAGGCTCTGTCCATGCCCCCTTGACATAAAAGTAAAGTGCCTGGTGGGGCGCTGGGCTCAGCTGAGCTTTGGATTTGTCCTTCAGTCCCACAAAGGCCCAGAGTGGCCACACAGGTCCCCAGGGTAAAGGGGCGCGATCCTTGGCAGACTGGCAGCTAGTGGGACTGGAAATAAGGGCGGTTTGCGTGTTCTTTTTTTGTGTTGACACTACGTGCAAGCTTTAATTTCCCAAGTGTGTCTTTGCATGCTAAAGTCCAGCTAGGTTACATGCGCTTCCCTCCCTTTTACAGTGTGAGTCACCACCGCCATCACTGTCGGCCCCTGGAGCCTGTTCCATTGGCACCAATTCTCCTCTCTGTGTTGCCATCATTATAGGTGTCCCAGAGAGTCGTGGGGGCTGAAATTAGGGCGTGCAGGGCCAGATAATGACAAGGCAGACACGCAGCAGACATGACACTAGCTTTTACCGAGGCAAAGTGGCTCCATCTGTCCAGAGTCGACTTATTATTTTCCAGCACCCCCGCTATCACCGCCTTTTGGTCAGTGAACCCCGATGAGAGGCTCCTCTTACTGGGCTGTCTAGGTGAGGCAGGTGCCTCCTCTGTCTGTCCTCCAGGGGCCAGATCACAGATGATAAGTGTTTAAAAGGGTGCAGGTGGTGCATCAGCTGTGCACACTCAGCTCTTACAATCTTTGTATATTGCTAGGTTTTCTATTGTCATCAACCATCGGCTGATCCAGACAGCATCTTCATCCCTTCTGTCTTTGACCTCAGTGCACCTGTGCTACTGCGAATAAGCCCTGAAATAGACATGCACTTGTTTTTATTTGTTCATTCATAAAACTTCTGGCTTATCTCAGGCGGAGTGGGGGGTAGGGAGTTAGAACAGTAAGACTATTGAAAATGTTTCAGTGAATGAATCCAGATGTGATTTGCAGCTGTTTTTAAGTGATCTGATCCTATATTGTAATGCTTAAAATTATTCATAGCCTATACTTCTGACATGTATCCTGCTAAATGTTGAAATGATACACAATCATGAACACACTGAACACTTAACATAGCGTACCTCCCACAGCCCTGCCATGTGCTCACCTAAGGCCCATACCCATTACTCAAATGTCGATAAATTCCACCTACAGCAAGGGCAGGATGTGTTTACCTAACATACAGTGCTGTGTTTTGATTTCTCCCATATTGCTCCGCATTGTTTCCAAACTCCAGTTTCCCCTAGGTCATGTACCTTGTTAAATCACTAACAGAGGCCATAAACACAGCCTGTCTCCTACTCAGAGAGAGAGAGAGAGGGAGAGGGAGGGGGGAGTCAATGCAAGCTAGCTAAACTGTTTTGTGCCAGCTCTTGGCACATTCCTCCCTTCCAAGTCATGAATGAACACTAATATAATATAAAAACTATGTATTGCCCCTCCCATTGCTCCAACCTACCTGCGGGGTTGGCTCTGGAGCCTGTTTGACACGCGGCGGAGGTGTGAGGGAGCTAAGCAGGAGGCGGCAGCTGGAGAGGGACCGTAAAGCTCCCGTCTCCTCAGAGATCCCTCTGAACCTTTGATGGCGCTTCAATGTTAATGCTCTGAGCGCAGCCTGCAGATGCTGTAAAAGGGAGTCATTGTACAGGGTTGCTCTGGCCCGTGCGTGGTGTAATGCAGAAAGGAGGTATACGATCGGCAGCGTGTCCCTGTGGTTAACATGCAAGATTAAATGATATACTGTCATAAAACACTGGTCAGGAAATTCTAAACATATTACGTATACTGTGGGGAGGGCAAATATTAGAAACATGAGGCAAGAGTATGGATGGAGACATTGTGCATTTTATGTGCAAGCTACAGTCAGCACATTATGAAAATTTTTTTCATATGAAAGTTTTATTTGTTGTTCCCATGTCTGAATGAGCTGCTTTTCAGTACAATTCATACACTGACTTGACAGTAATTCTTTCAATACTGAAGCGAATACCTTCCATAGACTGTATATAAAAGATGGACACCACCCATTTCTCTGTGAAGCACTGTTGTGAGGCTTCAATATCAGCACCAGCATCAGCATTTATTTATTTTTTAAGTCAAAAGTAACCATACCGTGATCAGCCTATGTAGACTGTCTATTTTTGATGTTGTTTTTTAATGGTAGTCATAAAAACCCCAGAGATTTCTATAGTAGAAAGTAAAAAACATAAAGTTTTCTGATTTATAGCAAAGCGTTTTACAATTTAACATAAATTGTGAACATTGACATTTTTTTGGTGAATAGCAGAAATCAGGCTTTCTTCAGATGTCATTTTTTTGGGGAAAAACAGCGGCCAACAACACTGTACACAGCGGTAGACTGGTGCATAATAAGCAAGCAAATAAGGCAGAAAATAGAGATTTTTGATGGGAAACTAGTCTCGAAGCACACTGAGAGATAGAGCTGTGATTTTATAGTGGTGGAAGCAAGCCAGCAAAAGTAAGAGGTAATTCATTACAATGTTTTCAAACGTGAAGCATGGTGCAGTGGTCTTCTTTTGCTGATGGTTCAGTGAATTTTGGTTATAGAGTAACAAAATCTGGAGTTTCGGAATCTGTGAGCTGTTGGCTTTCCATGGGAATCCGCGGTTTGTGTTCTAGCTCTCTTCCACAGCATGTCTTTTGTCCTGTCTTCTTTCACCCCAACAGGTCGTGGCAGATAGCCCTGAGCCTGGTTCTGCCAGAGGTTTCTTCCTGTTAAAAGGGAGTTTTTCTTTCCCACTGTCACCAAAGTGCTTGCTCATATGATTGTTGGGTTTTTCTCTGTATGCATTATTGTAGGGTCTACCTTACAATATAAAGCGCCTTGAGGTGACTATTGTTGTGATTTGGTGCTGTATAAATAAAATTGAACTGAATTGAATTTTTAAAGGTTAGTCTTTGTTTAAAGATATATTACATTGTTTTTTGTCCACACTTTTATAACATTTATCAATTTTCTATGGGTTTTCCCATTTTTTTCATACTCCTTTAATTATTGCTTTTGTTGCCAGTAATCTTTTCACATACCCCTTTGGTGACTGAAAAAAATCACCCGTGGTTTGGAATATAAAACATATATAAAACAGATTCCATATCCATATAATTGTTTGTACGAAGCTGCCTTCTTTTTGATCCAGAAAAGCACATGCTGTCCCAGCTGCTCTGTGCTTTTAGGATTTCACACACCGCGGCGTCTACCGTTTGGCTGTCATATGTAAGGGGTGGCTTGCGGAGCTCGTGGTGCGACTGTGTTATTGAAGCGAGGGGAGTGAAAGGATCTGCGCTCTGATCTCACCATAATCACATTAGTAGCGTTTGAACTTTGTTTTCCTTCCCCTTCGGAGGGATTTTCTCCTCAAAATAAACTTTCATGATATGTATTTACTGAAGATCACAAACTGATGGACAGCAGACAGAAAACAAGGAAGGTTTGTTTCATGTCACACACCCACCACCACCACCTTTGTCTTTCCAACATCTTTCATGTTAGTTTTTACTCTTGCCTTGATTTTTGGTTGCTTTCCTGTTTCCTCTCCTTCTCTCTGCCTTTTTCTGCTGCTGGTTATCAGGTCAAAGTGTAGTGAAGGACACTGTAAGACCCTGACTTTTGCTTCAAACCTTACTTTATAATTCGTTATGTCCTCTCTGCATGCTTGCAGTTGCAGTGCAAAGTAATGATCAATGCAACTAATGTATCATGACTTTCTGTCTTATGTAGCATAAAGGGACCAAACATTATGGATAATTTAAAATCACTCACTGTTGGATAGACACTAACTGCATGGCAGCATTGCACTTCTTACTTACAACACCCAGTGCATGATGGGAACCTTGGAGGTAAAATCTAAAAATAAATTTATACCTAAAACTTGGACACAGCAAAGACACTAGACATTAGTAATGACTCTACCATGAGTCTGTGAAGTGACTGAACATGAAGCAAAAACAGCTGAAGAATCAAAGGGGTTAAGAGTTTCACAAGCTGGGCACTATAGTTGGAACAGTTTGTGGCCGACACTCACTGAGCTGTCACAGCTTTGAGAATTCATTGTTAAAATGCGAAGTCTTAAAAGTCACAAAGTAGAGCTTTTTTCTTTCTTTTAAACATGTTAAGAAGTTCAAGGCTGATTGACAGAAGCTTGGAAAAGTGAGCTTAAGAGCTGGAACCCACATTTTTCCCCCATAATGCTTTTTTTTAAATTTTTTTATAAGCAGCTCGAAATAGTGCAAGATAAAATATCAAAAGGCCACTGAGCGAAGGAGGACCGTGGATCTTCACTGTTATAATTTAGCCTTCAGTACAAGCCCAAATGGGTCTTCACTCCCACTTTATTTAAGAAAGAGAGAAGGGAAAAAATAAAGGAGTCAGAGAGCCAAACCATCCCTGAATGATTTAGAAGCCTCTCTGCTTGGTGTGGCCATAATTATGGCTGTGCGAGATTGAAGGGTAGGAGGAGATGCTGGAGCCCAAGCCAAGATTATAGTCTGCTTGGTAAAGAGAGACTGAAAGAAGGTCAGAGTGAGCAGAGTAGGGTTAAGAGATCCTGGGGGGGACAACAATGGATTAAAATAAGAAACGATGAGAGAGAAAAAACTACAGTAAAAGTCCTGACATGTTAGTATGCTGGTTATCCATCGGTGCAAAGGATTTTTTTTTTTTTAGGAATGTTTAGAATACTAATCTTTAAGGGGGGTGTATAAAAATGTTTGTAAGATTAGAATTTTCATGCCTGTTTTTTTGGATAAGCGATATTCCATCATAAACATAAGTACAATAGATTATATACTGTTCATCTGCATCCATTGAAGAATGTGCACTGTCACTTGGGCAGTGTCAAAAATATGTAGGTAACTGTTATTGGTCTTTCACTTTAGCCTTTGTTGCAGAGAAGACACAAGTCACGATAGACTTCAATTCATTTCAGTTTTATTTATATGGCTCCAAATCACAACAACAGTCCCCTCAGTGCTCTGTATTGTAACTTAAAGACTCTGCAGTACTGGAGAGAAAACCTCAATGATCAGATCACCCCCTATGAGCAATGATTTGGTAACAGTGGAAAGAAAGAACTGACTTTTAACAGGAAGAAACCTCCTGCAGAACCAGGCTCAGGGACGGGCAGCTGTGACCGGTTGGGGGTCTCACAGCAGACCACAAACAAAGAACTTGATTGTGTGAACTTATACATATAACCACAGAGTTATGTAATTAAGTAATGATGAAACTTTTTCTTTTCTTTAATGAAACTAATATGCACAATATCTCTTTCTCACACACAAGTGATCCAGCTTCTATGTAGTGCTTTTTGACCAGCTGTTTAACTTCAATATAAAATAATCTGAACAAACTGCTGTCAATTTAAAAGGCATGTTAGTCATCCCAAATCCACATCTGTAAATCTCCATGCAGAGAAGGAGGCAGCTCAAAAAGGATTGAGACTTAACATGTATGTGAAAATGCCTCAGTTCTGTAGCATGTTCTACGGTATCTTGGATAGCAAATTCCAATGTATGAAAGGTTAAAGTGAATAACAGCAGCCACAGTGTAGAGCTGCAAGTTAAAGTTAAAGAAGCAAGTGGTTGACACACTTTAGGATATTTTGTGAGTATTTTGTGACTGACAGTTTCAATCTAGTCCATTTGTCTTTTATTTAACAGGTTAGGTAACTGTAGTTGTTACTCTGAAATAAAGGTGCGTATTGAAAAGTTGGAAAGGAATGTATCCAGATCATCCCTGTTTGCTTTCTGCTGTCACAGGATTGTGAGTCAGTTTGTGATTAAATTGCTATTTGTGCTGCAAAATATTTCAAGATGTGTTTCTTAGCGTCTTGGCTGTAAGTGTGAAATCCCTCTGGGATCTTGCTTGCAGGTAAACATGATGTCTTTCATTCATTGTCCCATCGCGTCTCATCATTCGTGGGGATGATGAGTGGGACCACCCCTTCCAAGGCATCGAGCAGCTTTCTGCTGTCACTAACAGTCAGCTGAGCCACGACATGTGCTGTTTGCACGTTGGCTTGTAGCTGTGCACAAAGTTTGGAGGGGTAGTTTATTATAATATTTATTCCCACCTGGGATAAAGAAATAATTTGGTCCAAAACAGTAAAAAGGGAGTGATTTCAGTGGCTTCAGTTCATGCCCTTAGCTCGAGTGCACTTGGGTTATGCAGCAGGACACGCACCTCTGAACTGTTGGGAAAACAAACAAATTGGGAGCGGGGTAAATACTTTCACTATATTCACCTCGTTGAAAGTGTGTTGCAACATATTGTAAAATTTTAAATCTCTCCCTTCTTGCTGCATTACTGAGTGGGGATCTGTCATGATTTTACAACACATCCTCCAGAATGAGGGACACAAAAAATGGGAACTTTTTTTGGTCAGGAATACAGCAGCACGTGAAGCTGTGGCATGAGAATGGCTTCCCACACAAATGTCTTTTCCATCTCGAATTTAAATGAAATGGTATATTGTGCCAAGCCAGAGTTTTTAGGGAAAGTTGGATGGATGTTATCCTTGTGAGGGCGCTCTGTCTTTTTATCTGCGCATTCCTGATCTAAAATTGTGCTCTGTTACTCACGGCTATGTTACATCAATTAGAAAGAAATATGTTGAATGAATGAATGCAAGAGAAAAATGTGGGCACAGATTGGCTATAAATGCATCCAAAATACAACCTACACACACATACAAACACACACACCCATGCTGATTAAAACCAGTTCTCTTCAGGGTCATATTGTGATTGGTCGGTTGGAGAGCATGTCGTTTTGGTCAAAGGGGGAAGGGCTACATTCTGATATGGCCTCCTAATGAGTGCAGCTCCACACAGGGAATGGATACAGGCACTCACACATCCCACGCTCCCCTTTCAGGAGAGCCAACATAATTTATGAAACCCTAGAACCTCGTTTCCCTGACTTACTAGAGTTTCCTGCAAAGGGGAGAAAAATGGGAGATTGTCGGTGACTTTGATGGAATCCAGGGAGGCCACTTGATTCTGAGGGGCCTGGCGTTGTTTAGGCTTGGTCCTGCTGGAAGACAGTGACTAATTGATCTTATTGAGTGGTCAAATACTGCAGAAAGATTCCAGGGAGGGCATGTAGCAGCAAGCTGAGGGGACCTGAAACCTTGACAAATGTTAGAGAAGCTTCAAGAAGATGATCCTCAGATAAGCTGTGCCAGCGACAGCTGTTTAGTGAAAGCGCCATTGGGATGCTGGCTGACACACAAATGAATATAAATGTGTTATCTTCACTTAGTAAGAGTTTCTTTTTCATTTTTTGGCCATATGTTTCAAAGTGACAACCCCTACGTACAAAGTAATGACTTTCTTCACTTTTATTCCAAAATGTATGATATTCTGTTTGATCTGTTTTATAAATCATTTCTTATTCATATTTCACTGATTATCTCATATACAACCATCCACAATCCAGTCGTAGTGATCATGGCCAGTTGCTTTTGGCTGGTTGGTTTGTGTTGCCATGCTGAGATCAGTCAAACAAGATCGCATGTTTCAGACTGCTGGAAAAACACCAAGTAAGAGTGCACATATATCTGGAAAAAGGCCCGATGGGAAATATCCTAAATGCTTATTTCACTCATTTTAAATTTTGGAATATTGTCATACTATATTCTGAACAATAGGGAAACATCACTCTGCATGTATGGCCATTTGGTAGGAATAAAATAAAACTGGTGAAAAAGAGTGATCATGATCACACACACACGTACAAACAGACACACAAACATTGCATGATGCAGCAAAAGAAGCCGTTGGGCTTCTGGATGACACCTTATCTGAGTGACAGTTTGACGCCTGTTTGTCTATGGGAGCACTGCCTGCATTGTTTTCTCCAAATCAGCGTCTCTTTCAACACAATGGTGGCTAACATTTCGCCCATGCCAGTCCAACTCCCACTCTGCTCGGCTCCTTGAGCCTCTCATTTGGTTGGTTACCGTTGGTTTCTGTGGTGACGTGACTCAGGCAATACCTTCATGATAAAATTACACAGAAATGAGAGTGAGTCATGTAGAACTGATGTGTCAGCATGTCAGTATCCCAGGTAACACAGTAGTTAATTAAATATTCAACTGTAAGTCATATGATACAAAAGGGAGCCCACCAAAACCACCCAAGCTGATTTAAAATAAAAAAAATCTAAATCTGAAGACAGGATGGAGTGCATAACATTAATTTTAATATCTTAAATTTAGTCTAGTGTTTTTTATACATATTTTCTAACATGGTAATTAGATTGGCTTTTTTTCTTTCTTTTGCAGATATTGTTTTCTCGTCATTTTTTTCTCGTCTCATCAAAAAAGCAATCCTTATATGAAAACCAGTTTGTGTACTTCTAATTTGACCAACTGACCAATATTCGACGAGGAGTGAGACTGTAGAAGTTTAAAATCTTTATTAGAAACTCTGCACTGCAGGCCTACTTGTTGTTCCTAGAGTATTTAAAAGTAGAATGGGAGGCAGAGCCTTCAGTTTTCAGGCCTCTCTTCTGTGGAACCAACTTCCAGTTTGGATTCGGGAGACAGACACTATCTCTACTTTCAAGATTAGGCTTAAAACTTTCCTTTTTGCTAAAGCATATAGTTAGGGCTGGACCAGGTGACCCTGAATCCTCCCTTAGTTATGCTGCAATAGACGTAGGCTGCCGGGGATTCCCATGATGCATTGAGTTTTTCCCTTCCAGTCACCTTTCTCACTCACTATGTGCTAATAGACCTCTCTGCATCGAATCATATCTGTTATTAATCTCTGTCTCTCTTCCACAGCATGTCTTTCATCCTGTTTTCCTTCTTTCACCCCAACCGGTCGCAGCAGATGGCCCCGCCCCTCCCTGAGCCTGGTTCTGCCGGAGGTTTCTTCCTGTTAAAAGGGAGTTTTTCCTTCCCACTGTCGCCAAAGTGCTTGCTCATAGGGGGTCATATGATTGTTGGGTTTTTCTCTGTATTTATTATTGTGCTATCTACTGTACAATATAAAGCGCCTTGAGGCGACTTTTGTTGTGATTTGGCGCTATATAAATAAAATTGAATTGAATTGAATTGAAAATGAATATGGATTTAATCAGCTATAATAGCAGGGAATGAAAAGTTTAAGCACAATTATTAACACCAATAATGCAATAATTGTGCAACTGATAAAAATATATTAAAGGCAGTGAACTGTTTTTCATAGGCTGAACTGTTTCGTAATTATTTATACTTAATTTAGGTCAACATGGGACTTAAAGAGTAAATTAAAGAGAAGACATTAAAGAGTAAATTAATTGACTTCATTTTAAATTGTGGAGCTCTTTTCAGCTACTCAAGGTATTTTGATAAGCCCAGATAACATTTCTGTGTTTTTCTTCAGGGTACTGATAAAAAAAACAAGGCTCAAAACTACAAAAAATTATTTTAGTTTTAGTCTGTTGTTTTAATCTTGTTCTGTTGGTGAGAGCTTAGCTGCAGCCTGTGCTAACACATCAGGTACCTTCTCAGCATTATTAGCATGAGCCTCAGACAGCTAGCTAAACAAAACAACTAATACACAACAATTCAAATTAGTTTTGACATATTTACGTGTTTATTAGAAGAACCGTCACAGTTAGCAGAAGCAATGAGTTTTCTCTTTGTTAGACAGCAGTGCAGTATGTTTATTTTATGGTTTTGTGGTCTTTTTGAAGGTTTAGCAAACACATCTGTAACCAGCTGATAACTCCTACTATACAGCAAGATGGCCATCCAGTACAGCAAATCTACAGCACAGTTTCTATACCTAATGCCCATCATCTTCAACATAACTGGTTAGCTATTATTGATTTTTAAATTTATTTTTTAACATCAGTTAATTAGTTAACGGTATGTAGTAAGCAAACTAGGAAGCTGGATGTTGCGGTGAGCAATAAAAGCTGACTGAATAACAAATATAGTTGTGCACTGAAGAGAGAAATACGCACTACAAACTGGGTTAGAGGCAATTTTTTTTGGCTACTTTGCATCACGTAAGTTTGGGTTTATACATTTGTATGTGAGCCTGCATCACAATAATGAGATCAGAGACTGGCTGAAACACACACACACATAAACACACAAATCCTGCTGACCAAGATAACACCCTCCCGGGTGACTGCGGCTGAAGCGTGGCATTTTTCGAGGGAGGTCAAGCTGATTTAACAGCAGCAACAAACAAACACGGCTCGCAAAGCCTCCTCCTCCTCTTGCTACTTGTGCAGCACTTCGCCACGCCTGCATTGTGCCATTGAATGGCTAATAAACTGTTCAGGTTACTGGAGAAGAAAAGCTCTTAAGTCAAGAGAAAGGCCAACAAAGGGAGTTGTTGTCAAAAGGCCTTCGGCTGTGGAGCTGCTGCCACTCTGCTCAGCGCTTTACATCAGAACTGGCAGCGAGTGACTCACTGTGGACACACACATATATGCCTGTGGTAACATATTTGTGTATAAATGCACAGCCTGTTTAAGGATAGAGATAAACTGGCACACACCCACAGAGATGCTTCCTTTCACACACTCTCACACCTACATACGTTAGCGGAATCAGTTAAGTTGGGTGAGCAGGTTCCAAAACAAAGCTTCAGTCAGACACAAGTATGCAGCCGACCGTGCCATCAGCTACCGCTGACAGGCCTGGCCAGTAGCAACAGAGAGAGAGTATGATAAGAGGAATGAGAGAATATCACTAAGCAGAAGGAAGGCAGGGAGAATTAAAGAGAGATGGAGGGTGAATGGGTCCAGCGTGAGAGATACTGAGATGGTGGAATTAGTAGATAGTGAAAAGCCAGAGAGCCCCTGCAGGTTGTTCCGTGGGTTTTTGTCAGCCATTATGGCCCATTAGTGCTGTGTGTGGCTCTAGTTTCTGGCTGAGATTAAAGTCTTAGCTCAGGGATACCTGAGAGACAGCTATAGGCACTCCCATGACAGAGAAGCCATCACAGCACAAATGGGAATGAGCCTGAGGGGCAGTTAGAAACTGAATGAAGGGGTGTGTCCTGCCAACACGACCATCTTAACAATTAGCTTTTGCACTTTTCACTTCAAGTTATCAAGGTATTCCTCTGCTCTCAACCGACAACTCACATGATCCATGGCATTGCCAGAAAAAACAAAACAAAACAAAACAAAACTTATAACCGCTGCTGTTAACAGATTAAAAGGTTTAAAAGAGAATTCCCCATTGAGCACAGTGCAACACAAAAGCATGTTTTATTTATAGTAATGTGATTTTAAGTATATATCATTTACAGACAGGCTGAGAGTGCTGATGTGGGATTTTTATACAGACTTGTATTTATGCCTGTAGAGAAAAAAAGAAAAAGGAAAAGAAAAACCCCTTGCATAAGCCCTCAATAAAAAATATGAAAAAATGATCCAAAAGGTTTACACACACACAGAAAAACAGACTCTATCATAAATTTAAAGTTGCACATTTTTATGGACATCTTTATAGTACAGCTGAGCAAATGCATGGCCAAAAATAACCCAAGAAATCCAGTTACTGAAGTTACCACATTGCATATAAATATGTATCATGTATCACATCATGAATGTCATGAATTTGTTTACCCAGTGTTGGTACATTTGAAGGTGTGGCTTCTGTTTTTTGCACAGCGCACTTTGTTATTTTGTAAAATTATGCACTTTGGAGCAGGTCACTGTCACTGTCTACTGATCAATTAGCTGCTTGTCACCTGATGACCTGTCTGACCTCAGTGCACAAATGGTGAGGTGTTTTCGTGCCTGATCAGTTGATGAGTTTTTAAACTAAAGGTTTGTTTACTTTTCACACAGAGAAAAACACAAATGAACTCCAAGCCTTACCCCAATGCTGCTGCATCCCAGAATGCAAAGCTTACGTGGCTATGAGAAGGTGTTTAGCTCAGACTTGCGGTGTACACCTGGTCGTTCGGGTCAGACCATGATCACATCATAAAAAAGGCTCTGGAGTTTGTTTGGAACTGAACCAAGACCACCTCCTCCAAAGGTGACCTTTGGGGAGGTGGTTTTGGTGTGCATCCTAGTGCGATTACCAGGATCACAAACAAACCCCAGAATGGGGGAGGGGGGTGTCAGACTTTGAGGTAAACTGACTAAACAGATTAGGTGAGAGAAGATCTAAGTATTTTAGTACCATACTGTACAAACCGTCACCACACCGATGGCTGAATTGATATGTGTGGGATTGGATACAGGCCGTGGAAGAATGAATCGGATTGCTGCCTGGGAAAAGCGGAGAGTGACGAGTAGCTGACTGAGTAGAGAGTCCAGATGATGATCAGAAGTAACTTAATTTGGCAGGTTCCAGGCCTGAGAAGAAGGGTTGACAGATGTCAGAGGAATTGTTTCTTTGGTTAAAAACACTCTGACTAATAATCCAAGTACAAGCTGGCATATGTGGGTGGTGTGAGTTTGTGTGGGCAGGCTCTTTGCATGCAGTAGTGTTTATTTGTAAGGAGAACTCAATCTGATTTTGTTACGTTGCGCTCTGTACTTGACCCGTCTGCATGTGGTTCTTGTGTATAAGTGAATATGTACATGCGTGCATATGCATATAAACAAAAGGCTGAGCGCAAAAGGGAAAATGGTGTGTGTACACATGTGCATGTGAATATGAGTGTGTAAACAGTTGGTCCGTATGCTGAGGTAGTCCAGATGGCCCCGTTAGTGGTCATTAGATATGGCTGAGCAGCAGACGTAGACAGATGACAGTGGCGCGCTCTCTCTGTGTCTCAGACCTGGTTAAATGAGTGCGAGTGAGAGGGCGAGATGGCAAAGGCAGATAGGCTGGTGACTGATATATAAACATGCATGTAAAGCCTACTCACATACACACGCACACAAAGAGTCTCCTGCACACAACTCATGTAATGCTTTCTGTTCACACCTGACAGGAAAGAGGTGGAACCTGAGAAGTGGCAGAGAAATATACCCCATGCATGTGCAAAAATATAAATACACAAGTTCAGTTGCACAAAAGATGAGCACTTTGTCATTCTTTCCTTACACACAAACACACACAAAGAAAGCCTTCATCTGTGCTAAACCTACAGTAAGACAGTAGCGTGGTGTGGTGCAGAGGTGTAATTAGACTGTCTGCCTGCACAGAGACTTCTGTTAGACTACAAACACTCATCTGGAGACCTCCCCTCTCACTCCATCATTATGTCTGTATGCGTGCAAGAGTACACAGCGCTGACATTTTGTGTTTACACACATCGTTCAGGCTGAAAAACGTCTTTGCCTCAGATTTTTTTAGAGGGAGAAGCAGGAAATCAACCATCACTTATAATTAGCCAAGTTTAAAAATGAGAAGTTTGATCTGTTTAAAGATAGAGTCCTTCTCCTGTCCACTCCTGTCACTTTATTATTTTTTTATCCACGCTACCCACACACGCAAACTCCCCCACACACACACTGCCATTCCCCAAACACCCAATCCACCATCCCTCGTGGCTGCAGGGGGAGCCGGGCTCGTCACTGACAGCTCCTTTGTCTTGTGTGACCAGATGAAAGCCAATTCTCTCTGGCTCCCCCACATCCTGCTCCTGCTCCTGCACAGTAATCTTTCATAATCCCACTCCTGCAATTTTCACCCTGCAGCTCTCCAACCCCTCTTTCCTTTTGCTTCTGATCCTCCTTTTTTCCCTCTCATTCCCTCTCATACTGTCTCTGCCATTCATCCTGGGCATGCACGCAACTTTTAAGAATATCGTCTCACAACATGAGAAAAAATGTTAGTTGATATTGAACACTAAAAAAGTTCTGAATTTCAGTTCAATTGTTTTAGAAGCCAAAGCCAGAGTAAGTTTTAAAAATGGGCTGTTCACGACAGCCCATATTTACTGTGTAATGCTACACAGTAAATAGTCTAGGCTAGCATTAGAAGCCAAGTCCTGCTCTTTAATTTAACCTCAGTCAACATATGGATCAGGGACCTGCCTAATATTGTGTTGGTCCCCCTTTTGCTGTCAAAGGAGCCCTGACCCATCGAGGCATGGACTCCACTAGACCCCTGCAGTAGTGCTGTGGTTTTTGCACCAAGATGTTAGCAACAGATCCTTTTGGTCCTGCAAGTTTTGAGGTGGGGTCTCCGTGGATCGGACTTGTTTGTCCAGCACATCTCACAGATATGCCCACATAATTTGGGGGCCAAGCCAACACCTCAAACTCATTGTTGTGCTCCTCAAAACATTCCTGAACCCTTTTCCTTTGTGGCAGGGTGCATTATCCTGCTGAAAGAGGCCACGGCCATTGGGGAACACTGTTTCAATGAAAGGGTGTGCATGGTCTGCAGCAATGCTTAGGTAGATGGTACGTGTCAAAGTAACATCCACAAGGCTGGCAGGACCCAACGTTTCCCTGCAGAACATTTCCCAAAACATCACACTGCCTTCACTGGCTTTCTTCCCATAAATATGTCCTGGTGACAGGTGTTCCCCAGGTAAGCCACGAATGGGCACCCAGCCCTCCATATGATGTAAAAGAAAATATGATTCAGCAGACCAGGACACATTCTGGGATTTCTCTGTGGTCCAGTTCTGACGCTCACATGCTCATTGTTAGTGCTTTTGATGGTGGACAGGGGCACTCTGACAGCATGGGCACCCTGACTGGTTGGCAGCTCTGCAGCCCCATACACAACAAACTGTGGTGCACTGTATATTCTGATACCTTTCTATCAGAATGAGTATTGACTTTTTTGGCAATTTAAGCAGGTCGTCTGTTGGATCAAAACACAAGAGTCAGCCTTCGCTATCCATGTGCACCAATGAGCCCTGGCTGCCCTTGATGACCTTCTAAGCACAGCAAATGAACCCAGTGTGTTGAGTACAGATAGTAATCATAAAAACTCTTGACTGTCATTCCACAGAAACATGCACCTTCTTAATTTTACGCACTCCCTACCCTCCCTCCTTGGTACTGTGCCTCCCTCCCTCTCTCTTTACAGTAGAGGGGCTTTATCTAATCCCCTCAGTCTTATTTGGGGCCCCATGAAATTTGGGAACCATTACTAATGACACAGGTATGAAAATTACCCCCATGAACCCGCTGCCATTCTTCTCTACTGGCCTTCCAAGGCAGACTCATCTCTTTTGTCATTATCAAGCATACATACCTATGCATACACACACACACATACACACACACACACACACACGCACACAGGTTAATAATTATGATTTCATGTTATCTCACCGACCCTCACAACATTCCGTCAAGCCAGAAATAGTTTCCGACTTTAACTTTGCACATGTTTGTGAGGACGACTGTCCTGAAACACAGAGAACATGTTGCTACTCTGTGTCACTCACGCATGCGAAAACAGAAGCCTCGTGCTTCATTTGCTGTCTGTCAGTGAGGGCTCACTCATACTCCTGTTAATGAAAAACATCCCTCTTTTAACCAGCAGGCCAAAATTGGTTTTTCCACTAAATGATCTTTAGTTTTGGATTGCGTTACATCCATGGTTAGCATGCGGCTTTAATTGGACTCTTTGACTTGCTTTTTTAAAGCTTATGTAAGGAGAGCTGTGGCAAATTTGTGTTGACATTTTCAAGGAACTCTTATGGTGGGAAGAGTGCCGTAAAGAGGATGGGGAATTATATGTTAAAGAAAATAACCACTTACAAAATCTAGCCATTTTCTTCCGCTTATCCCATTCACAGTCACATGCAGGACTGGAGCCTATCCAGTCCTAACCCTAACCCTATCGAAGCTGTCACAGGGCAACCTGTCCAGGTCACAAACACATAGAGTCCCTTCCACATTCATGCACACAGCCAATTTCAGATTCAGTAATTAACCTAACTCCTGAAGTTGGAGTACATTGAAAGATGAGCAGACCTCACATGGAAAGCACAGAGGCTAGATTTGCACCCAGATCAGTGCTAACCACCATGTAACACATGAAAAACCACAAACATGTCATGAAGCTTGGAAGATTCATAGGAATTTAAAAATAAAATGAAATAAAAATGTTCAAAATTACACCAAATAAAGCCAAACTTCTTCAGATTTTGTCGTAGATACCAAGTTTTACTAAATTGTGGACTTCCCATAATTCAGCCTAAAAGTGGACATTTGTTTCCTACTAAAAACATGTTTTTCATCCTGCTGGCTTTCTGTAAAAAAAAAAAGAAAAAGATGTAGAGCTTACAAGATGGAACAGCCCTGGTGACGTCACTAGGACATCATGAGTAAGCTTTTCCAGAGCCAAAGATGACATTGTACAACTCTTTTCATTCACTGCACAGTGCTTCCCACCACCAATGAAAGTGTTGGAGTGCTTTTTAAGCAAACACTTAATAAAAGAGCAAGTTGTCTGCCAATCAGGAGGTTGGTCGATCGATCTAGGCTTCTACAACTCCTTGTGAAAGTAGTTGGGCAAGATACTGAAGCCCGAGGTACCCCGACACATCCATCCATCCCAGTTCGAGGGTGTGTAAATTTTATCTATCTATCTATCTATCTATCTATCTCTCTCTCTCTCTCTCTCTCTCTCTCTCTCCAAAAAACAACCTTGCTTAAGAAAGCTGAAGATGTGCAACATGGAGCCTAATAAGTAAAATCTGACAGATGATGAGGTATTGTGGTAGAAAGTGGTAAAGATTTCCTGTCTCTGTCTCCTCACCACAGTACAGCAGCTGGTTGTTCAATATTCAGGCCAGAGAAACATTCCTTCACAATAACATGTCTGGGACTCCACCACTTTACTACCACATCTAATGTATTCTCTCCCACATTTGTCTTCATCATTCAGATTAACATCATTGTCTGTCCTAAAAGTCCTGAAGCCAGGTACAGTTACATTGTGGTCCAGGAAGTTTGAATGGGGCAAAATCTAGAAAGAATAAACACATAATGTTCTTTGAATTCAGCTTTCATTCAGCTATGATGGGGATGTCCAACTGCAGGCCCCAAGGGCTGGTGTCCTGCAGATTTGAGATATATCCCAGAGCCAACACAGCTGATTTAAATGGTTAAATTACCTCCTCAACATGTCTTGAAGTTCTCCAGAGGCCTGGTAATGAACTAATCATTTGATTCAGGTGTTTTGACCCAGGGTGTTATCTAAAACCTTCAGGACACTGGCCCTTGAGGGCTGGAGTTGGACACCCCTGGTCTATCATATAACTGTACTGCTTTTGGGTGTTTTTTTGAGACTGAGGTTAAGAGCTGTAATTTATGTGGGCAGTGTTTTAGCAGTGTGTCTATTTGTAGGCTAAACAAATCAACATCCTGACCAATCACCTCAAACTACTGCTCCATATTAGGAGCTTAAAAAAGCTCCTAAAAACCATGCTCTAAAAATTACAAAGCTCCTGCAGTGTGGACACAGAAAAGGGGGTCACTATGTCCACCAGTTTGTGTTGCCCAAAAGCACCTGTAAGAGTTTATCCTCTGGGCCCCATGAATCCATTTTCTTTGCATATTGTTAAAAAAATGAAAAGAAAAGGTCAGATCATTAGTCATGGTATGAACCAACTGACCTATGCTGCTTAAGTGGGTAAAAAAATGTCAGTCTGTTTTGATTTCTGAAAGTGCTTTAGTTACAAACATTTACTTGACAGCAAAATCAAACAAGGAGTTTGGTAAGAAGAAAGAAAAAACATTGATTTTTTTTTAAGAAAAGTGCCACAGTCTAAATCTCAGTGGGAGTTTTTTGTCCCACCCCAGTATGTGCACAAGTATTTGCCCCAGTGACCGTGTGGAGGCTCTCTGTCTGCATTGTCCACAGACAATAGAACTGTACGCAGGGCAGTATGGTGCTGCAGTGACCGCTGTGACCTGAAGCTGTGGCACATCAGACTGCAAGCCAAGAAACTGCTGCCACCGTTGCACTGAGCCCACAGTGCATCAGCTCAGTTCCAGCGCTGAGAGACTGAACCTGACAGATTTCCCAGCATTATCATGGTTGTCAATTCAGAGGACTTTGCTCTCTATGTAATTAGCCAAAACAAATAAAGTTCAGATACCATTAGCCATTTCCTTGTTGTCTTAATAAATCAGCAACATCTGCTCCTTCTGCACTCCTTCGTTTGAAGTGCACAGGGGTGGCTAATAGACCCAGTCTGCTCCACATTCTGCTCCATATTCTGACTTACTGTTGTACACTCTGGTTCAACTGCTGCACCGCGGAGGACAAGAGGAAACTGCAGTGGGTGGTGAGGGCAGCAGAGCGGGCAATCGGCACTTCACTAACCCCCCTCAGAGACATCTATACTGGCAGACTTCAGCAGAAAGCCAGCATCATCATCAAAGACCCCTCACACCCTGGACACTCACTTTTTTCCCCCCTTCCCTCTGGTAAACGCTACAGGTCCATCAGGTCGAAGACAAACAGACTCAACAGAGGTTTTTACCCACAGGCTGTCAAACATGCCCTACCTCCTCCCTGATTGGAGGATAACTGCACTGCCAACACTCATGGACATTACACCTTATTTATAAATCGTATTTCTGTTTATACTTCAATGCAACCAACACCCTTACCTCTTTAAACTGTATTTATTATAACATTATTTAGTATAGTTCCAACAGCACCCCCCCACTCAATGTGCAATATCATCCCCCCCCACACACTCAATGTGCAATATCACTGATCACACTGCACCTCTCAATGCACCTGCTAGTTAGATGGCATGTATGTGTATGTATATAGATGTAAGCGTGTATGTGGAATATGTGTGTGTATGCATGTACGGATGCAAATATGTATATATACATATATGTATGTATGTGCGTGTATGTTTGCAGGTGTATATATGACTTGTACATATCTTTCTTGTGTAAATGTAAATTTGTCTGTTATTGTGTAAATACTTACGCTATTGTGGCTCAAGAGTTGGGAGTTCGCCTTGTAATCGGAAGGTTGCCGGTTCGAGCCCCGGCTTGGACAGTCTCGGTTGTTGTGTCCTTGGGCAAGACACTTCACCCGTTGCCTACTGGTGGTGGTCAGAGGGCCCGGTGGCGCCAGTGTCCGGCAGCCTCGCCTCTGTCAGTGCGCCCCAGGGTGGCTGTGGCTACAATGTAGCTTACCATCACCAGTGTGTGAATGTGTGTGTGAATGGGTGGATGACTGGATACGTAAAGCGCTTTGGGGTCCTTAGGGACCAGTAAAGCGCTATATAAATACAGGCCATTTTACCATTTTATTGTGTACTCCACACACATGGAGAGATGCCAAACTGCCTTTCACTGTTCTTGTAACAGTGACAATAAAAAAAAAAAAAAAGCTATTCTATTAATCTCTAGCAAAAACAAACACTGCACCTCACTACATGTATATATTTATTTTTTGCTGCTACTTGCTTTAAAGATCTACGGATGTATATTTGAAGAATTTCAAACCCACACTGAGGTTATGGTTACTTAATGATCCTGAGGAATTTTATGTTATGGGGAGATTTGAAAGGATTTGCCAAAACTCTTAAGCTTAACTAGATGTGGGTTTAGGGGGTTGGTTTTGGTGTTACATGTGGATGGTGGAGCATATATGAGTGTTAGTGTCGCACTATGTCAGTAGCTAAAAAGTAGATCACTTTCAGATGTTGTATGAGTGCATGATTGCTTTCCCCCAATTTAATTTTGGTCTACTACCACTCAAGGTTGTCAGACTTTAAGACGTCATTCTGCTGATTAACCTCTGTGCATACTGTTTGAAACAATGTCCTTTTATTCTTTGCCGCATCCTATTCAAATAAAACTTTTGCCAGAAGATTTTTAAAATAGCCACTTATTATATTAGATATGCAGTATATGCAGATACTGCCAGACAGCATGTTCATTCATATTTAACAAGTACACTTGTTTGGTGGCTAGAAAGTAAAAGGACCAGAACGCCAATATTTCTAATGCCATCACTTTGGTTAAAAATGGAAAATCTTCACAATACCAATAAATTTGATATCTCAAAGAGTAGGTGATCGCATAACGTGGGAACAACATGTGTAACAGCCAAAATTTACATAATTTATCAGTGTGTTTGTTGATTATCAACTAGATTAAAAGTTAGTTTTGCAGTGTCACGTGTCTATTATGAAATCTTTAAACTTGACTGAATTTAATCTACATCCTGAATTTTGTATTATTTACCAAGTTTTAAAAACTTCCACACAACCATGTTTTGGATAAAATTGTAGTTTGTTGGGGAGCGCCATTGTAAATGCTATAATTACAGAGTTACTAATCTCATTTCAGAATGGATAGATACTACTACGAAATATAACCAAATCTTCATTATGGCCCAATATGGATAAGGTATGGATGCAAAAAAGCAGTTTAACATGCACATTGTATGAAATATCCTGGTCAAAAATGAGTCCAAGATTCCTCACAGTGTTACTGGAATCACCTGGTAAGTCACCAGACTTATAGGGCTGAATGCAATAACCTGAATTTTATCTGAATGTAGAAGCAGAAATTAGAGATCATCCAGGTATCTGGCTTCATGGATAGGTAAAGTTGGATATCATCTGCATAGCAATGAAAATGCTATGTCTTCTAATAATACTTCACATTAACATCCTGGGGCCTTTATAATACTATACTATGATGCAAGTTCAGCATAACTAGTATTTCTTTTCCTTATCTGGTTTTCCTCACACTAATATCAGCAATCCTTTTACACAGTCACACAAAAGTGGTTATCACCAAAAATAAGAAAAAAACAAACAAAACGCAGACTCTGTTGGTGGTTACCATCCAGTTGGTAAGAACTGACAAAATCTTACCATTGTTACTATTAAACTAATGTGCTGCTTAAAAGTAAGGGGTCTGTTCTTTTGGTGTATAAGACAGTTGGAGCTGTATTATTTCAGCTGCTAGCCTGGAGAAGTTGAATGGTATAAGAGCAGATAGAAACAAATCTAAACTCACAATTCCATTATGCAATTATTTATAAGAAGAAAAATTAATAAAGAAAACATACAAAACACACAAAATGTGTTACAGCCAAATGGTCAAATGGTCAGAGAAAGAAAGGGACTTCTAACCATCTATATTTTTTTTATTGTTGCCACTTGAGTGATCTCTAAAAACTATAGACCCTGTTGCACACCAAGGTCCAAGAAATCTTCTAGGAGAGGAGGCGTTACTTTCCAGAAAAAACCTATTGGCCATAGGTGATGATTTTGTATTTGTGGAGCTCTTCCCTCAAGCCTAACCTGCTCTTTGGAGCAGGTTTAGGTATAGTGCATAAGAACATCGACATTATCTACCATTAGATCGTTACTGATTCTGGTTGATGGTTTTCACCCAACTGATATAATAATGTCTTATATCTAAAAATAATGCTCTTATTTGCTGAATCAATAGGAGATGCAATCCTCATTCAAACATAGTGTGCAACAAATACATAAAGTAGACACTCACAGACAACAGTGGTTATATTTATTTTACATAGAGCAGTGTCTAGAAATTGGTAGGGACATTTGCGTCTCTCATAATTGTATGTCCTTGTGTTTGTATGATTTCATGAATGTCTAAAATATAGCCATTTACTCCTTTTTCTAAAGTAAACTAATGACATATAGGGAGGGAGTAGTGCCTGAGTGAATAAGGGAGTGATTTCACAATTTATGTAGTTTTCCGTGACTTTTTTGGGGGGGTCTGTTTTTATTTATGAGTCACCGATTTCTTGATGTAGCACAAATAAAAAAAGCTTTGATATTTACCGGTCTAAAGACTTTCCACCTGGAAGGACTTTCCTAGATAACATCTTTTTTCCTGCATGGGATTAGGTATGTTCTTCATTTTTGGTCTGCCCACATTAACGACAGAATGGCAGCACAGTACACTGTCAGATAGACACTGCAGACTTCCTATATGGAGGAGATGCATGCGCTCGACCTGGTGTGATCCTGTCACTAATGAGACCTTATCAGCAGCAGTGAGGCTGCTTCTGCTATCTTTTACACACAGACGTGAACCAGCATGTTTAATGTGTTTTCTCCGATTAGATGTTTATCTCTTTAAACCAATCTGTTTTCCACCTTATCTCGCCCTCCTGACTACACATTAATCAAACACTCCTACTTTTAACCATAAATGATAATACCAATTGACAACTGCAGCTTCTGTTTTCAGCACACGCGCATACCTAGAGTTTCCTCTCCATACCTTGCTGTCAATGCAACATTCCTTTCCCAGAGTTTTTTGCCTTGCCAGGTATTCCAGCTTGCACGTCCAACATTCCCAGCTGTACGTCTGCCCACAGTGAAGCCATAACACCCCTGTCTCTGCAGCCATTTAGTGCTGGGAATGCTGCCTGTGTGTGGTGCAGGGCGGTGGGGGTGGGAATTACGTGTGTGTGTGTTTGTGAGTGTGTATCGTATCCAAACTTTTGCATGTGCGATGATGACTTCATCCTCAACCCAGTCCCAGGCGTCAGGGCATATTTTTAACAATGTGTGTGCGTGTGTGTGTGTCTAAGACTTGTGAATGAGAATTGTTGTTATAGAGCCCAGAGCTGTTTCGCATTACAAGGAAGCTGGGGTTAATTTCCTGTTGATGGACGCGGCTGACTTGCAGATAAAAACAGGTTTAACAGGGCAGGATTAAGCAGCCGCTGTAGAGCTCAGCTGTTTAGTAGGTGAGACTAGTAGGTGAAGTGTAGCATTAAATCTGAGGTATTTGGGCCAATACATACATGTAAGGGGTGAACTGAGAGATGCTGAAAGGATTTTCATATTGTAACATTATGGTTTAGGTTACAGTAGCCTGGAGTAAGGTTTACTTAAAGTAAAACTAGATTTTCTCAGCTGAAGTGGCAATTGACCTCTCTTGGAACCTCTCTTGTAAATATGCATAGTCTTTATGCATTTTGGTAGTAGCTGGTCACTAAATTCAATTTGGGATGCTGTGGTTGTCTGAATATAGCCATCTGCTCCATGTGTCAGTTTGATGAGAGAGTAAAAGACTAAACAAAGTTTTGAGGTTTAAAATTAAAACAATGACTTAAAAAAAGATTTCTTTGTATAGCTGAGGGAAACTGCAGAGCCGAGTGGTAATTTTCTCATATAAGTGAGAGTCATCACATTACAGATGTAATACCCAGTGCAGTTTTAAATTCATAGAAATTAATGACACATTAAGCTGATATCTGATATTTGTTGCTAAAATGAACAGTTCATATGAACTGAATTGGTTTGTTGACTGATTTTCTGCTACTTTACTGTATTATACTGGTAAAAAATGGCAAAAAATGGAGGTTTGCAACTAATCCTAGTTTATTTTATTTAGGCTAGAATACCCTGCGGCATGTGTAACGTATTGTAGGCTGTGTCTTGAGGCTTTGAGAGCCTCATTCATTAAGAAAAACTCCCAAATCAGCAACCAAACAGACACACAAATGCGCATGTAGTCTGTGCACATAGTTCATGGGAGACTTCCAGTCTTACCCGTGAGAGAAGACAGATTTAAGATACATACAGTAGTAGTTAGCACTCCCTCCACGTCACGCTCCACAGAACTCCTCAAGGGACCCTATAGGAAACCCATCCCTCATTTTCCCCTCTTAATAAGGGGCCGCAGTTTATGTGGCTGCGACAGAAGGTTTGTGTTAGCGTCGTTAGCAATAGCCACAGTCCCAGCCACTGCTGCCACGACCCCCCTACCCCTCCTCTCAGGAACACCTGGGACTCATTCTGACCTTGCAGGCCACACCCTTACTTTGGCTGTACCTGACCAGAGACTGGGCGCCCCAGTGCAGTCCTGTGTGGATTACCCTCTTCCATTAATTCAAAGTAGCTGAGAGAGAATGGAGTAACCGCAGTGTTTCTCGTAAGTTTACATTTTAGAGGCTCCTTCAATATGACAGACGCCTGATTGGACTAAGATGGATGAGTTTGGCCACTGAGGTGGAGAGAGGAACGCCACAGCATGAGGAGGAAGTGGGATGTTAACAGAAGTCTGAGTAAAAGTTCAAATACCAGGAGGTAAATGAAGGTGTACTACATATGGTACAGTAATAACAAGTGGACATACACAAACAGACATACACACAGAGACAGGGGGGCTTTGAGTGGCTGAGTAATCTCCTGTTTTCTTTACAGTATGTTGTAGTAACCACTAATCTTCTCCTGCCTCAGATAATTATTAATATGTCAATAAAGAGTATCTTATGTTCTTTCTCGGTCAACTCTCTCTCTC
The DNA here is from genome assembly GCF_001858045.2 of Oreochromis niloticus. Classification (NCBI taxonomy): domain Eukaryota; kingdom Metazoa; phylum Chordata; class Actinopteri; order Cichliformes; family Cichlidae; genus Oreochromis; species Oreochromis niloticus. The sequence continues at coordinate 29,354,926 of NC_031974.2, forward strand.
TCTCTCTCTCTCTCTCTCTCTCTATATATATATATATATATGTATAAAAGGTGAAAGTTGTTTATTTGTTCATAATATAAAATAAATGAAAGTTTATTGAAATATCGACGCATCATAGAGTGCCAGTGAGTCAAAAAGTAAAGAGAGAAAACATAATGCAGAAAATGCATTTCAAGTGAGTAAAGTAAATTTGATGGAGCTGGGCTTAGTACCCATGGCGGTGTCACCAATGGTGTAATGTCAGTGTAGCAAATGTATTCAACATTTAGTTATTATTACCCAAGAAAACACAAATGAGTAAATAACCAGCACAGTTTTTCCAACTAGCTTGCCCATAAACTCCATAAACATGGAAAAGTAAAAAATTAGGGCCAGTCCAAGTAACACTAAGCAGCAGTGTACTTTAGGTGTAATGTATTTCATTTCAGGTGCTGAAATACAGCGACTCAAACTGTATCAATTAAATTACACCCCTTTTCCACTAGTACTTATTCGATTTACTCAAATCGACAAGGGTTCCATTACGTGGTAGTACTTGGTACCAGGTACCTTTTAAATATCTTAAAGTGATCTAAGCCAATCCGAAAATGTGATGTTAACAGACTGAATGCCACCGATTGGCCATGTAGTGGCGTCATACTTCATTCGAGTCATTCGAGTGATTCCTTCACAAAAATTGAAAAACCACCATCTTTGAAACCCAGCAACAGGATATTAGAGGACAATGGCACCACCATAGTCCAGCGATGAGATGCAGATACTTGCCATCGGTTTATCAGCAGGTTTGCCAATGTCCTACATTGTTGTGTTGCTTGTGTCGCATACAAATGACGTCACAGGACCTTTGGTGGCATGGCTAACCGTACATTCTGGTGGTACTCAATTGTAATGAAGAAAAATTGAAAAGTAGGTACTAGTGGAAAGGGGTAGCTGTGCAAGTGTTAACAATGTGTTGATAAAACAATGCCTCCTAGCTAGCATCCACTGTTAGCAACAGAATTATAAGCTTAATGATTGAAAGATGCTAATTAAAATCCACATTAGGAATCATTAACTTTTGTCAACACAACTTTATGCCCACAAGCTTGTACCCTTTTTATTGAAGATAAGCCTTAAAAGAATAAAGTTGATTCAAGCTTCCTAAGTGATGCAAATGTGAGTCCCTTTACTGTCTTTGGGAAAAATTAATGGGAATCGGGATGCATGAAATAACTCTTTCAGTATTGCAACTTTATAACGCCCTGGTTACAAATGATCTTTTACAAGGTTTGATGTTACAATGCATCTTTTTTACATCAACTTTGTGGTAGTATTTTTAGATTCTAAATTTTCTCTATAAGGGATAGCCACACTCCCACTATGCTAGTCTTTGTGCCAAATCTCTATGTTTATAGCTTTGATGGTCCACTAAAGATTCTTGTGGTAATATGTAAGTGTGCATTTGCATCTTTACATGACAGAATATGTGTAAACCCCCTGTCTCCAACCCCTTGTAATGTTAACCCACAGTCTCCACCACAGTTGGCCCAAAGTCTGCCAGCCCCCTCCTCATATTTATCCCAACATCACACTCCACCCTCCCCTCTCAAAAGTCCCCTACTTCCCTATCCGCTATCCTCCTCCACTTCCCCCTCACATTCCTGAATTTCACTGCCATAAACAACTATTAACTTAATGGTTACAAAAATCATTAAAGAAGGAACATCTGTGCACCGGGCACAGCCAATCAGGGGAGTCAATAAGCAACCGAGGTCGGGAACGAAGAACGCGGTTGGCTGTTTAGAGCACTTGCACCTTGTTGCGTCCCTCCCACTGCCATGCACGCTCTTTATAGCCTGTTTAGTGAGGGGAAGAAACAGCAGGACGCGGCCGGGTAAAAAAAGAGAAGGCGGGGTGGGGGTTTTTAGCAAAGACACACAAACACATGGAAATGGTTAGCATCTCAGCAGTGGCAGGCTGCAGCTTGCTCTCTTTCATTCTCTGTTCTTTTTCTTTTTCATTTTCAGTCTTTATGTCTCAAAATAGGAACCAGATTGCCGCTGTGGCTGCTTAATTTGGGCCCCTTCAGCATTTAAGGATGTAACTGCAAATTGAGGTGGAAAATTATAAGAAAATATAAAAACTGATCGGTTTCAGTGCGGGCATAAATCACATAATTACAGAAGTGAAAAAGCTTGAGCTCTTTCAGTTAAGGGTATGCTTACACAGCTACCGCTCTATTAATTCCACTTTAAGCTATAAGGGAGTGACACAGTCTGTATATTAACAGACACAAGTAAATATAATGGAAATATCTATATCTGTGGTAAGTAAAATGCTCCTTTAATCCCTTGGCCACCTTTGAGTTTTCTGAGAATGAGGATCAAAACAAGAGGGGTAACATAAAATTAGACTGGGACTAGCAGGACTGGGACTAGCTAGCCCGTGCAGAACGCCTGTGGCCACCGCTGCTTTCCCTCAGTCCAGATTGAGTGTGACTCATATCAGGCGCAGACCCTTGTCTCCACTCTGTGAGTCTCAGCGGCCGAGAGGGCAACGCTGTAGCAAACCCCTTTGCCCTGAGATGAAAGCATTTTCCACTACACATAATGTGCATGAAAATAATACGCACATTGTATAATCAGAGCGCCAAAAGGCCAGAAATACATTTGCTGCATACAATGAAGCTGCTGTGCCGTTTGGTTTACTGCACAGGGCCCTGGAGCCAAGTTCAAGCGACATGGTGAGAGCTGTATTCCTGCACAGAGCCATGTCTGAACGAAGCTCCAGCGAGGTGTTTCCTCACACGCTACCTAGGGCCAAGGTGGGGGTTGAAATGGTGTTCATTTTAGCAACTGTTTTTTTATGACGTGACAAAGTTATTGGTGCAGGTGAGGACAGCACGGGGAGGGACGTAGGGCGGAAGAGCAGCGATGTGAGCGTTTGCATTCACGGGAGCGCCCATGAATGCAGGAGAACAGTTTTCTCGCCACTCGTGGCTGGTTTTCGTGTTCCCACGGAGTTGGAGCCAGGGTTTCCTGATGTGTCCGTCGGGAGTCGGGTACAGAAGACCAAACTGAAGAGGGTCTGGAAAATGGCGGCTGCTTTGAGTAACATAAACAGATCATAAAAAGGCTCTTCAGTTTGACTGTGGGAGTCGAGTGCAGCTCAAGACTCCCAGTTTATAGACTGGAGTTGGAGTAGGCATCACTTCAGCTGTCTCTCCTCTGATTTGGGTCACATCCAAGACTCAGAGAGTGATGTTTCTGTGTGTTTAGACGTTAGAGATCTCTAGTCACTTAATAAAACCTACATTCACTCACATTTGATATACCACGCAGGGACTGTGGCAGAAGTTAGTTCAATGTAGGGAAATTCACCGGGTCACTGCAACAAGGAGGCCTTCCAGGACAAATTACATCAGCTCAGTCTTACAAGTGGAGTCAGATATTTTGGCTGCTCTCTGACAGTTGCCACTTTTTCGAGACTGTCTCCACCTGTCCCGGCAGAGGTGTTGGCAGTGGTACCTCAAGCTTGGCGACAGGTCTCCAGCCGACCTTGGTCTTGCCTTGAATATTACAACGGTCTGTCTTCTTGATAAATAAATTTCTCAGAAAAGCTGTTGTGAGTTCACAGTATGAGCTCTGGAAGTGAGTATGGTGTGGTTTGGAGGCCTCGAGTGTTGATGCTGGCACAGCGAGGTGTAAAAGTTATGCAGGCACACCGCAAAACTGTAAACTAGGACTTCCTTGTTCAGTAGTGTGCCACCGTTTTCTGACATTGTGTGTGAAATACAGCAATTTGGCAATGTGTTTGGACTTATGGGAATTTCAGGGGGTAGTAATAACAGCATGAACACTGAAAAAGGAATTTGAAGTGAGACTGTGAAGCTTTTGAAAGAAGGAAAGCAAAAAGTAAAATTTATGAACGCACCCTTGTTCAGTTAATTCCTTTTTTTCCCTCTCTCCTTGCTCTCTAGCTTTCCCTCTCCCTGAGAGTGACTGATTCAAACCCTTTCGTCTCCTCTGGCCTGTAAATCCAATCAGAAGTGTATGCATGACGTAATGCAAGAATGAATTAATGATTCATAAATGAAAGAAACTGAATTAAAGCGAAAGAAAGGAAAAGCAGCAAACCCACTACATGTTGGGAAAAAAGTTTGGGGAGACAGATGCAATTTTAAATTGTCTTGCATGTTTGTTTTCATGTGTGTGCACTTTAGTTTGGGGTAGCTGGATATTATCTTCCATCTCGTTTGATCAACTCCAGTCAGCATAAGTGATTATCACTGGAGACATGAAATAAACGTGCTACTTTAAATATGTGGATGAAATGCAAAAAATGATCCAAAATAGATCAAATGCAGTCAAAAACTTTGACTTTGGATGGAGCACTTTGCCTACAAAAGTGTGGCATTATGTGTAGCATTTTTTTGGGAAACCGTAGTTGTCACAGGTCATGTTGTGCTGTTTGGATTTCTGCTTCCTCCAGTGTGTGGGACTCTGAAAGGCCACCTGTTAGGCTTGCAGCTTACTGTGACTGTAGTAGATGTTTTTATCTTCACTTTTCTTGCTTCAGCATTTTTACAAATGCAGGCTCTGGAGGCAAAAAACAAAAGAAATAACTCTGATAATATCATGAGGGTGATCTCACTTTGGATGTAACTGCAAATTGAATGGAGTTAAACTCTTTTGCCTAAATTTTCACACTTTTTTTAAGTGTCTCTCACAAGATTCCCAGCTTTATTATTATGTATCAAATGGTAAATGGTAATACGACTATTAATTAGATTTTTTAAATTATTGTTTTTTAGTATTTATAAGTGGTGGTTGAAGGCAGGTTGGATTTCATGTAATGATTTTAATCTTGGGCATTTTATCAAATGTTTAGTTTTGGCTTACACTGTAAAAATGCAGTACAACCCTACTATAGCAACTCCATGAGACTGCACCGTTTAGCTTTCGAAACAGAAATAACTACTATTAGATAGTTAATTCATAATAAATTATTTTGATGTAAGCCTTTTTTATATTCAGCTCAATTCCGTTTTATTTATATAGGGCCAAATGACAATACGAGTTGCCTCAAAGTGCTTTATACTGCAAGATATGGACCCGACAATATAGAGAAAAACCATCAACAACCGCTATGAGCGAGCACTTGATGAAAGTGGGAAGGAAAACTCCCTTTCAACATGAAGAAACCTCCAGCAGAAGCAGGCTCAGGGAGGGTCAGCCATCTGCAATTATGTAAACTACACATGTGAACATTTTAACTTCATTGTAGACTTGAGTATTTTTGATAGAGGGCCAGATTTAGCCCCTTAAGTTTTTTATTTTTTGCTTCTACTGACTGATTTTATATGCAATTCTTGCTATTTTCCCTTTAAGAAATATTTACTTCTGTGGATTTACCTGATGTTTGACTGTTTTGAACTTAGTCTACATGAGCCTCTGCCACTGTTCCATAGAGGAAGCTCCTGTCTGGAAAACAGTCAGCATAAGCTGGTTCATAAATATTAGTTTAAGGCCTCGGTCCGCCATGTTCTGCCATCTCCTCTCGGCAGCCAGGGTCAGAGGAGCCATAAAACATGATTAAGTGAAGGAGCTGTAGCTGTAAAGTTCATTCAAGCCGCTCATGGATGAAAAATGACAGTGAAATCAGTCGCAGCATGGGAACACGTCTGGGCTCTCGGTAATGATTAAACCCCTGGTTTGGATAACCAGTGGCAGACGGACGCAGAGCTGTGATAACTAGGAGAGCAGAAACATCTGCAGTGTGTTCTTTTTATCACATAATGAGATTTGCAAAGGAAGATTTAGGGTTTGTACTACAGTCTGAGCTATACAGCAGTTATCTAGACTGCATTAACATAACATTGCAGGACATGCCGGTCACAAATCATGTGGTGACACTGTCACATTTACCGTAATAAGCAAGATAATGCAGCAGGTTACTGATTGCATCATTTGAAGAAGGAACCCTGCAGCTGTGTTACTGGCCATAAAATAAGCAAGAGTATACAATGTATACCATTATATTCACGTGTCTCATGGCACTCTTTCAGTAATTAAGAAGACTGCACCTTGTTTGAAATTGTCCTCTCTGTAGAAACAATATCAGGAGTGGTTTGAACAAACTGTTACGACTTTCAGCAGTTTTTGTCAGTTTCATGTGGACTGCACTACCGCAGCTGCAGGTGCCCTTCAGCTGGACTTCAAGCAGACTTCAAAGCCTGGACTGTCCATTTATTCTGCAGTCACACTACAGGAAACATTATTTGGTAACTCTAAATTAGTGATATCAGCTTGTGATTGAATGGAGCCACGTTGGCAGTTACAGTCTGTTTGTCATAATATGACAATTATCTGTGATAAACTCACAAAAATTACAGTCTGTATACCCAGAAATTCATATTAACCGCTTACATTGATAAGCCCCTTTTCCATTAGTACCTACTGGGATCGACTCGACTCGGCTCGACTGGTTTTCCATTACAACCCAGTAGTACCTTGTTTGCACGCTTGTCATCATAGCAATTCGTCTGTGCGTCCCGCGACATAATTAATATGCAATATGAATGCTACAACAACAGTGGATGCAGCTTGGTCTGTAGCTTTTTGTCACACTCGGGGGAACATGGCGTTTTTTTATAGCCATTTCCTTCATTCCTGAGTTTCAAAGATGGTGTTTTTGAATTTTGTGAACGAGACGCTCTCATGATTCATCGAGTGATGCTACTGACCAGCCAATCAGTGACATGCAGTCTGACAACATCACATTTTAGTACCTGTTTGGATTGCTTGAAACCATGGCCGAGCAGGTACTGAAAAAGTACCTGGTACCAGGTACTATGACCTGATGGAAAGCCCTGGAAACCGTGGCCAATCTATCCGATAAGGTGCTAGTGAAAAAGGGACTATAGAGTCCTCCCAGGCCCTCATACATTTGAAACAGAAATTCCTCCATAAATAGTGTTTTTTCACCAGAACAGCAGTTTAACTTCAAATTTACAGTGTAACTTTGCACTTATATTATATATATATATATTACCACAATACAGTCAGTTGGCAACCAGTTAGCAAGCAGTCCAACTCCAGTCTATTGCAAAGAGACGTGTTTCAGACCAGTTGTGCTCATCAACACAGAATGATTCAACTGATTCATTGCAATATATTGAAAATGTGTCTACATTCATAAATTACGAGGCAATGATTTCCAGATCTTCACCAGTCTGTCTTGTAATGATCGCAATCAGCCCAACTCGGACCTCCATTGCTTGGAGACAGGTTGCAATGACTTGCAATCGAAAGTGGTCACGCACAGGCTGAGGGTGTTGCACGCTCAACAACTGGGCGCAACTGCTTGCAATCGGTCACTGAAAACTTAAATGCAAACATGTCAGTCAGTATGACTGACTACAGACCAACTATCAGTAAAAAAGCATGAGTAATGAGTGAATGGCCTTATAGACGGAGCTTTAGGTTTAGCGTTTGCATGCATTCTTCTCTTTACTATATTTTGTCATGTAAAGAAAAGGAGGTACATTTGCTGGGCAAGGAGGATATTGTCCAGTATAGCGTCACAGCACAGTAGGTTCAACAAAGAAAGCTTTTTGTTTCACTGTATCACACTGACATTTAAAAAGCATTTCATTGGAATGAGCTTCCTCTCGGGCAACATCCGTAGCTCTCTTGATCAAACAGACAGGAAGGTAATGTCTTTTGTTAGTGCTGCTGAATGACACTGACGCTGCCAGGAGTAATTATAGGTAATTGGCAGGACAATGAGGTGATGACAGCTGTGGAGCCGTTGCAACATAAGGGCAGGGATGGGCCCAGCCCTCAATATGGGCAGTACTCTTACCTCACTCCCCACCACTGTCATGATCGACTGGGCACAATTAAGGCACACAATAACCTTTTTGTGGAACCCCGTCCGGTGCATATCAACATCACATCTGAAGGACGGAATTGATTTTTTTTTTCCACATCACACTTTTTCTGTGTGTCGCCCTCGAGAAGCATTTATTTTAATCAAAGAAAAGAAAGACAAATAAATGCATTCACGAAAGGGTTTATAGGTCTGCAGGAACCTCAATCAAAATAAACCTTTGAGAGGTGTAAGAAAATACTTGGAGGACGGAGGCCTGGCTTTAATGATGATAGCTAGAATGAGGAAGTATTGCATGGCTCTTAAACACTATATTAGTTATTCTTTTCATTTTGTGTGACGGCTTGTTTCTGTGGTAGCAAAGGTTTAAAAAAGAAAAAGAAGAAAGAAACCGTCAGTTAATTCACTTGTCGTTCTTGGCACCGGTGGACCTTCCTTCCTCTCCACCCTCAAGTCAAATGAGGGATTTGGTGGTTAAGAAAAAAATGGAATTGGTTGTTGTTGGGAATTTCCTGTCAAATTTGCTGAGTGCTTCTTTTGCTCAGCAACACATTAACCTCTGTTTGCCTGTGGGAGGAACTGAGCCCAAAGCCATTTCAAACTAAAGACGAACCCAGTGCCTGGGAAAGTATTTCTATTTATTCCATTTTCTTTTTTTCCAGCTGGTGGAGGTTCCCTGTTCACACTTGAATCATGTTATGAGTCATGTAGTGTTGAAACTGGGGCAGATGGATGGGTCAACATAGCATTTAGATTAGAGATCACTGTTTGTTTCCCTTTGTCAGTATTTCTGTACAGATATGCAAAAAGTTAGATGTAGCTAATGAGAAAGTTGCTTTTCAGCCTTGTTTTGATTATAAATGAAGCCCCAAAAGTAAATCAACAGCAATCTCAACTTTACTTCAACTGAGCATTTTAACAATAGCAGACATGCTGAAAGCAGTCAGGAGGTGCACACAAAGATTACCTTGAATGATGGATCATCCAAATTTAGGGGTTAGGATTATAATTTTGTAACAAACTTCTTAAAGTTACACTTCTGTCTTTCTAGTAAAAAAAATAATAAAATGACAATTTTTTTCTAGTCGTTATTATATCGCCTACAGAGAAATTTCTAGCAGAAGTGTCAGTTAGTCTCCAATGTGAGAGAGCTTTTACTTTTCTAACTTGAAAATGAGCCGATAAACATATCAACCAGAATAATTCATTGTTAAGTTAAACATTTAATCTTCATTGCAGTTTTTAAAGGGACTTATTTTTATTATACTTATTAAATCATAGTATTTAAATGTGGGTCATTCATCAATTTCTTGGTCCAGTGTGGTAAACCTTCACCTGATATGACAACTCTGATTTTTTCCAGAAAAAACAAATGAATAAATTGTTGCTATAAAAGTAACAGGATGGACAGGGAGTGGCTAACCATGGCACACAGATTTTAACCTGCTTGTTGTGGTGAAAAGAGACACAGTGAGCATTGAGAGACAAAAAAAGAGCAATAGCAATAAAGAGTCATGAGACATTAAACGGACTAATACTGAAACTAATACACACAGAAATGTCAGCCTATTGAGAACAAAAATGGCAATATCCCTGCACAAATCATTCTTGTTTTCAATCTAATAAAAGTACATATTTTAAATCTGGGCTGTTTATCGAGACTTTGTGTATTACCCAATGGCATGGCAATGAACTTTGGTGGGACAAAGCCCCCATTGAACTTTTCCCTCATAGATAAAACTTAAAGTGAATCAGTGGCTTAATATGAAGACAGATAGGGGAGAAAGAAAATACGGTTTTGCTTTTTATTTTTGCAGAGGTCAACAAAGTTTAGAAACGGTCTATCGCAGGAGGGAAAACCACCACTGTAATGATAAATGATAAAATACTGTATTAAAAATATATTCAACAAAGAGGCGTACAGACGCTGCTCTTGAGTGCAAAGGAAAGAAGTAATAAAGGGTACTTTTACTCATTTAAAAATCTCATAGGCTTGATTTGCAATAGAAAGATGGTGCTACTTTAAAAATGTGCATATGGTAAACAGTCCAACGCATTCATTTACCTCCTTGCTGGCTTAAGTGTGTATCAAAGAATTTAACAGCTGCTAAAAGTATTCACTTCTCTGTTGTTACGGCACCATGTCATAGACATCCAACAGCAACATTGCCAAGATAGACTGATCACCGTGCATGAGGTGATAAGATTCGATAGCCTCTCATGGAACTTTTGTTTGGTCAAAATGTATACAAACTGTAAATGCCAACACCCTGAAACCTTCTGACACCATGTGAGAATGTTACCTTTTGTACATTTAACACATCAATTTAAGTAAAACAGGCCTTTTTGAAAGGTGGGAATCATATGGACACATCAGTAACTGTCCTAATTTGACTATCATCCCTCAGGGGAACAGATCACTGTAGCCTTGGAGACAGACGGGACAACATCATTGTGAGTGTGTGTGTTTATGCCAGACACTAAAGGGCAGACTCGTGGCAGAGTGCTATCTCTTCCATCAGTGCTTGTGTCTCGTCAGTGCAGGATGACGAACTGAAAGGTCGCAGCGTGTCGCCAGCGAAATGTCACCAGGCTGTTCCCATCCCGTTCACCCTGTGTCTCTCATGTAGCGTCACTGTAAACAACAGGCTCCCGTGTTGCAGCTGAGGGACATTAAAACATCAAACATCCTGGTGACCTGATCGTGGACAATGCTCCTGTTTATGTAATGTGGTGGCATGCGAGGGAATTTAAAATCGCTGTGACTCAGCAAACAGGACTGAAGCAAATAAAAAGCACTGTAACTGAGCTCTTTTATTAGTACACTTTGTTTACTGAAGTTGGCGCCTGGATAGTACACAAAAAGCTCTTTTGTTTGAGTTGACTTTTTTCTCCTGTTTCCAGCGTACAATACGCATTTTTGGGGTGAAGGAGAATGAAAACAGGGAATGAATAGGGGGCCTGTGGAGAGTTGTGTCAGAATGTGCTGATGATAAGCTTGGCATGGCTAATATTGAGCGCGCAGAGACAGAGCGTAGCTATCTGTGCTTTGCATTTTAGAGTCGTCTGTGGGAAAGAGACAGGCCTTAGTGTGGGAAATGGCCTTCTTTTGATACGGCGCTGAAGATCAGCAGTCCGCCATTATCTTCAATGGAAAGTTCAGCTTGGTTTGGAGAGGGCAAATGCAGAATGAGGGTTTTTGTCCACTGGTCTGACCCTGTGTCATCCTCATGGACTCAGCTAGTAAGCAGAGCCTTTGAGGATTCTTGATAAATTGGGCAGATAAGTGGTTTGATACAAATCTCCAGCCACAAAATCTGGCTCAATTAGATTGAAAGTGAAATTGATAAATGTGAGCAATGTTGCCGCTCATGAAACCAACTCGCTCGCCGTCTGCCTCGCCCCTCTTGTCCGTCTCTAGTCCTTCTGGCTCCAGGCCTGAGTCACATGGTTGACTGATCAAGTCGGGGTGTTGAAGCGAGCTCAGTGGGTGAAATGCAGAAGCTCTGATGGGCTGCTGCTAGGGCTGAAATCAGTCTAAGTAGGCCAAGCCCTCTCTTTGGCACGCAGAGGAGCACAAACGCACTTTTCTACCCTCCTCCCGCTTCCCTCTGACCTCCGTCCAGGCTCGGCCACAGAGTTCAGCATGTCCACAGGTTCACCTCTCTCCTAGCGAGCCATCATTGGCGGAATGAAAAACAAAAGGGATGTCTTGATTCCATGAATGCAATCTAAGGACCACAAATATTTTTTTTATCTATTGCACTGGGGTAAAGAAGTCTTCTGGTGCTAGCAGTGCTAACTTTAGCATGCCAAAATAAGCCAACCATGGATGGTGCAAAGTGCAACAAATTTCACCAGTGAAAAACTATTTTAGTGTTGATGAATGCGACTAAAGCTTACACATGTCAATACGGTCAAAGCTGAACTTGCTTCTACATTATAAAGGTTTGCAAGGCTAGCTGTTTCACTGTGCAGAAAGGCTGTTCCTCTGTTACTGTGAATAAGTGTAAGTTGTATTTAGTGTAGTTTCCTGCAGTTGACAGCAAACCTTGCATAGCATGAGGGAAGCTAACCTGCCTATTTCACACCTGCTACACCAACAGCTCGTGTTTGGGTGCTTGCAAATGTTTTTTACTTAACGACAAACTGTGGTGAACGTGACCTAACATGACCGAAAAGATCTGACAACAGGGATTTGTCTCCCTCTTGCTTGCTATTCATCTTCTTTATCCAAGAAGCTGGAAGGACCTTGGATCAGAGTAACACTTGTTGGTAAGCTTTTATTAGTTTTGGTAACAGAAAGCATTGTTTTATTGTTGTTGTATTTGTCCTGTGCTAGTTTTAATGTGTTATTTCGCTAATACTAATACAGTAAATGTATATTCTTGGATATATCTATTTATTTTTGTTACATGGTTTTGATTCTGTTACATGGTTACAAAATCAGGAAGGCTGTTTAAGTCATAGTTGATAGTTCCTTACGTAGAAAGAATAATTTCTGATTTTTTCCATGGGGAGGAAAACCAATTATTTCTGAAACACTGGTATTGGATTCATACTCAGTCTGCAGATACTCGTATCCAAGGTATCTCTATCAGTTAAGCACCAAGGAGCAGCCTATGACTCAACAGCAAGAAACATTAATGGCTACTGGCTATGCCAACTACCTTTAATTTTCCAAATAGTAGTGACTTTTCTTAGCTGCCTTTCATTTGAGTAGCACACACATATGAAAGGACAATATACACCTAAAAGCCAAAGGTTGTGGAGGAACAGGTACCTGTTGGGGGCAAAAAAAAGTTATCAGGTAAATAACTGCATGAACTGTGACCAAATGTATATTATTTTTATCAGTATTGATCATATTTACACTCTGTTCAGCTCTCCTTCCTTCCAAAGTAGGCAGAGATCAGATATATTTACGGGAGCTGTCACATCTGACACATCTGACACCTCCAGCAACGGAAATCCTTCACAAGGAATCAGAATACTTCAACAACACCTGCTGGAGTTTGGAAGAGAGGAAGGGTGAAGGAAACAGGAAACAAGGGATAGAGAGAGAGGGGAAAAAGGGCGAATTCTCAGGCTGCCCTTCCCCCATCCCCCCCCACCTCACCACCCGAACCTGGGCTCATTAACTCAATTCATAATCGACCCTTTCTGTCCCCCTCCCCTCCTCTCACCCCTACTGGCCGGGGGAGGTAGATGTGGAGGGGGAGAGGAACTGAGGAACTGGTAGCTGAGCTCATTAGGGCAAGGATCATCGCTCTTAAAATGCCCGCTGCTGCAAAGTAAAAACATCCTCACCAAAAGCATGCTTAAGTTTCCACAGTTTCGTGTCAAAAGAATGGCCTGACAGTCGGTGGACTGTTTTCTCTGTCTTGCTGACGTCTTTCAATTTTCCTTTTGCTTCCTCCTTTTTTCCCCTCTTGGCCGTCCAGGCAGCTTGAAGCAGAACCGCTAAATGGGGATAATTGGGGAGGGGAAAGTGGCCGGCCCTTGTCTGACCAATCTTCTCACACAACAATCAGCAGATTGTTCCCAGTGACACAACAACCTTGTAGTGTAGATTTGGACCGTAATTAGCAAGCAGCTACCGACATGCATGTCAGATATGGTTATACGTAGCGAATCGATTGAATCTTCCCTCCCCTCGCTGTTTTTGCAACAACCCAGCCTTTTCATACTTCTAGTTTTTCTGTTCCAAGCTGCAGCGGGTGCACTCATGGAGCGTTAGATCGGTGTTGCGAGGAGGTTTGTTTGCTGTCTCCGGAGATGAGACGAATAGTCAGTTGGAGGGGCCCCGTTTTTTTGTGTGCCTGACTGGACGCTGGTTAACCATCTAATGAGGGCAGAGTGAACGTGTCCACAGAGCCAGAACAGCAGGAGCTCACGCTGTCTGTTCCCCCCTCCCTGGATACTGTCCTAACACACACGCACACACACAAGGATGAACTTTTTCTGACACTTGCTTCATGTACACTCAAACATACACAGAGTTAGGGGCTGTTTGTCTTGCTTTTAAAGTCTAAATTCTCTGTTTCTTTTGCTTACTCATGTGAAAATAATCTTTGGCATGATTGCTGATTAGACACACACACGCACACACACACATGCACATTGTCTGAAGGGTTCACAGAGTGCTGACAGTTGCTCGGTGCTGTTTGTTTACTGTGCAGGCAACATCCAATACGGTGGACCAGATAAAAAAGCAATTTCTCTGCTAAGTGATTTTGCAGGCTCAAAAGTCTTCACACAACAATTGCTGGTGTTCGCATCATTCAACTGGATTCCACACTAATCCAAACAACATGATCATGAGCCGGATGAGCTAGTATGTCACTGACGTTGGCAAACAACAGAGCTACAGTTTAGATTGAGTTAGCTCTTTGATTATGTCCTGGATCAAACTGTCTGACAAAAATACTAAATGCAATGGTGTTTAAAATGAAATAAATGAAATACACTGTGAATGTCTAGAGTCTGCAGAACTTTAGATTTCTGGGTTGCAAACATGTAACTTTAACCATCATTAGTGACAAACTCTAGCCTTGTTCAAACTTGGGCCTTACCTAACCTTCTCACAAAGAGACAGAAACTTTTTCCTCATCCTTTTGTCACATAATGCAACCTGCCCTAGAGAAACTAACCTCTACATTACCACCTTCTTCTTTGGAAAAAGTTAGTACACTGTCTAAGATGTCAATGCAAACAAATTGTAATGGAAAATTTAAAACCTGAAATCAGTAGGGCAACATATCAAGTTTTACGACCTAGGCAAATTTTTGCAGGAACTGGGTTAATACTGGCTGCACGTATTGATCCCAAACCTGTATACTGTATGTCATTTAGCATTAGCGGTACTTTTACTGATGGAGGTTAGCGTTTATGCAGCTCTATGCTATAACAGATGCTGGCTTTTGAACTGTGAAGTGATATTATGCAGCATTCTGCATGATTTCTGAGTTCTAAATTTTTAGAAATGTCAGTTTAGTTCAGCATATTTTTACACATCCCATCAACCTGTTTGAAATGAGCTTGGGCTCAAAGAAGGTGATAGTAGCTGACATTTTTGCAAAGTGGACATTCCACACTAGAATATGTTCTGCACTAGATGACAACTTCTAGACAATCAGAAAAATAGATCTGCAACAAAGAGTAAAAGAGTAAAAACAAGACGGCAACCTCCTGCAACTCTTAAGGAGAGTTCCCCTGATACTGTGCAACACTCTCAACCTCTCGTGAAGCGACTGCACAATCGTTTCGTTCGTACCAGAGTTTCCACTGTTTTCCTTAGAATGACTATAACATCAGATACCAAGCAAGCTGACCAGCAAATCTCAGAGACATACCTGGGACTGATAACTATCATTACTCAGTCTCAAGTTGTAAATGCTACTCCTTACTGAAAGCTATGAGATTACTATAACATCTTACAGAAAAATAGATTGCTGCTAAAGTGCAACCTAATCCGCTTATAATCACAGCTGACCAATAAGCAGCTTTCAGTAATCAGCATTTACTCATGAGTTCATAAAATGAACCAAACCTATACACATACAGACTTTCTCCTCAGAGTCGACACTTTTACATACTCCTGTTTCATTTTCCCAAAATTCACTAACAACCTTTAATTTTGCCATCAACAGGCACCAGCACTCATTTCTCAGTGTGTGCTGTTATCATGCTGCTGGTGCCACTATTTATGCTATTTTACTAACTTTTAGAAGAAACAATGGTTCATTTTACCAGAGCTAAAGACATAAATAGTGGTTGTTTGGGGCATTCTTAATGCACTAAGCATTCTGACCAAATGGATAAGTCAAAAAGGTCACATGGGGCCATAAACCTGGAGTCATCACTTCATGATATTTAGAAGACATCTTTTATCATCGTATGTCACAGAGACAGAGAGCAGACATGGCTGACTGCTAGATAGCCATCAGTGGGTGTAAGCGATATCACTGAGCGCCGAGTATTGAGTCTCACGGCTAGGTCATCCTCGTGGCCTGCAGTGATGACAAACAAGATGTCTGATGGCCTTGAAGTGAGATGTGAAAAATACCTCAGACCTATCCCCGCCGAGAATTATTTGTACAAACTAAATGGGGAAACTATGGAAATAACTGGCCTCAAAGTAAGAGTGGACGACCGCAGTGTGTGTTTTGGATCTGTCGTCTGCGCTTACGTTTGAGTAAATGAAATTAGCAATGTGTGTCGCAGGTGATGTGAGGTCAGTGTTGCGTTTGTGTATTTATATATGTGTGAATATGTGCGTGTTTGTTTTGAGTTTCAAGAGGTAAGCGGGGGGAAGTCAAACTACCAAAGGGTAAGTCGGCGCAGGAAGTCTGATGTGAAAATCAAACATCCCATTAAGTTGTCAGAGGCAGCCAAGAGCAATAACACAGCAGATGGGCCTCCTCGTGCACTACAGGCAGATGGACGCAAGGATGGACACAGTCACAGCAATGTAGCTCCGCACACAAGTCACAAATCTGAATAATCACAGTGTCTAATCGAGACAAACTGGCTGTGCTATTTCTGACAGTGGAGACTTAAATACAAAGTTTAACTCATGCTCTTTTTAGCTTAACACGTGTTTTATGATGAAGAACCTTGTCGGCTGCCTGTGGACTGAACTTTATTAGACTGGATTCATGCAGGATTTATGGTCCTGTGTTGGTGCCTGTTTGCACAGGTCTTTGATTATGCATAGAGCGGGAGTCTGTGAATTCAGAAATGCCAAGAAAGCGGAAGAAACATGAAAAAAACATCAAAGATTTAAAAAACCTGCAGCTTTCATTGTTCATTGTAACATCGCATTTCACTTCACTACAAGGAAGTTCTTTCTTATCATTGCTTTGGCATTTACTACATTAGGAACTCTGACATGTAAATATTGTCTGCTAACTACAAACTATTGTTGGGGTTGTGATTTAAAAAAGAGAGATATATTAGCAAATTATTTTTTACTTGTCTCAAAGTAGCTTCCTGTTAACACCACTGTTAAGACCACACCATTATTTACCAGCTAGCCCAACTTCAGTAACCCTGCAAGCATTGCTGCTGGTTAGTTTTCTGTCTTCATTTGTGTCAGAAGTGATAGCAGGGCTGTACATCCCTCAGTCAGCAGGGTGCAAGATGCTAGCAGGCAGGGCATACATAAAACGCCATAACCAAGTGGCCGGCATAGTATACAGGAATATCTGTGCTGGGTATGGACTGGAAGCCTGGAGGTCAAAATGGGAGATGCCTCCTAGGGTGGATGAGTATGAACGAGCTAAGATCCTGTGGGACTTCCAGATACAGATGGACAAAATGGTGATGGATAACCAATCGGACATAGTAGTGATGGACGTAGTGATCGGCGTACCAATACTGAATGACAGCAACATCAGGAAGAAGGAACAGGAGAAGCTGGAAAAGTACCAAAGGCTCAGGAACAGCAAAGATCCCA
Organism: Oreochromis niloticus; assembly: GCF_001858045.2. NCBI lineage: Eukaryota > Metazoa > Chordata > Actinopteri > Cichliformes > Cichlidae > Oreochromis > Oreochromis niloticus. The sequence goes on from NC_031974.2 coordinate 29,372,258, forward strand.
TGCCTGGATGTCAAACTTTATAGTTACACCTGGTCGCAGCCACAATGATAAGAAGATGAAGATGAAATAATTTACATAATAAATTAGACAATAATTTAAATAGGAAATTTATTATCCTAGTTTTTACCTCTGGTCGAAGGACTGTATGCAATAATGGCGGTCGGTTATTCAAATCACTACTCCTAGAGTATTGTCCAGTAATAAGTGACATCTGCACACAATCACCTAATGGGTTTTTGCTCAAAAATCAAGATCATAGTCAAAAATTGCTAGTCCTTGTAGATTATTTTGATTTTAGTGAAACTACAGATGACTGTTTGTGAGCCTCCTGGAGTTTTCAGTGGATTTTAATCCTCATTAGTTTGTACATTGCTGTCAACCGACGACAAGAAAACTATAGAGCGCCTTTAAGAAAATCTTTGGAAAACGAGTGATGCATTGTGATAAGGAAAACAATGCTCTTCTTCCCTGCTGCTCTCAAGTGTATTAAAGAAGATATTTAGGAAGAAAGAAGGGATAAACTGGTGATCACAGGCAAATCCACATTAAATCTACCGAATTGGCTGATTAAAAATAAAAATCTCTTCCAACCTCCAACCCTCTTCATACCTGACACCTCTGGGGCTTCGGTCACTCCCTGCCAGAGAGGCTGATGAGAGTCAAGCCCAGTGGTGGACAGGGCGAGCCAGAACACTTGCGGGGTCAATATCACATGTGACCGGGGTTTTGTGTTTAATGAGAACTGCTGTCACTTTGCGTCAGGTCAGTCAGCGGAGAAAGAAAGAGAGAAGAAATAAAAAGGCAGAGAAAGGGGATGCAGATGGATAGAGAGCTTCAGAAGAATACTTCAGACATGACATCGGCGATGTAGGAGACATAACACTATACGAAACTGTCCTCCAAAGTTAAAACAAACACCAATGTGACACCTATAATCCCACCTCTTTCTTTGTGTGACTCTCCTTGAGGCTCCCCTCCACCAACATTCCCCTGATACTCTAAAACCTCCCGCCCCACCCAGCTCTCTCTTCCCAGAGGCCTGGACCCTCATTAGGTCATGTGTACTCAATCCTGTTGTTCCTGCGTCCTGTAATTTCTACTGTTATGGGAACAAAGAGAGGCACAAAGCACATCGCAGCCCCGGGTCCTTGCACTCAACCTCATTCGCTTATTACTGTCTCCACAGAAACTCTCTCCTCATCACCTCCAGGCAACCCCTCCCACAGTGTGGACAGACAAACAGAATTTCTGTAGCACTTTACAAGTGACAGGTAAGTGCGTGTGTTGCTGTGTATGGGAAAATCTTCTGATACTGTGTGATTTTTCTATTTCCCCAGTGCATGTGGCCCACATGAGCATCTGTATATGTGTATGAAAAGGAGTGTGTGGCATTAAGTGTGATATTCTGAGACCTTTTCCTCTTTGAACTCTTGACAACTGGTCACTAATGGCGGACGCAGAAATATGAGGGTGTGGATCAGGTTTCTTGACACTGGCAGTGCTCCAGACGGCAATATTGGAATGAAGAGGGATTTTGAGTGAAAAATATTCACTTAGTGGATCAGCAAACACAGCAAGTCCATTATTTTTGATTAATCTGGCCACTGGTATTTACAGTGTCAGAGACTTATGATGAGTGTGTATGTTTTACATATTAAGCTCAGAGTTGCCTCAATGTTTCTTCTTTGTAAAGTCTGGGAGAGCTGTTTTTCTTCTCAAGCATCACTGTGTCTGTGGTTTCTGAACAGGGAACCATGCTGTTTTGAAGCTGAGACTTGAAGGCTGTAATTTCTCTTTTTTTGTGCCCCCCTGTGATCTCTGTGAAGGGAGGCCTTTGCGGTTTCTTTTTTTAACCAGTTTGGAGACTAAATATTGCATTCGGGATTTTAAAAAATATATATACATTTTAAAAAGCTCACTGACTGATTGCCTGTGTTGTTGTTCTAGAAGCACACCTTTAACTATGCGCTTTCTGTAGCTTGACATGAATGGATGTTCAGAGACAGGCACTCAGAAGAAAGGGCTCCCTCTGCTGAGCTCTATGTCCATAGCTCCCGCAAGCCCCCCTCAACCACACTCACCTGAACTTACTGCTCTTTCTCCTGCATCGCCACTTCCATTCATCATCATCAGTTAGCTCATTGCTGCTTTTTTCTTTATGCAGAGTTCGCAAGCAGCCAAATAACTCAGTATATATATATATATACATATATATATATATATATACATATATATATATATATATATACATATATATATATATATATATATATATATATATATATATATATATATATGTATTCCAATAAGAAAAAAAACAAACAAGTAAATGATCTATATACATGATTTTAATATCATGAGCATGAGAGACTATTTTCTTTCCAAATGCCTTCAAGTTGTGAAACTGTAGTTAAAAACACTGGAAGAGTTTCAGAATTTGAATTCCTGTCTGGTGTTCAAAACTTTGAAATTATTAAAATGTAAGAATCAGCACTGGAAATTAGTTTAAATATCTTTAACATAACAAAATGTATGGGTTTTCCACGAGTTTGAGCCTTCACTCCACTTAAATCTGGAACAACAAAGGAGGAATCCCCACATTTTTTAGCCTGGGAGATAACCCTAGGTCAGGCTTACCTGCAGCACATGGGATAAAGGTGGGATTAGGGCAGAGCTCAGGCTGTTGGGATAGTGTTTTTTTTTTCTTTAAAATGTGTATTGTGATGGGAGCACAGTTCCTTCATGCTTGCTCTGGTCCTTCTAATGTATTTTAGGAACCATTCCCATTTTAATAGCATGTTCTGTTCTTATCAAACAGTAGAATCACATGATTCTGTTTCCTGCTGTGCATTAACTCAGGCTAACTTTTGACATCAATATCCTTAAAGATCAGAAAACTCTTATGCACCCAAACTAGAAAAGTTAAAATTTAAATGTGAAACTGTTTCAAGAGACACTTTGATCGTTTTTGTCTTTTACTTTTACTGCTGTGTAAACCGATGCTACTTAAAACAATGCCAACACACTTGTTAGCCAATGCCTCTTTAGCATAAGCAGTGAATTTGTTTTCATTTTCATTTTTACTGAGCTGTTTACTCCTCCACCAATATGCTGTCCAACATTTCATTCATGTTAATAAAGTGAAGGGGGAAAAAAAGACATCTGTGCTAACTGGTTAACACTGCCTGTTAGCAAGTTGTTACGGCAAGCTTGTTTGCATAAAAAAATGACTCCAAAGATGGATTTGTAGAACTGAATTTTCTATCAAAATTGCTGCTAGCAGCAGCTAAATAAACCCGAACTATCATGCTACATTACTTTTCTGTTTTTCAAACTTTCGCTTTTTAACAGGTAACAAGACAACCTGATTTTGGTGCAAGTTTGAGCACTGATAAATCAAAATGACATTTTCCATAACTCAATTTCACAGTTCTAAAAACTTTTGTGTGTCCGTGTGTGTGTGTGTGTGTGTGTGTGCATCTTATATAGTGCTTTTCTACTGTACCTGAGGACTCAAAGAACTTCATTCCCCATTCACCATCATTTATAAAAGCACATTTTTATATGCTTAAATGCTTTCTATCATTTCTAACATTCACAGCAACTTGGCTGTTAGCATCTTACCCAATGATATTTGGCAATTAGTAGATGACCTGTTCTACCCTGTAAGCTACAGCCACATCACCATCAAGCAGAAAGTAAATCTCTAATATTAAAAATGTCATTTTTAAGAATATCCCCAGAAGGCCTAGTCATCATTAATTTTTCACTTAATGTAATGCTGATTAATGATTTCATCGATGGAAGAGCCCAAGTTTACATGGAAACTTCCACTGCAATGAAAAGAGATGCAGTCTCACACGCAGAATGATTCTCTTGCTTTCATCAATTACTGCTAACCACTGAGCCCCTATAAAAGCACAGTAAACACAGTATATTGATTAGCACAAGTAACCATGTAATTAAATCTAGCTTCTTTATTATGCAAATGCAGCGCTCTTTAGTGTTTTTCCTAAAACTAACTTGTTTAAGAATCACTACCTCCTAGTCCAAAATGACTAGCTCACATTCACTCAGCTTACTTTCACACCAGCACAGCATCATTGCAGTGCTCTGGATCAAACTTAAGAGTGAGAGAGAATGTGAATACAGACTTAGTGAGGCACACAGTACAGCAACTATGTGTTTGTGTGCAGCAGGGAGTGCAGGATGGGTATCAGCACATCACGCTGTGAGGTTGGTCTGCCGGCTGTCTGCCATGATAGAGACGAGTGGCCTGTACGGACTCGCCCTGTAGTCCCCAAATGAGCTGAGCTACACTCGCTATTATCTCCCAGAGGAATGCCACCCAGCTCAGAAGAAGATACTGCAATTTGAATAAAACAAAAAACATGTACACTCTTAGACAACCCAGAGATATTTTAGAATAAGAGAAGTAAAAGTTATGTGAACCACTTGTGGATTATCTATTTATCAGCTGTTACATTAAAGGATTTCAGGTGAATCTGTTATATGGGTTGTTCTGAAAGATAATCTTAAATGTTCCAAAAAGGAAAAGCTTTTAAACTTTGCTAATGAAGAAAAGTTGTCTTATTGGTAAGAGGAAAAATGCAATGGAACCACAACCTCTGAATGTACTGCTCCACTGGACTGAAACTGACTTTTTATTTTGGCTCATAAAGTTGAAATTTTGATTTCTTTCATAAATGGAAATATGTGCAGAAAATAGAGATGTACTGTTCATAGATTCACATTAAAAGATCTTTTCTTGTGTCCCACATCATGACACAGCAGAACAGGAGAACACTGGGAGGTGGGGGCAGAGAGACGGTGAAAGCAAATGAAAAGAGTAAAAGAGATCAGTGTAATTTAGATGTGATGTATTTTTAATGATGCTGCAGTCATAGATGGGTTAGAGAGCAGGCTGATCTGAAGAGGAGCGAATTGGGGAGGAGCGGAGACGAGGCAGTCAGGCCGCTATTGATCAAAGGAATGCTGGAGGTAAGCTGGCACCATGAGTGGGCCGGGGGACCCACACCGCTGTACAGTACAGAGGCTGAGAGGGGAGAGCAAGAAGTATGAGCTTCACCTGAGGCTCAGCAGTCATTTATATAGTTTAGGAACAGCAGAGGTGCAATATTTAAAAATAAAAGTCATGAGCTGTGTTGGAGTAATAACACTGAATAACACAGTTATAATGCATGCTTTAAAAAAGACATTGCAACATGCAAACAGTTCTCACTTTCTCTGTCATTCCTAACTGAGAAGAAAAAATTTTTTTTATAAAAAAAGTTTTACAATTTCTTTAAGGGAAAACAGTCACTGCAATATATGGTGCAAATATAGGTTAGAAAGAGTTTCATGCAATGAGACTAAAGGTGTAAAGTTTGCTAAAGTTGCAAGATTCACATATAAAGGCAAGTGTTGTAGTAGATATATGTAATACCAAATCATTATTTTAGGCAGTTTCCACTTTATGCAACATTACGACATTAGCGAAAAGGCCGTGAGAGCGACCTGATAGCCGAGTGCTTAGGTGGGCACATGAACAGAAAGTCACATGTTGTGTTGTTCGCTGCGTGTTGTTCTCCTGATCTAATTTCTCTACTTCTTGTCTCGAATGTTGAAGAAAGACTTAAAGTGGCATACTCCTGTAGAAGCTGTCTCTCCAGGTGTGATTATGACTTTTATCAGGGCTCCGCTGATGACGTCTAACAGCGTGTCAGTCAGCACAGCGACAACGGCCTGTGTACTGAGGACAGTAGCACTAAAGCACCTTAGGGTGAATTCTTGGCTCCAGGGAGGGGTGTCACATCCTCCTTTAATCATTAAAGAAGCAGGAAGACCACCTCCCAACCTGACCCCCACCTATCATCCACTATTACCATTTTAACCCCCCTGGCCTGTCTCTGCCTGTAGCCCCCAGCTACACATGCTCCTGGGCTAACCATCCCAGCCTTTCTCCCACCAGTGGAGACAGACCAGTGGCTCCACACAGTGCCTGATAATCAATGTCTGCCCCTCAGCACCCTGAGGCCCAGGCCTGCCTCTTTGGCTCCTATAAAGATGCCTGGTACACACACACACACACACACACACACACACACACACACACACACACACACACACAAAATGCAGTTGCAGACATAAAGGATGCATGCATGTGTATGCACACTTTAGTATGCATATAATAAGCACATTCACATGTACACACTTGCACACTGGTCCCTTGATCCAAGTAGGAAGGGTCCATTAATGCGGCCCGCTCCCTGCACGTCTCCTCCCCTCCCTCCGCTGTACAGACACAGACATTGACTGCTGGATCACAACCCCTTTACCTGAGTCAATAAAGTCCCTGCATAAAATTGATTTGGCAGGGGCAAAGAGTGGAAGTGGGGAAGGGGTGGTAGTGGTGGTGAGCAACAGGACTCTGAAATCCATAGATAGATTTTTGACTCTCCGTAGCCGGCGTTGTCAGTCATCCCCCCCTTCCCTGCTGAGAAATGGGAGACAGAAAGTGACTTGACGGGGAGAGGGAGCAGACAGCATTATCGCCAGCATGCTGATTACACAGAGTGTCTGGCTTCTGCACAGTAAAAATACAGATGAAGAAGAAAAAATGATACAACAGAGAACAGAGTCAGCTTATTTCTGCTTCCTCTTGTTTGTCTCCTAACGAATACTTCTTTTCTTTCTTTCTTTTTAAAAATTTTGGCTGCGTTTAACACTGTAGTTTCAGTGATATCAGATATGGGTTCCCCCATAAGCACTGCAATGGAAACTGGCCCTAATGAGAGCGCTGAGTGAAGGGAACAAGGTAAGGAAAAGTCAACCATCAGACGTAAACGACCCCCTCGCCCCTCACACACGGCCTTTTTCACAGCTCTGAAAACATTGTTGGGGCAATTTGGGGAAAACTGAAAGGTGGTTTGCACTTTCACCAAAACTAACAAGCCTTCTGAGTTACTGTTGATGAATGTTTCAAGAACTTTGCCCTGTTTATACGTTTCGTATTGCAGTAATATGAGTAATCCTCGAGCTATGTTCAATAAATGATGCAGATTTTTCTGAGTGGCGTTTTTTTCCCCTCACACAAACCAAATTAAGGAGAGAAACAAAATGGGTACAGTGTGAACACAAAGTAGTGCAGTTTTCCCATTTTTTGTGTGAAACTAATAAAAAGTTTAATTCATATCATTTTATACTCATGTAAGTTGTTTTCTTCCTACGCAAGAACAAGTAAAAAAGACAAAACTATCTTCTGGCGTCTGTACTGCACGCTTAGGAGGTAAAATAGACTCCTGTGAAAATGAAGAAGAAGAAGAAATAAAAAGTGCAAACATGCACAAGAATGTGGGAGTTTCTCTTTGAAACAAGATGCACACAAATGTGTTATTTGTGGTCTGCGTGTCTCCGTTGTAGCAGGGAATGATAACTGTAACGTTGAGAAATAAAAAAATATCCATATCACGTCAGTTATAAAATGAAATCAGCCTGTGCTACACATACAGTACTAGTTAATAGGAAAGAAGTGTGTGTGTGTTTTTAACAATAAGGAAAATACAAGTGCTTATACTGCAAATACTGTCTGCTACACTCACAACAACGTCTTGTTTTATTAGTGTCGACATAATAGCTCGGTGTATGTACAGTCCACATGCACAGGCGCTCTCTCTTGCCGCATGTTACAGTGACTTCATGACTGGCGACAGCTTATCTCTCCCCATGGATGGGATCAATAGACTGGCGCTCCAGCTTGTTGACGTGAAACCGCGGAGACCTGCTATCATATTCACAGTAGTCCACCTGCTTTGGGTAAACACGGGCCATCTCTCTGGGTCTGGACCCTCCCCCTACTTCCTCCTCCCCACGACAGGAGGCCTGCTACTTTATATTTATACCCTCATGTAACGGTATAATTCGTGCGTAGAAAAAATGGCATTCACACACAAGCTATCTAGCCATCTTGGAGACAGCCTATTGTGTAAACAGGTTAAACGACATGTTGTCTGGAGGAGCGGCGGGCTTGTCCTCTTGTCCTAACATATGGTTGTCAGCCTGATGACATCACTTTGGTTCCCTGTAGAGAAAGGTGTTTGGATGATGTCAGTGCATGAAGGACATGACCCGAAGTGACTGTCATAGTTTTAGTTGGTATAAATTCCAGGAACACTTTGTTTGTTTAATCCCAGTACAGTATTGACACAACTCAGCAGAAGTGGGACACATTGCGACAGATTTTGTTCAGTACTGGGTAAAAGTCAAACAACCGAGCTGCTTTGTTTTTTTATTTGAGACTTTGAAAAAAACAGCGTGATCAGGCAGGGAGTAGAAGGCAAAATCTTTTTTTCTTTTTTTTAACAAAGGAACAAAGAGCATTTATTGTCTTAAAGAATAATAATTCTTTCACAATGTTTGTCATCCATTAATTAAAATCTACAGAAACTCTATCGCTGAGCATATAGAGGTATTAAACCAATAAAATGTTGACTATAACTGTTAAAAGAATGAGTTAAATACACTGAATTGTTTATCATTTCACACCTCCACCTCCCTAATATGTCAGCAAATCTCACATAATTTGCCATGCTATGACACTATGTGTGTTACTTTTGCTAATAATTTGCTAATATATGTAAATGAGACTGGAGTGAGATGTTGGTGAGGACAATCAATGATAAAAGCAACAGCTTAGTGGTGGTGTGGTGACTGTGGTGTAGTTTGTTTATAGCCTAAAGCTGATGATGCTGATTTATTGATTTATCTATTTATACAGCACCAAATCACAACAACAGTTGCCTCAAGGTGCTTTATATTGCAGAAAACAGAGAAAACCCCAACAATGATATGATGACCAATGGGAAGTTTGGTAGCTTTAATAAAGATAAAAGTTCAGATGCTAGCATAGGTCATCAGGTTGAGTAGGTGCTCCATACACCACAAGGCAACTGAAGTGGCCAGGGTTCAACTCTCCCCCAGGGTTTTTCTTCTATCTTCCCAGAGTATTCAGCAATAAAGGCTCAAATACTCCAAACCAAGTCTAAATAACCATTGCCTAATCAAGAGGGTGTGTTGTGTATACAAAATGAGGAAGAACTTGATTTCTCTGTTTAAACTAGCTTGTAGGCTTTGCTCCATTTAAAAGCCCAAATGTTAATATTAATAAATCACCTAGAGTACATTACCGCATGCAAACTCATCATCACTGCTGTAAAAAATTTAGTTTTATGAAAAAGCATCATCTGATAAAAAAAAAAGCAGTATAAAGCCATGCAAACTTTTTTGTGTAAAATCTCAACACCCCCCACGGTGTCCCCTTAAATTCAGTCCAATCCCAAACCCTTTGAGTAAAGTGAGAAGACTTGCTGAAATCTTGAAAAAAAGCATTATCATCATAATTACTGTAGCAGCACTGAGGAGAGAGGCTCGTCTCGGGTCCTGCGTGTTCACCTCTCACAATAGGTGGCCACTTTGCTCGTATGAGGGGGATCCATATCACAGAGGCCATTGTGAGAGTCTGCACAAAAGCCGTAGCGAGTGATACTTCGTTACTCGAGTGCTCGCAGATCACTTTCTTTTGTCCATCTCCACCAGATGCCATTTTACACCTCTGGAAGAAATGTAAAAAAAACCCGAAAATCTTTGACAGTTGACGAGTGAGTTTTACTGTAACCCCTTGACCTGGCTGAACTTACTCTGAAGCAGACACGTCTGTTTACAGAGACGTGCACATGCTAACACCCTTTGTAAACACACATAAAAGGAGAAGAGCTCCTCTGTCTATATGCAGAGCATTTAATGACGCTCGCAGATGTCAACCAGAGTTTAACAGTTTGGGTGAGTGCTTACTAATTTATATGAGCACTCTGTGATTATGTTAAGACTTCTTTGACTGTGGATTTGGATGAAGAAAAGATTTGGACTGAGGACAAACTCTAAGGATGTTTTGGACTGTTTATCTACTGGATGGCTTTCTTGGCTCTTTCATGTCAAAACAGTCTCTCAGTCCCTTTAAATCTCTCCTTTTCTTGCAGAGGCAAAAGTAGAGGCTGATTTTAGGGAGATATAATAATACACTGTACAGTATGCACACCCATGTATACATATATATGATATACAATAGCCTTTGTACATTCCTCCCTACCAAAATGTTTATTAACACACTGAGGTCGAAGACAAACCCTTTTTTGAAAGTTAAAGATAAACCAAGACATGGCAAACAAAGGTGTGAACAGTGAAACAGTCACTGGAGGAAACAGATATCAGATCTTACCCTAACCCACACATGGTCAAAAAAACAGCCCCCACCTTATCTCTTTAGCCAGGGGTGTCCAACTCCAGGCTTCAATGGCCAGTGTGCTGCAGGTTTTAGATCTCACCCTGGGTCAACACACTTGAATCAAATGATGAGTTCATTACCAGGCCTCTGGAGAACTTCAAGACATGTTAAGGAGGTAATTTAGCCATATAAATCAGCTGTGTTGGATCTAATGTCCCTTACAAAAGTTTATACATACTATATACTTATACATCTTTATTTTTATGGCTATTTACATTGTACATTCTCACTGAAGGCATGAAAATTATGAATGAACACATATGGAATTATGTAGTGAACAAAAAAAAGTGAAATAACTCAAAAAATGTTTTATATTTTAGATTCTTCATAATAGCCACCCTTAGCTTTGCACACTCTCTCCTTCTCTCCTGGAGCTGTGTTTTTGGGTCATTGTCCTGTTGAAAAATAAACGATGGTCCAACTAAACACAAACTGGATGGGATGGCATGTTGCTGCAGGATGCTGTGGTAGCCATGCTGGTTCAGTGTGCCTTCAATTTTAAATAAATCCCCAACAGTGTCACCCCCACACCATGACACCTCCATGCTTCACGGTGGGAACCATGCATGTAGAGACCATCTGTCCCCCTTTTGCATCACACAAAGACACGGCGGGTTGAACCAAAGACCTCAAATTTAGCCTCATCAGACCAAAGCACAGATTTCCACTGGTCTAATGTCCTTTTCTTGTGTTTCTTGGCCCAAACAAATCTCTTCTGCTTGTTGCTCTTCCTTAGTCATGGTTTCTTAGCAACTATTTGACCCGAAAGACCTGATTGCTGCAGTCTCCTCTGAACCGTTGACGTAGAGATGTGTCTGCTACTCTGTGTGGCATTTATCTGGGCTCTAATCTGAGGTGTTGTTAACTTGTGATCTCTGAGGCTGGTGACTCGGATGGCCTCCTCAAAGTAAGGTCAAGGTCCCCCTAGCCAAATCACAACAAAAGTCGCCTCAAGGTGCTTCATAGGTACAGAGAAAAACCCAACAATCATATGACCCCCTATGAGCAAGCACTTTGGCGACAGTGGGAAGGAAAACCTTTTAACAGGAAGAAACCTCCAGCTGAACCAGGCTCAGGGAGGGGCAGGGCCATCTGCTGCGACCGGTTGGGGTGGCATAATTGCGTATATCTTGCTTCATAATATTTGATGTCTTCAGTATGTATCTACAATGTAGAAAGTAGTAGCAGTACTCTTAATTGTCTTATATATTTACACAGGAGCATGAAATGTCTGCTTAATAAGGTTTAAACATGAGTGAGACTGTGTTTGGTACTTTTGAGCTTGGATAAAAAACAGCGCTCAGCTGTCATATAATGTCTCTGTCATATAATCCTCCTGGTTTGGTTTGTCTGTGTTTACACTGATGCAGAGTTGCTGCACTTAATGTCTCTTTAACCTATCAACTCATAATTTAGTAATGTACTGTGAGGTCAGCATCAGTCATGGTCAGAAAAACTCAGTGCTTCTTTCATATAAAAGTTACATTCACGTGCACGAGAGGACGTAATTCAGAGTTTAAAGTATTTCTCAGAATATCTGAGGAATCATTCGTCTCAAAATATTTCAGTGTACCTGTGCATGACTCTTCGGTGTAACAGATACTGATAGAACTGATACTGCATGTTACTCGATTCAGTCTTAGCTGCTACTGCACAACTCCGACACCCTGTGCACCTTCTCTTCCTGCTGAGTCCAGCGCATTCCTGCACATTTCGGCCGCTCATCATACTACCTACCACTTCCTCTCTGAGAAATCCGCAGAAAAACAGCGAGACGGGCAAAAAGAGAAGATCATATTGACAATTATTTCTCTGCGGCTGGCTCCAGGCAAATTAGATTGAATGGGCTGGAAAACAAGTTACATCAATCCAATTAGGTTATGATCAGTGGCTGCTACTGGGCTGCGGAGGCCACAGCACGGGGCCGCTATGCACTGTACTACTGATAGAAAGTCGCGGAGAGGAGACAAGTCTAAGGCGAGAGACAGGCCTGGTGCTAATGTCTGTCCTAACTCAATAGAGAGGCTGCCTTGCTCTCTCTGATTGACCGCTCCATTAAAATGTTCACAGACATGACCACTGTGGAAGTGTGTGCGCACGCGCATGTGTGTGCGCGATGGTTATCCATTAGAGATCAGACGTAGCCAAATTCATTTTGCAGCCGGGCCTCACATCAATTTATCTTAATCATTTGAACCCCACATTAAACAAGCACAAACTGCAGTGACATTTGCTGCAGCTGTGGCTCTGAATGAGGGCTGCATGTGTGTCTCAGAATGCACACTATGCATGTTTGGGATTCTGCGCTCAGCTCCTCGTTGGACCGAGTAAAACCCAGGCGCCCTCTGCCCTACTGTCTCTCTCCACCAGATGGGATGGGAATAATGCAGTAATTACAGGAAGCAAGGCTCGACCGCTAAACATTTTTCTAACCAGAGGATCTGTGAGAGGGATTCTGCGTTTGGAGAGAGGGAAGAAAAAGGAAAGAGAGCGAGAAAGGGAGCCAGGCAGCCGGAAAGGGAGTCTGCCTCTAATTTTCAATATCTGGATTAAAGATCATTTACCCGTCTGACAGTTTGTATTGTAACAGACTGATGAGCTGTGGGCTTGTGTGTTCATAGATACAGTATAATTGCATGCATGTGGATGCCTTAGAAAAAATAAAGATGGCAGAGATGGAAGTCTCGTATTAATCAAGGTCAGTCCTTCAGCAGTGAAATCACAGGTAGCCGTTACACGCAGAGAGTGACCACACGAGTGTAGGAATCAACAGGAGTGACCCCCGATCGAGAACAGCTACTGATTCTTAATTGAGCACAATGACAAATGATAACTAGAAAAAGTTATCCTGTGAAAATGCCAGGTGAATGCGGAAATCATGTGCTGAAAACAGCTGAAGAAGCAGAACTATCTGCTGAAAAGAGGTGAAGAAGCTGAACTGTCTGCTGAGGTTTGGCTTTAGTTGAAAGGGTACATTGAAGAGTGTCAAGAAAGCAGAGGGAGACATGCAGCAACAGCCATGGGTAGGATTCAAACCACCTGCTCTCAGGGCGCCTGCTCATTTCAGTGAGGTAAAACGGCACTTATCCCAGAGAGAGATATGATGAGAGAAAAAACAGCTTCAATTTCAGAGTTTGAAATCTGACAGAAGAACAGATTTTCTATCCTCAAACAAACGTAATTCATGGGAAACAGATATCGAAAAAATTCTTTCACCCTGAGCGTCAGGAGTCTCTGAAGATAGATTGGCACAAGGCTCATGTCTCTTGAGGCCATGGTTTAAGAGATATGACAAGTTGAAATTTTAAAAAGCTTAAATTTTAAAAAGTATTAAAGTTATGAGCACCACAAGATATAGCTGGCATTAGCAGAACAGTTTAAAATTTGAATGGTAAAAATAGCACAAAAACTGTGTGAGTAGTTAAGTAGCAAAAACTAAAGAAACAGGAACTCAATAGTTCCTGTTTCTTAATAATAATAATGCATATCTTGAGTCTGAAGTTGAAAGTGTGCCTTTGTGGCATGTGAATGTCTACGACTTCTGTTCTCCTCCACCTTTATCTCCTTCACCTGTATTTGTGCCCGGTCTAATTAGATGGAATGGCATCGTACATATCAGGCCAGTATATTCAACATGGCAGTTTTCACATACTTGTACCAACTTCTATGTATTTTTAATGGAGGAATTCTAAGTTTATGAGAATGCATCAATTTGTGGAAAGATGTAATTATATAGTAATCAACACATATTTATCAGTACAATCATTTTTTTCCAGTTTCATTTTCAGCATCCATTCCTTGTTATTACTCTTAGCTTGTAGAGCTAAGCGTAGCTTTACGTAATCTTGAAGTAATCTTTTTCTGTACGACTATCAGTGTCAGATCACTGTGAACGAATTTTGGCCCATTCTCATTTGCAATGCTGCTTACCAGGGGCGATTCTAGGATCAGAGCTTTGGGGATGCTGAGCACCCAGAGAGCTGCCCAGCCAGAGCAAGATAAACTTTACTCGTCACGATGAGACTTCTTCCCTGTTTCTGTCAGTCCCTGCATCCTTAAATATCTCCAGTTGTTCCAAGTTCTCTCTGACTGTCTCCTTGGTACATTTAAACCCCTGTTCCTCATCGTCTGTTGTCTTCATCTACGTTATCAGTCATGATAATTTTACCATCGTTGTTCAAGTCCGCAAATTTCTTTATTAAATCATAAGATTCTTAAATTCATCAAGTCTCTCTGTGCCTGGGTCCTCGTCACAAAACATGACATCACTGTTTTGTACATTTTAACACAATTTAATTCCCACATTTGTGAAAGAAAAGCAAAACACTTTTTGTCTGTAACAAAACCATCAAATCTGATAAAGGTTATTTAAATGCAGGAAAAAGACTACTACTGCAAAAGAAGAAGGGATTGGAATAAAAAAAAAAAAAACCTACATATCCTAACCTTAATTACTGGGGGAGAATAATGAATGATGCTTATAGTGAGTAAAATGTAAACTCTGTGTATTTTTTGGACAGAGATTCACTTTTAATGTGTATGTTTAATACAATACAGATACATAAAAATACACGGCAAAAATAGAAGAATCCTTGAAATGTACAAAAAAATTATAAAAATGGAGGCAACTTTGCCTATGGTACAACGTAAACTATGTATAAAAAGATCTTTGCTGCAGATTTTTTCTTTTATTTTAACCTATGTGCTTCACCTTGAGGTTGGCAAATCTGTCTATCACTTTTTGGTGGTCAACTCTATCAAGCAGTTTAATAGTTTCTGTTGTGCCTGTCACTATTCCCTGTATTCCCTGTTTTCTCACCTGGTTCTTCCTGACCTTCTACTTTCTCCTCACGTTCCCCTCTTTCTCCCTCTTTGGACTGACAATCATACACAAATAGATTTTTTTTTTCATCTAACTGAATACAAAGATATTAATATGTTAAAAAAAATACTATTAAGATCACTAATAAAAAAAAAAGGCCTCTCTCAGTGTACTTTCAACCAAAAGGCAAATAACCAAACCACATGTACATCTAATAAAAGATATAAATATTGAAACACTGATCCAACATTATCCTTTATTGATGGATCATTAGATCTTACACTGTTACCTGAATGTGGCTTCTGGGTTTAATATCGGCACAAGCACATATGAGAAAATAAGGAGCTTCTCTCATTCCATTTCAAACAGGACAGTGGTAACAACAGTGGGCTGCGGACAATTTTAAGTTTAAGATTTTAAATAGGCTATATAAATTTCAATGGGAGCAACAGGACGGTAAAATGTCACTGATTTTACTACAGAGCAGGACGGATTGTAGGGTAGCAAACATCGTCGGAAAACACGTTTTCAACACTGCATGTTACCTGGGTGTAATGTTTTTCAGCTAAATAGAAACATGGTCTGACTACCTAACTATATAAAGAGGAACTGAAGGTTAAATGCAGCTAACATGTCCTGTTTTAAGCCAGGCACTCACACCACTCCGCTGCGTCTCAGCCACCATCGCTCTGGCAGAAAGGGCGCCAGAACCAGAGCAGGGGAGAGGCGAACTGGAACAAACCATTTTTGGGGGAGGGAGGGGGGATATCTATACTTTTGTTGTTAAAATATCACGCCTGAACCAAGTACTGTATGCTTTTTTATATTTTTGGTAGTATGTCACACAAACAGCAAATTTTGTCAAAAAAGTAAGAAACCTTTGGGGGTGCTTTGATTCATTTTGGGGGTGCTTCAGCACCCCCAAAATTGGGCTAAAAACGCCCCTGCTGCTTACGTTCACTAAGATGTGTGGGCTCTGATTTACTCACAGCTCTCTCTGCGCCAGGATTCCAGTCAGGTTGAGGTCTGGAATTTAACCGGACCGTTGAAATCACGATTCTTTTCGTTTTCCGCCATTCTGTACTAGATTTCCTTCTGTGTTTGGAAACATTCTCATTTGTCTAACATATTTTGGTACAAAGAATTCATGGTTGACTCAATAACAACAAGGTGCAGAGGTCATGTGGCTGCAAAAGAAGCCCAAATCATCACCCCTCCACCACCGCGCTTGACAGTTACTGTGACATGCTTGTGCTGATATGCTTTGTTTTGGCTAATGTGCAACTGTGCATTTTTGCCAGACAGCTCCGCTTTGGTCCCATCTGTACAAATGATTTGGTCATGAACTTTAAGTGAGGCCTGTAGAGTCTGAGAATTAGCTCCTGGATTTTTTGCTGTTTCTATGAGCATTACACAGTTTGACCAGGTGAATTTCCTGGGATGTCCACTCCTGTGATTTTGGCATTTCATTAAGAAAACTGTCAAAATTTCTGCTTTTATAGAGGTTCTCACATCTGCCGCAAGGCAAGGTTATTATCGTTAACGAAAACTAATGAAATAACGAAAACTAGAAGTGAAAAAACACTTTCGTTAACGGAAATAAAAACAAAAAAAGGAAAACTAACTAAAACTGTAATGAGTGTTCACAAAACTAACTAAAATTAACTGAATTTATAGCAAAAATGCGTTTAGTTTTCGTTGATGTGTGCGTGTCATACAATAGTCAAGGGTGAAAAAGAAGTTTTGTTTCCAGGTTTTTTTCTTGCTGTGTCTCATTATGCCAGCAGGTGGCAAGTACGTTAGTCGAGTCGTCTGTGTTGGTGCTCCGGCCACGCGCAGAATCATGTCAGGAAAAGTCTGGAGAAAGCGCCAGCTTCCATTTTGGGATTACTTTGAATATGACTGTGTTTTGGATAAAGCAAGTGTGTTGTAGTGGAGAGAGACAAATTATGAGGGACATTTCTAAAGGGAAAAAAATCCCACAAACCTTAAAGTGCACTTGAAAAGCTCGCACAAGAAGGCTAAGCTAGCTTACCTTGAGAAGGTAAGAGAGCACACTCAACCCTCATCCCCAGAAAACAGAAGCTAACCCCAGGCAAGGCAGCGTGATGCATCCCGAGACAACAGGACTGGGATGTCTACATAACTGTGTGAGTCAATTGCCTTAACACCCGGTGCTGCAAGAGTTAATAATCTCATTGCGGCCAAGATATACATTTTATAGTTGCCTGGTATCAATGGTTGTTCATCTGCCTTTATTTATTTATTTAAAGAACCCATAGGTGGGAATGTGAGTTGTCTGTCTCTGCGTGTTAGCCCTGCGATAGACAGGCGACCTGTCCAGGGTGCAGGGTATGGTAGCTGGAATAGCAACATACCCAAGGATAAGCAGAAGAGAATGACTGATATGATGAAACTGGGATTTTGTTACACTTTATTGCAAACACAACTAAAACTATAACTGAAACTAATCAAAACTAAACTGAAACTAAAATTTTCAAAAAAATAAAAACTAAACTAAACTAGCAAACAATTGGTAAAAACTAATTAAAACTAATATAAAATTGGAAATCTGAAGTCAAAACGAAATAAAAATAAAAACTAATGAAAATTGCAAAACTATTAAAACCCTGCCGCAAGGGTGTACTTAGTTTTTCACATTTTTTACCTTTTTACTGTTGTGCTCTGATGCAACATCATTGCTAAGTAGAAAATATGGCAGTAGGGCCTCTTTTTAGCTTTACACCTTCCTGAACCCCCCCGCATCACCACTACCAGCATCACACACACACACAAGTCACAAACTCAAAGCTTACGCTCTTTGACCTGGACCTTGTGTCCAGCATGACCCTGGGTGTCCCTGTCAGTGTGGCTCCACATGGGTCAGGAAACACTAGTCTACTCCCTCGCTGCTCCCCAATGACCTCTATGGTCCCCGAGGTGGCATTTCCTCTCAGATTAGAGCTAAAAATACTGCGACTGCACTCTCAGCCGCAGCCCTTGGTGATTGTGGCGGAGGGGAGGAAGGAAGCAGCTTTTCCTGCTCTCCTCTGTCCTGGTAAGTTATTTGTCGTCCCTCTCTCTGCCTGTTCCTTCTCTCATACTGTCTCTTCAATTATTTCCACTGCTGTTTTTTTTCTCTCTCTGATGGAAAAAGGTTTTTTCATACAAGCAAAAAACATGAACCCATTTCACCTCATCCAGGACAGGAACACCCATGACACTGGAACACTCTTTGAAAGCAGCAGTCCAGTAAGTGACAGTAAACAAGTCCATAAAGGCAGGATGAGGAGGGGTGGTGGGGCTGGTGGTGGGCTTTAACCTCTGGATCAGACTTGAGTTAATGTGCCATTAATGCCTGGACACACTCATATAAATATGACATTTGCAAGTTCGTTGCCCGGTCCGAAAGAAAAAGCGAAAGGAAAAAAAAGTTGGCGTGCATTAGCATCGGGCTAATGGGTCGCTGTGCTGGGTAAATACTGAGTTTGTGGTCCTGAATTAAAAGATTTCCCTTCTCAAACAGAGTGGCACAGCTCAGTCCCAGGACACGGCTCAACGGGAGAAAACAAAAACTTCCTCCAGTGAGCAAATATGATTAAGAAAGAAAATGAATTATAATTACATGTGCATACTTTTAGGAACTCGATTGGTAGGCAAACATGACAAAAACATCGACTTGCCTGAAAGAAAGGGTCGCTCCTGTGATTAGATTATTTGTAACATTTTACATAACATTTGTGCTCCTTAGATGGAAATCTCAGTTTGTAAGTCTGATGATCTTATGTCCAAAATGCCTGAATAAAGCCCACTGAAAAATAATGAAAACTATTTAAACGGCACTCACTGACATCCCCCATCACTGCAAAAACATATCAGTGGACTTCTCATTAGTGTT